>NC_090927.1:233290331-233956997 GCF_040938575.1 Ambystoma mexicanum | reverse complement strand
CGATTTCTGTTAGGGCCTGTAAATGCATCCCACATGATGAAGAAGAGCATATTCTAGACTCAGGAGTTGTCCAGGGGTCCCATATTCGTCTTGGATCCTGTTCTCCTGTGGCCTCTCAGGTACCTTGGTGTTGAAGAACCTTTAAATAAAGCAGAAGGTTCATGAACATTTTTGGACTGGGTTATAAAAGACAAGATACATTACTCCCTAACTTTTCCATAACAGGTTGTCCAGGTGCAGGGATCTTCACACAGAATTGTATATTGAGTCTAAAGAGAGCATTCTGCCACTGTTCCCAATAAACCTGACTTTTTTCCATATTCTATACTGATACACCTCACTTAAGAATGTTTATGCCTATTTAAACTTTCTGCAGTTAGCGCACCTCTTACTGAATTAACGTATTGTGTGGTACCACATAGATTGTATATGTTTGACATTCTTTGAGTAAGTATTTCCAAGTACAAAGTGTTATTATTTAAATGTATATATATTCCTGGATCTTATTTTATATAAAGAAGCTGTGTTATCACCAAACATAGTTTGTGGACACTCCTTTGTGGGGGCTTGGGGACTCACTGTACTTCAGAATCTGCCTGCATCACCTTGTGAGAACGTAAGTCTTGGTTGCTCGTCCATTCTACCATATAGAGAACCGTGGCTGGGGTTGCTCTGCGCCTTTGTCCCAAAATTAGATGACAGAAGTACAGCTACCCCCCTCCACTCTTTACACCCATGCAGGCAAATGGCGCAGTGTTGTGCATGCAGGTGTGCAGGATGCTGGCTGACCTTCCATTGGGCCTCCCTTATTGACCATTATGTGCTACATATGGCAATGTTCTCTAGATCTGACATCACCCGTATAAATTCTTCACACCGAAGCTCACTGCAGCGAAGACTGTGCAGGCAAAGGGGAGGGTGTTGTCCGCCGGAGGTGTGGAGGATGTTGGCATACCTTCTGTTGGGTCTCCCCGATCGAACCCTACATGCTACATAAATGCAACCCTCACTAGATCTGACATCACCCATATACATTCTTCACATTGAAGCCCACTTTGGCAAAGCCCACGCAGGCAAAGGTATTAGGTGTTGTGTGCCACAGGTGTCAGGCGATGATGGTGTGACGCCCCCCTGAACTCTTCGCCATGACACAGAAGACCCTCAAAATGCATCCCCAAATTCGACCACTGAGGATACCTTCATGAATATTCATGAGATGTATTTGCATACAATAATTATAAATATATGCCAATTTCTTCTCATGAATATTAATGAAGTATATCCTGAAAACTAGTCAGGATTCCGGCCCCCATCATTGCTAATTATTTGGACACCCATTGCTTGACCGCGGGCAGTGCACGTAAGAAGGAATGCTTGTCACTTTAACAGCATCTCAGGAGCTGGATCCGCAAACCCCCATCAAAGAGCTTCCAAATTGTGTGAAACAATAATTCAATGTAGCTAATGTCAGAAGCCCCGCGACAGTGCATGCTCGGGCGGATTACTCATAAAGAAACACTCTTGGCAATAATGTAAAGCAATCTGATGCTTCTAACGTAATTTGGAAGCATTCCTCAAATTGATTTTCATCTCTTAAGGGGCAGATTCCTTTGAAATTAAACTTAACCAATAACGCAGCGTTGCTGCTGACAGTCCCTGTCAATTCTTCTCTTCAGCTCCGAGATCTACGGCATTCTCGGACATGGACGGCAACAACCTAATGCAGCTACCTCGTCATTAACACACTACCACATATAATCCAGCCTCCACATCTTTAACACACTACCACATGGAATCCAGCCTCCTCGTTATTAACACACTACCACATGGAATCCAGCCTCCTCGTCATTAATACACTACCACATGTAATCCAGACTCCTCGTCATTAACACACTACCACATGTAATCCAGCCTCCTCGTCCTTAACACACTACCCCATGGAATCCAGCCTCCTCGTCATTAACACACTACCACATGATACGTCAAATCATATTTTCTGATCAGAACTATTTCTTTGCAAGACCATTGCCAGCAATTAAACACAATTAAAAAAGCGCACCAGTTTGTTTTTTTTTATCATTGCAATGCAATATACTTAGTAAACCTGGAAACGTAGGCGGCACACATTTACAAAAGACAGTTTATCCATTTGATATTTTATCATGTGCCACATTTTTGTGCAAGCCACTTCTGAGCGCTGGTAGCAATGGCCAGAAAGGAAGTGAATGGGAACATCACATAATCAGACCCAACGCGAGAAAGAATTCATATTCAGAATTACTCAGTGGTATACAACCAGATCAATGTTCAGGCAGAAATCTACCACAACACTGAGTTACAGTATAAAGGGTTCAGGAAATGCACCCAAAAGACTAGTTGAAACAGCCAGACTTTAGTTAGTCTTCTTAACATTTGTGATTGGGATTAGCCCTGGGGTTGCTGTTTGTACTCTTGTTCAGAAGATAATTGCCATAGCATTTTGGTGCTGGACTGCCTATGTGAGGGGGACAAAGACTGATATGCAAATGGATATTTTCAATCTGTGAAAGGTACATTGAGCTAAAGTGTGGCTGCGGACTCTAGAGTGTGTACCTTCCCAAAGAACAGGCCATTCTTGCCATGTTTGTTCTGATAGAGAGGCGCCCAGGACTAGTTTTATATTTTTTGAAGGGCCTTGTGTCTAGTCACCCTAAGTGTCCCTGGATCATCCAGACGTGGACCCCTTGCTCACTGTGCTCAGGGAGACACAGCTCCACCTCACTGATGATGCCCAACAAGGCTAACACATGTGTATGGGGTTGCTGTTGGTACTCTTGTTCAGAAGGGAATTGCCATAACGTTTTGGTGCTGGACTGCCCATGTGGGTGGGACAAAGACTGGTATGCAAATGGATATTTCCCGTCTGTGAAAGGTACAGTGAGCTAAAGTGTGGCTGCGGACTCTAGAGTGGGTATCTTCCCAAAGAACAGGCCATTTTTGCTGTGTTTGTTCGCATAGAGGGGCACCCATGACTAATTTTTTAATTCATTTGTTATTTATTTTTTGTTATATTCACCGCATACCCTCGGTTTGTGATGCACATGGATTTGAAAGTTGCTCTTAAGCTAACTGGAAGCAGGTGCAGAATTCTGAGTGCAGGGGTGATGTGTTCTCTGGGCGAGAGGGGGAGGAGCAGTCTGGCTGCTACGTTTTCCCACTGCCTTATTTGTCAAAAGTTGCAGTTGGTTAGTTAAGTGCTAACTGGTGCCCATGCAGGACGTTTTGCAATAATCCAACGAGCAAAGACATATTAGGTGAGATGATTACCTATTTTTTTTATTTTATTTTTTATTTACTTGTTTATAATCAAAACAAAATTGATTTTTACAAAACAGAGTTCTTGGTATATGAACATATCAACGTTCGTAGTTTCGTCCATGTGGATCTGGCTCGGTTGATTAGCTGATAGATGAATTTTCAGTCTCTGTAGCCATTTTCTAGCATCTTGACTGCGGCAATCAGCCATTTTGTTTTTTCACATGAAACCAAGCGGCACCACCATGTATCTTCGTCTCTGAGTGAAGAGCCTTAGAATAGGGGCAACAGAAAAGCTTCCCGCAAATGGGCTGTTTTAGGGCAGTTCAGGAGCAGGTGTCTTGCAGCTTCCACTATTTCGACATTGGAGCACAGTATGCAAGTTTTTGAGGCTGATTGGGAGCGGATGGGCAGGATTTCTTAGGTAGGGGTTAGGTTTAAGCTCATTTTCATGAAAGATTTCTGAAGGTTCTTGTTCGGAAATTTTATACAATAGTTCAAAGGCAATTTCAGCTTGTTGGTAGTTGGTAGTAAATGGCCTAGTAATTTGTTTGCTGTTGCCATTTCACACATTTTAATCCAATCTTGGTTGGCCACTTTAGATTTAATTTTTCAGGATTTTGTATTAGATCGTCTTCGATACATGCAAGATCCTTGAGCTTCCTCATGAGTTTCTGCTCCCAAATGTTCAGGGCTTTGCAGCAACCTTGATACAGTTCCGTCTGTATCATTTCGTAAATTGGAAGGCTTTCTGGCATTATGATTTTCCTGAGGGTTCTCATTTGACCTTGTTCTACTGAAGCCGCCAGCGATAGCAGGCCGAGTTTGCGTTTGATAGCTGGTATTGACATTGATTTGGGCAGGCCCAGAACAGCTTTCCAGAGATAGCCCTCAAATTTTGGCCATATTGATGTCTGTATATTTAACGCCACCTCCATTCCATAGGTTAATGAGGGAACCACCTTTTGTTTGTAAAATTGAATCGCTGGTAACAGGCAAAATTTCCCATATTTAGGATCAACTAGCCTCGTTTGGGTAGTCAGCATTTTTATTTTACTCCATAGGGCCAGATGCATTGACTTCTCAGACCTTGTTGTGTCGATCATTATACCTAAGTATTTCATGTCAGTCACTAACTCAATCTTTGTGTAATTGAGAAACCAGTTACGGTTTGCTCTACCTTTAGAACGCTTGGTTTCCAAGATCAAAATTTGGATTTCTCAGTGTTTATCTCCAGATCGTTTTCACTTATGTACTTTGCCAAGTTAGTTAGTTGGCACTGGAAACCTATTTGCGTTTGATCCATGAGGATCAAGTCGTCCACGTAGAGAAGTCTTGGTATTGGGTTGTTCCCGACTTTTGGTGGAAAAGATCTGACCGCTGGTTGAGTGTACTGAAAATCACACAGGAATGCGATAAAGAGGGCCAGTGCTAGGGGACAGCCATGTTTAACTCCACATTCTGACTTAAACTGGTCAGACAGCATGCCCTGCCTGTATATTCAAACTCAAATTTTTGTGTCTGTGTGGAGTGCGATTACTGGCTCTAAAATTTCCATAGGGCAATTCCAATTGGTTCGTTTGGACCAGAGTTTTTGTCGGCTGATTTGTCAAAAGCTTGCAACAAGTCAATGAACACTAGGAACACTTTCGGTGCACCGTCTTTTATATTTTCCTTTATGATGTTCAAGATCATGATATTGATGCTGGTGCTGGCGTTCTTCAAAAAGCCCTTTTGCAGTGGGTCACTAATTCACCAGACAATCTCGATAGAAAAGCACATCAAGTATTTGGGATTTAACATTCAAACTAACCATTCTGTGATGGGCCTCAAGAGAGAACTTGATAGTAAGATCTTGCAATTCACTTGTTAGATGAAAAAGATATTTCATTCTTTTTGCAGATTTTCTGTAATGCCACTCATTAGATTCTATAAGGGCAAGATTCTCCCCTCAATCTTATATGGCCTGGAATGAAATCCCAGTGCCAACAGAAATCAAGTGAGACCGGCTTGAAGGCTGCATATGGAAGAACTCTTTATCACTATGGTTGTCCCTACCAATTGCAAAACTAAGGTATGAATTGGGTCTTCATTCCCTGCAATCGTATTGGCATTGGAAGGTTCTTGCCCTCTCCTCATCCTAATTCCAAAAGACTGTTCTCTGTATGCAGATATTCATGACATGCGTTTCACACATCTGAATCCCTATTTGACAACTTTACACAATAATGCAGAAATGATTCTTCAAAACTGTGATTGTATGCACGATACTCTCAAAGAAAATCCAGGCAGGGTGAAGCGTGCATTGGTGCATGACAATTGGATTCATACTAGAGCATTAATCAGCAGCCTGAAGTACACCAAAAGTTACACACCCTGTGAAAAATCTAGTAGATATGTCCTCCTGTATATTAGACGCTTTCCGAAACCAGCTTGGTGGGCTGAATTGATGCGTTTTTGACTTAATTTGATTAAGACCAATGAACTGCAATGTATTTCGAAAAAATTAGATCCTTCTGCTGCTGAATGCACTCTTTGTTCTGAGGGGTTTATACAGGATTACCGGCATTTGTTAATATCCTGCTGTGCCACCTACCCCCTGGTAGTAAAATACTTTGCACATTTTGTACATGACCCCACATGGCTTTCTACTCAAGCTTTTTGGCACAGGATATCATCTCAGAAAGAGATTCCGTTATCTATTGCTTAATTAAAATTCTTAAATTAACAGAATTTTATAAACATATCTTTGTGATTGAAAGATGAAACTTGAATTTGATTGTGTGTCTATCTTGTTGGATTTGGTTTCATTTTATATGCTTGATTGTATTCGTATATTTCGTATATGTTTTATTTCTTGTTTTATGTTTGCTTATGTGATAAACATGTGTAAAAAGTCCTGTTATGTGACTAATGCACAATTTAAAAAAAAACAAAAAAATAGCAAACAAGAGAGCATTTTCTATGACACATGTGTCAGGCCCAGTTCAACAGATGTGAGTCACATTCGTGTATGAGCACTCTCAGAGAATCCACACATAGATTTGGACTGGAGTGGAAAATCCAGCACATTGCTTGAGTCATCTGTGCTTCCACATCTTAACCAATGTCACCATCTGGATGACAGGTTGAGTAGCACCTGGTGCATACATCATTGAGAACCCATGTGTCAATGACCAGTTCAAAGCTGTTACCACCAATGTTGTCATACTCACATACAGGTGACCGCGTTTACCGACTAAGTCCATACCTGCCAGTTTTTAATCTCATGAGAGCTGCAGAAAGATGATCTAGCCACGGGCACGGTCATGATAGAACATGAGAAATATTGTGTGCAGTTTGAGTGTTGGTGTCGCGATCAAGTTGTCTACAAGCATTTGCTGGGTTTCTACGATATAACGACAATTATGTATACTGCATTACCCTGGCCTGCGATCCTGCACATTTAGGCCACAGCTTCATCAGAGCCCTGCACATGCAGATGTCATGGATGCACAGAACAACCTCATTGCACATGTAATCTGGTGCCTCATGCACCACTATTCACTATCCAAATGCAAATAAACTTAATACATGTTCAAAATTGCGAATTTCAACAAGGGTTTTATTAAGAGTGTACGCTCTCTGCGATGTCAATGTGGTACAGAGCTACTTGCCAATGTTCCATTTCTTCAGGAAGTTCATTCATAAGTTATCCCAGCTTGCCAACACAACCAATATCCATTCCCTCTAAAACCAAAAGCCACTGGTGTCCATTATAAATCCACTCTCATAATAGCCCTACCATAACACCAACTTTCCCTGTTGTCATCGACCATCTGCGTCCATCATGCCCCCACTGTAATTCCAACAGTTCCTGCTATTCCTGTCCAGCTGTGTCCTCACATCCCCAGACTACCCCCAATAATCACACATACAAAGCCAACATCTGTGTCTGTGGCTAGAACCTCCATGTGTACTTGCACAGGACCCTTGGCTGTTTGGCTATTCTATTATGGATAGGTGAATGGGAAGTCTGTGTATGGATCTGAGTGGCATGGTCAGCATGGCTTGATGTGTAACTTCTGCAGCAATGTTATTTCTGCGGCTTGCATATTGGGATTGGTTGCTGTGGAGCCAGGACTAGGGTTCCAGACATGTCAACTCTGGCAGGTAGATTTCTTCTGGCAGGCATAGCTTGTGTGCATTTCACCAACTCTGTCTCCAAGGTGATGCAATGTTGCAACAGGGAAATCAACGTTTCCATGGTCCTCTGGCCAGCCATAAGTTAAGATTGGTTTTGCCAGGTAGGTACATTTGATTCTATCAGCTTCTTCACAAAACCCTCCACAGCCTGCAGATGGCATGGCATCCTGTCTGACATGAGTTCCATGTCTGCCTGCACAGCAGAGAAGTTCCTCAGCAATGTTGCATGTATGGCCAATGCATCTCCACTGTGTGCTGCCTCTTTCAGCATTACTTGAAAGGGCCTTCAAGACTGATTGGCTCCGTCCCCAATATACTCTAAATCATGTGTCTAAGATGGGTGCATATTGCATGCATCACCTGTAGCTGTTGTTTGTGTGCCTAGAATATGGCATACGTAAACAACCTTGGTGTCATCTTCAAATCCTCCCTTTTCTTCTCTCCTCACATCATGGACGTGGCCAAGAAGGGCCACTTTCAGCTGCACCCCCTCGGAGGGGGGAGAAAATGATTGTGCCGGAATTACCAGACTTTTTTTCAGCATTTCGCTTCCAGATCAACAATGTTGTAATGAGGCCCACAGCATTGCCGACCATCCAGACACTAGTTGCAATAAACAGTCGAGCCCCACCTACAGAATAGAGGTTCAGTCGGGTGCATGAGAAGAAAATGACATCATCCACGTTAGAGAAATTAATTAGAAACGCACAGGATGGTGAAATATGTAGTGATGCCACATAATATCCCTGTCACAGAAACGCAAATGCTGCACGGTGCGAGCTGGCCACAAGTCACCAATGGAAAGCTCTTGCAAGCAGTTTGGTTTCAACAATGCTTAATTTATCATTGATGACGAAGGGAACTAACACTTCACATTGCAAAGACAACTGCAAGCTAATGGGATCTGTCATTGCATGTTCATACATACATAATTGCACGTAATAAATTGATTTTCTTCCAAGAAGTACATCTGGGATACAACTCCAGGACCATAATGCTGATCCTCGCTACAATGCACACTATTTAGGCTTCCTCTGATGTATTTCCACTAAATTATGGGAATAGCGTAGCTAAAAAAAAAAAATCATCATTAGTGTCTCTGTATGGTTGCTGTTTGATGAGACCTGCCAAACATTTTTACTTCTGACTCATCTAATTGCAGGGCCCGTTGCAGCTGCTCTCGTCACTCCCGATCTCTGGGCATGTACTTAAATTGCATTTCCATGTAGGAGAATGTCAGCGCCTTCTCTTCCAGCCTCCATTTGGCTGCCCACAGAGTCTAGTCTATCCAGAAAGAAAAATGAGATGTGAATGTTATGATAGTGAATCTGCGTTTACATGGTGAGTGTTTGCCGTGTCCATTTTTGGGATTGAACGTCCAGAAAATAAAACATTGTGGGTGAACATCCATTTTGGGACACAACGAGATTACAGACATTCTACACTCGCGTAACTGCATTTGTGCAAAGTATCAGCACTGGGGTAAGTTTTACCCTGTTGGAAAAATACATTGAAAACACCGGCCAGATTGTAGAATCTTGTCACTGGTGCACGTGTAATTTTGCACAGTACTAGCAATGGGGCACACATCAGGCAATCACGTTTGTTTAAATGCATTTTTGCACAAGGGCAAAGTTTACCCACGTGTTAGTACCATTTCGTATTAGCAATAGGGCAAACATTGCCCTGGTGTAAACATTCAATGAAACAAAACGTTTCTGTCTAAGGGCACACTTTGCTCTACTGCACGTTTTTATTTATTTATTTACAATGTGATTCGTTTTCACATAACATAATAAAAAAATAAGTTCCAAAAAACATCGAAACATTTACAACGTGTAAAACATTTAAGACATCAAAGATCATCTTTAAATATAACAATGCAATGTAGCTCATTTTTTCAATGTACACAATTGTTTTTCCACCTAATCATCTTAAAATTGCACATAGTATTACACATATGAACCCCACTTCATCAGAATCTTAGCAAAAGAGTTGTTTACAAGACTGAATTAAACTGTACCTCGAGATTAATTATTTTAACCTTTTAAAAACTTGCAAGCAAGCTCTATAAAGTGCTATGTGCAAAGACGTATTATGACCAAAAAGCGTAATCCTTTATCGAATCCTAATTTCTTTTATTTGAATTCTTTTTAAAGCGCTCACACAGCCCTGGGGCATCGAGGCACTGTTACCAGAATATATCTCAGTTGTGTATTTATAACATGCGTAATTATAACACGCTTAATACTCAGAGGTTTCGGACCTGGGATCGAACCTGTGTTGCTTCGTGTCATCTTGTTTCCAAGGTGAGCACGTTGCTGCTGAGCTACCCTCCAACTCGCAAAGGCTTCCAAAAGAGACATATATACTGAACGCATGGTCATACATTCTGTCAGAACATGTTTTGCTGTTTCAAGAATATGATTCATTTTACACATTCAACAAAATCGTTTGTCTCTTATGAGCTTCAGCTGGGTCTACACACATCTCGACAAGAACAACTTATAAGGACTTAGGCAATCTGGTTTCCGGCCGAGACACGGCACAGAGACAGCTCTAATAGATCTAAAAACGCAAATTGAGGATTTGAAAGATAAGGACAAACAAGCGCTCTTACTCCTCCTAGATTTATCCGCCGCTTTTGATCTGGTGGACCACCAAATCCTCTGCCAGCATCTCAAAACAGCCGCCCACTTCTCCGATGCAGCCACCTCCTGGATCAGCTCATTCCTTGCCAACAGATCCATGAGAGTCTTCTCATCTCTTGCCGCTGCTGACCCAGCACATGTCCCTTGCGGAGTCCCACAAGGCTCGTGCGTATCACCCACGCTCTATAACGTCTTTACAAAACCACTCTTTGATATTCTTAACCATCTGGGTGTCACCTGCACAAATTATGCGGATGACACCCAGATACTCATCCCTATCACTGGTGACTATGTAACTGACGTCAAAGCTCTCAATGCAATTTACACCGCCATCCAGGCGTGGATGGCCTACCACTGTCTCTGCCTAAATGATGAGAAAACTGAGCTACTCATCCTAGGCTCTCAGTCCAAACTTTCAAAACTTGACAGCAAATACGATGCATTCAACATTGATGGTAACATCATTAAGGTCACCAATGTCACTAAAACTCTCGGAATCTACCTAGACTCCACCCTCTCTCTCACCAGACAAACCAATTCAGTAGTTTCAGCATCTGCATACACGTGCAAACTAATCACTGCTTGCCGTCCCTTCTTAACTATGGATAACTGCCTGATCCTGGCCAGAACCCTCATCTTATCCAAAATGGACTACTGCAATGCCCTTTACCTTGGTACGAGTCAAAGAAACATTGACAAACTTCAGGTAACCCAGAATAACGCCATTAGGGCTGCTCTTAACATACCTAGGCGCGCCCACATCTCATCCACTAGACGCAACTTACGATGGCTCCTCATCTCTCGGCGGATCGCCTTCAAAACACTTGTTTTAAGCCACAAAGCACAGAACAACGCAGCACCAGCCTACTTGTCAGAGCGCTTCACACAACACACAGCCCACAGACCTCTTAGATCTGCACATGCACACACACACTCATCATTCCTAGCTTCAAGCTAGAGACTGCCAGATGCTCGAGCTTCCCAGTCCTGGCAGCGAAGCTTTGGAACTCACTACCCAATGATCTCAGGAATGTCCCCTCCCTCCAATCCTTCAAATACAGAGCAAAACAATGGCTCTATGAGAAAGACGAAGCTTCGGCCACCCTTTGGTAAACACCTATCGCATGATTTGCAACCTCGATTACCTCTGTATATACTGAGACGACTAACTACCTTTGTATATATTTGTATATGTCCTTATGCTATGTATGTATATATATTATGTAATTTGTAACTGCCTTCTGTAACCATCTGTAACCTTTCCAAACATGCGGCCTGAAGCCCGTGGGCAGGCTGCGCAATATAAATAAATAAATACAAATACTGCTAAGACAGGTAGTTGGTTTATTCAGAATAATAGTACGAACCTTCGAACTGCAGGTGATGGAAACAAGAGTAAGAGAGATTGTCTTAAACCTGTATAGATTTGTAATTGATTCCTTATAGGATTTTAATGTTGCTAGATGTTCAACATTTTGAATCCAGTCCCAACCTTTAAATCATTTCTTTTCAAAAGCCTGTTTTAAGAGAAAAGAAATCCCTGTCCAATCAGACTCCCAACCAATCATTTGAAATGTATCTTTAATTTTTGAAAGCTGAGGGATTCCTATTCTTCTATCCGTTTAAAAGCCGCCCAAAGTTGAGACAGTGGTGAGCACTTTAGATTTGTCAAAGCCCTGGTATATAGCACCCCCGCCCCTTAAGGGCCAGGTCGCAAAGGGATATCAATACTGACTCCAGTGTGCGTATCTCCATAAGACCTACAGGTGACAGAATCAACAATTTTCACCAAATCTGTCCTTCCAATACATGCAGTCATTGAACATCCCTCATTGCTAGTGCCTCAATGCTGTATAATATTGCTGGGCAAAAACTCTGCTTATAAAGCCTAACAATACCCTCCATACTGTGGCCTATTGTTTTTTTGTAGAACCTCTCAATTAATATGATATATTTAGTTGCTTTCCTGTTTTTAGTAGCAATTAATTCGGCATAGACTTTGACAGAGCTGATCCCTATGCCGAGGTAAGTAAAACTTTCAATGTACTCAACATGACCAACCGGAAATGTTATATTCAATCTGGTCTTGGGCTTATCGGCATATTGCATTATTTTCGACTTTTCCATATTAATGACAGCATCCTTTTCACTTGGATATGCCCATAATTCATTTACAGTCTGGGACACGCCTGAGAAAATATGATCGAATAATACAAAATCATCTGCATACGACAAGCACACAGCATGTGACTGCTCAGTCTTAGGAGAACAATTACATACTTTTTCCAGTCGAGATGGTAAATCTGCCAGGTAGAAGCTAAAGAGCAGAGGGGCCAAAACACAGCCCTGCATCACTCCCCTGATGGTGGGAACAGGCACTATGCAACCTAACCTGGGCATGGGTGTCAGTGTGCAAACATGTCATCATGCCTAACAGCCCTTCAGGCCCAATACTCCAATTTCTGCCATCATTTCACTATCTTAACGGAGCCGAATGCCGCCCAACAATCTACAATACGGCGTATAAAACCGGGCTACCACTTTTTTTGCATTACTTGTCAGGGAATCCATTAACCTTAGATTGTGTGATGCTACTACTGCTAATGCCATACAAGATTGCACTTGGAACGCTGCAAAGGCTTTCTAATATGGACCAAATGTTTTTTGAACAAGGTCAAAGTTTGCCCTAGTGCTAATACCATGTAAAATTGCACTTGCACCAGTGCAAATGTTCTGTAATCTGGCCGCAAGTGCCTGATTAAAATATTGCGGGCCGCTCTTGGCACAGAGCATGAAGGGTGGTGAGGATTTTAAACTGCATTGTTAAAAAAAGTTGCACATATGTGCCCCACCTACTCTCAGCAGAGCAGTGACATAAGCTCACGAGTACTGGGTTGAACCCATCTCTATAAAAACATGCTGGCAATGCCTTCACACTAACACTGACAGCCCGGCATTAGCCACATTGTCAGTTATAGTGTACAGGTGCAGCAAGCACTATTTGAAGGGTCGGGGGAGGGGGGGTGCCAAACTGCTCTCATGGAAAGTTGAGTCTCTTACTAGACACCGTACGGAGAGACCAAACTGAGAGGGCACGGGACCTCCCTTTCTAAATGACGGTATTCTGCATGTTGGCCCCCAATAAGTGGCACACATGCAGAGCTGAACCTCAGGTCCTTAATGGCCATGTGCATACTCATGGTCACTTGAATACCCTCATTTGCATGGGGGACATTTCCATGCCAATTAGGGCATTCCCCCACAAGAGTGTGAGTCTGCAAAGGTAGGGTGGGTGCCTGCTGCAGTGCAAACCGCACAGTGTGCCATTTGATTAAGGGGGCCACCTTAGACATTTTTTAATTTAAAATATTTTACAGGCTTTAGAAAGATAAGCTGTGACATTTATATAATTGGTTAACTTATATATATGCCAGATTAATTATTCGGCTACCAGATGTGGCTTTCATAAGAATCTTGAAACACTATTCCTGGATGAGCTTTTTCCCACAAACCCTGAATCACCTGTTTGGCAGGGGTTTCATTCAGGTTGAACTAGGGGAACCATTTTTAAGAAATGTCCCCGAGTATGCCCTCATGGGCTATAAACAGTGGTTTAAGTGGGCAGGAGCCGTTCGGAGTGGTGCTCCTCCACTTTTTTTAATTAAGTATGTTCCTTTTCTTTTATTTTAAAAAGAAAACGTTCTGGAATGGTTATGTTTTAAAATAAAAGTGAAGGAAGAAGTTGGAACTTCCATGCACTGCACTGCATTGAACGTTCCCTTAAAGACCTGGCGCATTTGTTTGTGGTTTTTTTGTGTGCGTGGGAGGGGGCGTTGCGATGGGGTTTGTGGGGAGTGGGGGCAGGCCAGCAGGGTACATAGCGCCACTACTTCTTTTCATACACTTCGACCACCTGCTATACATTGCCATATATGCTGGAGTTTGTTTTCGGCTTTGGCCTACTTTCATACAGGCAGAATGATGTTGCTGGAGGTAGGCCTAGAAAATGTAAGGATGAATGCATAAAGTGAAGTTGAGTTGGAAGGAAGAACAGTAAGGAGACGTTGTGAGGGCTTCCTTATTAAGATTTAGGGCCCAATTCATGGAATCCATTGTTCAGTAAATTGTCACTCTGTGTGCCAAACTGTGCGCAAAACTCCTTCCGTTGAATCATGTAGTCGATTGCGCACAACCTTTTCGACTTTACGCAGACTTCGTGCAGGCTTGTGCCCTGCACAAGGCTCCTCTCAGAACGTGAGCATGGCCTGCGCAGAGGGCATTGCAGGGGACGCAAACCAGAAAATGAGGATGAACAAGGGAAACTGTGCAAGGCACGGCCCTCAGGCAGTCCATCGCATGCCCACAAATGCATTGAATGAGACGTATTCATGGATCTGACCATGCAACATCCCATCAGGGAAATGGCCACGCAAAGCCCTCATTCTATCCGACGCCCAAAGGCAGCCATAGAGACTCTTGCACATAGGAATCACTGCGCAGAGGTAAGATCGGGTGTTGGATTTAGGGGTCCGTGCACGAACTCGGGTTCTCAATCAGACTTGGGGTTGTGTGTAAGCAGTGTAGCAGGGTGCAGGGATGGTTTATGGGGGTTCACACTCAGATTTTACTAGAGTAACAATAAATCACACGCTTGTTGTTTGGGTCCCAGTAACAATTATGCGGGACCTCGCACAGGATCCCCGAGATGCAGGCCTGCATGCCGGGGAACCATGCACTGTTCCAAGGGTGCATGTATTTTTGCGCCTGGACAGCATGCAAAGGTAGCTGTTTCTGGCTGTTTTTGCTTAGCATGGGGCCGTGTCGGAGACGTTCCGGCCGTGACTTGTGTATACAGTTACTTTGCGCAAACATTTCCATGAATACGCGGAGTGTGCAGAAAACGTCTGCGTGCTGGCTCTCGGCGAGCATGCTTTGTGGGATATCTGCACACTATTCCAGTGAATTGGGCACCTTGCATAGGTTTTGTTTTCATATGTTTTGATATTTTCAGTCTATGCTGTCTGACACATTCAGTTATTTGAAGTGGGTGTACAAAACACATTCCATTAGGTGAACCAAGAGAGGGAAATTTGTGAGTGTTAAAGCATTTTGGGTGGCTGTGAGATACACACAAACACACAGACACACACATTTACATTTGTGTGACATCTATAGGAGTTCAGAAAATATAACAGTCATTTTAGGTGGCAGGAGATATCATACAGTCTTTAAGTGACTATAAGCGACACATGAACTCTGAGAAAAACAGTGTCCAGTGCATGCTTCACGTTAGGAAGGAGTAGAGATGTGCTACAGGTAGCTTGCATGCAACTTAATTTCCTGTGGTACTTGGAAATCAAAGTAGTAGATATTCAATGCTGTCACCAGTGATGGCATCAGTGATGTGGTTTGTAATGTCATGAGGGTTCTCATATAACCTGTAATTAGTGAAGTCATCAGTGATGTGATCTTTGATGTCATCCTTTTGGTCACAGGCTGCGCAACAGGGGGAGCGAAGTTAAGGTGGCTTTAGCTGAATTTCATGGGTTCTGTGGCATTAAGTTCTCACCTTAACATCCCAGCAAGTACAAATGTTTGCTTGAATTCCAAAGGTTTTATTGCAATGTATTGCTCACCTTAATATCCCTGCAACTAAAGTTGTTTCCTTGAATTTCAAGGGTTTAGTTATTCCATACATAAATAACATTAATAATACAGACCTAGTCCATAGACAAAAGTGCACAAGACAATATAGCATTGGACTTAAAAAAAGTAAATAACACCAGAAACCTAACCGGAGAGAGGAAATGTTCCAAAATATATGCTGGCAATGTATAAAAGGTCCTCACCTTTAAAACCCAGCAATCTGTCATGATATATTCTCTGGAAAACTAAATACAAATACAAAACAAGTGCGTGTAGTCTTGTGGGCAAGCGTCTGCACTGGGAACATGACAACCTGAGTAAAGTCCTGGCAGCCAAATACTTGAGCAAGCCTGCCAACCTAAAAAAAAACAAGCGGCTGCATTCGCTATCTCAAAACAAAAATGATGCTCTTCACCCATATGTGTTCTTTACTTGTGCCCTGAAAAGCAGCCACAATTAGGGGAAATTAACTGCACCAGTGTGCAGGATTGCAAACTCTCTTGCCACATTATGGGCAGATACTCATGGCTTACTTGCCCTCTCATCATTTTCCCTCCTCACCCCCATGTCTGGCTTTCAACGATGCTGTGCTTTATAAAGCTAACTTGAAAAGTACACATCGCGTAGTGTCACTCAAATGTATAAATCCTTGTAGAACTATGTTAGGTAAAAAGTGTACAATTGTGACATTATTCCCCCCCATCTTCACTGTGAGACTACAAATACCAGAATGCAATTCAGCAAAAGGCAAACAAAAATTCTCTGAGTGCAGAACTTTCAAGGACTGACAGTATCACTGTTAAAAAAATAATGGGGATGCAGTGTTTTATGAGATAATTAAAACTTTGAGAACTCACAATGTTTTTAGGCAATGCACAGTGAGATTAAATTATTTGCTAAGGAGCACACACTTTGGTTAAGCCGCTTTCTCAAAGTGGTACATCCCTTTTTGGTGCCATCATTTTGGCGCATGCCGACTTGGCACAGGCATTCCGCCGTAACGCCCATTTTGTGGTGCCCTTTTTGGCACGAAAGCGATTCCGGCACCACGGGATGTTTGGACATGGCTGACATTGCATCCATGTCTAAATTCCCTCATGCTAAATAAGATCACAGGAGTCCACTGCAACAAACCTCACCACCTCCTATTGCGTTGAATTCTTTTAATTAAATTAAATTAGTTAAATAAAAAACAACATTCAGCCTTGAACCCTGATATGCTAGAGTTCGAAGCCCATCCTTTAACTACTAGGCAACAATGATGCAGTGGTTCATAGGGCATACATTTCATACTTAGCCTATCATTTAATGTATTCAATGATAAAAGGCTAGGTATGAAACTTGTGAAAATCCAAACAGTAGCATAATGGTTAAGTGCTGCATCTCGAACTCCTTAAGGCCAGGGTTCTCTGATAGAAGTGTTCAGCATAAATGTGATTTCTTTTTATTTCATTTTTTCTGTTTTATAAAAATGTTGATGCCATGTGTTATGAGATATTTAAAACTAAGAAAACACACGGCATTCAGGATATTGGACTGTCTGCCATTCATGCTGTAACCAGGACCGATCCTGCTTAGTTTCTAAGCAAGGATGGATCCAGCCCCCTTACGCCATGGTTCTCTAAGTGGTCTTCTAATGGAGGATCCATAAATTAGGCAACATGGCCTTAGTGGCCTGACCCTTTTCTCACTTTTAAGCTAAGCAGGGTTCGTCCCAGTTACTGCAGGGATGGGAAACCCACTGTTGCTTTAAAAATACCATATTTTTATTTTTTTTATTGACTGGGAGACTACAAATACCAAAATGCAATTCAGCAAAAGGGAAAAAATTGCCTTTGAGTGCAAAACTTTCAAGGACTGACAGTAGCACGGTTTAGAAAAAAGTAAATAATTCAGATGCCCATTCGGTCACCCATCCATACAGTAACCGCGACTGACGCTGCTTAGCTTCAAAACGGGGCTGCTCCTGATTAGCCTCAAAACAAGAACAGGGCTGGCCCATTCCTCCAAGTGGTCTCTTAAATTTGGTGCATCGATCAGGCAACATGGCCTGAGGAGGCTGGCCCCTTCCTCGTTTTGAAGCTAAGCAAAATCTGACCTGGTAACTGCATGAATGTGAGACCTGGATGGCAATTGAACCCTCGACGTCACTATAGTTATAAAAATATATATTTTTTAAAAAAGGCAAAAATTATTTAACTATGGGTACCAAACTATACATACACGTGTCTATCTGTAGTCCTTTGTAACCTGGGATATAGCCGTGAATATTGGCAAAACAGCAGGAAAAAAAATACTTCCCAGACCATAACCAAGTGCCCCGCTTAGCTGTGCCAGCCCCCTCCACTCCGCAGACGGCCTCCCCACCTCGCCTGTCCTCTCCCTTTCCCTTTCACCCCAGAGCACTTGCTGCTTCTGTGACACAGTTTTCTTTGAGATGTCATCTATAGCCACGGCTACATAATGCTTTGTGTCGCAAAATCGGTCCCTAGACCTCCTCCAAAGCCCACATTTCACTCAGTGCTTTCTAGCCAACTCCCACCACTAAAATGTAGGAATTAGCATGTTTTTTTTAACCTGAAAATAGATTTTTTACTGCGTTTCATTTTCCCATAACCCCGAGAGAAAAATCAGATGGCGGTAATTTCTTTTCTGAAAACCATGATCCTGCAATGCACCATGGGAGACGCCCTTCTCCTTCAAATTTTAAAAAACCCCAGCATGGAAAAATCCCAAACCATGCATGGCGTGCGAGTCAATGTTTTGTGCCCAAGTTGTTTTGGACCTGATCCAAGTCCGGGCAGCGGTTTGGGCTGTGCACTTTGGTAACAATTAGCCTTTTTGTCTAATGGAAAATGAAAGGAAGTAGGCTGCACTTTTGGAAGAAAATCTTTTTTTTTTACACTAAATAACTTTTTTTATTTTCCTACGAATATTTATGAAACTTTGCAGTCTGGGCTGGCCCACAGACTTTTAATGACTTCCGACATTTTGGCCAAATCCGTTACTCGAATCAAACGTTATTATCAATAGAATTCTGAGGGGTTCCTATGTGTCTCCGGCTCACCTTAACTATAGGGCGGCTATCGCTGTCCTATAGTATATACCCAATAATATATATATATATATATATATATATGTATATATATATATATATATATATATATATATATACATATATATATATATATATATATATATATATATATATATATATATATATGTATGTATATATATATATATATATATATCTCAATTAAACGCACCAATGTTCAACTAGCTATTAAACACTCTATCAACAACTCACCCCTATAAAGGAAGATAGAGAAATGCAGATTGTAAAAGATTCATGCACTCTAGATTCTGAGCAGTGAGGAAAAGGTCAACAATAGTACAAGTTCAAAATGATATTCTTCTTGCAAATAAATTGCAAAAAGGGCCAGCCAGTTTCTTGGGTGCCAACGAGTGGACCTAGTGAGCTGTGGCCATCTGCCAGTATCTTTTCAAGTCGTGGCAGTCAAACCTGGCTTCTTCTCACTGTTAGCGTAGGTAGGATAAGGTTTGGAAGCAGCAAGTGGTGATGATACAGATGGGGAGTAGGTGTGAGGCAGTTTGTTGTGGTGTCCACCTGACAAAAAACAACCTACACGTCAAATGCTATCAGGGTGTTCAGCTACCATGCAGCATTTTAGAACATAACCTTTTTATTCCTAATGACATGGTGGCATGGCTCTAGCTGACTATGATCTCTACTTTGATAACAATACCGGTCCTTTGACCGAAATCATTGCTTCAAAGTTTACAACCTCAATATATTTAGCCAAATGGCTGATTGTGCACATATTTGAGGGGAACATCATATAAAATGTTTTCTCAAAGTAGTGCCTTACACACCATTGAGCTAGAACCCACTCCCAAGCTAGGCATTCAAATTAATTTGATTTGATGTATGTATTTCAGCCATAATCAGAACTTTAAGACCCTGTGTTCAGTTAACCATGGAAAGGGATATCTTTGGTATCAAAGAAGTTAAGCATGCTACTTACTAATGTGCTAGTTCTTTACATGAACCCAGCCACAAAAACTTAATTGCTGGATCCAGTGAACAATACTTTATCTAACCACCTTTCGTTGGAGTCAATACTTTAACTCACAAGGGTACAGTCACGCAAAGATTTCCAGTATAAACATTAACTTTAAAAAGTAAATGTCAGAAGGAGGCCAACTATATGCAACATTGTAGTAATTGCCAAGAGACATTGATATGGCAGCAAACAGATTACATTTCAAGGACAACCATAAAGCATCACTCTGTCAAAAGCCATATTTATGCAAAATAGAATGAATCAAAAATGTACTTAAAACAATTATTTACCATTCTAAAATATGTTAATCACTCATCACACAATATATCCATTCTCCAGGTTCTTCAAAACAATGCCAAAACCTGATATACAACTTTATTTCCAAGAATGAAAATACACGGGAGCTGCAAAACGTGAGGGGTAGATGAAAAACTTTAACAACTTCTCATCCAAATGGGAAAACCTCCTCTGCAGTTCATCTTATCATATGTGGATCAGATAACATTCTTGATCTATTTTAAATATACAACGTCTGCATGGGAAAGGAATTACCCAATTACAGTCTCACTGTTAAGACATATGACCATCACGTTTGCTATCAGGATCACCAATCTTAGAGGTGTGTGCCTTTTCCCTTGAAATAGGCTGTATTCTGAAATCTATTGAAGAAATCCACACCATAATATTTATACCCCAGCCAATAGTGAATGTATCCAGAACAGCCACAAGTTGGAAAACATTGTAGTCAGTCAATTAAAGACATGTGTATATATTCACTGAGCAGTATCATGCCTAACCAGGACATAGCAGCTTTTCTGCCAGAAGCAAATGATCTCGTGGAAATTGTCCATCAAGGGCAGGTTGAAGTATTGTTTCTATTGGACCTTAGAACTGCTTTGATACTGTAGATCATGACCTCCTATTGGATTGATATCTATGATAGGCTGATTGATTTGTTTAATCTTTGAGGAAAGGAACTAGGGGACAGTATATCAACAACTAGGACCTTATGTTACAAGGTACCACAAGGAAGCCTCATGTAAACTAGGCCTTTCCAAGTTTAGGTTCTGACTTCAAAACCTAAGATACAATTAGATGGAACTGAAATCACCAAGGAAGTGCATCCATATGCTTAGCTATGAGTATATGCATGGAGGGTTGGTTGGATGTTCATGGAAATACAATGTAAAGAATAAATTACCTTTTTCTTGTAAAGGAATGTGACAGAGTTCAGGACTCATTGGAGAAGGACAAAGCAAGAGTAACTGTGTCCTAAGGTGTAGAAAAACATTCTGATTTACAACCAGGGGCAATCTAGGAATCGTATTTTGGAAATTTAGAATTGGAAAACAGACTACAACCCTCAGTATACAACTAAATTGAAGTGCCATCATAAAGTAACTACTTGGGAGACTTTGCCTATGAGGGGTTTATGGGTTGGGGGTTGGGGGTTGGAGGAAACTGTGTCAAGGTTTCCCTGAAGGTTCATGTAAAGAGATGCAAGACCAGACATATTTCAGGAGACAGGAAGGTGTGTATCCCGAATTCCAGGAAGGCAGAACTTCGAATTTCTAGAAGACTTCAACAATAAGTTTACATTTACTTGAAAGTAAACCACCAATTGATTGCACAGGGTTGCACTGCGTGGCTGTGCTCATGACAATGGCCTGTGGCCAGTGAATGTTTAGGTAAAGAGAGTGGAATAGTAGGTGGTGGTCATTTATATGAGTGAAGTAGAGTTCAGAAGGTTGACACATGCCGAGATGATGATGGGTAGCTGAGAGAGACAGTGGGCCTCATTACGAGGTTGGAGATAGCCATGCCCTTATTGAGGGCATGGCTACCCCCAAACTCGGTTCCGGCACCAGGTCCTCCAAAAGGGGAATAACCGGGCCATTCCGATCTTTGCGGGCCTGGTAATTCCCCTTGCGCGGGACCCAGAGCTGGTACGTCCCCATTCCCATTTGAGCCCCCATAGGGCTCAATGGGAATGGGGAGAATGGTATCAGCGGTACTGTTCATAATGGTACAGTTGCTACCATCCTGCCCTGCTCGTAGGGGCCGCTCTGCTCACGTGGTCTGACCAGGTGTGCTGGGCGGCACTCACGGGCAGAACTTGTAATGTGGCGGCATGGTAACAAAGGCGCCGGTAGCACTACTGGTGCCGTTGTTGCCTTACCGCCACTATCATAATGAGGCCCAGTGTGTGTTCTGAAGCTCGGGAAGGCAGAACACCAGAGTTCTGACAGGGGAACTCCAGGAGTTGTATTCCAGATATTAACAATTAACTTATATACTACAGCATTCAATATTCACCTAAATGTAAGTAACATCAATACGGAAATGCATGGGAAAGGTTGGGTATGCTCATGTAAAGGTTATATTGCTAGAGGATTCATAGATGATAGTGTGCAATAAAGAAAGTGACGTTTTTGTGAGAAAGTGTGGAAGCAGACAGAAAAGAGGTTGGTGTGTTTCCCGAATTGTGAGAATACCGCACTTTGGATTCTTAAAAAAGGCATTCTGTGAGTCGTAGCATAGAAATTGACTTAAAGGCTACAACTGTTAGGGTGCACCTAATTAGAAGCAACATCACCAACACGTTATATGAGACTGATTGGCTGTGCATGAGGGAATAGAGTGTGGTTTGTGGTTTGTGTTTGAGCCCTGGCTTTTATATTTGTATTAATTAATTAATGATGCAGGTAACTCCATCTCTGAAAGGGTCATCTGCTGATCAGATTACCTTTTTACAAGCTCCATGGCAAAAGCACAGTGTACGCTTGTGCCCTGCTGCATCAGTATCCTGATCTGCAGTACCTGCTCTATCAGTGGCACAGGGCAGGTTCAGAGGTCACAGGTTCCCCCTTCAAAGCTTCAGTGACAGCCAAGTCTCTGCAGCACAGGGGCTACATTTACAATATACACTTGTGTTCCAAAACAGTATAATCATGAGTTTTCTGTTCTGGTGGCAGACTAATCTCTAAATATAAGCCATGCCTGGTTCCTGATAGGGTGAATGAAAACTCTCATGATTAATGCCACCATCAATTTGATATCAAACATGTGTAGGCTCGTGTGAGCCAGCTCAGCTGTCTAAAGCAATGTGCATTCCAGCCAGATAGGTTGATCCTACCAAGTTACAGGACAGGAACCTGAATGACCATGCCTGTTATCTGTTCCTTTCTAAGGGTAGGTAACTCCCTTTCCCATCTGGTCCAATGCAGTTACATGTGTGTCAAGGTGATGTGGTCAAAATTTCAGAGACCTTTGATGAGTAATGCTGCAGCATGTAGGAAACATCTAAGGGGAGCCAGCATGGTTGCCGCAAGGCCTTTCAGAAAGGTATTGCCACCATCATTGGGTGAGTGGACTAACAGATCTGAAATGGTTTGCATGAATTAGGATTTGATTTTCCGCAGCAGGGAAATTTGCTACCAAATCAATTGTGCCTTCCTTGCTATGTGCTTCTTGACTCAGAGGTGTCTGTTGACTTAGAGCCCCAGACATTTGGCACAGGTGATCAGCTGGGTTATGAAACCTTTGAGATTCATAATGGAAAGCCAGGTTCTTTATGCCAAGGTTTTCAGGGTTGCTGGCCTGGTGTAGGAATTCAGCCTTGAGGGTGTAGAGTGTCAGATAACCACTAAACATCAATGACCCGCATCAATGTGAGGCAGGCTTTGATCCTGTGCATGTCATCAAAGGAGGATATTTTGAGATAGACCTGGCTGTCATCTGCATATTGTCGAGTGTGGATGTTGTGCAGAGCCAGGAGGGTTTTGAATATTTCTTGTAAGTTTGAAGATCAAGGGTCAATGAATGTATACACGGGGGACAGGTGATACGTAGAGTTGATGATTTGAAGAAATCCATTTGGACAAATTGGTGGCGGTTACCGAGGTAGGATTTGAACCCGCTGATGGCAGCATTGCTGATCCCCAAGCAGATATAGAATGTTGGCAATTGTCTGGTGGTCTACTCTGTTCAATGCATCTGAGAGGTTGGGGAGAACCAGGAGGCATGATGGCCAATTCCGGGGAAATTAAGTACATTGTCAATGATCTTAATGGTAGCTGCATCTGGGTCTGAAGCCAGATAGGTAGGAGTGAAGTATTAATAATCCAGCAATTAGCTTACAGGCAATGACACTCAGGATACATCTAAAAGTAAGTGTTGTAACTAAGGAGTTGCATAGGGGTGCTTGGTTATGCTACCTGAAGATAATTTTGCTTGGGAGTTCACTGAACACGAGTATTGCGTAATGAGGGGAGTTGGAGGTGAAGGGGTGTGGCTTGAGGGTCAAATGAAAAGTCATGGTTTGATGCTTAAGGGCAGAGGGTGTGTCTTGGGTGGTTCATGACTTATTAAGTTGTAATAAAAGCAAAAAGGCCACATGCCATGAGGGCCCCCTTAATCTATCATGTATTCTTCCAAAAAGCCAGTATTGCAGTTTACTTTTAAGTTTCAGGAAAAGAAGTTAGAACATTCCCATGGTCTAGAACGCTTGACGCGAGTCAATTTATTTTGCACCACAACGTTTGTGTAGGCAAAAGGAACAGCCTGATCAGAGCTTTTTTCCAGCAATAGACACAGTGATGAGAGAGTAGAACCAGGATATCAACTAAGCATCCCTTGAGTGGGATTCAGATGCAGTGAGCTATAACTTCATACAGACAGTGTACTTTTCTCAGCAGTGCCTTCACTCTTTACTTTCAAACGTAATACCACTGCATCCCCTGTTCCCCTGTCTTACCCTCTGCAATTGCACCTCGCTCTGCCCAAGCCCATCATATGTCATTCGGTTCTTTGCCGTTAGCCTTTCTCTGCCCTCGCCTTTTGTACATCCTTTTGCTTTCACCATTTGACCTTCTCCCTTCCTTTACCCCAAATCTACAGAAATTGGCTGACTAGGGCACCCTGGTGTTCATGTGATGGGAGGAGTGCCCAGCGTGTTTGTGGCAATAGTGACCCCAGTGACCCTCCGGGAGGGACTTTATATTAGATGTGACTAGCTGCTCATACAAGTGTCTAGGCTGTAGGAGGGGCAGCATAGCTACCTGCTTGCAAAGCTTTCAGAGGGGCAGCATAGCTAAGCCGTAGCTTTTGGCAGTCTGGTAGCAGCAGAGGCAGCAGTCTTAGGCCGCCATCTAGAAGCAGAAGCAGCAGGATGGCAGAAGATGCAGCGGGCTCACACAGTCAGGTAGCAGTAGCAGTCGCAGGGTCAGAGAGCGAGCTGGCAGCAGGCAGGTCTGGACATAGCGCAGACAAAAATCTCGATCTCAGTTATTGGGTAAACCATTCCAGTTTATCCAAATTATGTCATGTTATTTACACTGTAAGACACATACTATTGAATAACATTAACAAGCAACTTCCAACCTGCTTCGTGTACATCATGCTAAAATGCTATGTACATATGCTCACCACTTTTTAGATCACAATGAACAATATCACATTAACTTCATTTAGATTCTTAGATTTTCAAAATAGTAGTACCCACCTTCCACCATATGAACTTAACTCAACACTGTGAACCTTACTTCATTATTATTACTTCACTACACACTTATACTAGACAACAGAATTCTACCTTTTGGAATTGTCTTTGTTGGTTAATGTTAAGGTTCATCCACTTGTTCCCATTTCCAAAGTCTGCAGTCACCTGTGCCTCATGTAGGGAGCTGATGATATGCAGATAAACCTTTGGTGCCAACACCCAATGTGAGATTCTGCATCGCTGTGTCATGTATTCAAGTATGGCTGGAAAGCAGTAGGTTGAAATTGAATGAAAATAAGACTGAAGCCATTTATTACAGATATTTTACGCTTAGGATCAATCCAATGCCTTGCCTTTCCTCGTCTTGAATTCTTAGGGCCCAATCGCCCACCCAGCACATCAATTTAGAACCTTTGGATCCTTAGCTTAACATTTCTCAACAACTCTAAGCATTATTAGCCCCAGGGGCTGGGGCAATCAGGGTCCTCTGATTAGGTGCTGATACTCTCGTTCTCAGGCCGCCTTCCATGGAACCCGATGGCTGCTTTCCCTACCTGCACTGCACCGCCATCTTCTCCCCGACCCTTGCCATCCTTTTTTAACTAATCGCAACCCCCCTCCCCAGCCCCACTTAACTGATGGTGGTGGATGCGCCGCCCGCCTCCGCAGCTTCCCTCCATCTCGCTTTGCCGGCCGCCATGGAAATGGAAGAGGGGCTCCGTATGGAACCCCGGCTTCCACGTCCATGGCGTCCATCTTGTCACAGTGTTTTCATTCATTGAATGGGACACAGTGCACGTCTCGTTCTTTGAAAGAAAATCCTTTTTTTTTAACACCCTGGGTTATCACTTTGGTAATAGTGCTAATAGTGTTAACTATCCGTCCCATGGCCTCTACCACGGGGTAACATCCCGGGTCCCTCGTTAAACGCCCTCGCTTCATTCCGGCCTTTAACTCGGCTGCTCGGCCGTTACAACCCGATGTAGTTGGTGGAATGGGTAGTTATCGCTATATTATTAACTTATTTCCACTAAACTATACATCAGTTTATAGAAAAATTACTGAGGAGCCTCTGAAACACCAAAGGCTACAGAATGCAGGAGCGAGTGTGGTTCTTGGCCTAAGTTTTGGGTGCAATGCCTATCTATGGTTCCATGTTACGTTCCAGCTAGGTTTGTGCCTATAAATCTGATACATACATACATACATACATACATATTGACGTGTGGCCATATAGGCGAAGGTCTCTGATGCATACCCTGGCTTCAGATAAGGCCAAGGGTTATGTTTAAAACACTCTACCTTATATGTCTTTTCTCACCTACCGCCCACAGGACCGTTAGCGAAGATTAGGATTACAGTCCCTCTGCAAGCACTGCCCTCTATAGATACTAATTCTCTCGTTGCCATATGCTAAAAACAGGTCTTTAAAAGAGGGTGTCACTGAGCCACGTTTTGCCACAAGTTATGGAAGTAGCTCCCCAATGCTTTAAGTAATGCTCACATCCCCAGAACATGGATAAAAAACCTACCTGCTGGGGCCTAACTGTGAAAGGTTAACATTGGTCAATTGCCGCATAGCACCTACAACGGGTCCCTTCTAAAGTTCAATACAGAAATGCTTTGCCCATGTAAATACGGTATCGAGTTATTATATCGAAAGGTAGGAACATAGTTGGGCAAGCGATATATTGTTCCTCCCACTATCCACACATTCTAGGATTGGCAGAAACTGTATATACATACATATGCACTGCGGTACTGAAATAAATACATGAACGTTTAAGTACCGATAATTACAATGGTTTGATATATGTCACACGTATTTGAAAAGCAGTCAATTGCCCCATCCCTAAATCACTGTCACATATGTAACATATAGGGGCTCACATTGCTTCCGACACAGTAGGCACTCATCTCACAAATGTTGCAAATTTGGGTACTGCGGTGCAGGCATTTGCTGGAAAATAAAATGAGCAGTAATTCCATTATGGCGTGCTGCGGTGCAGCCAGTGTGACATTCCCAAAGAGAAATGGGCGTCAGCGTCACTGGGTGGCATCACATTGACAAATGTACAGGCCATTAGGCAGCGCTAATATCATTTCACAGCGCGTGTGTTTGCGAGGAGGGGAGCACGCCACAGTATCACTCATCTGCGTGTGATCTGTGAATGTAAACCGCTTGCCTGCTCCCAATGGGTACAGCTGCTAGCTGAGCTTTCTTATTGGAGCCTGAAATTGATAACAACAAGCGTCCCCGTCTTGTCTAAACTGGTTCGCCTTTCGGGGCATATGTTGAAAGATAGTGTAAAGAAGTTCCCACAACTTGAATCTTTTGTGTAGTCTGTCTTAACCCCTTAAAGGATACTATTGTATAGAGACTAGATCAAGCACATTAGTCCTGTCAATGCAATAGATCAAGAAACTAATTAATGGAATAAATGTGCGCCAACATTTGTGGCGCACACTCGAGCACGCTCCCTCTCTGCGCTGCCCACGTGCGCTGCTTCTGCGCTAAATTCTATGAATTACCCCGCAAGTGTCAAATATCCTATTTAGGAAAATATGATTTTTTACTTTGGTGAGACGAGAAATGATAGTGTATTATTTAAGTTGTGGCCAATTTTTGCACTCTAAAAGGGAAAATAAAATGAAGTTGTTGAGATGTATGTTGGTATCCTGATGTTTCACAATGCCGTTCAGAAGACCGTCTCAGCAAATAATTATTTTGAATGTGATTAAGTGGAAACCATTACATTTGGTATTTAATATTTGTTTAAATGTCATGCATGCTTTTTTCACATCAAGATACCGGCGCTACACATACAAAGTTATGTCAAACACTATCACCCTGTATGTATTTTTATCTATGTTTGTTTTGTTCCGCTCAACTACTGCAACCTAATAGGATATGGAGTCAGCATGTGACTTTAGTGGGTCTGTTTAGCACATTGGGGCTCATTATGACCATGCCGGCATCCTGGTAATAATTCTGCTAGGATACCGGAAAATGGTAGTACTGTTACCAGCACTCGGTCCGGCGGTTTTAATGGCAGATTCTAAATACCGGGTTAACAGTGCTAATCCCCATTCATGGATTCCCACAGGCATCTGTATTACCAGCGATTTATGCCAGTTGCGTGGAGGTATCATTCTCCAGCTCTTAGCTGGAGGTTATTCCTCCATCGCACCAGCAAACTCATAGTTGAGCCCAATCGCACTGCCAGCATCTATGCTGTGAAAGCCTGTGACATAGAATTGTATCAGTGTATCTGGTTGCACATCGTCCTCTCAAATTGAATAGTGTGATGTATATCATTGGTCCTATCCTCTTTTTATAAGGTCCCAATATCATAGAGCATTTATGGTGAACCTCCGGGAGCGATTCCGCGTGTTTCTTATTCGGCTGAATAAAATTTGAAGTAAACAAGGACAAGCAATAAAAGATTGAGGATCCGTACGGAACATTTGAAAGATAATTTGATCTATAACAACGGCACATAACAACGGCACAAGAATCGCTTTTGGTGTGGTGAACGCTTAGATTCCATTTAAATTAATGGAGGAAGACTCGACAGCTACAATAGTCAGGGAAACCAACTGAGGAAACATGTTGCCTTGAGGACGACCATAGGTCAAAACACTTGTTGGCTGTGCAAGACCGTATTATTAAAAAAGAAAGCGTTTGAGCACACATTTTTGGAGACTCTAAGAAGCTTTATTATCCAGAAAGACTTTATAGATTATATTGTTCTTGGTCAAAGCACTGTTTGTCAGCATACAATTTTTCTGTAATTGTTTTCTGGTCCTTTCCCTTTTGCAGTAGCATATTTAAAGTCTTTACGTGTCCTGGCTTCTGGTGGCGCACTGTCCTCCGGAGATGTTCAGTTTCTCAGCGAGGTAGCTGGGTGACTTGAGGACGACTGCCGTATAGATAATGCAGCATGACTTGAAGGTGATCTGTGCATGCAGTGGGAGCCAGTGAAGGTTGATGAAAGCTGGGGTGATGTGGTCATATCTGCGTAGACCCTTGATTCAGTGTGTAGCAGCGTGTATGACACTTCTCATGGGCACCAGGGAGGATGACAGGAGGCCTTTGCAGAGTACATTGCCCACATCCAGGTGGGATATGACCAGTGCTTGAACGATGGATCTAAAGCTGTCTGGATGGAGGAAGGGCTTGACTTTTCACAGAAGAGAGAGCTGATACCTAGCTGTTTGGCTCATTGTAGTGTAACCCCCAGGTCGGGGGATTAATGAGATGATCTCCAGTGTCTGAAACTTGAGATGCACCAGGGACCAGGAAAAGGGGAAAAGGGTTAGAGCAAGGGACCCTCACATGTGGGCACGCAGGGGTCCCATTGCTCTGAAAGAAACAAATAAATAAACTGCCACTGGCGTGAGCGGTGTGCCGGTTGATAGTTGGTGGAACCCTTCAACAGGGTGGCAGGCTCTCTGCTCCATAACTTATCACCGCTGCTGCCCATGCCTTTGATTTCGCACTCCCCTGACAAACAGGAGAGTGCCTGAAACTTCAGTGCCCCCTCCTTCACCCCAATGCCCTATAATCGCTGCCAGGCCCTCCTCTGGGTGTAATATAAAGGAAGGCCCCAGCGCACCCTTGAAAAGTGGCTCTCTGAGACCTAGGCCACACCTGGCAGTTGTGCCCCAGGTTTAAAAAGCTCTGGAGGACCTCCCACGTTTCCTCTGAGTGCTGGGCTGCATCTGACATACGCAGCCCAGCCATTATGATGAGTTTGCGGCCCTCACACACTGTTGCTGCTGCCACGGTCTACCACCCACCGCCAGAAGAGCCACCACCAAAGGGTACAGGAAGAAACAACCGGAGATCAGCAGCAGGGAACCTTGAGACATCCCTGGCCAGGTTGTCTTGCAAGTAAAGTCATTATAAATAGTTTTTAACACAGTGCACTGTATAGACTTTGTATATATTTTTAAAGACAAGTTTATATTTTTAAAGGACTCTTTTTTATATTTTTGTGTTTTTTTTTTTTTTAGTAATGCAGCTGCTTAGGAGTAATTTAAGTTCTATATAGTATCTTGTGTTTGCCCTTTTTATAGAAAAACTCACAAAACCCTGCTGGTGTACCTGAAAATTATATAAGTACGGTTTTACTAAAACAAGGACTGTACCTGAGCATTTCTTTTGTCGGCCTTTTCTTTTGTGCTCCAGTTACTCTAACCTTGTATTTTCTCCTTAGGGGAATTTGGGGAAGCTGTCTGCCCTAACCTCTTAATATTCCCTATACATACCACTTTCCTAGCAAGATACGTTGGGGTGATCTTGAACCCACGAGAGAGAAGTTTGGAGACAGGTAAGAGGCGGGTCAGTTTATAAGTGAAGGGTTAAGCTGTCTATTGTGTGCCCACCTACAACTGTCTCCCTATAAGGTGCATTGGAAGATCACCCCACTACATTAACTATTTGTGTCTTGAGAGAGAGGTGTTTGTTGCTGTGGAACCTGAGCGACTTGGCTCAGGAAGTGAGCTTGGGTGTGAAGTCCTCAGAGTTCATGGTTGATAGCCAGGTCTGTATGTCTGGGTGTTCAATGTTGTTTGTGCAGAGTAGGAATTCGGTCTTAGAGGGTTTGAGCTTCAAGTACGCACTGGACATTTAAGAATTGATCAGTGAGAGGCAGGTTTTGAGCCTATGGATGTCCTTGATTGAGTCGATCTTGAGATATAGCTGTGTGGCATCAGTGTATTGGTGGATGTTGATGTTTTTTGTGACTAGGTATAGATTGAAGATGAAGATGACTGGGGAGAGGATGAAACCCTGCAGTACTCCACAGGTAGTATTGGCGATCTAGAGGAGTTTAGAGGAGTCCATCTGAACAAACTGCATGTGGTTGGCGAAGTAAACTTTGAACCAGTGTAGGACATGTTGCTGATCTCCATGCACTGATGTAGGGTGTCTGTAAGCGCCTGGTAGTCTACTGTGTTGAATGCAGCTGAGAGGTCGAGTAGAACCAGGAGGCAGGGTGGCGGTTGTCAAGGATGTTGAGGGCATTGTCGACCACCTGTATGGTTGCTGTCTCAGTGCTACCTCTGGGTCTGAATCTGGATTGGTAGGTTGGAGGGGATTGTTGGTGTCATGTGATAATGCAAGCAGGATCAGTGGTATTATTATTACTGTGGCATGACATTTTGTATTAGGCATCTTTGTTAAAACAAGCATAAGTGTTATTATGTAGCTAGACAGGCATTCCAATGTAGCCAGTCTAGTCATTTTTTTATTGTGGTATGACATTTCGTATTGGATATCTTTGGTAAAGTAAGCATGATAAGTGTTATTATGAAGCAAGACAGTCAATTTTATGCACTTAGTCTAGCCATTTTTCATTATTTTTTAAAAAATTATTTATTTACAAGTATATACAGAAATTATATCATACCAACAGACAGAAATTACAGATGAAAAAGCATAAAAACAAAAAGATAAAAGAAATCATTAAACACATTCCAGATATTCTCATATAAACACAACTTACATTTCAATTTGTAAATCAACTTTTCTGTCCTAGACAGGCAGTGCATTTCCTGGACCCATTCCTCAAATGAAGGAGGGATACTATCTTTCCATCCTCAAAGAATTAGTCGCTTAGCCACAATGAAAGCTCTAAAAATCCATTTTTTAAGGGTGGAACTGACATCAGCCAACCCTGAGTCATCACCTAGAATCACCATCCTAAAATCTAGGACAGACCCTCCACCCGAAACCCTGTCACACACATCACAGACTTTATTCCAAAAATCTCTGACACAGCTCCATAGCATGTGTTCCAGAGACCCAACTTCCTGGATGCAACCCCAACAATCATCATTGTCAGTCATGCCTCTTTTATGCAGTGTTTCAGGACACCAATACACACGATTCAGAATCTTAGTTTTTCGAGACCTTTCACTCAGATTCAGCCAACACAAGGAGACATTACCACACATATTCTATCAGGCCTCAAGATCAATTTCAGACCCAATTCTCTCGCTCCACACTCCCCTTAAATTGTCATTACTCTGATAATATGACACAAATAGCTTGTATAACCTACTGGCTAAACCACCCTCCTTTCCGTTAGAATCCATCAGAAAAACAGTCATATCCAAAGAGTCAGACCAGTCCACTTCACCCAAAAACCTCTTCAGCTGTCTATAAGCAGAGTCCGACAAGCCCTCAAAGCTCCATCTCTCTCTCAGCTCAACAGCAGTCAACCACCGATCACCATTCCCCAAATCAGAGATCTGTTTAATACCCATTAAAAACCATTCAGGCCAAAAAACAGTCTTGGAATTATCCCTAATCCTAGGATTCAGCCAGATAGAGGCACTCCTCGACTTAAATGCGTCACAACCTAGCAATGAAAAAATTTCAATCCATGAGTTGCGCAAAAATGACGTTGCTAACATACTACCCCCAGGAATCTTTGTATTAGTGGTCAACAAGGCTTCCGGGCCTAGCGGCCCACAGGCATTCGACTCCGCTACCGCCCAGCTGTCCAAATCACCATTCAAAAACGGAACAAAAGAATGAGCAGAAAAGGCCAAATGGTAGGCCCTAAAATTCGGAACCCCCTAACCCACCTAAATGGACAGGAAGCTGCAACTTCCATAGACTAAGTCTAGGTGGTTTTCTGTCCCATAAAAATTCCTGAACAAGACGGTCTAGATCTGTCCAATATCAACTCTTAATTTTCAATGGAAGCATGCAAGATACAAAGTTAATCCTGGGTGTCAAATTCATTTTCAGGGCATTGACTTTACCCCACAGGGAAAGATTAAGCAACAACCACCTTTCCAAACCCAATTTAGAATCCCGAGCAACCACACTCATGTTTTCATCAACCATACGGGAGACAGGATACGTCAGCCATACCCCCAAATAGCGCAAGCGCACATCGCACCAAGTAAACTCCAGCCCCGTAACCAGAGTCTTATCACACCTGTTGGAGAGAGGCAACACTTCTGACTTCAAGCTGTTCATTTTGTATCCTGAACAATCGTGATAATCAGACAAAATCCTCATCAGACAGGGCGAGGCACTTCCAAATTCTGCAGCACCAACAAGAGGTCATCCGCATAAAGCCAAGCCTTTTTCACAACACCCCAACAATCAACACCTTGTAAATTCGGTTCATTTTTTATGCAAACTGCAAGAGGCTTAATCGCTAAAATGAATAACAGAGGAGAAAAAGGACAACCTTGACGTGTCACCCTGCTTCAAACAAAAAGGTTTTGATACCACCCCATTAGTTTTAACGTCAGCCGTTGGACTGGCATATAGAAAAGCAACCCAAGAAATAAATTCTTCACCCAGATTCATCCTAGTCTAGCCATTTTTCATTGTGGTATGACATTTTGTACTGGGCATCTTTGATAAAGCAAGCATGATAAGTGTTATTATGTAGCACAATTGACATTTTAGTACAGCCAGTTTGGTCATGTTTTTATACTTTGGCATGCCTTTTTAATGGTAAAGCCAACTGGAGTTTGTTCTTATGTGGGAATACTGCCATATATTGGCAGAACAAACATGGACATGTGTTCTTATAGTATACTTACTGGCATTATGCACAAAGCAAACATGACTATGTTCTTATATGGGAATAATAGGGTATAATGTTGCAGTCATCATGGAAATGTATGGGCACAACCAGCATGAACATGCTTTATACTGGCATCAAAAAATGTGTTGGAGAATTACTCATGTGCACTGTTGGTGACTTGCACCTATTGGACTTTTTTCATGAGTTACCCTACAAAACCCAATTGCAAACTGTTTGGCTTTTTACCAAATGTTTCTAAAAAGTGTGCTCTAAAATGCACCATTTTCACCCATTATAAAAAACTGCTAGGGGAAGAACCCCCCAGACCTCTCCTTGAGTGGTGTGGGCCTCCTCGCTACGCTTGGTTGCTCGTCCATATCAGGGACACATGTTAACGCCGCTCCAGTTAATACATTTACCAGCCACCATTGCCTAGTTCAACTATTTAAGCACTTAGACAACCCAGATGCCCCTCTCTACTCCCACTCATTCACCTTGGTTAACACTTTCCCCACTACCCCTTCTGTCCCTCCTGCCATCTTCCTTTTACCACAAAAGCACTTAACTGATATGTACTCCCACACCCTACGGCACATTTGCCTCTTCAGCAAATGGCACTTACTTTTGTTTCAATCCTACCCTCCCTTCATCACTCCTCTCCAAGGCCACCATCTTGTCCTTCTGTGTCTCCTTAGTAATTCTGAACCCTGCTCTCTGTTGCCTTGGAAGTATTTGCTTACTAGCCCTAATTGAATGTCAATGGTCTGTATATGCTTTTACATCCTGGATGCGACCAGATGACTAGTGCCTTTAATCACTTGTGTGATATGGCGCCTGTATGTAAGACAGCAATAAAGTAAAATAAACACATTTAACAGAAATAGAATCTCTAAAGTAATTTGCATTTAAATGCCCTTGATATGACATTTTAAGTAGAACACATCTTGCTCCAATTTTAAATAATGCTCATGCAACAGTGATGGTAGAAGCTTTGCATGTATGTAAGGGAAATGTGTATGTATTTGACATGTTTGTAGTATCACATTTTCTAAACAAAACATGGAAATGTCGGCACAGGTTTTTAAAATTGGGTAATTGATTGTGTCCATATTTTTGGGATGTGTTGTGTTCATATATTTTATAGCTTAAAATAGCATAATACTTAAACATTAATCTGGCATTTTATTATTATTGCATTCAAATGAATGTTGCGTTTTATATGTAATTGCTTTTATGGCTTTGTGCTGAAATAAAGCTGAATTTGAACTTGATAAATACATATTATTCTTTCTCTCTTTGTAGTCTATGTACATTTAATCGTAGTTGCAGTTCCCAATATTCCCAGCTATCACATCAATCCCTGGTTGCAATATACACAGTTGTCATAGTATAATATTTCCACTGATCAGAAGATGGCTACTTACTATAATGCCCATTTGTCAAATCATGTTTGGTTTCTATTACACTCACTTAACACTTCATACCTAATTTAAATGATGGCAACCTGGCAAAAACAACAATTCACACTATTCCCAGATAGCTCATCCTAGCCAGTTTCCTTTTTGTTCAGTTAACCTATCATTGACCAGCCTTGACCTCCCTCTGCAGCTGTTATCTTTTGCTGCCGTTGCCAGTATAAGAAACGTCACTGGATTTATATTGTATACAATGTTATGTTATGTTATGTTATGTTATGTTATGTTAGCAGAACCTGATATAGCGCATCCATCACCCAAAGGTATCTTGGTGTTTTAGCATGGAAAACCCAAAAGGACAAAAAAGCGGAGGAAAAAAACATAAAAACGCAATTGGGCAGTTAGTGAGGATAAAATTATGTTTTTAAAGCCTGCGGAATTTAGGATAATCTTCTATGAGCCTCAGGGTCAGAGGAAGAGAGTTCCAGTGGAGAGGGCCAGAACAGAGAGCACCAGGCCCACAACCATAAAGCTCCATTTGGAACATGGGGGGCAATCTTCTGATGAATGCTTGGTGGATCAAACAAAGGGACTTAAACTTCACCCTACTCTCGGCAGGGAGCCAGTGAAGCATGTTTAAAACTAAGGATATTTAATTAATGATTTATATATTGAGCATTTATCAGGTGCCTTTACAGTAAAAATTGTGTTTCGGGGCACCACAAGGCAAAGTGGGGAGCGATCAAAGGGAGTGAATAGGCCTTGTGACATTGGGACGTGCAAGTGCAGTTGAAGAGAAACTGCAGGAGCTAGGGAATGGAGGGGGTGGAAGGGAGCAAGGAATGGGTTAGTGCTGCTGGGGGGCCGGGGGAAGTGCTGGCGGGTTCCAGGGGAGGGGGCTGCTGGCTAACTGCTAAAGCGGAGGAAACCCAAGAGTGAGATGCAGCCTCCAGGTAGGGGGCCCACAAGGCCATGTGCAGGGAGGGTGCTGGTATTGACTAGGCAGGGGGCTTGTAACCTGTAAGATTCATGAGGCTCCAGGCCACCAGTCTCAGAGGTAGTGGGTTGATTAGCACGGAAGGGAAAGATGGAAACAGGTAGAGAAAAGAAGAGTTTTGAAGAGTTTCCAGAACTGAAGGAGGTTGGGCAGGAAGGCACCAGCCAAAGAGAGAGACCTTCCCCCCAAACTCTGCTTGGAGAAGCGTTTGACAAGTAGAGAGTTGGCGCTAGAGGAGAGGACAGCTCTAGAGGGAAGCATTTACTGAGAGAGAGTTGGAGAGAGTTGGAGATAGCTTTTCCCAGGCCCCAGAAAGCCTTGTGGATGAGGCAGAGGGTCTTGAATTCTTTCCTCGCGGCCACCGGGAGCCAGTGGAAGATTTTAGGGGTTTAGATATATGGTCACTGGACTTGAGGCCAAGGATAAGTCTTGCAGCCCTATTCTGGATTAGTTGAAGGGGGCGTAGGGAGAAATGGGGTAGGATAAGGAAGAGGTTGTTGCAGTAGTCAGCCTGGAGAGGACCAGAGCTCTGGAAACATTGAGCTTCTGAGGAAAAGTGAGAAAAGGTTGAATACCTCTAAGGAGGTGAAGCTGGAATAGGGCCTTCTTTCCAAGGTCCAAGATGTGAGGAGGGAAGGAGAGAGAGGAGTCTAAGATGACCCCAAACGTTTTGACCTCACATGATGGTGAGGGTATAGAGCCCAAGCAAGGCGGCCAGAGAGTAGGAGGGAAACCGGGCACAGGTGCCCAATAAGAAGGATCTCCATTTTACTGGCATTAGGACAGATGTCGTTAGCAGCACACCATGTCTGGCTATCGGTTAAACAATTGGGGATGAGACAGGAGGAAGAAGCAGTAGTAGAGGGAAGTTTAAAGGGAAGCTGTGTGTGATCAGCTAAGATTGGAAATGAGGAGAGGAAGAGAGGATCAGATGAGCAAGAGGGGTGAGATAGATGTTGAAGATCCATGGTGATAGGAAAGAGCCCTGGGGCAGAGAGTGAAGTGGTGGAGGAGAAAGCACCCAGCTGCAACTCGAAAGGGCGGTTAGTGAGGAAAGAGGCTATCCAATCCAGTTCCCACTCCGTGATGTTGAGGGTATCACAGAGCCATTTTATGAGGATAGAATGTTTGACCATGGCAAAGGCTGAGGAGATATTGAGGAGAATGAGAACAGCAGGAGAGTTAGAATCAAGGTTTGCAGGTATGTCTTTACAAGTGTTCAGGAGGGCAGTTTTCATACCTCCGGATGCCAGGAATCCAGATTGATGGTCATGGAGGCAACCAATAAGTTCATCATGAAGGATCAATTGAGGAAGGACCAACTTCTCCAAGAGTTTACCCATGAAGGGGGTGGTGGAGATAGGGAGATAGTTTGCCGGGCAGGCAGGCTCAGTAGACAGATTGTTTTAGTGGCGAAGGAATTGTTACAGAAATTGTCAAGAGCCAGGTCGAGACAGGAGATGTTGTCCTTAATGATTCTGGAAGAGCAGGGGAGCACCTGTTTGGATGAGACCTTCATAGAGTGGACAACTTTAGAAACCTCATCAGGTGCTATGTGCCAGAGGGTGGAGAGTGTGGGAGGTGGAGAAAGGGGAGCCAAGGGAGGCAGGAGAGCAGGAACGGGATTGGAGGCGGGGTGGAGGAGAGTGAGGGCAGGATGTCCTGAGTTTTAGATGTGAAATGGGAGGCCAAATGGATGTAGAGAGACTGGGAAGGAAGGAGAGAGGTGGAGACTGCAGTTGTATTGGTGAGTCCCTTGCAGATTTTGAAAAGTTCAGCCATGTTAATAGTGACTCCAGAGAAGTGGGCTTGGATGTGGACCCTCTTCTTGAAGCGGATAGAAAAACAACAGGTGTAAACAAAGGCTTCATGAATCAGAGCAAGCAGAGTATAGAGTGCATCAATTTTGCATTTAGGAAATAGAGAAGAGGGGCAAAAGATTACCTGTGGGAGTGGTAGAGGAGAGGAAAATACACATGTAAGAGGTACCTCAGAGCAGGCGGTCAGCAACCAAGGGCGGGGGGCCCAAAGGGAGGAATCAAGTCATGTGCAAATTTAGGAAGACCAGCTACCAGCAGTGCCACCAGATTTTGGATGACCTGTAGTCTCTTCAGATGGTATTTAAGTTGGGTCAGCAAGGTGGTATTGCAGTACTAAAGGATGCTAATCACAGCACACGCTACTAGTGCCTTTCCTCTCATCTCAAGGGGAATGAAAGGCATCACTTTTTCAGGTTTCTCAGCTTGAAAAAGCCTGAACTGCAACTGAAACTAATCTGCAGATTTGGAGAACGGGTAGCTGCTATCGTGATCCCCAGGTTCTTAACAGAATCAAAAGGGATGGGTAGGTCACCCAGAGATGAGAGCCAGAAGTCTGTGGTCCAGAGGGACTGAGCAGTGGCGGGGGGGGGGGGCAATCACAAGAACCTTGGTTTCATCCCCATTGAGTTTAAGGCAGTTTTGATTCCTCCAGGCACTAATATCTGCTAGACAACCCTGTAAGAGCGATACAGCTTCCTTAAGATTATGATCAACTCTTAGGGCCTGATTCACAGAAGTCTTTTATAATGAATGATGCAATCCCATATGAAAGTGCTCTGTGAAACAGGGCCTTGGAATGAGCTGGGTGCCACCTGCATACGCATAGAACTGGCAGCCATGATCCTGTATCACAATGGCCCGGGGGCGGACATATATGTTAAAAATCAGGGGTGAAATAGCAGATCCATGGGAACTCCACATGACGCAAAAGAATGAACTGATATGAATAGTGGAAGTGAAAAGGTTTGAGAACGGCCACACAAAAATGACTCAAACCACTTAAGCACTGAGCCAGTAACCCCAATCTCGTCAAGTCAATTACCTAAGATAATGTGATCTATAGTGACAAACGCCACAGAGAGGTCCAAAGAAATTAGGAAACCTACACCATTTAGATTTCGTATTCTGGCTAGTTCATCAATAACTGACAGCGGCTTCAGTACCCGTAGGTGGGACAAAGACAGATTGATGAGGGTATAATATAGGGGTCTCCTCTAAAAATGTCCTCAGTTGTGATGGAACAACCACGTGAAACCCTTTCAAAAGAAACTTCATAAGAAACCTTTGGAGAGAAATGGGCTCAAAATCTGCTTGGGAAGTTAGATTTAGGTTTGGTTTCTTTAACGGGGGAGTCACAAATGCATGTTTTAAAGTAGAAGAGATCTTACCTTGTGAGAGCGAAGAGTTAACAGCTACGGTTAGCACAGGAGAGATTTCCACACTGATATTCTTTAAGACTTCATGGGGAATAGGATCTAATGGGGAGGAAGACCTCAATTGAGAAATTAATCTACAAACCTGCTCCTTCGAAACAGGAGCAAAGGTTGAAAAAGTAGCCTGGTTGGGTTGAGAACTAAGATGCTGCATGGGGGGAGGGGTGGGTAATGATGTGATTGTAACAGGAGCGGCTATTTTCTTCCTAATACTGGTAATTTTTTTAGATAAAAAAGTGAGAGAGAGAGTCACAAAGTGTCTGAGAAGGGAACAACGTAGAAGATATCAGACTGGGCAAGGAAAGTTCCCTCACTACTGAGAATAGCTCCTTGGGTTGATTCAAAGCTAGTGCAATTCTGTCAGTGTAGTATGCAGTTGTGGCTGCTTTAATATCACTATTATATTTTAGAGGACATGCCTTCAATTAGATTTTGTCCGCTGCTCGGTATTTAGAGTTCAATGCTTGTTCTGCTTCTCTATATAAATGTTTGTGGAGCGTAAAGACTCTGTTAACCAAGCTGCAAGAGAAAAAGGGCCTCATTACAAGTCCAGCGGTAACCGCGGCGGTAAAACTGCTTGGTTACCGCCGGACTCGTATTACCATTCCGCCTCCGTGATTCCCAGAATTACCGGGGCATTACAACCCCGGTTTTCCGGGAATCACAGAGGCAGAATGGTGTTAATCCCCATTCCCATTGAGTCCTATGGGACTCAATGGGAATGGGGATCATGGAAACACCGGCAGCATCTCGTAATGCTGCCGGTGTTTCCTCGTCCACCTGCAGGTGGGCGGTGTTAAACCCGCCAGGTCAGACCTGGCGGGAACATCACCTCCCGCTTGCAGGAGTTGTGATCGTCCGACATGGAAGCAACGGTGGCGGCGGGTTTACCGCCAATGTTGTTTCCATACCGGGCGATTTGTAATGAGGCCCAAAGCCTCTTGTAGTGTGGCTGAATGGTCAAAATTAGAGATTGGTAGAAACTGTGTAAAGTTAGACAGGATTTGATAAAACTGAGAGATCTACTTTCCTCTAGGAGCTCCACAGGACATTTGTTGGTCTTGCCATCATAGGAATAGAAGGCAGAGTCATTGCAAATGTACTAAAAAGTGGTCTGACCATACAACAGGCAAACATGAGTGTCCTCTTGTTGTATTTTCAGCAGCAAAAATCAGATCTAGTGTGTGGCCCTTAATGTGGTTGGGGCCGTTCAATTGTTGTAACAATTGTAGATCTGACAGTGAGTTAATACATCTGGAGCCATAAAGGTCAGAAGGACCGTCAGGCCATATATTGAAATCACCCATTATGTAAAAAGAGGTGTATTTCAATTGTAGGTCTTTGATCCAGTCAATAAAACCCTTGACAAAAGAAGAGTCTGACTGAGGCGGACAATACAACATTAAAACACACAATGTCTTGGTGGGTGAAAAGGCAATCCGAACTAATAAATGTTCAATCTTAGTATTTGAAGAAGCAGGAATATTGGTACATTGAAGGTGGCATTTCTGTAAAAAAGCTACGCATCCACCTGGGTAACTCGCGACTCGATCAGCATGAATAAAGGCATGCTCAAGCGGGAGAGCTTTGATACGATGTGGTGCAGATGTGTCAGTGATCCACGTTTCCATAAAGCAAGCAATATCAGGTCTATGTATGGAAAGCAAAAGAAACACAACCAGATGATGACTAATTAATGAGCGAATATTAATTAAAAAGCAGGACAAAGCTGGAAGTAGGAAGAAAAGGGGCGAAGAAGATGGTCCGAAGGCCAATGCATGGGCCAAACCGTTTCCTGCGGCGCCAATGAACAAAGTACAGCACAAGTGTAGATTCTTGCATTACGCTTACCAGCTACCATCTTGCTTGGATATGTCTAATGATTGCTCACCTGCCTTCAAACGCCCTAAGCCCTGCCGTGGTCCTGGCAACTTCGGTGCACAACCACTGTGCTTTTCTGCTGCGTGATCTGCATTATCTACACATGGTGACATGTTTCGCCCTAGTTCAATAGCTGTGAGGCAGTGGGTTGGAGCTAGAAAACAGACTGCCGCTGTGAGCAATACGTGGCAGTTTGAATGGGAATCCAGTTTTTGAACGTGTTGAGTTATACTCCGTTATATACGTCCGTTACCAAGATGGCAGGCATCCTCACAGCTGGGCAGAGTACGGTCAGTTACAAGAAGACGATAACAGAATGATTGGCAAACAGCAATTCAGACACAAATTTAAACATAGTGCCTGAAAGCTAAGCTGGATTTTGTTAAAATAAGTTTCTTTTAAAAGTGAACAGCACGTTCTTTTTTAAATAAATGCAGATGAAATGACTAAATTTGGCAGTTTTTACAACCGAGTAATATCTCGATGTTCACAGGTTAAAGCACTGACACAATTACCACATAATAATTGGTGTTAATAGCTTGAACAGCAAAAATTCTGCCATTTTGTTACCATCGGTTTTAGGCCTGGAACATTTTTTATGGAATGCTGGTCTATTCCCTGTTAGTGCAATGAGGATACGCCCTCACATTAACGTTCTATATTTTGAGTTATCTTACTATGAATTGTAAAATATATTTATGAAATTGTATATGTTGATAGTTTTGTGTATGTTGATAAATATGAAATTATATCAAAATAAACATATATTTACTTACTGACTGAAACTAATGCTTGCAAACATGTGGTCATTGTGCCATCACTAATGCTGGTTCAATTACTTGCATTGTGGCAGTGCTAAAGAGTGCAAATCTGGCCAGTATACAGTAGCTAAACCCAGCAATATATTTCTACCATAAAAGAAGTTCCAGAAGCAATATTCCAAAAAGACTAGCCTTTTGCCTATTTTCACAATTCCAGCATATCCAAGTTGGCAAAAGTTTTATGATCCAAGTTTGTTTACTCCTCTACAATCTATCTTGACGGCCCCAGTATATGTCCGTTTTAACAGTTGCCTTAATATCTGACTTTGAAAATCCCAGTATGTTCCAGATTTCTTAAATTCCAGTATACTCCAAGTCTGACATTTCCCGTTTGCTTTGTCTATGCATATGTGCAGTTTGGAAATCACAGCACATTTCCAGATTACCCAATCTAAGCATATTCCAATTTTGGTAATCCCATTGTGTTCCCATGTTGACAATCCCATTAAGCGTTCAGTTTAAAATAACTTCTCAGATTGATGAAAGTATATTCTCAGTTTGACAATTATATTAACATCCAACATTGAAAATAGGAACTTGAACATCCCAGTACAATCTCAAATTGTATGGCTCCAGAAAATTGCCAGTTTGATGCCCTATCATATTTTCAGTTTTCACTCTGTCAACATTCCTAGTTTAAGCATCTTGGTCGTTTTCTGGTTTGAAAATTCATAATACATTATTACTGTGGCAATCCTCACCCCTCGTGTAAGTAAGCCCCTACAAACAATGACAGCATGATGTTGGTTTCCACATTAGAAATATATTATCTGCTCACACAGTTCCTGCATACTCACAGTTTACCATTGCACAATATGTGGTGCACTCCCAGCTTGCTAATACACAATTCCAATCTGCTTCCAATGTACTACTAAGAAAATCAAGAAAACTCCCAGTGTGTAAATGGCCAGTATATTGCTGTCCTCACACTCCCAGTATATTCCCGGGTTGCAAATTCTCTATATATTCCTACTTTTACATTCTATGATGAATCAAGGGATTCAGTCACTTCCCCAAAGGGGAGAGCCCCTTCCTGTGAGGCTAGGATGGTGAACCCGCTATGCAACATTCCCATAGGAGTGGCAGTATGTGTTACATCATCTGGAGATACTCTCCTCTTCGGGATAAGGACTCCCTTTCCCAAATGGAACTCCCTTCGTATTATTCCCCAATACCCAGTACAATTTCATTAACTACTAAACTCCTATTACATGTACTATTGTAATATAATGCCATAAGAACAATCTCAACCTGATACCATGAAGAGTGAGACCATGAGAGTAATGAAAAGTGCTTGTCTGTCAAATAGTGACACGAACAAGCCAATAGGAGGCATGCTAAATACAAATCCAACCCAAAGAAAGGACGTTACTTGGAAGCTATGAAAGCTCTAGCAGTGTGTCATAAAAATAGGAGGGTAAAAAGAACAAGGGAGTGAGACCCAGAAGTTTCAAACCGACCAGATCAAGGATGCAGGAGAATCGAGTGAGATGCTGCCTTCCCTGTCCAAATGCAGCTACGGAGAAGAAGGAACAGCAGCACGTTGTCTGCGTAGCAGAGCACAGAAAATTCATAATAGTCCCTGCAGGGATGCTCAGGAAGGGCCAGTGGAGAGCCCTATCCTTGGCGTGCTGAGTAGGTGATACGCCAATAATAGACCCAAAGATGGACTGTTCATGGTTGAAAAACCAACCAACAAACCAAACGAAGAAGGTTGTGGCATGGAATGTAATCAAAGGGGAAAAAAACCTTCTTCCCCAAAACCGCCAAAGAAAAGCAAGCGTACCGGAAGAGTGACATGGGACAAACCAGAGACTCATCCTGACCGACCACAGAGAAGAGAAAGAGAACTGCCGTGGGCATAGAACCCCTTCATTACAGGTACAGAGGAGAGCGGGAGATCCGAAGAGCAAAGTGTAAAACGTGAAGATCACTCATGGACCCTGGATTCTCGTCTCAGTGATTGCCAAAAGTATATAAAGAGTGAAGATTACTCAGGAAACCTGTATCCTTGTCCCATTGATTGGCAAAAGTAGTTGGAGAGTAAAGATCATCCAGGGGACTGACCTGCTTGTACCAGGATTACCTGATACATTCTCCTGTGAGTGGCAACACTGTGAGATGAATAAAAGTAGGACAGAGACATTGTTTACACAACTTTAGAAGAAGAAAAGTGTTGGAGAAACAGGAAACAAATACGTATGTGTTTGGGAAGACCCATTGAAGGGGCTATTACAAGGTGGCCGCGACATACAGATGGTTGGTAATCAGCGCATTAACATCTGATCTGCATGATCTGTGCCTGGAGACAGCGAAGACTTGCGGATCTGCCTGTGCCGGGGAGCATCCAGCTCTCGGATTATGGGTCCCGCACCTCGATGACCTGCTGGAAGTATCTGCCTTTATGGCACTGTGGCTGCAGAGTAGGCGTCAACCCGCTCTGGTCCTGCGGCAGTCGGTGACCACCTGGCCACGTGCTGGAGTCTGACGGGACCACCTGTAGAGCGCTGAAAGCTGTATACCCGCGTCCCGTACTGCAACGCTGATCTCGACGAGACGTACCCCGCGTCTGGCCCACACCAACGGCGAGCGACCGGAACGTGCAGAGTATCCGGTAAGCGGTGCAGGACGCCGGGCTGTGGGCATCCCATTAGTGAACCGTGGAGGGAAGCTCCCAGAGGATCGCATGCACTTTGATATTTCAGCTAACCGGCCAGGCCGGGGAGCAAGCTTTATCTGAGAACCTGCATTGTCTCAACACGCCGCAGCAGCTGCTGGCTGTGTCATAAACTGCATAGAAGGCACGGCACAATTAAACACTATGAAACAACACAAGCAAGCTGCTGAACACCCGTTGCTGGGGCAGCGATACCTAAGTGGCTAGACGTCTGCAGCCTGGAACGTGTGGCCGATCCTGTGCGGGCACAGGCTGAGAAGTTCACATTAATCATCCAGTGAGTGGCGTGCTGAGGGGGCCCGGTGCACTGGGAAATTCGCTTGATCCTAATCATTGGAATCGCCTCATGCTGCCCACCCATTTAACCAAGGCAGCGGAGTATGATGGATAATATATACTATTAACATAACCAAAGTATATTCATAGAAGGCTGCTGGGATAATATGTGATGCAAGGCCCGCTGATGTAGAGGATTAACGGCAGAAACAAGCTTATTGTCAAAGCCAAATGAGAGTTACGTGAGAGGGCACAATTCATTCAAGTAATACAATACTGCACAAACTGGGGGCTCAGCACTCGCTGACATGACAGTGATATCTACACAGTGTCCTGGGACTTTGCTTCATGAGCTATAGAAACCCACATATCACATCTTGAATTACCCCTCGGCTAGGAACAACTGGCCTGGTGTCTGACTAGAATCATACATGGACACTCGTACCCTATCTTATACTTTTTTGAAAGACTCACCACGCCCAGAAACAGGACTGCCATGAGAACTAGGTTAAGTGGAAGTTCTTTACTTCACTACTGCGTCAAGGATTACTGGTACTACAGTGGCCAGGTATGCTGTGGATGGCTAGAAGGCCTCAGCTAGTGCCCGCGGTGACCAATCCATATCGTGTAGGCGTTTGTGTACTGGCCATGGGTGCTGTGGTTTGACAACTACGCCACAATCCCTCGGTGATGACAAAAGGAGCCGGCTCTAAGAAAAAGAAGAGCGGGCCTATGGATTATTTTACAAGTAGCCAGCCCCCAGCTGCCATGCTTCCGCCACCAGCAGAACCCCAGACTACTACATCCGAAAATGCCAGATATGAGCAGCTCCTCACCACAGTACAAAGTGTGTTCATGTCAGTTAATGTGAAATTGGATGACATCGTCACCACATTTGGTTCATTGAAAGCCCACGTGGAGAAGGAAAGCGCACGTGTGACAGAGGCTGAATCAAGGATCAGCAACAACGAGGACTCCATCGGCCAAAATACTCATGAGATTGCCCTACTGAAAGGCGAGATGGGAAAACTATGTGGGAAATGTGATGACTTTGAATCCAGGTCCTGTCGTAATAACATCCGCATTGTGGGGGTGGCTGAATCCTTTTGCAAGGGCCCCATGGAAGCTCATGCAGAAACATTCTTGAAATCCCTGTTTGTAGACAATGCTTAATCTGAACACTTTTTAGTTGAAAGAGCCCATCGCACGCTCGCACCGGCTCCCAAGCATAATTGCCATGCTGCTGAACTATAGGGACAGAGACAATGCTCTCCGCCTAGCAAGAGATATGGGTCCCCTCCGACATGAAGGCGACAATATCCACGTTTATCCTGATTTTGCAGTCGGGGTACAAACCTAGCGAAGATCATACGACCAGGTTAAAAAACAACTCTGCCTGCGACAGGTCCCATATGCATTGATCATTGTTTTTCCCGGTGAAGCTGCGTATACAGCATGGAGGCCGTGCACACTTTTTCAAACATCCCATTGCAGTCATGGACTACGTAGAGGCTGCTATCCCACCACCGCCGCAGGGACAGAGACATGACCAAAATAGACTTCCACATCCCGTGGGGGACAGGAGAGACCCAGCTGTTTAGTCACGTCGATCCTGATATCCTTTTTATGATGGTATAAGTGAAAAGAATGGGTGCCTGGGTGGCACGAATAGACGCTCGGTTTTGCATCCCGGATGAGTAAAGTTCTACCGTGGCAGTTGTGAGCCGCAATGTTTGCACCTCCAGAGAGTTCCAAAAGTTGTGTAATGGGTATCATCATCAGGTTGGGGTTGATGGTGCTGGTGGGGGTGGAGGGGAAAAATTGCCACAAGCTGTATTTCGGGTATCATCATCAGGTGGGGTTGATGGTGCGGTGGGGGTCGTAGGGGAATTGTGGGAAGTTTCTTCCATGGTGGCAGGCCAGGGAATGTTGGGGATGTCCCGGGGGCTTGCTGGGACTGTTAAGGATGTAAAACTAGAGTGTTGCACTGTTACAAGAGCTGCCGATCAGTTGAAGTGAACTATCACATTGGAGAAAATATGCCAGTAAATGGAACATAAAGCACAAGGCTACAGGGGACTGACTGTCAAATTATTGTCCTGGAATGTGCGGGGGCTGAATAACCCGGTTAAGGCCAGAAAGGTTGCAGCACATGTAACACGACATAGCCCGCAGATATTGCTACTTCAGGAAACAAATGCATTCAAAAAGAGTTCCAGTTTTCTCTCACGATGGGGCCCCCTTCGATGTGGCACTGAGTACTCAGCTCAATCTAGAGGAGTCCTTACTCTTGTACATCCAACATTGGGCTTTCGATATCTAGACAGCATAGCCAATGCCTATGGTAGATATGTGCTAGTGTGGGGGAGGTAGCTGGTTGTACTGTGGTATGTGAATACATATGGGCCAAACATAGATGACCCGGAATCTTATCACACCATACTGGGTAAAATTGATGCAGGGGAAGACGCTATGATACTGTGAGGAGGGGATATCAACACAATTCTAGATGTGTCATTTGACTGATCCTCTACAACCCCCGGGTCCCCTCAAAAGCTGCGTCCACCCTGAGACAAATTATGATACAATAATTCCTAATAGATGCTTGGCGCACACTCCATCCACTTGAGAAACGATACACACATTACTCATCTGTCCACGACTTAGAATGTTGCATAGATTATTGGCTTATCAGTTCATCCCTATCATGATCGGTAACTGACTGCGATATCCTCCCTCGGACCCTGTCAGACCACTCCCCAGTTAATCTCACCCTGGCTCTGCCAGATGACACCCCGCGGGCCACACGTTGGAGAATGCCCTCAGCTTTCCTTAGAGATCCCCATATATGCGGGGCACTCCACATGGAAATAGAAGAATTCTTTGAATTAAATGAGGGCACAGTGAGCACCTATTCCACCCCGTGGGAGGCGTTCAAGGTGTGCATACCAGGCATTATTATGGGTAAGACCACAGGTCTGCTGGCGACCGTTAGGAAGGAACTAGGAATGGTATAAGCTAGACTGGTGAGGCTTGAGACAGAGTACAGCACGACACATAATAAAGAGACCCTCTCTGAGATCCATGAAGCGTTGGGTGAATTTTATAAGCTGGCCAATAGAGAGATCATGTACATAGCTACCCCTGCAAGAGCCCGTAGGTACGGCGAAAGCAACAAGGCAGGGAAATTCCTAGCCAAAATGCTCAAAGCAGAGGGTTACTGAAATCCAATTGGCAGCATCCAAACTTCACCAGGTGAGGTGGTAGATTAACAGGTGGACATTAATCCCACATTTGTTGAATTCTATAAAACCCTATACACCAACCAAGACACCAAATCCATAGATGAGATAACTGATTACCTACAGGGTCTTGAACTCCACACTCTCATACCGGAAGCCCAGTTTTCACTATTTTTGCCCAGAACGCTAGATGAGATCACAGCATCTAAAAAGGCACTAACAGCCGGTAAGGCTCCCGGGTCAGATGGTCTGGGTGCGGAATTGTATAAGGAGTACCTCGACAAGCGGGCTCTGATGCTCTTAAAAGTATGGGAGGAGGCAATGAAACAAGGCTCACTCCCAGCATCCATGCTTGAGGCAGTGATCACTGTGCTCCTTAAACCTCGCCGTCCTGCACATGACTGGTCCTCGTATAGACCCCTCTCTTTGATCAACACCGATGCCAAGATCTTTGCCAAAATACTTGCGACCAGGCTCCTACCACATATGCCTTCCCTGGTCCAGCCAGACCGGTGGGCTTTATCCCCACCCGATCCACGGCCCTAAACCTGCGTCAGCTCTTTGGAGTGATGGCCCAGATTGATCCCCAGGCTGACGCAGCAATTGCAGCCCTAGATGCCGAGAAGGCTTTCGATTCAGTCTCATGGTCTCATTTGTTCGCAGTGCTTGAACGGTTTGGCCTAGGTAAATATTTCCTTAAATGTATTAGGTTACTCTACACTAACCTGGAAACTCGTGTCCTCACAAACCGCACTATCTCTGCTCTCTTTTCTTTGGGAAGACGCACCAGACAGGGATTTCCCTTTTCCCCCATATTGGTTGCGCTTACGATCGAATCCATGGCAGAGTTTGTCCGGCAACACCACATACATAGGGGCATCAGAATGACAGGACCCCACAACTAATATCCCTTTATGCGGACAACACTTTGTTGTATGTCCAAGACCCTAAAGCTAACCTGGGTCCAATTATGGCAGAAATGCATGTATTCGCCGAATACTCTGGGTACAAGTCTGAACTGTTTCCTTTAACTCCAGCCACCCAAGATTTGTCTGACATGTGTGGGTCCAAATGGCCCCCTATCCAGGTCCGCTATTTATGGGTTGTGGTATCCAAGGACAAAAATACACTATACGTGGATAGTCACGAGGACATTTTACAGACACTAACCACTAAGTTACTGCTGTGGCCCAAACTCCCTATTTCTATGTATGGCCGAGTGGCTCTTCTTAAGATGATAGTACTTCCCAAGCTGCTATACTGTTTTGGCAACATACCCATTTGGCCCGGTAAAACTTTCTTTTGGAAACTTCAATCATTAGTCACCACGTTTGTGTGGGGTGGGAAGACTGCTAGGATGAAATGGACCAAATTAGTTGAACCAGTCTTGAGCGGAGGCATCTCAGCCCCGGACTTCGAATTGTACTACTTAGCGGTGCAAGCACAATTTGCCAAGCATTGGTATGACCCGGAGGATATGGCCACACATATCCCAATAGAGATATATGCTGCTTCCCCCTCCGATATCCGGTCAGTCATCTTTAGCCCCAATCATAAAGACTCCTGTGAGTTTGACACAGTGAGTACGTCCGTACACGTATGGTTTAAAATATACAAAAGAATTGGACTGGAGATTCCATACGACCCAGAAATCCCACTCTGGAACTTTCCCAGTTTTACCCCCACATTCGATAAAGCCCTGCAAAAGCTGTGGGATCCGAATAAACAATTTAAAATGTGATATATGTTTCCAGGGGGTGTATATATCAAACTGAAAAATTGCTTGGACGCAATGGGAGGCGGGCATCTGAAACTTTTTCACTTTCACTGCATGAAAGCTGCGTTTGCAACTAAATGGAAAACAACATTCCCCACTGAACCCCCTACACATGAATGCACAAGGGCTATAACAGCGACTGATGAGTGGTGAAAATGGGTCTCGACTTTGTGCACCCTAGTTCAATCACACTCAACCTCCAACAGCAATATGAAAGAGCCCTGGGAACATGATCTGGGTGCCACACTGAGTGTTGGAAAATGGCTCTGATGTTGTTAGTTAAGCAGATTCGTCTCCTTAAACTCTGGGCTGCGATTAATTCAATTTAAAATACTTAATCAGCTACATTACACCCCCGCCAAACTGACCAAATTTGTGGAGGGCTGCACCGGGAAGTGTCCGAAATGTGATGTACCAGAGGCAGGTGTGTATCATATGTACTGGTCATGCTGCTTAGTGGCAGTATTCTGGGGTGAGGTTGCAGAAATCCTGGAAGAAATTACTACTATTCCTGTATCTCCTTCCCCACTGAAATACCTATTTGGAGATGTTGGCAAGGCTGCTGAGACTACTAGACAACTATTTAATGTGGCATGTGTAGTTGCAAAACGCTGGATATTACAGTGCTGGAAGTCTGTAAATGTGCCTCGTAAGGAAGACTTCCTCAGAGACCTCACGATGGTGAATGAAAGTGAAGAACAATTTGTGTTAACTGTGATGCCAACATGTTGCCCTTAATATGGTATCAGAAAACGATTTCACACCCCCAACAACACCCTGAACAGTAAGACCATGTTTGATGTGTGTTGAATATTAATATGTGGTATTGGTTTGAATCATAATTCTGAATCTGTAATGCTCTGTTCCGATGTAACTCTTATTTTAGGGTGATCAGAGATTGGACTTGACATATCATGTTTTGGTTATTGGTTAGTGCCAAAGTAACCAAGTCAATGTCATTTGAGTTAGGAATCCTCACTGATTGAATAGTTTGAGGATGGATGATCGATTCAAACAAAAGGCGCCATTGATCTCCGGGTCACTCGTCCACCCAATGATTGTAGAAGTTTTGGAGTTCAACTCCAGATTGACAGGATTGTTTGTGTCCACATTCATGTCATTGTGAACCATCTGCTACCGGCACTGTAGTACTGAGACAGGAGTATACATCTGCACTCTGCGACACTTTGGGCTCAGACTGAGGCTGAGAAACCACAGCGGGAGTGTCGTCAGCAATTTCAATGTTTTTCATAGGCGGAATAGTGTTTGTAAACACAGATGAAGATTTTTTAGCAATCACCGAAAAAAAGATAGAAAGCTTTATTTGCTTAGTCCCGCAATTATCCATCATAAAATGGGCAGGGACTGCAAACGAATCAATTGATCTAGAGTAGGCAGAATTTTCAGGTTATGTTTTGTGTCAAATGTTTGCGCTTTTCTTTGTTCTTCTTTTTGGGTGCATCATTAGAACTAGACAAAGGATGGGCTGAGTCCTCCTGCACCTGTAGAAGCGTTTTGCTTTCTTCATCCAATTGGTGCAGATAAAGAATGTCATCGTCAGTGTGGAAATTAGAGAGCATTTTCAAGTTGAAGCTATGCCCATTAATTTTAGTATCAGGTTGATGTTTAGTTTTTTTTGCCCATAGATTCTGCAATATTAATTCTATGGGTTTGTCTTTTTTTTTTAGCTCAAAGCTCCATCCTTTTTAAATATCGAGAAAGAAATTGAGGGGGAGGACTGGTGTTTGTGGTCAAATGCCTAGAGTCCGCAGCCGACCGTATCTACGGACTGGAGACAGTTTCAAAAGCAACAGGCCTAATAGGCACTTCAGAAGGCACTGGCTGATGCACGCATCCGTGCCTAATATAGGGCTTCTGGGTAGTGGTGGGCGGAGCTTGTCACAACTATGAAATTAAAGGGAAATATAATATATTAGTGATGTAAATAGAGTGGAATAGCCTTATACAAGTCCAAATAGAGTCCTAAGAGTGAGTTGGTCCATGGATTGCAGAGCTGACCTTGATTGTAGCTGAATGAAGTATAGAGCAGAACATCAGCCTCCAGAGTCACCAGGCCTAACAGGCAGTTCTGAAGGCACTTGCAGATGCACGCGCGCTCATGCACGCATCCGTGCCTAATATAGGGCTTCTGGGTAGTGGCGGGCAGAGATTGTCACAACTTCATTGTAGCTGAATGAAGCATAGAGCAGAACGTCGGCCTCCAGGATCCCCAGGCCTAACAGGCACTTCAGAAGGCACTTGCAGATGCAGAGGAGAAAGATTAAAATGGTTGGTGAGTAGCAAAGACAAAGAGAGTGGAGTGAACAGAGGGGGAGAAAGAGAGAAAGGTCAGAATGGATGAAGGCATCCTGAGTGTGTCCAGCCGAGTGGGCTGGGCCATACGGGAGAATGGAGAGGGAGAGTGATGTGCTGAGGTCAAGGAAGAGAGTGGATGCTGTGACAGGAGAGTCCAGTTGGATGATGAAATCGCCTATGAGGAGATTAGAGGTGGTTGAGATTAGGGAGGAACATAAATCAGCCCATTCAGAGAGGAACAGGGTGGTAGCATCAGGGGGACTGTAGATGGTAGCAATGGTCAGAGAGGAGGAGGGAGAGATGATCAGCTTGCAGACCAGGCTCACAAAGGAAAGGTAGAGCTGGGTGAGTATGATAGAAGAAGGAACCCACTCAGGGAAGATTAAGGCAACCCCACCACCAGCACAGTGAGGTTGTTTCTTGGAGATGATCTTGAAGTCATCCAGGAGAAGGGAGTCAAAATCAGTTGCTGAGCTGGCATTGAACCATGTCTTGGCTAAGCAGGTGTAAAGAGTAGCAAGGTAAAGGAGGTCTCCAACTTTGAAGGTTGTCCGAGGTGGAGTACAGGGATGCAGTACACCAATCAGAGGGGGAGGGACAGAGAGAGTGGTAGGGGGAGAGGAAGACGAAAGAAGGGGGTAAATGAGGGAGGGCAGGTGTCGTTCAAAGAGGAGGAGGTCGGGTTGAGGACCCAGAACCAAGATAGTGCCTGTGTGGTAAACATTAATGATGCATCATGATGAAGAGAAGCTGGCCAATAGGACTTCCCACTTGGTGCCACCATAAATGGGAGAGGATGTGAAAGGGAGGAGAGTGGAGATGAGATGAGGAGTCCATAGATCTGGAGAAGAGACAGAGAAGAGGATATCAGTAAAGACTTATCTGGAAGTTGCGCTGACGTAGGTGTCTGCAATGGGTACGGAAGGATTTGAGGACAGGATATCTTTTTTGTGCTTTTTCCTTCCAGACTTTGTGAGAGAGGTAGGATAGGTGATAGTGTAGCAGTTAAAGGAGATGGGTGAGATGTTGAGAGCCATAGGAGCGGCAGAGGTTAAGGTAAGGAATAAAATAAGAGTGGCTGCAGAGTACAGTTCTAGTTAAACTCACTAGGTGGTCTAGTAGGCACTAAAAGCACAAATGCAATCCAAAAAGGAAACTCGAATTTCAAGAATGAAATGCAAAGAGGGTGCAGCAATGTTAAAAAGTGCACACACCTAAATTCTAAATTCAAAAACAGGGGCACAAATACAATGCAAAGAGGGCACAGATATGTAAAAGTGCACATACCTAAATTCGCAAAATCAAAAACACAGGCACAAATGGAAGGCAAAGAGGGCACAGATATGTAAAAGTGCACACAACTTAATTCAGAAATTCTAAACAGTGACACAAATGCAATGCAAACAGGGCCCATAGATGTAAAAGTGCATAAACCTATATTCGAAATTAAAAAACAGGAGCACAAATGCAGTGAGGGAAGAAGTAGGTAAGGTGAGGCAAATTAGACAGTCAAGAGGCACAGGATTTGGTTCAGAAAGTTACTGGAGGAGGCAATGGGAGAGGTAAGCCATCACTCACTGGTAGATCTGCAGGCAGCATATAGGTCCAGGGGTCAAAAGCCATGGGTGAGCAGTAGGTCTGGAAGCCAAATCATAGTTTGTGGGGACAGAAGGTTGAGGCCCTCATCAGCCTGGACAGACGCAGACCTTACACCTCATTACAAGTGTGCCGGTCTGGTAACAACAGTGCTGGTAAGCCTACCGGCAATGCTTTTACGGGACTGGCACACTACGAATCTGTGGGCGCGTGCTGTCCCACCCAGCAGGGTCAGACCTGTCGGGCGGTACGGCACCTGTCCGCTGACTCTGAGCTCCCCATTCCCATTGAGTCCTTTGGGACTCAATGGGAATGGGGATTTACATTTCCTGGCGCCTGACTTCACTGACGCCGGGGCTGTAATGCCCCATTGTTTCTTTGAAGTCAGGCGCTGGAAAAATGTGCAAGTCCTGCAGCAGCCTTCCAGTTTTTCCGGCACAGTTACTGCCAGACTTGTAATGAGGCCCATTGTCTTTGGCATCATTGTTTTTTGGAGAGATAAGGTACCCCTGAGGTAAACAAGGCTCGAAATGAAGACTCATGCCTTTTCCGGTCAGCCTGCACCAGTCCGGGATCATTGAATGCTAAGAGAATATTGTACATCTCATCCTAAATCTAGCAACACCACAGCCATGATTAGTGATAAGGCGTGGCTGAGCTGAGTGAAGTCATGATTGTTTGGTACAAACTGCATAAGACCAGAAGGATTCACGGATAGGTCATACCTTCGCTCCACCTATCCCCCACTGATCTGTTCTCTCTTGGCACTGTGCACCTGGCCACCCTCTGTCCTCCGGGCCCAGGTACCTCCTCACCCTGCCACCCGACCTCACTTCCTCTGGGCCACCCCTTGCACTGGGGTCTGTAACTGTACCAATACAGCCCTCCCCCTTTTTTTCTTCCTGCACTTCTCAGACCTGCCCTGTCTGCTGCCTTAAACACAGCACTTGTCAGTTGCTGCTGCACTACCACTGTTTGTTGCCTTTATTATTTATTTATCAATTAATATTGATATTTTCTCCTTTGCTCCACACTTTCCACTTCTCCACCCTTCCATGCACTTTCGCGTTCTCAATGTCACTGGGCCTAGTAAGAGCGTTGTTTTGTTCTCCCCTGTTCCCCTCCCTTGCCTTGCTGAGCTCTGAAACACTTGTGTATGAGCGCAATAGAAATAAAATATCATATCATATCATACGCCCCTGTTCGAAGCATACCCATGCCCAATGATGCATATATGAATATGATGCTCTGTTCCAGTAATCGCTGCAATGGCACATGAAACATCAGTTGCCAGTGAGTGAATTATTACATATGCTTGTACGATCTACCATGGGCTGAAACTGGGTCACCTTAGGGAATAGTGAGTTTTAGAAGCAGGAGATGTGGTGCTGTAGGCCAAGCACCCAGAGTCAAAGGATGTTGCACTAGGAAGTGTATTGTTTAAATCTAACCAACTATCTGTATCTTACTATCTAATGTATGATTCTCATTGTGTAAAACCCTATCATAACTCGGAGGCAACTGGGCTTGGTGAGCAATTTCTCAGTATGGCTATCACCAGTTTCCCTGTTCATTTCTCTACAGTTGTAAAGAAATGCACCTGTCTCTGCTATCTGCTGCCATCTGTACCAAGTTTGGATTTATGTGCATCGCTGACACATGTCATGGATTTCGTTCCAGAGTGTAAATACCATCCTACTAGGGCAAATACGCAATGTCAGGGGCAATGGCTACTCTTATCACCCACTTGCTATCGGCGGCTAGGATGACCTTAGCGCAAAACTGGAATAAGGAGGAAGGCCCGATAGTGGCATGGTGGTGGGTCAAGATTTGGGGAGTGATGGCCATGGAGAAAATATGTGCACTTACTGCCGGAAAGTACCCAAAATTCCTGAGGACCTGGACTCCATTCCATGAGTATGTAAGTGACAGAGAAGCCCACTTTTTCAAACCCAGGCTTCTCAGGAGTATCCATGTCATATGAGAGCCATCAACAATAAGAAGGATGAACACAGGTCTAACGTTACTGGGAGCCTTACCATATGTTGGTCTCTGTTATGTTTAATAATATTCTGAGGTGTTAGCTAAAGCAGGGAGGGGGGGGGGGAGGTTGGAGGGATAAGGGGGAAACGAGGGTTGGGAATTGTAAATGAAAAATGAGAATACTCAAAGGCAAAGAGACCTTGGTTATTGTTGGTTAACATCAGACTGAGATGAAGATTCCATACAAACGTTAAATTGCGATTTCTGAATGTTTAAGATATGTGTCGGCCTTTGTTCCAAAAATAAAGTGTTTTAAATAAGGTTTTATTTATCAGAAACCAGACCACATGTATAGCACATGCCTGATTTCTTCAAAAAAAGCTACACAATGACTTGGCTGGCGTCAGTAAAAGTAAACAGACACCTGTTCTTTTACGGTTTCTGATTTCTTTTGCTATTTCTGAGACCTTGGTTGGGATTTGGAAAGAGGAGATGCAGGTGGTCGGGAGAGGGTATTTCTAATGCGTGGGGAAAACGAGTGGGTATTGGGGACAGAGAAATTGGTCAGAGGGTGGTATGGATAGGGGAATGCTGGTTTGCACGACATTCCAAGAACAAATGAAAGACACAGGTGAATTACACAGGAGTCAGGAATAAAATGTCGGCTTATACCTACAGATTTAGCCTGCATACTAGTCTTGTTGGTTGGCACTCTCCTGGATGCTAATAAGGGCATCACATATATATATATATATATATATATATATATATATATATATATATATATATATATATATATATATATATATATATATATATATATATATATATATATATATATGTTTAGATTACAGTTGATTCATGATGTTGCAATGCCTAGTGTCAGGACCAGCGCACTGTATGAAATGCAGCTCTGTCTTCGAAGGGTTAATTGTTCAAGACATTGAGCTACACCAGGTTAAATTAAGTGTTTAAATCCTCATTGTTTTTTGTTCCTTCTGCCAGCATTATGCCTTACAAAGAGCCCTTGTTAGTGCATGGAAATGACACCAGGTTGGGGCACACTGATCTCGCAGTGGAAGTGTAGATAAAATACTTATTTGTTTTCAACTCGAACTAGGCCAAATTACACACAACAGGAACTATCTGGAATGCGTGCTTTAAACCAATGCCGCATCGGCATGATGGCAGGAATGCTGCACATGTTGACATATGTGACACCCATTTCACGTTTAAACTGTTGCTTTTTGCACCTTTATCAATTTGCTGTATATTTCCTTCACTATTGTAGAGGAAGACGACAAGACGTCGGTGGCAACAGCCTTAACATTAAGATGAAATGGTGTGTTGCATTTCAAATTACCGCTATTAAGTCATGGATGACTTCTCATTTTCTCACCCTAAATTCCGAAAAGACTGAAGTTCTTTTCTTTCCTGCTAATGTTCTTCCACCTCATTTCCTCCTCCTTCCATCCTCTTTGCTCCCTCAAATCTGCTGATTTCTCCTACTGCCCGCAATCTTGCTCTTTATATTGACTCTAATCTCCATTTTACCCATCATATTTCACTTACCTTGCGCGCCTGTCATTGCTACCTCTACAATATTCATAAAATTCGCCCTTTTCTCACTTTTCAGGCCACTAAGCTCCTGGTTTCTTCACTAGTCTTTTCTCGACATTTCTACTGCTCTGTTCTACTTTTGGTCTTCCTTGCTCTCGCTTAGCCCGTCTTAAATTAATCTATCACTCTTCCATTCGCTCACTTTGTTTACTTTCCCACCGTGACTCAATCTCCTCTTCCCTTGACTCTCTTGGATGACTTTCTTTTCATTCTCAACTCAAATTCAACTTCCACTGTTTAGTATTCAAATCTCTTTATGGCCTTGCCCCTGATTACCTTGCTTCTCTTCTCTATTTCTATTCTCCTTCTCGTCCTCTTTGCTCTGCCGGTCTCTTCCTACTTACTGCTCCTCGTGCCCCTTGTGCAGTATCTCCCTTTCGATCTTTCCAACGGCTTGCTTCTCTCCACTGGAATCTTCTTCCTCTATCTCTCCGCTCTATAACCTCCTACTATCTGTTTCGCTCTTCCTAAAAACGTCACTTACTTCAGTCACCTGTCTGATTGTTACTGGCTGATCTTGGACACAGTTGCCTATGTTGATTTTATTGTACTGCTGATTGTTCTTTGTGAATACTTTGGTAAAATGTGCTATATAAAATATAATAAAATACAAATGCAAATACAAATTAACAATGTGCTCTTTGCAGCAGATGTTGAATGAAGCACATCACATTGAGGAAAAAGACAGACTTTGAACAAACAGGTAATATTAGAAAAGACACGATATTTCGAACATTTACTGCAGCACAATATTCACTTTCCTCTCAACAAGAAAGACTTTAAAGTCAACTAGTTGTAGAGCAAGAGGGTATCTTGACCCATGATAATATTGTCAGGTCCCAGGAATGGTTAGTGCCATTTTCATGCAAGAGTACCTATGGCAGGGATCGGCAACCTTTGGCTCTCATGATGTTTTGGACAAAAACTCCCAATGGCCCTACCATGCATAGGCAATAGTTAAGACTCATGGGAGTCGTAGTCCAAAACAACTGAAGACCTCCAGGTTGCGGACCACAGACCTATGGGAAGATGACTGTCAACAGATTGGAAGTGTTGTTCCCCTGATAAGACTGAGGACTGAAGAGATAATACGGCAATTTCCAATCTAAAAATAGAAGGGCAATGTGATTGAACACTCAAATCAACCCTCTACAGAAGCGATGTGACAATCAGCTGTACAAGATCATGTGCACAAATGAAGTGTGTGTCACTGTATACAGGCAAACTCATTCTCTGGAATCCATCAGCAGAAGGTCACAACTGAAAAAGCTGAGGGGCTGTGGTTGATTGTAGTAGGTAATGTCCATGTGATAATGTACATACTGCATCTAGTTTTGAAAACTACTGAAACAGGAACAACTGCCTGTGCATGTGTGAAACTACTTTTTTTATTTTTTGCATGGTTTTTTGAACTTCCAAATAAATGCAAAAATACCAGTCAGTGTGTTCATGCACTATCCGTGTGCAAATATATTAATTATACTAGCAATCCCTTCATGGTTGAGCCGAAGGTGACACAGTATGTAGACAAGAACTTGTTCGATAAATAGTCTAACATTTAGGTAAAATACAGGAAATAAATATGCACAATTAATTAGAAGAACCTGTGACTAGATATTCATGAATTTTTAAATACTTGCATACAGTTCATTTAATAATACTGACTTATGTTTAAAGTTTCTTTCTTTGTTTTTCCCTCTCTTTTTCTCTTGTTTTGGTTAATTACATAATATAATGTACATGTGTTTCCGATTGATCTGGTAGTAATTACACTAGAAGTACTTCTGGCCAGACAGAGTGCTTGCTGTACCAATACTGCAATGGGTTATCATTCCTTCACATGGGTGAATTGTCTAATACATTGATATCAAGAATATTTGTGGATGATGGACTGCTGTCTTCTTCTGATCTCCCATCTGTATTCAAGATGCCCAAGAGTCTGAGGAGGGTGTCCCACAGGTTTTGCTCCTTGTTGTAGGCTTTGCCTGCACTGCACTCAAAGCATCCAATAGATATCATTGATGCACTGGGCTATGATGCCACCATCACTCGTGAGCTGAACATGGCCAGTTTAATTCTCGTTTTTGCTCATTTGCACAGGTTCTCTTCCTTGTGATGTTTTCTGAAAGACATCATCCCTTGAAAAATGCTGTTGAAAAGCAGCCACTTGTATATTGAAATGTGTGTACACAACGGAAGCCAGAAGGTACTTACTGATAACTTTAAATTCAACTACTCATGGATCACCAAACACGTGTGAAAGCAGGCGCTTCCCTAGCTGTGCCATATCAACATCACCTAAGAAGGCACAGGCCCTTGCCATGTTGGTCAGGTTGTGTTGGACAAGCTGCCACTGACATTGTGTTAGCAATACACCATTTAGAGCTCTGAACTGTGGGAGTGGGCATAGATTACAATGATTTCTTATGGGAATTCAGGACGAACATATTCGCCCATAGCACATAAAGAGTTAATCGGTTGCACTAATCGATGGTGATGTTGCAATGCTAAAATAGCCTATCTAGCATGTGCAAAGTAGAATTTCAACATGTGGCCACAGAGGGCTTCACGATGTGCAGTGGCAGCTTGTTCTTGCACTTAAAGTGGGCATAGCAAATTTTTGCCATGGCAAGTCCTGCTGCAATGGGATCAGACCTCTCTGCCCTCTGCAACTCATCCAGAACAGGACTGCAAGACTTGTTCTTAGCCTCAAGCCCAGGGATCGTATCTCTCCAGGACTGAAATCTCTGCACAGGCTCCCAGTGGCTACAAGGATTAAGTTCAAAACCCTCTGCATCATAAACAAGGCCTTCTGGGGTCTGTGGCCTCAATACCTTCAACTCGCTCTTCCTAAATATCTTCCTTCTCAAGCTCTTCTCTCATCTGCCTCCAACTCCCTCAAGAGTTGCTGGTAGATCTCTTTCTTTGACTGGGGCCTCCCTCTGGAACAGCCTCCCTGCCTTTCTGAAACTTGAGGACAACCATCTCCAATTCCGGAAACGCCTCACAACCTTTCTCTTTGCTCTGCTTTCTCTCCTGCTCTCGCCTGAAGAACTACTGACTGAAACTGTACTGGTCACCTGGCTACCCTCTGATCTCGGGTCCAGGAGCCTCCCCTGCCAGCTGCACTCCTGCACTGCCTCCCGGCAACCACTGCACTTGCGGGCTGTTTCGGTATCCCTACAGTCCCCCCGGCTCTTGAGACTTGATGTCTGCACTTACCACAAGCTGGCCACACTTCTACCTATTGTTTTATTTATTCTTACTGTTGATCCTATTTATTGCACTCCCCTGCCCCTTTCCCCCCTGCACTTTCCCTACCCCCTCCCCTGCACTTGCCCTACTCCATCCCCTGCACTTGCTCGATCTCAATGTCACTTTGCCTATTAAGATCGTTGTCGTTGTCTTCCCTCTGTTCTCCATCCCTTGCCTCGTCGCGCCTTGAAACACTTGTGTATAGGCGCGTTATAAATGCCATATCATATCATATCAGTTCCGACCAACATTCTTTTTTGCTGAGCCTGAGTTCCCCTGTGAATTTGCTTGGATTAGATTTTTTATGCAAGCTGAGCTGCTCTATTTACTGTTCCCCTGATGGTGTGCATCCTGATATTCCTGCTCGCAAGTGGCACTAGGTGCTGTGAGTATTACAGTAGTTTTCCCATTTGGATGCTGGAAACATGCCTGCCATCTCCTGTCCATGGCAGGGGCTGTTAGACCAGGTTGCAACCAAATCATGATGAATTCATGCTAACGATACAGAATATGTGATCAATGGTGAGCCAGTTAATTACCCTGAACCCCTCCACGCCCTTGCCATGTGTACCACAGTGTCCCATATCCAGAAAGGTTGACAAGGTTATTTGTCCTGTGATAGAAACCCTCTCCAGCAAGGTATTATTCTTCCAACCCACAGTCACTGTAATACTCCTATTTTACCTACTAAGAAACCAGATAAAGAGGTTCATGATTGCATTCAGGACCTGCGTGCAGTTAATGCGGTATTGCTGGCGTTTCTAATTGTTCCCTAACCAGTTATGATTTTATCATGTATACTGCCAAATATTCTACTGTTGTGGATTTGTGTTCAGTATTTTCTCTATACCTATAGACCATGACAGTGAGTATCATTTCGCATTCACCCATAAATGAACTCAGCACATGTTCACGTGGCTTCTTTTGGATGCGTGGAAAGCCCTGCTTTGTTTTTCCAAATTTTGAAGAAAGACCTTGATTCTGTACAGTTTCCAGAAGGGTGAACGCTGGTGCAATATGCAGATGATTCGTTCCTAGCTTGTCCCTCCTTGGGAGCATGTGAGGAAGATGCACTGGTTCTGTTGACAGCACTCGTTGAGAAGGGTCACAAGGCATCTATGGACAAATTACAGTTATGTCTTCCCTGGGTGCGTTATCTGGGTCCATGACATTTCTGCAGGGGAAAGTCATTTATCCCAGGATCGAATTGCAGCGACCCAAAAGGTCACTAAGCCCTAAACCAAGAAGCACATGAGGGGGTTCCTCGGATTGGTTAGTTTCTGCAGGAAATGGGTCCAAGGTATCAGGAAGCCAAAGATGCCTTTGTCACCATTAAGCAAGCATTTGCAATGGCTCTGCCCTTAGGGTTGCCGGAATATAGCAAACCCTGTGTATTGTTTTGTGGCAAACACATGGGGTTTGCTCAAGCTGTGTTGACTCAGTTGTATGTGACAAGCATCTGCATCTGCCTGTATTGTATCATGTTGTGGCATTAGATCCAGTAGCCGCAGGACTCCCAGCATGTCTGTGAGCCATCACCGCTGCTGCAGTATTGGTGGAAAAAACAGACTCCCTAGTACAAGGCCATACTGTCACAGTTTATGTTCCTCATGTTGTATTGTCATGTTAATAAGTGAAAGACACAGCATTCCTGTCTTATACGCTATGAGAATTTGCTCATCTCTGCTGCAAATGTCACCCTGAATAGCTGTTCAGCTCTAACCCTGCCTCACTCTTACCTATCCCTAAGGATTGTGAACTGCACGACTGTCAGGTTGTAGTGGATACACTTTTGTCTCCCCATGTTGACCTGTATGATGTCTGTTGCTCAATCATGAGATGATTCTGTTTGTAGATGGACTGTGTATTTCTGTGCTGGAAATGGGGGAATTGGTTTCAGGGTATTCTGTATGTACCTCTTATGCTTTACTAGAAGCATACCGATTACCGGGGGTTAAGACCGCTGACATGGCTGAGCTTGTGGTTCCCACCCATGCATGTACTTTGGCCCAGGATAGATTAGCCTTGATCAGCCATGATCTACACCCTTTCCAGGTTTGTCCATGGGGTTGTCCATGACTACAGAGTTTTGTGGAAGCAGCAAGGTTATTTCACAACCACAAGTACCCAAATACTAAAGCAGCAGTCATAAAATGTAAGGGGCATGATCCCTCACAGTCACCTACGGACCATGGAAATTAGTTGGCTGATAGTTCATCTCATTCAGTGGTCTTAGCTCCTAATGAATGTCTTGTTTTTTGTTGTAGTTGTAGTTGTAGTTGCATGGTCACCTATACGTTCCCTGGCCAGCCTAGCAATACTCCAAAATCAAGCTCCTGAAACTGAAACGGTGACCTAGACTCAACTCAAGCATGCACTGGGAGAAGATTCTCTGTTGCATTCCCCAGATGGCCGCCAGGTCACATACAATGTACTTCTCCCCTACTTAGTCCATGAATCTCATGGCCTGGTCCATTTAGGTAAAAATGCTGGGCGTGTACCTCTGGAAAGCCAATAGAGATGCAGAACAATCAGTCTTTTACTTGTGGTGGTTGATATGGTAAGGCTGTGATCAAATACCATATCAAGATTGTGTTTCTCTACTCCTGATAAGTAAGTGACAGAGTCTGCACACTCACAGGCCTCTAGAATGGTTGTAGAATCACACTTTAAAACAAACTGACTGGGCTGGGATGGTGTGAGTCCAACAAAGGAACATTGCATCAGAGGGGCTGTTGGGGCTTGGATTGTGTGAGTCTGGTGCCACTGAAGAGCCTTAGAGAAATAGGTAGGAAGTGCCTTATCTATTTGTTGTGACCTTTAAATCTCTAAGTGAGAGAGCTTGTTTGGGAAAGTGACTCATGAAGCTGCAATACCTTTCCGAGCTGTCTGCCAGTGTACTTAAAATCTGCAGGCATTTGTATTCATGGTTTTCCTTTCTTAACTTGTACTGAAGGTACCTTAGATCACAGCAATGTTAAAATTATCAAGGGAATGATTTGGTTCCAAAACATCTCGCCTATAGGAATGTCTTTAGAATGTCTCTTGATTCCTTACCATTTGAGATTTGTGTGATTATGTGGTTGTTGGCCAATTTGCTTTACTGTTACAAAGTGGAATACACTGTGGCATTTCACATGCATAAGTAAATATACAATGGTGTTAATTGCATATGTGAAACTTATATTTCCTTTTTATCTGCCCTATGTGGGTGATTTTTTTTTAAGACAAATTGTAAACATGTAGACATATGCAGCTGAGTGCTGTTCTGCACTATTTGTGGCTTATGTGCTGGTGATTGTGCTGACTACAGAATCCAATTCTAATTAATCGTGTGGAGCTACAGAAGGCTGAGGACTGGTGTCAGCTGTTCAGCAATGTCCGCTACCTTGTGTGGGTGAATAAGTCTGGAAAACACGTGAAGGACGTGTCACTGTGCTTAAACTCATGTTTCCTGTACCTACGCAAAATTTCCTTCTTGGAAATTTAGGGAACACCATCTTAGATTTTGTTTTAATTGTCTACCAACCCTTGAGGTGATTGGTCCTAAAGAAAGCTTACCGAAGGAACTCTGGCGATGTCGCTCATGTGGGCATGCACCGTTGGAAACCCTGTTTTTTATTTGGTACTGGAATGTCCTGATTTTTTTAATGAGAGGATCATACATCTGGATCCTTTTATTCATTTAACCAGTCAGGTCTTGACAAACTGTTTATGGGGTAGACTAATGCTAACCTCTAACACATTTCTCATATTAGCCTTGGGCAAATTATTGGAAATCATATTTTTCTGCACTCTATAAGTTAATGAGGATGGGAGAATATGATCTGAGCTTGGTCTGGGACGGGTAACAGCACTTTATTGATTGGTGTTTTATTGAGGGACACTTTTGAAGAAAGACGTGGCTGCTTGGCTTTAACATTTTTGTCAACTTGGAACTGAATTGGTTTTACTTCAATTCGGAACTGAAATGGATTTATTTGGTTTGTATTATGATCTTAACTATGGCTATGTTTGAACTTCTTTTATATTTCTAAATTTCTTTCACTGAAACTGATTTTTATACATTTTGTACGTTAATGTTAAAAATGTTCTTGAATATAGTGTGAACAGTTTCTTGTAAACTCAAATACACTTACACATAAACATAAAAGCATGTTCCACTGCAAAGCGCTACGTAGTGCAGATAAGTGCAGTACTGCACTATCTGTGGCTTATGTGCTAGCAATTGGGCCAGCTAAAATAATCAAATTCAAATTAATTGTGCAGAGCATCAGGAGGCTGAGGACTGGTTCCAACTGTTTAGCCCGTCCACTTATTTGTGATTGCGAACAAGACCAGAAAACAGGTAACTGAAGCATCACTGTGCATAAACGCAAGTTTTACCGCTAAGCGCTGCGAAGTGCAGTCCTAAAATCTGCGGGAAATGGAAGATGGCAAGAGGGTGGCTTCACTTTACTACTACATATTCAGGTTTGATTTGTGCTGGAACAATTGTTATTACCACAAGATGTGTGCTGCTGACACAATGCCTAATAGGGCATTTTTTAGTAACCTGAATTATGCGCTGGGCCCCACGCATGCTAGCGCACAACCTAAACAAATAAATAGCTATCATAAATCGATAAAAAATGTGCACGAGAATGCTCCTTGTTCCAGTAAGGAATGACAGCATTTTGCAATAAAACAAGGGAAAACTACGGAATTCTTTCCTTTGGCCAAGCTGACGACCTTTTCCTATAACTGAGCATGACAAAGTATCAGCGGCTGTACCTGAGTCACAATCTGCTAATAGCTGTACTTTTCTTTACCTCCTATAGGTAAAAAAAAAATCCTTATTGAACTTCTGTTACTGCTTACAACGTGAATCCTATGAAGACACCTGTTAGCTCTCCTATTCCTGATTCAGGGGGTAATTCATAGAACTCAGCGCACAAGTGGCGCACGCGGCTGGCGCAGAGTGTGCGCATGCAAATTTCTGCGCCAGCCGCGTGCGCTAAAATCCATTTCCGCGCACAGCGTATTCATGGATTTCAGCTTCCAAAACAAGCCGTGGCGCAGAGTGTCGCAGCGACCATGCAGCGCCAGTTACGCCCCCAACCCCTCCCTGTGCGCCATGCAGAGCGCACAAATCCTGTACATGGCGCACAGGCCCCAACCACGAAAACACCTGTAAAACTCCCCGCGCACCCTTCCGAATATACATACCCCGCTGCATGGGGAGTGTCACACGCGATTGGAGTGGGGTACGTGTATAAAAGGGGTTCGCGGGAAGTTTCACACGCGAAATGTCCTGTGCGAGTGGGGTACGTGTATTTCTGGGGTGCGCGGGAAGTTTCACACGTGATAGGCCCTTTGCGAGAGGGGTACATGTATTCCTGGGGTGCGCGGGAAGCTTCACACGCGATTGGAGTGGAAAACGTGTATTTCGGGGTGCGCGGGAAGATTCACACGCGATAGGCCCTGTGCGAGTGAGGAACGTGTATTCCTAGGGTGCGTGGGAAGTTCACACGCTATTGGAGAGGGGAACGTGTATTTTGGGGGTGCGCGGGAAGTTTCACACGCAAAATGCCCTGTGCGAGTGGGGTACGTGTATTCCTGGGTTGCGCGGAAAGTTTCACATGCGATAGGCCCTGTGCGAGTGGGGTACGTGAAAAACTGGGCTTTGAGGGAAGTTTCACACGCAATTTTGCTGTCAGAGAGGGGTACGTGAATTTCGGGGGTGCGCGGGGAGTCCTACACGTGAATTGGCAGTGTGGGTCTTCCCAGGTGTTCCCTCTACACCCTCCACGGCCCCTGCAGGCAGCCCACACCACAGAGGACTAACCTGCACCCCTGGTCATGTCCTGCAGGCAGCCTATCCACCATGGGCATGCCCCCCAGCCAAGCCACATGTCACCTTGCACTAGTGATCACCAACTCATGTCCCCCAACACCCCCACCCCCCAGCAGTGAGGGGCACCTGCCAGCAGGCCGCCACTCATGTCCCACACATGTCCCCCAGCACCCCCACCCCCCACCAGTCAGGGGCACCTTCCAGCAGGCCCCCACTCATGTCCCACACATGTCCCCCAGCACCCCCACCCCCCAACAGTCAGGGGCACCTGCCAGCAGGCCCCCACTCATGTCCCACTCATGTCCCCCAGCACCCCCACCCCCCAGCAGTGAGGGGCACCTGCCAGCAGGCCCCCACTCATGTCACACACATGTCCCCCAGCACCCGCACGCCCCAACAGTGAGGGGCACCTGCCAGCAGGCCCCCACTCATGTCCCCCAGCACCCCCACCCCCAGAAGTGAGGGGCACCTGCCAGCAGGCCCCCACTCATGTCCGCCAGCACCCCCACCCCCCAGCAGTCACAGGCACCTGCCAGCAGGCCCCCACTCATGTCCCCCAGCACCCCCACCCCCCAGCCGTCAGGGCACCTACCAGCAGGCCCCCACTCATGTCCCCCAGCACCCCCATCCCCCAGCAGTCAGGGCACCTACCAGCAGGCCCCCACTCATGTCCCCCAGCACCCCTACCCCCCAGCAGTCAGGGGCACCTGCCAGCAGGCCCCCACTCAATTCCCACTCATGTCCCCAGCACCCCCACCCACCAGCAGTCAGGGGCACCTGCCAGCAGGTCCCCACTCATGTCCCACACATGTCTCCCAGCACCCCCACCCCCCAGCAGTGAGGGATACCTGCCAGCAGGCCCCCACTCATGTCCCACACATGTCCCCCAGCACCCTGACCCCCCAGCAGTCAGGGGCACCTGCCAGCAGGCCCCCAATCATGTCCCACTCATGTCCCCCAGCACCCCCACCCCCAGCAGTCAGGGGCACCTGCCAGCAGGCCCCCACTCATATCCCCCAGCACCCACGTCATGACAATCCTCAATCATGGGCCTCATGGCCACCCACATCACACCCCACGCCACCCCACGTCACATGTGTGTTTTGATGTTATATTGGGCATTAAACCATACATATCATTTGCTAACCCCACAGTTGCACATGGTGCATCCTCCAAAGAGTGCTGATGTGCGCATTCAACTAGGTCATCGTCTGTATCCGATGAACCTGGCAGCGGCATGACTGCTGCTTGTGCCATGCTCATACGCCTAGTTTTAGGCCCTACCGAATTGTACTTTCTTTCAATTGTGGACTGTAATATTCGTTGTTTCATATCGATGTAACCTTCATACCATAGTTGCACAATAACCCGAAAACTTTCCACATCAACCCAGCTATAACACAAACAAATTGCTACTGTCTCCGCTTCGAAAGGGGAGCACCTCTATGAGACAGTTAATATTTCTTACATTACCTTTACATATCTGTATTAAATGGGGGTTGTTTCAAAAGCCTCACGCCACCACCGCAAGCCGAACAGCCCATTTGCGGGCCACTTCCGGGTGCGCAACCAGCAAGAACCACCCAGTGAGTCCAGTGAGCTCAGTGGGTCTGTATAAGTACCTCAGTTCAAACTTTGTATTATATATTGATTTGATTTATTGTTTAGGACTGGCCCTATGTGGCGGTTCTCGGAGCACCTTACATGGTTCAATGTTTGAAAAGGTGGGAGTTGAAAATGGAAGTTACAAAATGTTTTCAAGAAAGGATAGGACGATTAGGATAGACAAGTGATAGCAGTGGAGTAGGGAAGAGCTACGTGTTTGGAAACAGGTATGTTTTGAGGCTCTTTTTGAAAGAGGTAATGGTGGATTCACTGCATATATGAACGAGTATTCCAGGCCCTGGGTGCTCAGTTAGTAAATTCCTGTTTTTGTGTGCCTGTGAGTGTGCAGACTGGAAAGCACAGAAGGCGCTGGCTGGCTTTTCTGGTGTTTGTGTGGCTGATGGATCTGAGTCATGAAGGTAAGATGGAGTTTTGAGGTGGATGGCTTTAAATATAATGCAGGGTTCTTCGAAGGCAATTCTCTAGGGTAGGGGTTTTCAGTGGAGCTGAGCAAGAGCTGGGGTGATGTGTGAATATTTTGCGGAAATGGAGGATGGGTCTGGCAGCTCCGTTTTGTGTTCCTTGCAGAGGGGGAATGGAGGGAGTCAAGTGTGGAGAGACTTTCCATAGTCCAGCATAGAGAGAAACAGTGCTTGTACTGCAGTGCAGAAGTGTCCAGGAGGAAGGAGATGTCTGAATTTGAGTAGGAGTTGTAGTTGCAGATTGCATGTTTTCATGATAGCGGCTATTTGGTGTGCGAAGGAAATCTGGAGGTTCATTGTGAAACCAAGGGATTTGACAGGCATGGAGAGGGATATGTGTGGGTTGTCATGGTGAGTGTTTGGATCCAGGGAGTGTCAGGAAATTGGTGGTCATCCAGTTGGCGAGACAGGCGTTGAGGGTGTGGAGTTGTGAAAGGGATGGCATTTGGAAGTATATTTGTGTGTTGGTGAAAATGGACATTGTGTTTGCTAAGGGTATGTCCAAGGGATTAACATATAGTTTGTAGAGGAGTGGCAACAGGAAGGAGGGTTGAGAAACCCCATACTTGATAGGGGTGTGGACTGATCGATAAGGAGATTTTGACACAGAGTTTGTCTTGTAAGTGAGAAAGGAGGTAAACTATTCCATTAAAGTGCCAGAGAAATTCATCCTGTGGCCTAGGATGTCTAATAGAATGGTGTGGTCGATGGTGTCGAAGGCTGCAGAGGTGTTGCAGAATATGTGTAGTGCTGTGTGTCCTTTGTGATGTTGTGGAGGTCATTGAGGATGTAAGGAGTAGTGGTCTCAGTGATGTGTTCCGGTCAAAAGCCAGATTGTAAGGAGTTAAGTAGGTTTCTTGTGCTAATGTTTGGCTGCAGTTGGGTAGTGACAAAGCATTCCAAGATTCTAGTGAGGTATGGTAGAATAATACTGTGGTAGTATTTGTCCTGGAATGTGGGGTCAAGGGATGTTTTTTTTTTTGTTGAGGGAAAGAGGTTTTGGCCGGTTTTTAGTGCAGCAGGGATAGTACCATGTGAATTACAGGAGTTGATGATGCTAAACCAGTGGGGAGCTAGGGTGGTGATGCAATTGGATGCAGATTGAGGTGGCAATGCATCATCCAGGCAGGGTGTTGGTTTTGTTTTAGCAATGAGGCTGATGAGTGTGTCAGTATAGATGTGGTTGAAGGTGTCAAATGTGTTGGAATGTTTAGGAGTGGGAGTATGAGTGCAGAGCTTAGGGGATGGTTGCCCTGATGTGTATTTTGGAGTTGTAGTAGTTCATGTGGGAGCTGTATACTGCAGCGGATGGTGGTGTGGATGGTGGTTTTGAGAGTGACTAGACAATGTTGAATAGTTTCTGCGTATGAATGTGGCAGAACCCAGTTGTTGGAGGTACGGGTGGTTTTGGCATTGTGTATGACTGTTTTGTATTTGTTGCAGCAGCATCTGCTGAGGTGCCCAGGTTGATGGGCATAATCACATGTTAAATGCCTGTGTGACAGCAACATGGGTAAGCTTAATGTAGAGTGGCCTGTTGTTGCTAGTAATGTGCCCCCTGGAATGGGACTACAACATCCAGTTTGTTCAGATGATCAGTGGTGTCCAGGATGTGATTAGATGTCTCTTTTACGAATGGCTTTGAGATGTTCTCAACCCAGCCATTCCAAGATCAAGAAATGATTGGGCATCCATGGTGATGTTCCTTGTGTATCTTTGGTATCATATTCAATGTACAAGGTATAAGGTCCTCTAGTACCAGCCATGTAATGTGTTCCTTGTTCCCAATCAGAAGTGTCTTTATTAACTTGTTGAGATCTCTTTTACGTTGTTTGGTTGGGTCTACCTGCAGTGTTGTGGTATCTTGTGTCGGAAAGTTGCCTGCACATTTTCTGCACCTAGTCACTGGTTTTCAAAATGACAGCAGCTTCTCCTTTCTCCACTGATTTGATTGAAATTCTCTAAAGAAACGTTAAACACTGTATTTCTTTAGGTGGAAGGTTATAGGGCGATTTAATGGGTTTATCCAGTATGTTGTATGTCGATCTGTGTCTGAAACATTCAATTCATGAGTTCAGTTTTGGATTACATCCAGCTTCTGGGGTGTAGGTGGAATTGTGCTCCTTTTTCCTTGTTTGTATCCCAGTTAATTACCATTTCAATGCTGGTCTTGCTGTCATCTTATTTGACATGAACAAACTGCTTCAGGTAGTGTCGTCTTAAGAAGACTGTATAGTTTTCTGCATGGTTGTATGTTGTGAATAAGTTAAGAAGCGAAGAGTCAGAGTCTTCTGAATAAAACTGAATGTTCTGCCTGTTTTGTATTATAATTTGACCAATTGGCAATTCAGTCGTGTTGTTGGGGAATGCCGCTTTTCCCTATTCACACATCATTGTGTGCTGCCACAGTATTTCTGACTCTCTGTCTCAATGTTTTAAGCTTCTTCCGCTTATTTTTCAAAAGGATTCTTTCAGTCTTTCTTAGAGGCTTGGCCTTCATTGCCTATATGGTATATTTTCACAGCCTCTTTGCGCCGAAGATAGTTTTGATACCTTCGTGTAAAACTAAAGGCTGAGGACTGGGAGGTTTTGGATTAATCATAACCACAGGCATTGTTCTGGACAGCCCTACAAACTATTGATTTTCAGCTGCCATGCAATTAGAGTAGAGGAAAGACTGTGTGCAAATCAATCTTAGTCTGTCACCAAAAGAGGCATTCTGGTCTGATCTGCTAGGTCACAATCCCTTCTGCATATGACAACATGCAAGCCCAGAAATCGTTGAGCGTCATTAGGCATCATCAGCAAGGTATAGTTTGGGTTTCTAGGCATAGAAGGCTTGGGACCCATGTCAGGAAATACCAATCCCACTCATGGTGACATTATAGCTATCACTTAAGCATCAGGGTCCTGTATGAGCCTCGATGAGGGATGTGTGATGTTACCGGCCATGTATGCCCCCACTAAGGGGGTGATTGCTGTTTGCATCCTGGGCTCTGTTCAGGGTGCACATACTTTTAAAAATAATTTTCATGGGCGAACTGGTCTTTGCGTGTATTGCACAAGCCCATTCTACCATAAAAAAAAAAACGCAATATATATGGCCCTGCCATGGTAAATAGAAGATATGAAGTCCATTTTCTATTTTTACAACAGGCGCCATGGATGGGAGGGGGCGCCGGAACCAGAGCACCAAACTCTAATCCAGGCGGTAAGTGGGAGCGAGGAGAATGGGGGAAGTATGGGGTATGTATTGTGGGAGTGTGGGGATAGTGTGGACATGGGCAGGCAACAGCGAGGGCCTCCTTTGTTTCCTCCTCACAATCTAGCTGATGGCACATGGGGAAGGGCCTTGGTTAGCTATAGGAATGCGGGCGGTACACTTTGGGTTCTCGCCCGTGTGCCCCACCACCTGATTGGTTGAGCACCCTTCCTTGTGTGTAAATCGAACAAAAGCATAGTTATGGTGAATTAGTTCAGTTACAAAGCCGTTGAAAATCAGTGAAAAAACTTTAGTTGAAGTGACATTAAACTGACGATTTAAAGCATCAAAACCTGAGATTTTTGTTAGGTGTTTTTAGGTGACACCATCGTAACTGAGAGTCCCTCGTTGCACAGCCCCTAATCACACCGATGACATCACAAATGACAGTTAGCCTACGTTTCTTAAATAGATATGACTGACAAACAGAAAAGGGAAAAAGGGTGGTGTTGGTGTTACTACTGCTGCTATTCAGACCTACTAGTTTGCACAGTATCACATTTAATTTCAGCACAATCTAATTTATTTCACATATTTCCTTAACACAATATTTTCTTAAGATACCCTTTGCAGCAATCAAATGCAATATTTTCTCTTTATGAAGTGAGGAAGGATTACTGTATGACAGCAGTGGAGCACGATTATCATGCATGCCACATGTTCACAGAAAAATCTAACTCTTTTCACAACCTTGCCGCAGTAACATGGCTTACCACACGCTCACTCGCTTATGTCATTTCCTATTTTTCTTAATCCAGATTTTAGGTTCAGACAAAGGTATAAACCTTTCATTTCATACAAAAAACATACCTTTCCCATTTGGAGTATGAAGAAAACTCGACATATAAAGACCAGAAGTAAGCAAGAAGAATATGAAAAAGCAAATAGCATTTAATAAAACGGATGAAAAATCGTACATTTTTTCAATACCAACTACACATTTCTCACATTTTGAATTTCACTCACTTTCTCCATGCAATGATTTCGTGCAGCTGTGGACAGCATTTACATTAAACAAATGACACAGCCAGGAATCCTGAGCACTTGAATTCATTAAGAAAATCATTTTCTCTCGTGAGCAGTGAAGATACTGCACACTGATTTATTTTATGACTAGCCATTTGTCAGTTTTGCATACAATATTGATGTGACTTCTGACAGCTTGGTGGCCAACGCTGGTCCCATATTTTAGTCGCATAAAGGCCTATTTGATGAGTTAATGAATACACCCAAGCAAGAGCCCACAGGGGAATTCGCCCAACATCTCCACACTCCCAGCTCCTCACATTATTACTCCAGTCCCCTGTGACAGTGACCACAATTATTCAACGATAGAGTGAAATCCCGCGCGACTTCAGTTTACAAGTCACGCAGCGCCCATTTTGGAGTGATCAATGATCTCTCAGCTGCTAATGCTTCCTTATGGCGATGCTTGCAGGACTCCTCTGAGGCTCATTGCTGCACCTTATCTGCTGATACTATTTCTGTGCCTAATGTCATGAAATAGCAACTGCTCTACGATGAGGCCACACGACTACGTAGCTCTACTTGTCTGTTCCACACTTTTTCTGAACAAGCATTGGTAAATACAATAGGCCTGTTTTTTCTTCTTCATATTGTACCAGTTTTGTATAATGGACCAGATTATCAATAAATCACACAACTAAGAAAAGTGCAGGGGATGTTACTTTTTTAAATTAACTTTCATGATTCTAAAAAAAGAGAACAGCTCACCTCATTCTCAAGGTGTTAGGGAGAATCATATGCAGTGCTCTTAGGGTTCACTGCACACAATTAAGACTACAAGTGTTAATACAATTTCACCTTTGGTACAAGCCTGTACTACACAGTAAAGTGGTAGCAGTGGCTGAGCAGCCAGGCTTATCTCAAGAGCAAATGAGCAGTAGTAGACATTACACAGAGGACTACCCTTACTGTGGCTCAAGCAAACACTAACTCAAGGTTTCTGGTTAAAAAATATAAGTACATTTATTTTTAAACCATCTGTTCACAAAAAACTTCACTTCTATTAAAATAAAACCACACTTCAAATACACTACACACAACCAATTCCCCTTGTGCAGATCAATTCAAGGTAAGTACATTTGGATTTGACAGGCCGGTGTTGTGAAACAAAGACGTTACCGGGGGTTAATACGCAATCACTTTTTGAAAGTAATGACAGTTCGGTCTTACGAAAGAAAAGCTTACCCGCGGGAATAAATGTAACCGAAGTCAAACACACTTAGCACATGAATTAACACAAGAGAATAGGGGATAAAAATCATAGGCAATACTTTTGTCAAGGCAGATAGAATCAGAGGACACTTTCTAAAAGTAGATAAAAGTCAATAGGCCTACACCACTGTCAAATGGTACAGGAATCCTGTTGTCGAGGATCACAAGGTTAGAACAGTTCACGATTCGAGATTGCCAGGGGTACTTGGGTATTGTCACAAAGGAGAGCAAAAGTTATAAGAGGGAAGGAAGAAAAGGACAGGCCTTTGGTGAGGAATAAGGGTTCTCCCCAATTCCTCAAAGTCAGATACAGTACCTTATTTGTTGAAGAAAGCTGGTGCGACGGCAGTTGTTCCCGGTAGTTCCTGCAGACTCACGGTTCCTGGAGCTTCAGTCGTTGGGACGAGAAGGAGGATGTCTGGAGCGATCTGCACTACCCAGTGATAAAGCCAGCAGCAGCGAAGCAACGGTGAATAAAAGGTGCGCTCCATTAAAACAGGAGAGGCTCTTCAGATGGCTATCTGGACCACTACAGCTGTGTGCAGTGATTTTGACCAAGAAGAGGATTCTCAGGCTGTTGAAGGTGAGCTGGTTGATCCCACCAGGCTCAAGGGAAGAAGACTCCGGACTGGATCTTCTCTGTCATTGAAGGGTAGATAGCTCAGGACTGCAGCAGGGCTTCACCGGGACTCGGGAGTTGCAGCAGCCGTCTCTTTCTCCGCTTCTCTTCAGTTCTTGCAGTCCAGTGGTGACTCTGACTTCCAGCCCAAGAGTCCTGCCTTTTATGCCAAAATCCCCCATTCACACAGCCTGGCTGTCAATCACTCAGCAGGGGGGTTTTCCGGCCCGGACAACCATCTTAGCCAATCAACACAAAGTGCAACTTGGGTCTCCAAGGAGACCCTGTGCAGGTGGTGACTAAACCCCTCCCTCACATTCAGCCCACCTAGACACCCAGACGTCAAAGGAGGGCTTCTGGACAGAAGCCCGCCAAAGGTCGGCGAACAAAGAAGGCAAACCTGGTTTGGCGCGAAAAGTAAAACACAAGAAGGACTTTAACAAAAAGAAATGGCGACTAAACCTGACCGGAGCCAAAATAAAAAGTATTTGGTTAAGCGGGTTTATGTTTGAGGCTAATACAATAGCCTAAAACAGTACCACGTTTATATGGTATAATCGCGGTAGAAAAGTTAGGGTAGGTACCACTGCCACCAGCCAAGTCTTAATGTTAAGGGAGCGAAACAAGGCTCCAAGAGGCACAGACAAAAAGGGGTAGTAATTAACCCTTTCCAATACTCCATGTAAGATGGGGTATACTGGGTCTGCAGTTAAAAGAGACTACAGAAAGTTAATGGCAACTTTACATGTTTCTGGGGGACAGTAGTCAGCCCCAGAAAAATGGAGTCAGTGGGAAGTCTCAATGACAACCCTGTGTTGCTGCACTGAAGGTGCTGTTAACACACACAAAACGTGGGGCTAATGGAGTGGTGTGGCTCCAGAGCCCAAGATCACACAAAAAGTAGAAATACACAAAGCAAAACACATGTAAGAGTGGGAAAAAGGCTCACACTCTTACCAGGTGGAAAAAATAAACCCCAGAAATCCATCCAGCAAAGCTGCCGAGGGGCTCACTAGGTGAGGGAAATTAGCCCTAAATGAGAATTCCTCCTAACACAAGAGCTAGCTTCTCATTGTCCACATGCTGTGCACTGGTGCAAATGATCGGCTAGAGAACACCATTCCATACAATAGCGTGCTTCTAACAGTAATGTGTGATACATTTAATTAATTTATTTAAGTGAACATGGTTGAGTAAAAATCAACCTTTTACACTATTACATAAAACAAGTATAAAAAAAATCATATTCATTTCGTTCACAGATTAAAATATAATTTAAATATTTATATATATACATAAGCATCAGATAAAACATTCCACTTTTTAAAAGAACAACACACTGTACAATCGTGCTTGTATTAATCCAGTTAATAAGACCAATTCGGACTAAACTAAACTGAAATCATTCATGTGCTGTGTTTGTAGGTCAAATGTGTGATGATCTTGGTATTTTTCTTTCTTGCTTTGTTTCTGTAAATGATGATATTTCTTATATTTGTTTGGTTTTACTATATATAAATGTAATAAACATGTAAATGAAAAAAAATATTATAATAATGTGTGATAGATCCCCTGCAGCCAATACCCTTCACAGGCCTGTCACTGCAAAGTTTGAAAAAAAGAGGGGGAAAACATGGCCAACACTTTTTGAGAGATCGAATTGTATGCAGACAGCAGGGAGTCATAGCACTGCTGTTCCACCTTTAGGGAAAGGTATGAATGGATCAAACATGAACTCTGGTGGAGAACTAAAGTGTCTTGTTGCAGTTATTTTGCAAATGCTGTGCTTGCTACTTGACACTTAAAACCGGTCAATAATAGGATGAACCCAGAGTAGGGGTTTGAGGTTAGACTTCTTATCCTTGTGGAAAAGAGGGTATGATTGGCACCAACTGGCATGGCATAGAGCAGGATTTATAAGGGGCATTTATTAAAGTGACGTTATTGCATGCACTCTCTAGCCACCCTGCGTTGCCCCTACTGTTTTAGGGCCCTCACAGATCTAAGGGGTTCAGTTGCCTGCTGTTGGCAGACATCTCAGGGACCCAAGCTCCTATTGTGCAGGGGGACTCACTTATTTTGCTGCTACTGTCTGACACAGGTGCCTTTCAGAGGCAGCGCAGGAGGCGAGGTGGTACGAAGAAGGTAATCAGGCATTTCTTAAAGCAACTACAACACTTGATAAAAGAATGAATTAAAATTCTGTCATTACAATTAGAACAATTTGCTATGGACAAAATGGCTGGACGAGGGTGAGTGTATGACATCATACACCCACCCTGGTTCTGAGCACAATACCAGGGCAAAGACGTATGATGACTCATCGTAGCTAGGGCACCCCAGACTGTATCCCACATCCTGCACATTTACTGGGTCTGCAAAAACTGGTGACCACACATATGACAACATCTCTGGTACGCACTGAGCACCGGTACACTACTGGTGGGAAATATTCTCTGCCCAAATCTTCCAAACATTGGTAAACCAACCTCAAAGAGGGAGGGGTGGGTGAGAAATCATATTTTGAGTAGCTATTGGAGCACCAAGAAACAAGCATTGTCAAAGCCAATAGTTGTGTTGCTTACTGGTGTTCTTTGTATTTCGCATTTATACACACCAGTGTCAAAGGAGAAGAGTGCAATGTTTCAAGGAAGGATCCATGAAGGGGTGCAGGTGTGCAAGAGAATGAGAAGGGCAAGGATGAGAAGGTCAAGGGAGGAACTATGAGAGAGAGTGCCATTGATGGTGAGCAAGAAGAGATATGAGCAATAAAGGGTGAGTGGTAGGATACAGAAATGTGCAGCTCTGTGCGAAGGGTGCGAGAAAAAGTAATGGCTGCCTGTAAAGGGGAGAGTTGGAGAAGATGGAAAGGAGGTACAAGAGGGGGATGTCTTCAATGGCGCCAAGTTGAGATGGAGCGTAAGGGTGCAAAGAAAGAGAGATTGGGCATCATTACAGCCCTGGCAGTAGCCGTGCCTGTCACAGAGGCACGGCTGCCTCCAGAGTTGCCTTTTTTCCGGGCTGTGGCAATGGGGATGTACAGGGCCATTCCGAACTGGGTAGACCCTGTATGTCCCCATTACCAGGGGCCGGAATCCATTACTCCCCATTCCCATTGAGCTCCATAGGGCATGCCGGTGCATCCGACATGCTGTGCTCGCAGGTGCCTTTCTTCCCGCTAGGTCCGACCTGGTGAGCAGAAAGGTACCCGCGAGCACAACCTGTAGTTTGTCGGTCCGGGAACTACAGTACCAGCATGCTTACCGGTACCATAGTTCCCGGACTGGCAAACTTATAATGAAGCCCATCTACATTATAAGGTGGGAGAGAGAGAGCACAATGAGAGAAGGAGTGAAAACTCAAGGAGAAAGGCAGTGAAAATGCAAGGATAAAGAGACAGTGAAGGTCCAAAGAGAAAAACAGTAAAAGCACAAAAAGAATGAGAGTGAAAGCACATGGGGAAACCACAGAGAGAGAGAGTTACAGCTCAGATATAGATAGTGACAGTGCATGGAAAGACAGTGACAGCACACTGAGTGTGGAAGCATACACAAAAATAATGTGGCATTAGAAAAAGACTGAGAGTTTGAGGGCATGGAGAGATAGAGTATGGCAGTGCTTGGTTGGTTAAAGTGCAAAGAGAGCGAGAGAGTGAAACCACACATAGAGCGAGGGTGAAAGCACAGAGAGAGTTTGAAAGCACACAGCGACAGAGAGAGAGTGTGAAAGCACACTGAGTCTGACAACACACAGGGAGAGAGTGTGACAGTGCTCTGAGAGAGTGTGATAGAGCAGAGAAAGAGAGAGCAGCAGCATACAGAGAAAGAGTGTGATAGTGTCACATCAAGGAGAGAGGGAAAGGGGAACAGACACAGACAGAGAGAGAGAGAGAGAGAGAGAGAGAGAGGGGGAGTGAGAGTGCAAGGTGAAAGGGAGACAGTGCAAGGAGAGAGAGAGAGAGATTATAAGGACAGATATAGTTTGTACAGAGCCAGAGAGAGAAAGAGGTAAACTGCAAGCAGAGAAAGAAAACGTGGAAGCAACAAATGAGCAATGTAGGGTTAAAAGACTATCCCAATATGTCAGAAATAGAGAGGCCATGCTAAGCCCCTATTGTGCAAATGAAGATGGCTAATGTGGAGTTCCATTGAAATATAAAAGCCAGTACAAAACATTGTTTCCCGATATAAGGCCTGGTGAATTAAAGAAAAAGGGCCTTTTTCAACTTTAGTAATATACAAAGACACTGAATTGAAAGAGAGGGTGCCGTAGAACTGTAATATTGCTAACTGTTCCCAATGCAGTCAAAAAAATAAGAAACAGGTGGTGCTGCAGATGCTGACTTTGTGTAAATTGGGAAAAGGCACTTTTGACACATTTGAAACCGCAGCAATGCACGTGGAAATATAATATACATTGAAACACTGTGCATTTGGAAGATAAAAAGGAGAAATGATGCCTGCCATTTAAGAAATAAAGTCAAGTGACAGATAGTGTTATCAGGAATAAAGAGACTTAATTTCCATCATATGAAATCACAGCATGTAAAGAGAAAGGCCCATTTTGGTTTTGTACAAGTGAACACTGGCTTTCAGTATTAACTGTGGCCTTTCTGTGTGCATAAGATTAATAATAAATCTACCTCTGTTCTTATATAGTAGAAAAGAAATACTGTGTTTATGAAAAGCAGGCCTAGTTGTAATACAAAATCATACATGTTAAACATGTGTCACTGTAAAATGTTATTCTTTCAGAATTATGTATGTATCTTATTTTTCCCCATTGACTGGAAGGTCTGGGCGTATGATACTTTGACCTCAAGACCATTGACTGAGGACCTCTAGGAGAAGACGGTCTGGTTTTCAGATTAAATGCTGAATAAAATAAAGAGGAGTAGATAAGAATTGTGGCCGTGGCAGATAAGCCAGCCAGCAGAAGTGATCTTAAGGTCAGGTTTCCCCATTAACTGTGCATTAGCTTCAAACAAAAAACCTTTGAAGCTCAGGCGGGGAGAGCACGATCACGTGGGACAGCCAGATGTCCTAATCAGGTCAAGGGAGAGAAATGGAACCTAAGAAATGGTGGAGGTTGGTGTGAAAGGCAGGGACATTTATGGTGATTATGGTACCTTGCCATTGACTAACATTGAATACATTTTCTTGAATGAAAAGTGCATTGTGTTCCACTGAGCTCATCCTGGGTTCATAGTAAAGGGTGTGAGATGCATCAACCCACTCATCCAAGCCCTGCAACATCACTAGGCATTGCTGGAAGCAGAAACATCATAATGGCCACTGGAAAGCATGCTGCTCGCTAGAAATCACCAGAAAATGCGCACTGAAAACCTGAAAAATAGGCTGCCATCCACTTTTTCCTATCTTAGTGAGCACAGGAGATCACTGGCCAAACCCACCATTGGGCTACCCACAAAGCAGCCTGAAACCACTTGGAAATAGCAACGCTGATTGCAAAAGAAATACAGAGATATTTGGGAATCCGTATTCTTGATTGTCAAAAATTGCTAAAATCATGGCTCACAAAACCACCAAAAAGATCCAACCTTCTTGTTGGGTGTTCCACATTACTCTACTGCAAGAATCCACATCAATACAATATCAGCAAAGAATATGCTATTAGAGCAACATCCCCTTTCAAGGATACTGATGGAAAGACAGCTGTCAAAATGGGTGTAGTACCGTTACTCACCTCTGTCAGGAGCTGGCGATTTATAATTCTGACAGGAGAGCTGTGTTTCAGAAGTTAACTATGCCAAAGAAGAGAATTCCATAAAAATGCCACATAAAGTGCCACACAGTGATTTCATTGTTGAAAAAGACTGTATTTAAAGATATGTTGCTTATTGTGAGTTTATAAATGTATTTTGTTTACAAGGAACTATGACTAGAAGGTAATCTGATTTAGTTAAACCTTCAAGAGGCCTTCTGTTCATGGGAACCCTTCACACCTTATCCCTAGACAAAGAAGCTTCCTTCTGCCCTTGGCCAAGAGATTGACAGACTGATGTGAACAGGAACTAGCGAAAGGCACCCTGGCATGTTGCTCTCAGTCAAGACAATGAGGGCTTTGGGATGAATAAAATATGCTGATTTGGGTGTGACTGGTCAACAACTACTCTGGGAGAGACAGGGCATGTGACCTCTGAGGCAGCCAGATATAGGGGCGGGGACAAACCATTGTGGATTCAGGTAGCCCAGCAAATATATGTTTTATAAAATTGCGGATAACACATTTTACCAAGCTGACAAAAATATGAAACTTTGGGATTCTTAAAATGAAAAATTCACCCACAATTTAAGACTAAGCTGGACGCTGTGTGATGTTCTGAGGCCAAACCCCAGAATTATTAATATTGCAGCTGCAGTTTTGTTGCTATGAACACAGGAACTTACAGAAACATGCCCAGAGAGGAGCTGCATGCATGTATCAAATTAGGTGCAGAACCAATATTGGGAAACCCACCAAAAGCGCAAATAAGTTGTCATTTCTGAACTAGAGCTCTTAGGAAGATCAGAGTTGGACAAGAATGCACTTTAAGTAATTTGTGATGTGTATGTGTATTATGAACAACTTGTGTATCTGGGAAATATGTTTTTTGGATAAAATTGATTTTCTCTGTAAAAGCAAAAGGGAGGGATTTCAGTTAAGCCATAAACATGACACCGGGTGACACGCTGATTCTTTTCTCCAGTCAGGGGATAGAGAATCCTCTAACCTATCAAATCCTTAGGGGGTTGGGCATAGAGAATCAGCCTACCCACCCACTTTGGAAACACATAAAAAGAGACTGCTTAGGACAGATAAGGGACACTCTTTTTTCCACTACTCACCGATTCCTGCGAAGCACTCTGCCAGACCAGATCCAGACAATATCCAGCCAGAGACTCCAGACTCCAGATCTAGATCCAGAGACCAGAACTCTAGACTCAAACTCTAGAACCTTGAAGCAGAGAGGCATAAACTGTTGGGTGCCCTGACCCACGTTTGAGCTATCATGCTGCAACATTTGGTGCTGTGGGCTTAGAAAATCCAAGATGGCCAAAAAGCTCACATGTGCGCCAGAATCTAGGAGAACCACGCAGTTTGTGCACACTAAAATGGTTGCCTAACTTGCCACCCACCAGTGCGAGCAGGATGGGCCGGGGTGCCATGAGTGAAATGTGTGCAAAAGGAAAAACCGCACTATAAAATCACCTTTTGTTTCTCTGAATGCCAGCTCAAAATGCCTATTTTCAAACATTGCAACACATCCAAAAATCTCACTGAACACCAGCGGACATCTGGCAGAATGAAGTATGTGTGCATACTAAATCTGGGAAGTTGAAGAGCCCCAAAACAATGTTCATAACAAGACTGGCTGAGCTCTGCAGGTTTATTAGGGTGGCCGTAAAATAGCTTCCTCTTGGCAGAAGCTGGGAGGGGCAGGGTCTCTGAGCTTGGCAGAAACTGGATAAACTGGTTTCTACACCATGTGACCTGAAAAGACACACCCCTGTTGGCCAGAATATGATTCTAAGAAAGATGTATAACTCACAGTGCGGACTTGTCAAAATTATTTAAATGATACCATAATTCTTGTGAATTTTCTGTGCACGTTTTAAGACGCGTTGGGAATTTGTGTGATGTTCTGGGCAAAACCCCGCTATTTATGGATACTACAGACTCTGTGTTTAAGCTAGAGACATGGGAATTTACTGTAGTATGTATGGACAGGCCGTGTATATGTGTATAATTTTTAATGAAGAACCAAGGTTGCATAACCCACTAAAATCGAAAATGTTGCCGTTTCTGAATGCAAGCCCTCAGGAAGAGCAGATTTGGGACAGAGACTACCTCATGTGATAGGTAATATGTACATGCAATGACAAACCACTATGTATTTGAGAAATGTGCATTTTGATCAAATATAGATTTGTAGGCAAACTGACCAGCGGAGGATCCTCTGACCCATAAAACCTACAGCATCACTCTGACTCACAGTTCCTTCCCCAATCATGGGAGAGGGGAGAATTGGGCCAATGACAAGTTGAAAGAGGGGCTGGCTAGTGATGCTGCACACACACCCACTTTCAAAAGACATAAAAAGAGACTGCTGGGACAGGTAGGGAAATTCAATTCCATTTGCTGAGGAGCATGCTGATCGACGACTTCACATCCAGAGATCCAGACTTCAAATCCATCAATCTTCAGAACCTGTAGCAGTACCTAGAAAGCAGAGCAGTATCCAGAATCCAGAGAGGCTAGACCAGCAGAGCAGAGCTGACCCAGACCGCTGTTCGCAGAACCAGAGAGCTGACCCAGATCACTGTGAAGTGCCGAGACCAGAACCGGAGTCCAGTCCAAAACCTGACCAGATCCGTGGCGAGGCCTATTTCTAAATATATTGTGAGTACCTAGCAGTACTGTGCAGAACCAATCTCTTAGTTAAAATAATCTAATCCAAACTATTTTAATCTAACCAGAACTGCCTCCTAACTGTCACCTGTCATTTGCAAAGCTGTCACCTGTCATTTTCTAGCTGCAAGCTGTAACCTGTCGCTTTGAACTTTTAAAATTTCAAATCCGAAAAACTACCTTTATTTAATCATCCGTATCTCTGGAACCGTTTGGGCTAGGAACTTGGTTTAACTTCCCTCTGAAAGCTTAGAATCTCTGCTTTTCAACGAGCCTACTCCTTATACTTTCTCCGTAATCACGATTCTCGCACCCGCGAATTTTGCCGCGTTTTGCGATTTGGCCCGATTTCTTTACTTGTAAAAAGATAGCTGCTTTTGCCTGAACTACTAAATTTCGTTTGCCTCTTAAGAACCATCCCTGAATCATTGCTAGAGTGAGCCTGGACTAATATTAACTAGATACCACTCACCCTGAACCTCCTGAAGGGAATTAAAAGCATTTTCAGCATATTTCTCACTGCATTGTCACCATATTCAAAGCACTTGGGTCTGTGTTTCAAAACTCCTATCTGTTGTATAAGCTGCTGGGGGGGAATTGAACTGAACTCTATTTGATTGCATTCCTAAGAACTGAGTCCCATTCTTTCCATCTCCTTATATTGCATAAAGGGGGGAGTGAATTTTCAAAGAAAAGTGATTACATTGTCTTTTAGTGAAGTCCTATCAAGGTTTTTTTCTGTACTGCATTTTCATTCCACCTTGCTTCCATTTGAAACCATAAAAGTATTGTTGCTATCTTATCAATCCTATAACCACTCATCATTGATTATAAAGAAGTGTGCTAGTGCCGGATTATCCATTATTGATTACTGCTCAGATTAAGTGTGATATTCAATTATTAATTTATTATAAAGTGTGATATATATATATATTGTTTAAATTATCAAATAAACCTTTTAAACTTGCAAAACAGAACTACTTCTTGGCTCAGTGGGGTCAGGGGGATTCCAAGAGAGGGGTGTTATATAGGGGTAGTCATCCAGAACTCATGAACTGGACGTAAAGATATATCAATAAGGGTTTCCATTCAGTATCCCAGACTAGGCAGTGACTTAGCTGTAGTGTTGAATTGAATCCTCTTACAAAACCAAAAGCTGAACTCTTCTCAGCAGGCCTATAGAATCTAGCAACCTGATTCTCACATTCAACAGCCGGGCTGAGCTGTTCTATACTAGCCAAGAACCCTGTGCTAGAACCAAGGTCCAGACCCCGAAAGCAGAGCTGTATCCAAGACCTGTCAGATCCAGTTCAAGAGGCCGCAGACCGCCGTGCACTGCTGAACGCAGAACCCAGAGGGCGTGAGACCTGTTCGGTGGCGAGAGTGAAGCCAAATCCCTTGACCAGATCTTTGACAAGGCCTATTCCATTCCAAAGCTAGAAGTGAGTATCTAGGCTAGAACTGTCCATAACCAATCTCTTAGTTTAAAGTAATCCTCTTCCAACCATTTTAACCTGTCCAGAACTGCATTATAGAATCTTGTGTCCATCCTGTTGATTTTAAATCTGTAAAGCGCATTTGTCATTTCTGAAATCTTGATTTTATTTCTACAAAATCTACCTTCACAAAACATCCATAACTTTTGAAACGCACGTCATAGAAGCGAAATTTAAATGTAATTTTCTGTCAAAATAGCTGCTCCTTGTTCTCAATTGCTGAAATTCGTTTTCAATTTGATAATCATTCATGAATCATTGCTAGTGTTGACCTGAACCAATCTCAAGTAATTATCACTCATCCTGAATTTCTTTTAGTGAATTAAAATCAAGTTAGCTGATTTCCCCTTCATTGCAATCACATTCAAAAGTATTTTTGCCTGTTTTAAAATCATTCCTGTGTCTCTCTAAGCTTGCTGGGGGGACTGGAATTGAACTGCATTCTTGATTGTATTCCTGAAACCTGTGTGCCCTCATTGCCATCTCTTCATATTGCATACTGGGGGGAGTGAGTAGTCACAGGGGAAAAAGTGACCATATTATCTTTTGATTGAAATCATATTAAGTTTATTTTGTGTTGCATTCTTTCCCATTATTGCATTTCCTCGAACCATAAAGGTATTCCCTGCTAACTTATCCTTCCTATTCCTACTCATAAGTGGTTAAAGAGAGTGTTAATGTTGTAATATTACCCATTGCTGATTACTGTTCATATTCATAAGTGTGCTATTCAAATATTATTTTATTCATAAAAGTGTGATATATATATTGTTTAATTCTTCAAATAAATCTTTTAATTTGCAAAACAAACCTACTTCTTGGCTCAGTGAGGTCAGGGGGATCCAAAGAGAGGGGCGTTATATAAGGGTTCATCATCCAGATTTAAAGAACTTTGACATAAAAATATATAAATAGGGCTTCCATTGGGCATCCCATCCTAAGCATTGACTTGGTTGGAGTGCTGGATTGAAGTCACTTACAATCAAAAGGAATAGAGTGAGCCCCAAGAGTAGAAGGAGCATTGTAAACAATTGCACCTTCTGTCACTACAGGCCACCAAAGAGGGTTGTGTAAGAACTTGTTGGTGGTTCCCAGAAAACTAGCAAACCCAAAACAGTGCAGATTGAAATAACCAATGGCAATTCCCATTTCAATGGGTTTTGACACTGTGGGACTACTACACAACAAAGAAAGGACTAGATCCATGGTAGTGCAAAACACAACCTGGCCTTCTAGCCTAGAAGAAGTCAAGAAGTGTTAATTTAGAGACATCCTTTGTGGCCAAAGAAAACTGAGAATATCATATGCAATTCTTGGATGAAATTCTGGACAAAAGTATTCTTCAACCGACGTGTGTCTTTGTTGATGGCAAAAAACTTGGGCAAGGTGTCATCAGCCTGTAAAGGTTATCTTACTCTGGAGTGCACTGAGGTGGCAGAAGGGCTTCCAAAAACATGTAGCAAAAGGCAAAGTGTGTCAGCCATGCACCCGCCTGAAACAAATTCATTCCCTAAGAACCCCAAACCCATTTTGGTTGGTTCAGGCTTCCTAACTAAGATCAGTCACTCCTGCATATCTCTTTTTTGAAATACAAACTGCTGCATTATAATCACTATAGCAATGCCTCATTGTTTGGGCACACTTATATGTCGAGAAACACTTTTGTCATTATTGTATATTTCCACTCTGACATGTCTGTCAGTATGTCCCATTATTAATGGGCGTTTTGTTATTTTCATTACGGGGGTTGCCACTTACATTTCCCAGCATGAAGCTCATTCATTTAACGAGCCACACACAATCAGATAATTTACGTATGCTTAAACATCCCCATTCAGGGGACAGATTATCAAAGATTTGGCCTTGTGCAAAAAAACATAGCAAATTTATTTAGCACCAATTTTGCTGCTTTGTTAACGGAGAATGGTGCAAAAAGGTTTATCTGAAATCGGTATTATCTAAAAAGGTTTCACCTGAGGAAAATTGGAGCAGGCTGTTTTATTTACTATATGTGCTGTGTTACATGAAAAGAAAGGCTGTAGAGACCTTTTGTTGTCTGTTATGCATCAAACATAGTACAAAAAAACAGCTGGTTACATTTTTGCTCACGTGCAAATGTTTAAAAAATACGGATTGTGACATCATCTGTTTGCTCCATTTTGTATTATCAAAGCATTTGCTAACTGTTTAGCACCAGTGCACATCTTTGATAATCTGGCCCCAGAAGGGGACTTTTCTGCGATTGCTTCTAGTTTACTTGCGGCCCACGTGCACTTCCATTGGGCATCCCATCCTAAGCATTGACTTAGTTGGAGTGCTGCAGTGAAGTCATTTACAGATTGGGGGCTCGGTAGCCGGGGATTCTGGATTAGATCTACCACTTGTGCAGCTTAATACAGTGTGCTAACTGACAGGATACATACATCCTGTTGGGCTACTACGCTGTGTTACACTGTAAAAGCACCCCTCAAAAGGGAACGCTCTAAGGAAACGGTCTGTTTTGCAAAATAAAATAATAAACTTCTGTAAGTCAGGAAGGAAATCAATTTCCAGAATGGCGACATTGGTAGATATCAAGATAACTAGAGAGCACCTCTTACATAAGCTATTTGTGAGAGGTGAGTGGACTGAGCAGTACCAGAATGTATGGTTACAGGTGATCACACAACAGGTCACTGCAACTGGGTTAGATATCTGGAGAGATCAGGGTCCCTTACATGTGGCCCTGAGTGAACTATATATGGCCCCGAATTCCAAGGATGAGCACAGCAAGATTGACAGGGTAGCAGCATATTTATATTTATCTATGGGAGCCATATAGGACAAATGTGCTGAAGGCCAAGATCTGGCAAGTAGGCAACTGATGGCATTACAGAAGGCCCAATCTGATCTGGACCCTTCTGAGCACAGGCTGCAGAGGAGCCAGGAGTCAAAAAACGAAGGTAGGCAGTATCTAATTTAAATAAAAGACGACATGGGTATCCTGCAACAGGAAAGGGCAGACCAGGATACCAGAATTCTGGCCTTGCAGAAGGAGTATTAAGAAGGTTTGGACTCCCTACTGCAGAGCCAGAAAAAGCTGCAGCAACAGATAGATTTCAACAGGGCATGCACAAAGCAGGTAGCCACCCTGCAAAGCCAATTGGATAAAGAAAAAGAGGAGAGCAATAAATTGATTTTGAAAGACCTGGATACCCAGGCAGAGTTTGATGAAGAGCGCCAGAAAGCTGGTGCTCTTCAAAGGCAGAGGGACGACCTGGTGGCACAGAGGCAGGCTCTTGCTCAGGAAAGGGACACCTTAGGCCAGGAAGTCTGCCACTTAAAAGGGAAGCTGGAAGAAAATCACCTGGCCCTCCAGGGACCGGGTAATCTCCAAGAAGAGCACACCAGGTGGGTGGAAGATGCTCTGGCAAGAAAGGATCAGGCCAGCAGGGAAGGGACTCAGGAGGTAACCCTCCTGCAGCAAAGACTGACCCAGTACTCCAGGACCAACCAGGAAGCACAGAGGGAAAATGAGGCTCTCTGTCAGCACAATGATAGGCTCCAGCAACAGGTAGCCATGCAGGAGAGACTGATAGAGTCTAGTAAGACCTTGATTGAGTAACTGAAAGCACAGGCTCTTGCATGGCAACAGGGAGCAGGGGCTGATAGAGATGAAGTTCGCTGGGAAATGGAAACACCGGAGCATAACCTCAGGAGCCCTAGTACCAGAGGCCTTCATCTCTCCCAGTCCCTGGACTCTGCCACCCCCATGCCCCCTGGCGCACATGAGGCCAGGGCCACGGGGATGGCAGATTACTATCCAGTCAGAAATATGGGGCTCATTGGCCAGTACCTCCCAGGAATGGATGGGTGGGCATCTGGTTATGGACACCCAAGTACAGTGCAATTTAGTGGGGAACCCCAGGAGAGTAGGTCCACTAAGGGCATCCTGAAAACCTCTGCCCATTTAGGTCAGTGGGGGGGTACCCATCAAATCCTGGGAGCAAGGAGGAATCAGAAGACTCCTTGGAGCGTCCCAGGACACACGAGACTAAGTCCCCACATTCTGCTAGCCATTCCCAGGCTCACAGAATCAGGAACAACCTGGAAGATCAGACGGGCACCTCTGGGAGCAGTGCTTCTGAGTCAGAGGATGAATGGACCAGGGTTACCCGAACCAAGAAGGCCAATAAGGCAAAAAGGGCCTTGCTTAAGGACCCCTTAAAACAGATCAAATCAATAAGGAGCGTCATCACTCCTTATCATAAGAACTCCAAGTATTCTGTTTGGGAACACTTGGAGATCTTTGAGCAAAAGATGGAGACTTTCCATTTGAAAGACAGCAGTAGCTGCATTCAGTACGTAAAATGGACTTTTTCCCCAGAATACTCCAGTTTCTTTGCGGGGCTGGAGGACCAAAACCATTCAAGATGGTCCACATATATGGTGGCCATCTTAAAGCACTTTTCTGTTCATAGAAATCCCCAAGAGGCTCGCAAGGCAGCCTACAATTTGCAATGTGGGGAGGATCAGGGTCTACAATAATGTGTGCAGAAGTTGAAGCATGCTTTTGCGCAGACTACCAAAAGGGTGCGCAAGGACAGTAAAGAATTTGTTAACACTTTTTTCCATGCCTTACCCAAATACATAATGACCCAGCTAGTGAGAGATTTCATGAGAAAAGGTCCCTAGACTGCGTCATTGAACAGGCCACCCAAATCTATGAGGTGCAGAAGCCCATAGAAAATAAAAATGATGTTCAGAAAAGCCCCAAACTGACCAGCACCCCTGCTGCTGCCAAGGTGGCAGAGGTAAAGGTTGCCCCCATTTTGGATTTGGAGATGGGGCGGCCTGAGAACTTGCCTGCACAGAATAATTCCAAGCCCAGAAGGCCCTCGGGCCAGTCTCAGACAGGGAGTCAAGGAGGTAGTCCCACAAATGGGGTCCTCACTCCCCTGACTATGTAAGTCCCTGCTACAAGGGAAACCGACCCATCTTGGGTTATGTGTGGACTCCTCCAGCCCAAGGGCGGGGGGATCCAACCAAGCACCTAACCCAGGGAACTTCCATCCTAACTTCCCCCAGGAGGGCAGAAAATCACCAAATTCTGGGAAGAACTTTTTCCCCAGATATCCACAAAATTTCCAACCCCAAAATCATCCATCCTTCTTTCCCCACTTCCCTGAGCCCAGACAACCTAATCCGGGAGAGGGGAGGCCAAAGGTGGATGGGTACCCAAATCTTCCCAACCCGAGGTACTACCAGAGAAGGGATAGCTACCCTTCCCGGGATCAGCCCAGGGGAGAAAACAGAACCCCGTATCAGCCTGAGCGGGTTTCACAGATAGAGCGCCAGGTCCAAAATATGGCACAGGATCTGGGTCGCATGCTGAGGGCTCAGCAGAACCCTCAGATGGGCATGCTGGTGCAGAATGCCCCAAACTCTGGACCTGGTGCTCCAGAACAATGACGGGGGCAGCACCCCGACAACCCACCGGTTCCCAGGGAGGAGACACAAAGGGAAGGGGTGTGTTAAGCCTTGGAGGAAGCTTCCTTCCGCACTTGTAAACAGCCCCTGAAAACCCAGGAACCGGAAACAAAATCTCCTACCGCTGAAAGTCTGCCACCCAAGGAGCAGAGGGTGGGTAGGAGAAACAAAGGACCCAAACAGACCCACTTTGTGGAGGAGATACAGATCTTCCAATTTGAGGGAGAGGGATCCTCAGAGGATCCTGGGAAAAGGATCTTCTCCTTCAAAGATGGGGGAACTCCTCCCAAAGAAAAATGGGTCCCAAGGGATTCAAATCCCGACTGGGTAGATGTGGGGACTGAGCTAGCGCCGCCCATCATCCCATCCCAGAACCAAAAACATCAAAATCCCTTGTTTCAAACCCATTCTGGTGACTGCCTCCAAAAAGGGGGGGGCAGCCTAGAACCGGAACCAGGGGAACCCAAAACTTCTATCTCCAGTTGCCAACTTTCTTTTTCAGATTCCCAAGACTCTCCACAGAATTCTGCCCAAATCTCTTCTCTCTCCATGTCCAAAACCAGAAAATTAGCCCACCAGTTGTCCAAAAATGTGCATTATCTGTGCCCCATTGCGGAGAAGGAGGGAAGATACTATGCCCCGGTTGAAGTACAGGGGCAGGGTACAATTCTGGCACTGGTGGACACTGGATCCCAAGCTACCCTTCTGTCCAGAAAGGCCTTTGATTAACCAAATTCAGGAAGGGGGGAGAAATACCAAATTCCTCTCACCTCTACAACTTCAGAACTTTGACAGGAAGGAAATTCCAGTCGAGGGGACTGCGGATCTGGACATTAAAATTTGGCGACACAAGGTGAAACACCCGGTCATAGTAGTGACTCCAGAGGGCACCCCTTGTTTACTAGGGAATGACCTCCTGAGAAGGCTGTCACCCCTAATAGATTGCATAAACAAGGTCCTCTGGACCCAGACTAGCCGACCCATAAAATTGAAACAGAGTGTCAACCATGTTAGTCTAAACGGCACATGCCACATGGTTGAACAAAAATCTGACCAAGTAGAATTTAACTTCCAGAACAACCAAATTCCAGATGTGGCAGTAATAGCAGTAGGACAACAGACTGGTGATGGGGGGGAGGGGTCCTCTCTATTTCTGAAAATCAACCTTCCTTCCAGTTTAAGGTAGTATTCCACACTGGAAGGAAATACTCTGAAATTCTTTACCAATCCACAATCAGACATTCCCTCTCCAATAGTCCAGAAAGAGTTGAAATCAGCTCAGAACCTGGCTGATGTTCAGCAAATTGGAGAGCAGTTGTTCATCCCTGTTCAGCTAAAAGATGGGACGGACTCTGTTCTCACCCGAGTGTGTGTGAACAACGGTAAGAGCTTCATCAGCGAAGCCATGTTCCGTCAACTCCTAAAAGATCCAGCCATTCCCACATTTAGACTTATAGACAAATGGGAAATGGATCTGGAAGCACCCAATTCCAAACATCTCCTGCCAAGCAGGTGTATGCTCAAAATCTCCATAGGCAACAAGAGCATAATTCTTAATTGTTGGGTCGTGCGAGACGTCACTGCTGCCTTTTACTTAGGCAGTGACATTCTCAATCGCTTTGCCATTAGTTTGGACCTAATAAACTTCAAAGCTTGGTCCCAATTAGCGGATAATCCCATGGGCTTTGATGATCCAGAGAAAGCATTTAGGCCAGCTCAATTGCTAGCTTATGCAATTGAAATTCAGATTGGAGAGGAAGTCACCATCCCAGAAAGGACCCGACAATTCTCCTTGGAAGTGAAAGTTAAAAGAGGACAGAAATTGAAAAACCCTGATGCTTAGATTCATCTAAATGCTTCTCTCCAACAGCAAGGGTTGTTGGTAAACCCATTAGTCAATATAGAACATGACACCATTCCAACAGAGGTGGATAACAGCGACTTAAAGAGTATCACTCTAGCCGCAGGCACCATTGTTGGAATGGCAGTTGATGAGCGACATGTTTCCATTGATTTAGGCAATGAACTGTTAGGACCAATCCCCAAGGACTGTTTTGACAGTGACAATGATGACAACACAACACCAGACAGGATCTTTACCCGGCATGGGGGGAACTTCCTGGTGTACACTGCTTGCCCTTATGGCAAGGAAGATGTGACTTGTGACTTCACGAGGGATGAGGTGATTTTCCAGGTCCATGAAGGCTGCCTTTCCCACCTGAAGCCACCAGTCCATGGACTTCTCCACCCAGCTGGAGGAGGCCGGTGAGATAGTGAAACCAGAAGTCTTTCCCGGCTTCAGGCAGATGGTTGAAGAGAGAGTCAACCTAGCTGATGCCTGTGTGACTCTGGAGCAGAAGCAAAGGCTGAAACAAGTCTTCTTGGATTTTCAAGATCTCTTTGCGGTGGACTCATATGACTGGGGTCGCACCGACATCAACACAACAACAATTCCCACGGACCCTGGCATGACTCCAGTGTTTGTGAAGCAATATCGCTTGCCTCTCGCATCAATGGAGTCCCTTACTGAAATAATGAAGAACCTTGAGTCCCCAGAGATAATCCGTCCAGTCCACAGCACTTTCAATTATCCAGTGCTGGGGATATTGAAGCCAAACGGCCAGTGGAGACTCTGCGCTGACCTTAGGGAGCCCAACAAACGGGTCCATACTTCCCGATGGCCTCTTCCCTACATTGACCAAGGGCTGGCCCAGATCCAGGGGTCACAGGTATTCACTGCAATAGACTTGCCCAATGGATACTGGACTGTGCCTGTCAGTAGGGAGGACCAATACAAGCTGGCTTTTACCTTTGGGGGCCAGCAGTACACATGGACCCGGACTCCCTTCAGATACCTCAACTCCGGCAATGACTTCAACATTTTCCTACATAAATCCATGCCCGCCCTGGGTGAGAGGGGTAACCTGGCCTATGTAGATGATGTCCTCATCAAAAGCTCAACTGTGGAGGAACAGAGATCTGCTATGTTCTGACCCAGTTGAGGGCTGCCAGAGCCAAACTTTCCTTTCAAAAAGCCAGTGGTGTAGAACCCGTGTTAATTTCTTGGGGCATGAGATTACTCCTCAGGGTCTCTGTCCTCAGCAAAAGAAAGTGGAAGCACTCCAGAAACTGAAAGACCCCGCAACTCTGCGGGAACTAAGGAGCCTCCTTGGACTGACTAATTACAGCAGAAAATTCATTGATGGCTACGCAGAGATCACCAGACCCCTGATTCATCTCTTGAAGGGGGGGGTCAAGTGTGAAGGGGGTCCAGAACAATCTGAGGCAGTAAGACAGCTCAAAAGAAGCCTCTCACAAGCGCCTTGCCTAGCTTACCCTGTCTAAAACGAGTTTTTCTTGGAGACAGGGTTATCTAATACATGCTTGACTGCAGTATTATACCAAAAGCAAGACAAGGTCAATAAAATAATCTCCTGTGCAAGTAAAACTTTATCCTCTGTGGAGGAAAAATTCAACGATTGTGAGAAGGCACTGCTGGCAACGGTGTGGGCATTGAAGAATTACCGCCCGTTTATCCAGGGGGAACACATCATAGTGGAGACTCCACACTGTGAAAACAGAATCAAAATATCGAGGCTGAGTACCCCAAAAGGAAATACACCGAACATGGGTTACAAAGGAACATACAAAGTACTTTATTTTATACTGAATCCAGTTACAAAAACAGAGCAAAATCAGATAGCTATCGGCCCTCAGTACAACACAACGAACTCCAGCGTGGCTCAGTGTGTTCAGTGAGAGACATTGTACATTAGAATGCATTCGCTTTTTATACACTTGGTGGGCATGATGTCCAGCCCCACTTCGGGTTAATATTCCATGTAATACATCACCGATCTAGGGTTCGTGCCAAGTCTCGAACAACCGCATATAACTGGTTTGCCTTTAATGCATGTATCAACAAGCCTATGCAATAACTGTGTATTCTAAGATTTTCCATGCAGGCCTCCTCAAACATTAATACAATGGGCCTCATTACGACCCAGGCGGTAAGGGGTTAACGGCAGCGTTAACAGCGCCGACCCTTACCGCCTGATTACGAGGTCCCTTAGCGCCATGGAGGTTTTAACACCCGCTTTTAGCGGGTGTTAAAATCCATGGCGCTAAGGGACCATGGAGTTAATTACGCCACCGTAATTTACGGTGGCGTAATTAACGCCTTCCCCACTCCCATTATGCCCTATGGGGCAAAAATGGGAATGGGGAAGGGTAAATGGGGATTGGGGACTTACCGCCCCGCCAAGGTCGGAATGGGGCGGTAAGTCCGCCAACCACCATGGCGTAAACATAGTTTACGCCATGGTGGTAAAGTCACGGCCCAGGTGGTAACTTACCGCCTGGGTCGTAATGAGGCCCAATGTATTAAAACAAGTGTTCTACGTTCAGTATTTGAATACATTGTTTCAACATATGCTCGGGGATTAGTTTCGTTGCACGATTAATCCTTTAACACACAGGTCAACGAAGTACAAGGTCTCAGTTCGCGACCTCAACAGGTGGCCTGCAGGCAAGTTACATATTAGCTATGTATAGAGGTCAAGACGGCCTGTTGTATTTTTGGAATGACATCGCCCACCATTTTACTCACAGGGTGACGTTTACAAAGCAAATCCTAAAATGGTAGTTTGGCCTAAAATGGCGGCTTACATTGATTTAAGGTCAGGACCTTGCTGTCATGATGCCTACCCCGAGGCATCCGGACCAAGCCCAGATGCCGTGGGAGCAGGCATCTAGACATTTAGTAAAACCTCAGCAGCCCCGGTTAGGGGCTATCTGGGTTCAGTCCTGGTGCCTTAGGCGCCAGGCTCATAGTAGAAATCAGTCCTGGTACCTGAGGCGCCAGGCTCATAGTCATTACATACCTCAGGCAGACCATGCTGCAAATGACTCCAATCCAACATGAAGCCTGAAAGGCACTATTTTTCTACAGGGACTATTTTTTACTCGGGTGTGGTTCTAGGGACTTCTTACCTGGGACTACTTTTGAGGCTATTTAAAACACGCCCGACCAGCAACACACGCTTCGCGGTATTCTACATCCAGCAGCTTAACGCTCACCATAACTTATTTCTATTCCACACCTGATTCTGGATCCATCTCATCTCCGGACCTGTAAAGAACATCATTTCTACACGCGCCGCCCCTCCAGCTGCAGCGCCTCCGCATACTCACCAGTCTTCACAGCATCCTTCGGGTCGGTGCTGCCTCCATCATTTCTTCGCCGAACTTCGTCACCTAGGAGACAAAAGAAAACCACAAGGTGAGCCGAGGGAACCAACAAATATAATTCTTACCACCATAGACTTACCTGATTTACCACCGGAGGCATCCTTTTGTGACTCTCCATATTTTCACGTGCCGCATCTGTAAAGAGAGAAAAAACAACACGTTTTCCAGGTGCAACATTTACCTGACAGCGCCGGGTAATACAGACTTTTACCTGAGTGCCACCAGCTGCCACAAGAGTATCGTTTCACGAGCCAGCTGCAAGACAAGAAAGGAAGGGGGGAACAAGTGTGAACATCAGACATATTGAACTCTATGAACTTAATACTTACTGGTCCTCACCAGGAACCTCAGAGTCAATACTCTCCGGAACTCTCCCGAGCCTTCAAACCAGTGAAGTAACTGGAATCGACGCGCCCCTGAAAATCCACGCAGGATGGAGAGCTCATCTTTCAAGAATATAAGGAGAATTTTTCTATGGGTTAATCAGACAAGATTAGGAGGGCAGATCCAGTCAGTCATCGCTGCACTACGCATCACGTGGGTGGAGACCGCAGCTGTCTGGGTTCGACCAACGCCCCTGTGGGAGCCACGTGAGCGTAACAGAATGCGAAGCCTATCTACAAATCCCCACCCGGGCGTAATGGAAACCTCAGAAACCGATCAACTAGCCCTATTGTAAGGGGAACTTAGGGCAGAAGTGCACTCCGTGCGCCAAGAGACTAATCCCCTCAGGAGAGAACTGATTGTGTCAAAGAAGCGCACTGATGATCTTGCTAGGCAATTACTGCAAAACCAAGCTGGGCAACCACCATTACCTGGACTCGGGGGGAATCCAACTCCTGTTTCATTGAGCAATCCTGTGCAAGTGGTTCTACCAGGGAGCATTCCTTTAGCTCCACCCAAACGTTTTGCTGGGGACCCAAAAAAGTTTGCTGTGTTTATGAACCAATGCCGCTTGCACTTTTTATGCAGACCTGGAGATTTTCCGAATGACCAAACCAAAGTAGCCTTAGTACTATCATATCTTAGTGGCAGCGCAGAGGATAGGTCAATTCCATTAGTTAACCAGGATGACCCTCTTCTTCGGGATTTTCAAGGTTTTCAATTGAGCATGGAAAGACTATTTGCCAGACATTCACAGGGACAGGCCCTGGATAAAAAACTTTTATCATTACGACAAGGTAACCAGGATCTCCTAACCTATATCGCCACTTTCAATAGGTTAGTGGTGGACACCGGATGGCCAGAGGTAAAACGAATTACATTATTTCATCGTGGACTTGGGGGTGAACTCAAAGACGTTTTGGCCCAAGTTGTGAACCCACCTCAGGATTGTGCTGAATATATAGACTTAATGGTCCAGTTAGACCACCAACTTCAGAATAGAAACGCTGATCGAGCTAAGCTCGAGAATCGGGTATTGGTTAAACCCAATGTTACCCTCAAAGGAACAGATGTATCAGAACCGATGCAGATCAGGGGGTCAAGGGACCCTTAACTCAAAAGGAAAGAGAAAGAAGACGGCAGATGCAATTGTGTCTGTACTGTGGGGCCTCAGGACATTTTCTACGGGATTGCCCTATAAAAACATCCAAAAAAGTAGTCGGAGTTGCTGATAAAAATCAAACAGAGCCTGATTCGGGAAACGACCACGCCCGGCAAGCGTAGAGGTCTGCTTGCTGAGCTTGAAGAAGGATACTCAGACCTCGCACTTCATCATACCAATGGTCCTTATAGATCCAAGGCAGCCATCACGTATGCACGCAATGAGGGCATACATTGATAGCGGGGCCATAGTAAACTATGTGGACCACGAGTTGGCTTCTAGGATGAATCTATCTCTCTGCAAAAAGACCACTTCGGATGTCATCACCACAGTAGATGGAACTGAAATTGCCTCTGGGCCTGTAACTCATTCCACCGCAGAGATGACATTATTGGGTCAGGATGGGCATCGAGAGACTATTGTGTTTGATTTAATCAAGGCCCCCCAGTTCCAAATAATACTGGGGATACCTTGGTTGGAAACACATAATCCTTGTATTGATTGGCAAGAGAAGAGAATAACCTTCCCGGATTGTGCACATACTTGTTACCCGAAATAACCCTTGAACCAAGGCCTGGCCACAGTCGCTACTCCAGTTGTGCAGTGACCTCAGGAATATCAGGAATTCCAGAATGTTTTCCAAAAGGAACAGGCAAACACCCTACCACCTCACAGATCATATGATTGTCAGGATATACGCCCTTACGGAACCTGAAAACCTTCACCTACGACAATACTTGGACCAATACCTTGCTAATGGCTTCATTCGTCCATCCATGTCCCTGCATCTTCAGCTTTGTTCTTCGTGCCTAAAAAGGAAGGTGACCTCAGAACGTGCATAGACTACCGCGCATTAAATCAGATCACGGTTAAGAACCGATACCCATTGCCTCTGATCCCTGAATTACTAGACCAAGTAAAGGACGCTTGCATCTACACTAAATTAGATCTCCGAGAGGCATATCATCTGGTACGTGTAAAGAAAGGCAACAAATGGAAGACTGCTTTTCGCACTAAGTACGGGTTATTCGCATACCAGGTGATGCCCTTCGGGTTGTGCAATGCACCAGCAGCCTTCCAGTATTTTATGAACAATGTCCTTCGTGAACTCATTGACGTCTGTGTTGTTGTATACATAGACGATATTCTAGTGTACTCCTCTTCAGAATCAGACTATGTGAAGCACGTTCATGCAGTCCTTGAGAAACTACGCCAGCACAAGTTACATGCAAAATTGGAAAAATGAGTTTTTCATGCTGCGGAAGTTAAATTCCTTGGATTTATCTTGACTCCAAAAGGAGTCCGAATGGACTCTCGAAAGGTGGACGCAATCCTCAAGTGGCCATCACCCAGTTCAGTTAAAGGGGTACAAAGCATGCTCGGATTTGCTAATTTCTACCGCAGATTCATTCCGGATTTCTCACATGTTGTACACCCTATCACATCACTTTTGGGAAAAAACAAACACTTCTTGTGGACCGAAGAAGTTGAAAAGGCCTTCCAAGAGCTGAAAGCGAAATTCACGTCTGCACCTGTTTTATAGCATCCACGCCCCGAACTTCTATACATAGTTGAAACTGATGCATCCAGTTTAGCCATGGGAGCTGTCCTGTCCCAGAAGGATCCTGAAACCGATCAACTTCACCCAGTAGCATTTTGGTCCAGAAAGTTCTCGGCACCCGAGTTAAACTATGCGGTTACCGATAAAGAATTATTAGCCATCAAATCCGCCTTCAAGGCTTGGCGGCATTATCTTCTCGGTGCCAGGCATACCATTACGATAATCACCGATCACCGGAACTTGCACTATTTACAAACAGCCAAGGCCCAATCGTCGCGTCAACTTCGATGGGCATTGTTTTTTGCCGAGTTTGATTTCGTGATCACTTATCAACCAGGTTGTAAAAATGGCAAGGCAGATGCCTTATCCCGAATAGGAATGGGAGAAGCATATGCGAACCCGGAACCGGTGCCTATAATTTCAGAACAAAGAATTCTTGGCATAACCACTCTACAGACACTAGATGATATTCAAGTAAAGATCCAACAACTGTTCGATCCAACAGACCTGCAGGACTGGGTGAAGAAAGGCACGGACTACTCAGTCATCAATGACCTACCTTATTATCAAGGGCGACTATTTCTACCACACAAGGAACTACAAGAACTAGTCATCTCCAACTATCATGACACCCTGATGGAAAGACACCCAGGTATCGTAAAAACTGAAGCTAAAATTAAGAGACAGTTCTGGTGGCCCACCTGGCGAAAAGACATAGTCATTTGTAATGTCTTGTGGCATTTGCGCCCAAAACAAAAGTCAGAAGAAAAAACCAGCTGGCCTCTTACAACCTTTGGATATTCCACCTACACCATGGCACACCTTATCGTTAGACTTTATTACAGATCTACCTCCATGTAATGGATTTAACACCATTCTAGTTATTGTGGATCTTTTTTCCAAGATGGCCCACTTTATTCCTCTAAAGGGATTACCTTCTGCTTCAATTCTGGCCAAGGAGGTCCTCGAAAACATTGTTTGAATACACAGATTTCCTTCCGTATTGGTCTCTGACCGAGGTAGCCAATTCATTTCACATTTTTGGAAGAAATGTTGTCAACTGGCGCAAATCGACGTGAGGTCATCAACTAGTCACCATCTCCAAACCGATGGTCAGATGGAGAGGACCAACCAGACCCTTGAACAGTACCTACGTTGCATGCTACACCAGACCGAAAGTAATTGGAAAGATATTTTATGGATTTCCGAGTATGCATACAATAACTCTGTACATTCAGGAACCGGACAAAGCCCCTTTTATACCATATATGGACATCACCCTCGAACCTCAGAACTAGATTCACCTCAGCATTTAGAAATGCCTGCAGTTAGTCATTTGCATTCTACTATTACACAAGCCTTTAAAGAGGCAACAGAACATTTGAAACAAGCAAAAGAGAAATATAAGAAAAATGCTGATCAATATAGAAGTGAAACTCCACAATACCAGATTGGGGATCAAGTTTGGCTGGCTACAAAACACATACCTCTGAAGGAAACTCGGACGTTTAACCCTAGATATTTGGGACATTACACTATTAAGACCATTATCAACCTGGTAGCCATCAAATTGGAATTACCCTCTAATATGCGCATTCATCCTGTCTTTCATGTTTCCCTTTTAAAACCAGTTCAACCAGGAACAAGATTAACCAAACCACCCGACCCCATCTTGATAGATAGAGAACCTGAATTCGAGGTAAAAAATATCCTGGACTCCAAGATGGTTAAATCAAAACTTTTTTATTTAATCGATTGGAAGGGCTACGGACCACAGGAAAGGTCATGGGAACCTAGTGACCACGTCCATGCACCTCGGTTGGTGAAAAGATTCCATCGGAACTTCCCAGACAAACCAGGGCCCAGGGGAAGAACAACTTTAGGAGGGGCTTTGGGGGGGAGTGCTGTCATGATGACTACCCCCAGGCATCTGGACCAAGCCCATCAGCCCCGGGAGCAGGCATCTAGACATTTAGTAAAACCTCAGCAGCCCCGGCTAGGGGCTATCTGGGTTCAGTCTTAGCTGCCAGGCTCATAGTAGAAATCAGTCCTGGCGCCTAAGGCACCAGGCTCATAGTCATTACTTACCTCAGGCAGACCATGCTGCAAATGACTCCAATCCAACATGAAGCCTGAAAGGGACTATTTTTCTACAGGGACTATTTTTTACTCGGGTGTGGTTCTAGGGACTTCTTACCTGGGACTACTTTTGAGGCTATTTAAACCACGCCTGACCAGCAACACACGCTTTGCGTTATTCTGCATCCAGCAGCGTAACGCTCACCGTGCCTGCAGCCTGCATCCAGTCTTCTGCCATGCCCGCCTCGAATCCAGAGCTCCTAAAACAAAGAGGAAAGAAAGGGACAAGGTTAGAAAACAAACTTATTTCTATTCCACACCTGATTCTGGATCCATCTCGTCTCCGGACCTGTAAAGAACATCATTTCTACACGCGCTGCACCTCCAGCTGCAGCGCTGCGCCATACTCACCAGTCTTCACAGCATCCTTTGGTTCGGCGCTGCCTCCATCATTTCTTCGCTGAACTTCATCACCTAGGAGACAAAAGAAAACCACAAGGTGAGCGGAGGGAACCAACAAATATAATTCTTACCACCATAGACTTACCTGATTCACCACCGGAGGCATCCTTTGTGACTCTCCATATTTTCACGTGCTGCATCTGTAAAGAAAGACAAAACAACACGTTTTCCATGTGAAACATTTACCGGACAGCGCCGGGTAATACAGACTCTTACCTGAGCGCCACCAGCTGCCACAAGAGCATCTTTTCACGAGCCAACTGCAAGAAAGGAAGGGGGGAACAAGAGTGAACATCGGACATATTGAACTCTATGAACTTAATACTTACTGGTCCTCACCAGGAACCTCAGAGTCAATACTCTCCGGAACTCTCCCGAGCCTTCAAACCAGTGAAGTAACTGAAATCGACGCGCCCCTGCAAATCCACGCAGGATGGAGAGCTCATCTTTCAAGAATATAAGGAGAATATTTCTACAGGTTAAGCAGACAAGATTAGGAGGGCAGATCCAGTCAGTCATCGCTGCATTACGCATCACGTGGGTGGAGACCGCAGCTGTCCGGGTCCGACCGACACCCCTGTGGGAGCCAGGTGAGCGTAACACTTGCAACACAGATTCTTTCACAAGCGACTTTCGAGCAGCTTGGCATAGGCCAATATTCATATATTTATTGCAATAGGAGGCACAATATGATTTCTCTTTTGACAAACCCTCCTTTTGGTCTATGCCAAGTGCTAAAAATTACTTTGGATCTCCTTGCAAATAACTCCATGCATCATGATCCATGCACCCTGAATCACTATCGGAAATATCTATTGCCATTAGGTCATTTGCTAAAATATCTATCAACACATATTCTTTGGAAGTTTTATCCGGGGCATACACTTTATGTCCTATCGAACCTATCGTTTGTGCGCAACAATCCCCTAGCATCGAACACATACCAGGTAGACACTGAATACAGCAACAAAGAAACAACAGGATTCCCAAAATAATTAGCAAGACGAAAGTACATTCCAACACCAAGATCGCAAGAAGTCCCAGAACCAAGCGCTTAGATCCCAGTTTCCCTCGGGAACATGCACTTTGGAACTAAGGACGTGCAGATTCTGTATTGCCTTGAAGATAGTTGGGGAGGAATCTGGTACGAAAACACAGCAAGCGGACCCCACTAATTTAGACACTCCACCACGCTCAGCCAGAATGACATCTAATGCCATTCGGTTTTGAAGTGCTGCTAATCTTATCGTCTTTTGTTCTAATGTCATATTATAGAGTATGTCTGTGGTCCGGTTGATGGTTCTCTCCAGTACTCTTGCTAGTTTTTTTTATATCTTCTGAGTTCGCTATCTGCCCCCAAAATGGCACAACTGATTTAGCGATATTTCCCAAAATTTGTGCTGGGGTGTCACCATTCTTGTCCCGCCGTGGATGAGCCTTTGAAACTTCTCTTGTACTAGCTATAAAGACCCCAGGTAACAGGACCCCTAAATAACAGGTTCCCTGCCAATCTCTGGGCAACCATGGGAATGCTACATTACCGCAGACAAAGTAGACAGGTTTGCCTACATACAAAGGTCTGTTTTCCCCAGTCAAATTTGCAACGTTGGCACAACCTAGAAAATTTCCCATTGACTGAGTTCCATTCCTTTGTATGCAAAAAGAAACTGAATCGGGGCTATGAATAACAGTGTAAGAAGGAGGCATGGCATCCTTATTGCCTATTAGAGCCATTTTAAAGGAAATCAAAGATTGGAAAGGACGAGACAATTTATCAGAAGGCCTAATAGAAGCAACATTCGGTTTACTCCTGTTCGCGAAAAGCGAGCATCCCAGGGGAGTTAAAACACATTTCTCAAAACTATTCAGATTGGTGCCATCAAAGTTCCCTGAGATGCTATAATTCCACCGGCCAAAGAACAGTGCTCTAAGAGAAGCATAGCAAGCAGTTGTCAAAGGTAAAGGATGAATATACCAGCCTAGCCCGTTATCCCCGTGTTGCGGTAGATGTGAGCAGACCCAACAGTTAGATTTATTAAAAATGGCATGCGTAGCATTCATGATAAGCAGTAGAGTGTTATTGTGGTACCTTTGTCTGTGCTGGGAATCCCTAGGGAATAGAGTATGCAAATGTACAAAGGGAGTAGGAACAATAGGTGCACTTTAAGTAGGCAACAAAAGTTCTAAAGAATGAGTTTCCTCGAGGTACCACAATCCTTAGGCAGTGACTATTAAAAACCCAAATATCATTATAAAAAAACAGCAATACATTTTCGGGGCCCAGGGATTTTGTCCATTGTCCCGGTTGGTCACCCCCTTATTTACAAGTCCCATACGAGCAGTAGCGGTAGCAGGCATTGTAGTCTTCAAACGGATACTCCAAAGTTCATTGCTGGAGACCTCCCGGTCGAGCGACTTCTTAGTCCTTCCACAACCCTAGCCAAAAAAATCCCCTTTCTCAAATTTGGGTAAAAACAAGCCCTCGATGATCCTTTTCTTCTTCGAATGCACAGCCGAACCGTGCCGTAAGTCTATCAGATGCACAGCAGAACCATGCCGTAAGTCTATCAGATGCACAGCAAAAACTGTGCTGTAAGTCTATTTTCTTGGACGTAGATTGTACCTTACTTTTCCCAGTACTGATTGATCCAGAAACAATATGTCGTCACTTCCTGCTGGAAGTAACGTGTCGGAAGCAAGTGAAGATGCCGAATTTGAAATAGCAGTTTCTGGATGCAAGACATTTGGAGAGTGTGGAGAAAAAATGACAACTTCCCCAAGCCTCACGCGCTCAGAGAGATTCTCCGACACACTCTCAGTGCTACTTACTGCTTTGGGATCGTTGCTTGCAGTATGAACAAGGGGTTCTGTTTCTTCTGTAACGTGTGGCACAGGGTGAGGAAGTTTCTTGATGTGGGACGCATGTATCCAGTTCTTTCTCCCAGCGACCCACACCACTGTCTGGGTCACTAACAGGACTTGGAATGGCCCATGCCAGCGAGGCACGAGGCAAGAGGAGCGCTCGAATGATTTGACGAGCACCCAGCTTCCAGGCCGTATACTGTGGCCCGGGCCCTCGTATCGCACAGGTAAAGCTTCTCGTACCTGGTGATAAATCAAATACAGGTTTTTAGTCAACTGACTACAATAATCTGAAAGTAATACATTTTCAACATTTCTCAATGAATTGCATTTAGGAAGGTTCTAAATATTGGCAGGTCTCCCCATTACCACCTCAAATGGAGAGAGCCCAGTCTTAGTTGGAGGGGTTGTACGCATGGATAACAACACAAACGGTAAGACGTCCGGCCATTTTAGTTTGGTGCCGGCACACGTCTTAGCGAGCTTGTTCTTAATAATACCATTGTGTCTTTCTACTAGTCCGGCGATCTGAGCATGTCTGGCCGAATGGAACCGTTTGTCAATTCGTAGTGCCGTACATATCTACAGAATTACAGCAGCGACAAAATGTGGACCATTGTTCAACCAGATAACTCTTGGTAGGCCGAACTGCGGGAAGTATTCCTTTAACATGATTTTTGCAGTAGGCATAGCTGTAGCATCTTTAACAGGGAAAGCCTCAACCCATTTACTAAAGGCGCAGATAAACACCAGCACATATTTCTTATTATCACATTGTTCCATTTCAATAAAGTCAAAGTGGATCACTTCGACATTTACCCAAACATTCTCTAACATTTTTGTCATCTTCTGGGCACATACATGCGTAGGACCATGGGCCATGATGACCATCATCATTACATACGCATCAGGGAGTAGCCATTTCCCTTCCACTATATCCACCCAACACCTGTCATCATCAAGTTTCCACAAGCCTTCAGCCCACCTTTTGGATTCTTCTAACGTGGCATCAGCTTGGATATCCCGTACAGACCCAATACCCTCATCCATCGAATAAGCATTTACAGTCTCCCTTGAAACATACATCTCCGCATGGGGATCGGTAGCAGTTTTTCTAGCTATCTGATCAGCGAAAGCATTCCCTTTCCCTATATCATCTGTAATCTTTCGATATGCTGCACATTTCATAACTGATAACTGAGTAGGGAGCGCAAGCGCTGAGAGTAGTTGTACTATTAGGGAGCCATGTTGGATTTTGGTGCCATGTGAATTTAGGAACCCTCTCTCTGACCAAAGTCTCCCAAAGTTGTGAACCACCCCAAAGGCATACTGACTATCAGTATATATATATTTACTGCAAGCCCTTCGGAAAGTTCACAAGTTCGGGTCAATGCTATAATCTCTGCGGCCTGCGCAGAATTATGCTTGATTCTCTTAGTTTCCACAACCGTGCTTAATGTAGTGATCGCATAAGCAGCTGTGGATGTACCATCCGGAAGTTTGAAGCAGGAGCCATCACAAAACAGCTCTCCTTGCGGATTATCCAAAGGAGTATCTTTTGAATCAATTCTACAATTTGTCTCTTGCTCGGTCGTATACAAACAATTATGTGGCACTTCATCGCCGCAAGTAGTATCTTGTGGGAAAGGTAGGAGTTCAGCCGGATTAAGAACACAACACCTCTTAATTTGAATGTGAGGAGCAAACAAGATCAATTCATATCTTATCAACCGTACAGAAGTGAGGTGTTGTGTTTGAGTTCGATTCAGTAGAACATCTACAGAGTGAGGCACCATCAGAGTTAGATCATGGCCTAGGACCATTCCCTCACTCTGTTTTACAGACGCAGCAGCAGCAGCAGCGACAGCTCGCAAACATCCATCACATTCAGCCGAAGCACATCCATCACATTCATGCACAAACAACACAAAGGCCTTTTCATAGTTTGGTGTGCTCAAAACTGGTGCAGAGCATAATGCATTCTTAAGCAAGTCAAACGATTGCTGGTTGTCCGCGTTCCAGGGCAATTGCGAAGAAATGCACTTCTTCGTCAAAGCCAACATCGGTTTGCTCACTAGTGAAAAATGTGGGATCCACAACCTACAGTAAGAAGCCATACCTATCAAGGCTCTAACGTCCTTCTGTGTATTTGGGACAGACATGCCAGAAATGTGTTTTATTCTTTCAGGTGTCAATCTTCCTCTTCTTCCCTCCTTTGACAGGAGATAGCCTAAATACACGGGTAAAATCGGACTATTACACAAACTTCATGAAATTTCTTCAATCACCCCGCGATGCACAAAATCGGAAACAATGCATTTCAAAGCTTGCTCGCCCTCAACTGAAATCTTATACTGGGGAATGCGTGGCAGCTCTATTCCATGTTTCAAACCTATTTTAACAGGTTCAATCTGTAAAATACCAACATTATTGTCATCGACAGCCCACAAGCTCTCTGGTACATTAATGAATTCAGGAGGCAAAGGTCTAGTCAAGAATTGCGAGACAGAAAATTGCTGTGGTGAAATCGTCACGCGTACTCCATCAGAAGAACAATAAATCACTGCATTTAATTCTTTTAACAGATTCAACCCCAGCAAGTTTTCTCCGCAATCCGAAGTCAACAGAAATGGACAATGGTCCGTAAAGGGACCCAAAGAAATAGGTACCGGCATAGAAACCGGACAAACAACTGGAGTACCAGAAAACCCTACAGAAACATTGGTTTGCCCTGACAGTGGAATGTTTGGAACCCGTGAATGATCAATGGAACACTTCTGTTGTATCAAAAATGGATGTTTCCTATTTCCCACCACCATTTCAACGTAGGGACCTTTCTGATTGATGGGAATAGGTGTAGGTTCCAAACCCTGCTCGGGCAATCCTAACAAAACAGAATGTCATCAAAAGGAAGCTCTTCAGGTAAATATGCAGCGGAAGGATGATCAAATATGTTCCTGGTGTCCACACTCGGAGTCTGATTGTCCTGTGAGAAAGGTTGCTGAGGGTCCTGTGCAAACTGACCTCTACCAGGGTCCCCTACACCCAGGCGACCTCTGGATCGCCTGCCCATATTTCCAAATGTATTATTTTACCTTTGTTGAAGGAAGGGGCATTGTGCTTGCCAATGACCCTCTCGACGACAATAAGCGCACTGGTTAATGTTCACAGGACCCAAGGGCACATTCCCCTGTGGGACATACTGACCTCTAACCTGAGAACTACCCCCTCTGGAGCCTCTAACAATTTGCTGTAATAGCACTTTAGTTTTCAAATTGCCTTTTCGTTTTTTTCAACACTATCTTTTTCATTATTGACACGGTTCACGTAGTACTGAGCCATGTGCAGTACTTCTGATTGTGATTTCGCCTGCCAAGCGCTCTCAGAAGACATAATTTGTGACTGGATGCCAGGCAGCAATCCACGCACAAATTTGTCCACGAATAACCTTTTTCCAGACTCTGTGCCTAAGTCTTGTCCACTGAAATCCGAGAATACTTTTTTGAACCGATAAAAGAACTCGGTAGCACCCTCAGACTTTCCTTGGACACAGGCCGTAAGTTTGTCCAATATAATTCTTTTTTCTGGAATTATAGTTTTTAATTTTGCAATAATTCTATCAGGCAAAGTTAGTATCACCTGAGGCAGTCTTTCACCAGCTGGCCTTTCTCCATCGAGTCTAGTTATATTCACCCATGTATCTCCCAACCCTGGTACGTTGTCTATAGTTCTAACTTGCTTCCACAAATCTACGGGCAGGAGTACAGGGAATAACAAATCGATATCACCTAAGGTGAACACTGAGGATTGCAACACAGACTCTATTTCTTTATTGAATCCTGTCGGATTTTTCCTAATATCAGGAGTGGATTGCCTAATAGTATTCACTTCATGTCTTGAGAACGGGACGTGAACGAACTGTGATACATAATGTGCAGGAATGTCCACAGCGACTATACCCTGTGCAGCATCGGCCGCAATCTCAACCTTGGGGACAAATGTCGGAGGAACCTATCTCATAGGCAACTGAGAAATAGGTGACTCCGAACGCTTTCTAAGCAATAGAGATAAATCAAGCGCTAAAGCATTGGGAAAAGTGTCAAGTGAAAAAGCTCTCTTGTAAATACTCAATAACTCTGTGGGACAACTAATCTTTCTTTTTACACAATCATCCTGTAGGTACTCTATCATTACCTGTATCACTTTCCTCTGCATTTCTGGCGTATACTGACTATACGTGTCATATACTTCAACTGGAGTTATCGACATATCCGAAATCCATCTAAGTGCATCTTTCGTACAAATTCGTGTTTCCTCAGGTATCGATTTACGACAAGGAAGGAACCGTTTCTGTACATACATATCTTCCTCCTTGTCATCCTCATTCTGTAACTTTTCTAACTCCTTTCTATACCCAAATAACCTCTCGACATGCTCATTTACCTTCTCCACAGTGTCTCTAGAAAACGCTAGAGTATTTAGATCCCTTAACCCTTGCGGGAGATCCGCAATATTTAATTTTCCCCCACATTATACGTAACTGAATCCCTAAACCTTCAATAAAAACATTTTTCTCAGGAAAATTATCCATATTACAAAGTGTGGCAAAAACACTAGCTTTATCATCCTTCTCCATACAATGCTTAGCCCAGGAATTAACTCACGTTTCTTCTCCGGTGGTACAGTATTGCGAGTAACAACCTTAGACCCTGCACCTCGATCGATTACAAGCTGCTCAGGACCACTTGGAAGAGAGGGAGCAGGCAAATTCAATTGAGGTACTGTAACTGGTGCAATAAGAAGAGGTGGAGGAACTGGAGGAAGGGGAACATTAGGAGGAGCAAGAACAGCAGGTGGAGCAGGAATAACAGGAGGAGGAAACAAAGCAGCAGGAAGAGGAACATACGGAGGTGGCGCAGAAGCACCAGGCCTTCGTTCATTTAATAATTTATCTATAAATTCATCGGAAGCATGGAGGTCTTTGGACGGATATATTTTTTTCATTCCAAGTGAGAAAGCCCTGTCCATATTTCTAGTCGATTCAGAATGTTTATCTTGGTCATACAATAATGCTTTTTCGGCGTTCGTCTTATGACTGCGCGCATGCTTCTCTCTACTTTTAAGTTGTTGCAACGCTTCTTTTTTCCAATTCTGCAAAACATCAAATGCTGCAGGTCTAGCCTTTTTCTTTAATAGAATTGACTCTAAATACTCAATACGAGGGATTTCGAAACTACCATTGATTGGCCACTGAAGTTCGGAGGCATGTCTGGTTTGTCTGTGCCAAATGTAATTAAATACTATACTTCCAATGCCATGCTTACAGTACATAGTACATGCCGGTGACCCCTCCTGTGGTGCCGGATGGCTGAATTCCAAAGATTGTCTATCGCTGTGGAACAATGCCCTGTAGCAGGTAGACAATTTCCCAGGCATATCAAATTATTGGTGTTACCTGGTCAATAATTGTGTCTGCAGATACAATGCGCCAAATTCAAATTTTCAGGGTTGAATTAAGAGTCGGGTCATGACTCACCTGAACAAAACTAAGGAGGTCCGATCGGATTTCAAAGAATCTTACCTAACTAATCTTACCTCATGTATGGTGATTTCGGCAAATCTGCCCGCCTCGATAAGTGGACCCTCGTCAAGATGCCATCTCAGAACACAAGCTAATCATCTAGGGATCGAGTTGTGCAGTGCTGCTGAGGTGTCGCGTCTCATTCAGTGGGGCCCCTTTTTGTCACACTGTCCGATCCCGGTCCGAAAGCCTGCGTCAACCTTCAACAATCCGGCATCAATCTTGAGGGTCCCTATTCGGGCGCCAACTGTGAAAACAGAATCAAAATATTGAGGCTGAGTACCCCAAAAGGAAATACACCGAACACGGTTACAAAGGAACATACAAAGTACTTTATTTTATGCTGAATCCAGTTACAAAAACAGAGCAAAATCAGATAGCTATCGGCCCTCAGTACAACACAACGAACTCCAGCGTGGCTTGGTGTGTTCAGTGAGAGACGTTGTACATTAGAATGCATTCGCTTTTTATACACTTGGTGGGCACGATGTCCAGCCCCACATCGGGTTAATATTCCATGTAATACATCACCGATCTAGGGTTCGTGCCAAGTCTCAAACAACCGCATATAACTGGTTTGCCTTTAATACATGCAACAACAAGCCTATGCAATAACTGTGTATTCTAAGATTTTCCATGCAGGCCTCCTTAAACATCAATACAATATAGTAAAACAAGTGTTCTACATTCAGTATTTGAATACATTGTTTCAACATATGCTTGGGGATTAGTTTCATTGCACGAGTAATCCTTTTCCACACAGGTCAACCAAGGACAAGGTCTCAGTTCGCGACCTCAACAGGTGGTCTGCAGGCAAGTTACATATTAGCTATGTACAGAGGTCAAGACGGCCATGTTGTATTTTTGGAATGACATCTCCCACCATTTTAGCTCACAGGGTGACTTTTACAAAGCGAATCCTAAAGTGGCGGATTGGCCTAAAATGGCGGCTTACATTGATTTAAGGTCAGGACCTTGCAACACGGATTCTTTCACAAGCGACTTTCGAGCAGCTTGGCGTAGGCCAATATTCATATATTTATTGCAATAGGAGGCACAATATGATTTCATGATTTCTCTTTTGACAACACCAGCCTCTGCAATATCTCCAAAGTGACAGAATCAGGGCCGGAAATGTTTGTAATTCCCGAATTACTTCCTGGATTCTGTCAATGCAAGGCTTTCCTGTGGAGGTCAGATATGGCCAAAACAAGACGAGTCCCCTTGCGCAAGGTCTGGCTGACTTGCATGATTGTGCCAGAGAAAACTGTCTCGAGGACGAAAGTCTAAAAATCAAGGACAACATGGAGGCATACCTTAATTCCCCACACAAAGTCTTTGAAGAAGACAAGTGTGAGGGAATGACCAGTGTCTATGTGGAAGGATGCTCTTACCATGTTGAAAACAACGGGGAATAACTTGTGGCCGGCATAGGGAATGCATGGGTGAATGAGTCCCCAGAACCCTCCGCTGAGTACGAGATTGGTCCCCGAAGTAGTCAAGTGGCAGAGTTGATGGCTGTGCATCAAGCCATCCTCAGTGCTGTCCTACATCAACTCCACAAACTAGTCATAATCACAGATATGGATTGTGTACGGAACGGGTTCGTGGAGCACCTGGTTAACTGGAAAACCAGAGGCATGCTATGTGCTAACAACAAACCCTTGAAACATGGTAAGTTAATCCAAAATATTGATGATCTGGTCACCTCAAATGGGATGACCATTTACTGGAAAAAGTTCATGGGTCATTCCAAAGTAGAGGGACCAGACGAAACTGGAAATGACTTAGCTGATCAGCTGGCCAAAACCGGGGCTATCCAATGGGATCTAATAGAGATTGAGTCCCTGTTGGGGGAAATCCAGGTCACTGCTATCACTAGGTCCCAGACAAATGCTCACAATGATCTTTCAACTGCACAATGGAGTAAGGAGACCCCAGATGCTGATTTGATTACGGCTCAGAAAGGGGATCCAATAATTGGGAAGTTTTATCAACACATTGAGGACCCTGAGAACTTTCCCGTGACGGATACCGATTACATTGGGAAAGAGGACCTCAGAGTGTTGATGAAATGTCCAAAAAATTTCCGAATACAAGACGGTTTGTTGGTAAGGAAATCCCTAGCTGGCCATGATCAGTGGGTGGTTCCTACCTCATTCCGAAGCCTTATGTTAAGTCACGCCCATGATGCGGCCACAGCTGATCATAGGGGGTTTCATACAACACTTGAGATCTTAAGAGAGTTTCCATACTGGCCACACATGCGGCAGGAGCTCGACCAATACTTGAAGGGGTGTCTTGTGTGTGCACAATGTCAGCCAACATCCCTCACACACCGTGCGCCTCTCCAAAAGAGGGGAATGACACTGCAATGGTCAGATTTACAAGTCGATATTATCGGGCCCGTGATTCGCTCCTTTAGGGGGAATAAGTACATGTTGACCGTGACATGCTTATTTACTAAATGGGTGGAATGTCTCACGGCCCCAAACTGCAAGGCAGAAACAGCAGCTGCCCTGATGATGAACCACATCTTTCGCATTTTGGACTACCCCAAAGGATTGAGTCAGACAGAGGTAGCCATTTCACCAGCGAAGTAATGACAAAGATGTGGGAGATACTTGGGGTTATAAGGAAGCTACATATTGCTTACCGGTCAGCCTCTAGTGGGGCAGTAGAACATTACAACAAAACCATTGTGAGCATCTTAAAAAAGTTTGTGGCAGATTCTGGGCCAAGTTGGGATATCCGATTACCTCTTGACCTAATGGCCATCAGATCTACCCCTTCATCTGCAACTAAAATGTCACCGTTTGAGTTGATAACTGGACGCAAGATGGTGCTTCCCCAGCACCTGCTTTGCAGGACCCAAGAGCAGACATTAATCAATGCCTCCACAACTCATGAGTATGTTGAAAAATTAAGAAAACACCTTCAACATGCTTTTGCCTATTCTCAACGAAATCTAGAAAGATCAGCCGATAGCATGAAGACCCACTATGACTTGAAGACTACCAGGAAAGAATACAATGTAGGAGACCGGGTCTATCTATACAATTTCCAAAGGAACCAGGCCAAACAGCGGAAAATTCTGCCTACCTGGAAAGGACCTTTTAAAATTGTAGACAAGATCTCGCCAGTCACCTACAAGATCCGAATCCCCAAAGGCAATTTGGCGGAGGGGGAAGATAAGTGGGTCCATATTAATCAGCTAAGGTGTTGCCATCCCAGGCACACTCTGCAGCAACTGGAGGAGTCCTCTGGAACCCCAGAGGGGGCCACTCCAGATCAATAAAGTTCCAACTCTAAAACCATTCCACACATAGTCTATAAAATACAATAATAAGAATGCAAATGTCTCCTGATTTACTAAATGTATATGCCCGCCCCACTACATTAATAGTGGTGGGGAAATGTCTACGAATATGTTGTTGCCTTTTTGCTTTGTCATCCTAGAAGAGAGAAACCATGGAGACTGACCAAGGAGGACGACCCAGGGACTGGCAGCAAAGATCTGAGGGGCCCGGGGTATCGCTCAATAATCCCATCAGTACTGGCGAGGAGAACTGATCAATCCACCCATGATGGAGGAAATGATGCTGAACTTGGCCATCTGTGGAATCTGGAGAGATGATGCGGACATCCCAGTCTTGCGAAGTTCCATCGATGAAAGATCAACGGACATCGCAAGAGGGGGGGCTTGTGGGATGCATCAATCCACTCATCCAAGCTCTGCAACATCACTAGGCATTGCTGGCAGCAGAAACATCATAATGGCCACTGGAAAGCATGCTGCTTTCTAGAAAGCACCAGAAAATGTGCAGTGAAAACCTGAAAAATAGGCTGCCATCCACTTTTGCCTATCTTCGTGAGCACAGGAGATCACTGGCTAAAACCACCATTGGGCTACCCACAAAGCAGCCGGAAACCACTTGGCAATGGCAATGCTGATTGCAGAAGAAATACAGAGCTGCTTGGGAATCTGTGTTCTTCATTGTCAAAAATTGCTAAAATCATGGCTCACAAAACCACCAAAAAGATTCAACCTTCTTGTTGGGTGTTCCACATTACTCTACTGCAAGAATCCACATCAATACAATATCAGCAAAGAATCATCTGCTATTAGAGCAACATCCCCTTCTAAGGATACTGATGGAAAGACAGCTATCAAAATGGGTGTAGTACCGTTACTCGCCTCTGTCAAGTGCTGGCGATATATAATTCTGACAGGAGAGCTGTGTTTCAGAAGTTAACTATGCCAAAGAAGAGAATTCTACCAACATGCCACATAGAGTGCCACATAGTGATTTCATTGTTGAAAAAGACTGGATTTAAAGATATGTTGCTTATTGTGAGTTTATAAATGTTTTTTTTTTACAAGGAACTATGTTGCAATTGACTAGAAGGTAATCTGATTTAGTTAAAACTTCAAGAGGCCTTCTGTTCATGGGAACCCTTCACACCTTATCCCTAGACAAAAAAGCTTCCTTCTGCCCTTGGCCAAGAGATTGACAGACTGGTGTGAACAGGAACTAGCCAAGGCACCCTGGCATGTTGCTCTCAGTCAAGACAATGGGGGCTTTGGGATGAATAGAATATGACGATTTGGGTGTGACTGGTCAACAGCTGCTCTGGGAGAGACAGGACATGTGACCTCTGAGGCAGCCAGATCTAGGGGCGGGGACAAACTACTGTGGATTCAGGTAGCCCAGCAAATATATGTTTTATAAAATTGCGTATAACAAATTTTACCAAGCTGACAAAAATATGAAACTTTGGGATTCTTAAAATGAAAAATTCACCCACAATTTAAGACTAAGCTGGACGCCGTGTGATGTTCTGAGACCAAACCCCAGAATTATTAATATTGCAGCTGCAGTGTTGTTGCTATGAACATAAGAACTTACAGTAATATGCCCAGAGAGGAGCTGCATGCATGTATCAAATTAGGTGAAGAACCAATATTGGGAAACCCACCAAAAGCACAAATAAGTTGTAATTTCTGAACTAGAGCTCTTAGGAAGATCAGAGTTGGACAAGATTGTACCTTAAGTAATTCGTGATGTGTATATGTATTATGAACAACTTGTGTATCTGGGAAATATGTTTTTTGGGTAAAATTAATTTTCTCTGTAAAAGCAAAGGGGAGGGATTTCAGTTAAGCCATAAACATGACACCGGGTGACACGGTGATTCTTTCTCCAGTCAGGGGACAGAGAATCCTCTAACCTATCAAATCCTTAGGGGGTTGGGCATAGAGAATCAGCCTACTCACCCACTTTGGAAACACATAAAAAGAGACTGTTTAGGACATATAAGGGACACTCTTTTTCCACTACTCACCGATTCCTGCAAAGCACTCTGCCAGACCAGATCCAGACTATATCCAGACAGAGACTCCAGACTCCAGATCTAGATCCAGAGACCAGAAATCTAGAACCCAAACTCTAGAACCTTGAAGCAGAGAGACCTAAACCAAAAGCTGGACTCTTCTCAGCAGGCCTGTAGAATCTAACAACCTCATTCTCACATTCAACAGCCGGGCTGAGCTGTTCTGTTCTAACCAAGAACCTTCTGCTAGAACCAAGGTCCAGACAGGTCTTGGAAAGCAGAGCTTTATCCAATACCCATCAGATCCAGTTCAAGAGGCCGCAGACCACCGTGCAGTGCTGAACGCAGAACCTAGAGGGCCTGAGACCTGTCCGGTAGCGAGAGTGAAGCCAAACCCCTTGACTAGATCTTTGACGAGGCCCATTCCATTCCAAAGCTAGGAGTGAGTATCTAGTCTAGAACTGTCCATAACCAATCTCTTAGTTTAAAGTAATCCTCTTCCAACCATTTTAACCTGTCCAGAACTGCATTATAGAATCTTGTGTCCATCCTGTTGATTTCAAATCTGTAAAGCGCATCTGTCATTTCTGAAATCTTGATCTTATTTCTGCAAAATCTACCTTCACAAAAACATCCTTAACCTTTGAACCTCACGTCCTAGAAGCGAAATTTAACTGTCATTTTAAAGCTAAGATCCTAAGTTTTCCACCAAACCCAAAATTCCAATTCATTATAGTTTTTCCATGATTGCGATTTACGCACGATTTACGCATACGGAAAAATTCCTGCGAATTGCAATTTGGCTCAATTTCATTTTCTGTCAAAATAGCTGCTCCTTGTCAATTGCTGAAATTCGTTTTCAATTTGATAATCATTCATGAATCATTGCTAGTATTCACCTGATCCAATCTCAAGTAACTATCACTCATCCTGAATGTCTTTTAGTGAATAAACATCAATTTAGCAGTTTTTCCCTTCATTGCAATCACATTCAAAAGTATTTTTGCCTGTTTTAAAATCATTCCTGTGTTATGTTATTTTACCTGGACTTATAAAGCGCACGGTCCCCCGAGGGCATCATGGCGCTGGTGGGTAAGCAATGAACAAGAAAATCAGTAAGAGCCAGAAAGCTAGTATAAAGTGGTTTTCTGGGTTTTCCTGAAGGCCAGATGGTTAGAGGTAGACTTGAGTAGCAGTGGGAGGGTGTTCCACAGCCTGGCCGCAGCAATGGAAAAAGCTCTGCCACCGAGTCTTTCCCGGTTGTACCTGGGAACCACAAGTAGGTTGGTGGTCGAGGAGCGGAGATTGTGTTCCGAAATATAACGGAAAAATTTGGTTTGAAGAAATTCAGCTCCTAGACCCTGGATTGCCCGGTGGACAATTACTTGAACTTAACTCGCTGAGCCACTGGAAGCCAGTGAAGTTGGCGAAGCACTGGCGAGATATGCACTCCATAGGGAGAGCCCGTGGCTAGTCTAGCTGCCAGGTTCTGGGTACGTTGGAGTCACTGGAGAAGGCCCACAGGCTGAGAGAGGTACAAGGAGTTGCAATAGTCCAACCGTGAAAGGACTAATGCAGCCACCACGGGAGGACGCATAACTTCCGGGATCATGGGGAGGACCCTCATAAGTACCCTAATCTGGTGGGGAGCGGATTGACAGACCGCTGAAACCTGGTTTGACATGGAAAGAGAGGTGGAAAGAATGACCCCTAAATTCTTTACTTTGTCCACTGGACAGGGCAGGGGGCCCAAATACGTAGGCCAGAAAGCGGGGGTCCATAGTAGGGAGCTGGAAGGGCAGCCCACCAACATCACCTCTGTTTTATCGCCGTTGAGCTTGAGCCAATTTTGGTCCATACAGACACCGACTGCTTTTAGACAGTCATGAAGGCAAGCTGAGACCTCAGTTTGATCCTAATCCAAACGGATCAGGATTTGAGTATCAACAGGGTAGGAATAACAGTTGAGTCGTACGAGCGGATAAGGCAGACCAGCACCCAGATATAGATATTAAATAGAATAGGGGAGAGAGACGATCCCTGGGGGACACCACAGGTGAGGACACAGGGGGAAGAAAGAAAAGGGGGCATAGCAAGGGTCTGAGGGCGATCTGAGAGAAAGGAAGTAAACCAAGCAAGGACCGGGCCAGAGATCCCGATTTGTGCTAAACGTGAAAGAAGAATTGAATGGTCCACCGTATCAAATGCGGCGGACAAATCCAACATAATCAGGGCTCCAACTCCACCCGCGTCAACAAGTATGGACATTTCGTCTTGCACTGACACAAGCACACTCTCCGTTCCTCTCCCTGGCCTAAAGCCTGCCTGGGCAGAGTTAAAAATCTTTGAGTATTCCAGGAAGGAAGACAGAAGGGGCGTGACCAGAGATTCCAAAATTTTAGACAGGAACGGGAGCAGGGATATTGGGCGAAAATTAGAAGGGATAGTAGGATCAAGTGACGGCTTCTTAAGCAGAGGAATAACCCTTGCAGGTTTGAGCTCCGGAGGTACCACTCCTGACTGGCAAGAGTTATTTATAGCCGCTGTAATGTCAGACAGAATGTCCGGGGCAATTGTCTTCATGATACTTGCGGGAATGGCATCCTCTGGGAGGAAGATTTAATTTTTAGGATGGCTGCTAGAACCTCTGCCTCGGTGAACAGAGGGAAGGTGGACCAGCTAGCTGGGGGGTCAGTGGGGGTAGATGGCACAATGCTGGTGGTGCATGAGGATTGCGTAGCAGAAGATTTAGCGATGTTCGATCGAATCACATCGATTTTCGTGATAAAAAAAGATGCCAAGTCATTACATAGCTTTTGCGATGGCTTAACCGTAGAGGTAAGGGGCTCAGAGGAAGCGAGTGACTGGACAATAGAAAATAGTGTTTTTGGCTTGCATAGAGCATTTCCAATTTTTTGAGCAAAGAAAGCGGCTTTGGCCGATTTGATATTGACTAAGTAGCTAGAGAGACTAACAGGGTAATTCATAGAATTTCGCAGAAAAGTGTCGCAAGCGGCTGGCGCAGAGTGTCCGCGTGCGATTGACTGCGCCAGGCACGTGCGATAAAACCGATTTCCGCGCACAGCGTATTCATGGATTTCATGCTCCCAAACCAGCCGTGGCGCAGAGTATCGCAGCGACCCTGCAGCAGCGCCAGTAACGCCCCCAAGAACGCCCTCGCGCAAGGAAAAGCCAGCAAAATCGCGAAATCATCGCAAAGGGCTGCGCTAACTCTGGACCAGTTTACAGGGCAGCCAAACAGCCAGGGTACGTGTATTACAGGGGTACGCGGGAAGTTTAACACGCGATTAGCCAGGGTACGTGCATTACAGGGGTACGCGGGAAGTTCAACACGCGATTGGCCAGGGTACGTGTATTACAGGGGTACGCGGGAAGTTTAACACGCGATTAGCCAGGGTAAGTGTATTACAGGGGTACGCGGGAAGTTCAACACGCAATTAGCCAGGGTACGTGTATTACAGGGGTACGCGGGAAGTTTAACACGCGATTGGCCAGGGTACGTGTATTACAGGGGTACGCGGGAAGTTCAACACGCGATTGGCCAGGGTACGTGTATTACAGGGGTACGCGGGAAGTCATACACGCGATTATCCAGGGTACGTGTATTACAGGGGTACACGGGAAGTTTAACACGCGATTAGCCAGGGTAAGTGTATTACAGGGGTACACGTGAAGTCATACACGCGATTAGCCAGGGTACGTGTATTACATGGGTACGCGGGAAGTTTAACACGCGATTGGCCAGGGTACGTGTATTACAGGGGTACGCGGGAAGTTTAACACGCGATTAGCCAGGGTAAGTGTATTACAGGGGTACGCGGGAAGTTCAACACGCAATTAGCCAGGGTACGTGTATTACAGGGGTACGCGGGAAGTTTAACACGCGATTAGCCAGGGTAAGTGTATTACAGGGGTACGCGGGAAGTTATACACGCGATTAGCCAGGGTACGTGTATTACAGGGGTACGCGGGAAGTTTAACACGCGATTGGCCAGAGTACGTGTATTACAGGGGTACGCGGGAAGTTATACACGCGATTAGCCAGGGTACGTGTATTACAGGGGTACGCGGGAAGTTTAACACGCGATTGGCCAGGGTACGTGTATTACAGGGGTACGCGGGAAGTTATACACGCGATTAGCCAGGGTACGTGTATTACAGGGGTACGCGGGAAGTTTAACACGCGATTGGCCAGGGTACGTGTATTACAGGGGTACGCGGGAAGTTATACACGCGATTAGCCAGGGTACGTGTATTACAGGGGTACGCGGGAAGTTATACACGCGATTAGCCAGGGTACGTGTATTACAGGGGTACGCGGGAAGTTTAACACGCGATTAGGCTGGGTGGGTCCTCACAGGTGTTCCCTGTACACCCTCCACGGCCCCTGCAGGCAGCCTACAAAACAGGGGACTACCCTGCACACCTGCTCATGTCCCCCTGCACCCCCACCCCCCCAGCAGTGCAGGGGCAGCCTCCACCAGGCCCCCACTCATGTCTCCCACCACCCCCACCCTCCCGCCACCAGGGGCAGCCTCCACCAGGCCCCCACCCATGTCTCCCACTCTCCACCAAGCCCCCACCCATGTCTCCCACCACCCCCACCAGTGCAGGGGCACCCTCCACCAGGCCCCCACCCATGTCTCCCAACACCCCCACCCACCAGCACTGTGGGGCACGTGGCCAGCAGGCAGTCAGGCAGCAGCAGATGGCAGGTGGGAGCGTGCTCAGGGCTCTGGGGGGGGGCAGTAATTTCGCCTCCTGGCCAGGAGCGTGGTCTCTCGTGTGTGAACGCGTGGACAGCCTGATAGGTAGTGAAATCCCACACGTCAGCAAAGGCCCTTAGCGCGTAAACCCGTCAACAGCATATGCGCGCCTATAGTCACCTGCACGTGCAGGAAATTGTTGCGTGACACGTCCCAGTGTCAAAGCGTGTGATTGGTGAAAATGGATGTACACGTAGAAGTGACAAAGCGTGTGATTGGTGAAAATGGATCTACACGCAGGAGTGACAAAGCGTGTGATTGGTGAACGTACACGCCGCGTAAGTGACGCTGTACGTGTGGGCCTGTATATAAGGTACATGTAGAACACCATTTCCTTGTACGTGCTTTTCGTGGAGAGCGAGTGGGTGAAATCTGTACTTCTTGTCGTTTCACACGCGATTTACTTCATGGCGTTTCCAGTTCGTATTCCCTGTTACCTCTGACAGCTTTTTCTCTTTTTTCTCTTTTACTGGTTTACCTGGGCCTGTTCCCTCAAACAGTGTCCCCTTCTACTGTTGTCCTGTCTTCTCAGACAGCGTACACATCTTCTTTTGGCGGGGGTTTAGCCAGCCAAACGCGCTCATTCTTCACGCTCTTTTACCTGGCAGACGGTGAGTCACGCACGTATCCAACTTCTGTGCTTGCCCCGTGTGTTGCCTACCCCTTCAGAGGTCATTCTAGGCTGCGTGTGACACGCATACGTTCATTCTTGTGTTACTGGGTGCCACAGCGTAGTGCAGGTTTTTCTTTCTGCACACGTGGTCTAGGAGGGGTTGCGTGCACGTCATCTCCCTTTTTTGGGCCTCCTGTGCGTTGCGTGACCCGTCATCTTTCCCCAGGGGTTACAATCAGCCGTGCTAGAGCACTAGGGTACAATTACCATCTGGTACCCAACCCCTTTGACCCCCAATTGCCCAGGACAATTGTCTACAGCCACTCCCATACGCACATTAATATCAGTGCCATGGCTGGGAGGCGAGGATTCCGTAAGGGTGGCAAAGGTGGAAGAGCCACAAGTGGTGGCCGTGGTGGATCCGGTAGGGGACGTGGTCGTAACTTGCAGGGTGAGCCTGTCCCCCCATGTGTGGAGGACCAGTCAAGGGCACCCATCATCCCCCCCCTCCCCCCCCTCCCCCCCTCCCGTTGAGGCTGAAGTGGCTGACACCATCCATGCTCAGCCCTTGTTGGACCAGCCCATTGTGGCACCAGACCTGGCTGACTCCATGGCTGACTTCCAGGTCAGCAGGGCTACGACACGTGCGCTGGTGCACGTTGATGCCATCATGCCACGTGGATCTGGGGCAGCAAGGTCATCTACTGCACCAAGGAGGCAGGGCGGAGTGGCTGCAGGGGCAGCTGCGGCTCCATCCACCCCAGCCCTCACACACCCAGCCAGGACAGTGTCGGTCCTAGTCCATGCTGCTGAGATTCCCCCTGACACCATCACACTCGAGCCAATGCCTGCACCAACTCCCATGCTGAGTGTGCAATCCCACACTCCTGATACAGAGTCCACCAGGGCTCCTGCCCCTAGTGTCCAGAGCGGCGCAGGACACTCAGGATCACCACCACCTTCCAAGCGGAAGAGGAAGAGTGCTCGTCCGGCACAGGCTGATGCCCCAGACACGGCTACACAGTCCGGCCCGTCCAGGAAGCCCAGCTTCACGGATGACGAACTGAATGCACTTGTCGAGTATGTGTCCGGACATGACAACGAGATGGTCATTGTTGCAGGATCCAAGACCACACCTGCACAACGCCAGGCACACTGGCAGACCGTTGCGGACATCGTAAGTGCCCTTGGAATCGTGAGGCGCACAGCCAATGATTGCTATAAGCGCTGGAATGACCTAAAGCGCAGGGCAAAGAGTAAGCTGGCCTCAAGTCATGCCGCAACTCTAGTGACTGGAGGTGGGTCTCCAGTAGTAGACATGGAACTCACTCCACATGAGTCAGTCGCTGGGACCTACGTCACGGAGGAACAGATCCAAGGCGTGGGAGATCTGGCTGATTACGAGGCATTGTCCGGTGAGTGCACATGCATGTGTGTGTCATACATGTGCATGGTGTGTGTGTGAGGGCTTCTGTTTGGGTGCCAGGAGAGAGTGTGTGCGCCTCAGTCGTATGGGTCAGCCATGTGCTTCATGCAATACTTCCTGCGCAGCTGCATTTGGCCATAGCAGTATCCCTTCTGCCAACAGTAGACATCTAGCACAACTGCACGCCAGTTGCCCTTGAAGTGTCACCTTGACACAACAGATTTGCTTATTTTTCACTGTTCATTCAGTCAGTTTGTTTGCATTCCACCACTTTCACTAGGCATGTCGCTGTCCACTAGTCACATGTCTGACATGGGTATGGTAAAGGGGAGTGACTTTGTTACCTGGATATCATTTGTACACACATGTCCCTGTGCAATTTGACCATTACAGACTGGCAGCTCCAGGTGAAAAATCTGACCTGTTAGAATCAGAAAAACTATTACATGCGGGAACTGGACTGAATGAATAGGTGCTGCCCTCCTCTCCATCTTCACTCAATAGCAATGGTACATGCCATCTGTGTGATGGCATGTGTGTTTCACCTGCCAATCACAGGCCAATGTGTGATGCCACTGCCAGGCAGCATGCAGAAAATTTGTTCATCTTCCATCTTGGTGTCATCAGTGTGTGCCGTTTGCCTGCACTTCATACGCAGTGAGGGTGCATGCATGGGAGGGTTCTAGTCATGTGGGACATGTCAATCAAGTACTGGTTCTCTTGCTTCTCAGCCCTCAATGTGTGCCATGGTGCTAATGCCTGTTTCCATTACTTTGTTTTCATGTCTTTGCAGGGGAAGACGCACCTGATACTGCTGGGGTTGTGGAGATGGTGCAGACCCAGGAGGTGTCCCAGGGCCGACCAACCACCAGTGAGGGACGTGGTGTGGTGGTGGGGGAGAACCCACAAGTGCTGCAGGTCGTGCTCTCAAGGGGTGTCTCTGGCTGCACCTCCCCCGAGCTGTACTCAGGTGTTGATTCGGATGAGACCTACGTGCCGTCGCAGGTGAGTGTTCCAGGGAGGGATTCTGTTCTGTCTCACCCACCTGCACCAGGGTCAGTACCCTCCATGGGGATGTCAGTGTTGGCAGCTACGCCTTTGGTGGTTACGGATGCAGGGTCACACTCCGCGACATCTGATCCTGTTCCTGGGCCAGCAGATCAGAGGGGGAATGCAGTCCTGCAGCCTCAGGCAGTGCCGGCACAGCAAGGCGCAGTTCGCCTTGCCCCAGACAGGTGTGGTGCCCGCCGACGTGGTGGCCGTACGCCACCTGGCAATACCGCATGGGAGCAATCCATTTACGGTATGGCTACCCAACAGGCTGCATCATCCGAGATGATGGCTCAGGCCATGGATAGGGTGGCCACTTCCATTGTCCCCCCAGAAAGGCTGATGGAGCGACTAGAGCAGGCAACTGACTCCATCTGCCAGTCACACAGGGAGGACATGTTGGGGTCCAACAGGGACAGGCGGGCGGCACTGGCGACTCTGCAGGAGGCCATCTCCATTGAGTCCCAGGGCCACAGGGAAGCCCTGAGGCAGGAGCTCCTACACCTCAGGACGACTCTTGTTGAGCTTGAGGCTTCAACACACCAAAGGACAGAACAGCAGCTGGAGCGTCTCACCCGTACGCTCTCAGCTGAGATGCAGGCAACGAGGGCGGAGGTCCGGGCATCCCGTGAGTTGTTGCATGGGGACCTCCGCACACTCATCCTCCAGAACCAGACCTACCACACCCGCATGCTTGCAGCCATGGAGGAGCAGACTAGGGCCTTGCGTGGGCTGCCTCCCATAGTGCAACCACCTCCGGATGCAGCTGCACAGGGTGATAATAGCGACAGCAGTGACACTCCCACAATAGGGTAGCCGTGTGGGCCATGAGCCCATGGAGGTGTTTTATTTTCCCAGGATCCACGCAGGTGGGTTCTGGTGTGCATCCTGTCCTCGGACCTCCTGAGTGGCCTCCCCAACCCCCCCGGGCCCATCAATGGCCATTTTTGATTTTTTCTTATTTTTATTTTTATTTTGATTTCTTTTATTCCCAATTTTTTTGGGAGGATCTGTTGGCTCCGATCTGTTGGCTCCGATCTGTTGGCTCCGATCTGTTGGCTCCGATCTGTTGGCTCCGATCTGTTGGCTCCGATCTGTTGGCTCCGATCTGTTGGCTCCGATCTGTTGGCTTCCGTGGTTCCTGTGGGCATACGCTGCATTGTGGCTGGGCACATGCAGGCTTGTAATGTATTTGGTTCAGATGCTTGGGTTTGAGTCACACACACCCCTCCTGCTTCCCGTTTCCATGGGCTTGCAAAGGGTGTGCCCAAGTGACAGTGAATTACACAGTGACGTTGGACTCCCATGACCTGTGTGGCCAGTCTGTAGTCAATACTGTGTATACATTCCTAGTGCATATTGCTGTTGTGTTGTACACTGCATGTTGCATTGATGTGTAACTCTTCTTCTGTGTCTACCTCCCAATTTGCAGGTCCCTTCCTCAAGTCCACACAAGGACCTCTAGTCTGGCGATGGGGACCATGTTGGCAGCAGTGCACCTACAACTCTACATGGCGCCAACACTGCACAGTTGGTAGTGGTGGGAGTGCAGGCATTTCCAGGTGGTGAGACTACTAATATGTTACATTTTTGATGTCATGTTAATGGTACTACGTGCTCAAGTATGTTGTTGGTCCGGCATTGCTGTGAGCATTTCAGGTGTTGCAGGTTTCTAATAGTGCCACTGTACATAGTGAGAGTGATGTCATGTTGTGGGGATTACTTTGTTTACCTGCAATTAGCATGACATGGCACGGTGTGTCGTGTGGCAGTGCTGGGGTTGGGTTGGCTGACATGGCACTGTCCTCTTGTTGCATTTTGCAAGTGGGTATTCATTTTAGCTGCTTCAATGTGTAACTTCACAAAACTGCATTGGTGGTGTCTGTGTGGGTAGGGATGCACACATTGTGACACTTCCAGGTGAACAATCTCAGGCTGACATGGAATTCCCGGTTCATTCTCCACACATTCAGGATCAGTGTCAGGTTGAGTCATCATTGATTGTCAGATGGAATGTGCCAGGGCAGTGTGCACTCCACAGGGGTGTGATTTCTATGTGAAGTAATTAGCCACTAGCTGTGTACGGGCTGCCTCCCCCTGTGCCCTTTCCCCTCCCATGCGCAGCGGCTGTGCATGTGGTTGGGGATGTGGGGCCACCACCATGTCCACGGCCAGGCCCCGTCGTGTTGCAACGTTGAGCAGGACACATGCTGCCACTATGATCCTGCACACTACTGGGGGAGCGTATAACAGCTGCCCGCCAGAACGGTCAAGGGAGCGAAAGCGTGACTTCAGCACTCCGAATGTGCGCTCCACTATGCCCCTGGTTGTAATGTGGGCTGTGTTAAATCTTACCTGGGGTGGCGTGGTGGGGTTCCGAATTGGCGTCATCATGTGGGGGCTGAGAGGGTAGGCACTGTCCCCTGTGGAGGTGGGGATTGGTATCATTGGTGAGGTTGTGACCTTGCTCAGTATCCAACATGCATGCATGTGCAGTGGCATACATACTCACCAAGCAGCCATGTATCGCCATGCCGCCCAGCTTCTAGGTCCCGGCTTAGGGTGGACATTCGGTAAATGAAGCTGTCGTGGGTGGAGCCGGGATAGTTGGCATATACTGAGGTGATGATTCCCTTGGCATTACATGCTACCTGCACGTTGATGGAATGCCAGTGCTTGCGGTTCCTATAGATGTGCTCAGATGCCCTGGGGGGACGTAGAGCCACATGGGTGCAGTCGATGGCACCTAGCACTTTGGGGAATCGTGCCACTGCGTAAAAATCCAGGGCGGCAGCATGCCTTTCTGCAGGTGTTCTGGGCAGGTATATGTGCCTGCGGACTGATGGGCGTGCAGTCATGATGTTCAAGACCTGGTGTAGGCAGCGTGACTGGGTGGCCTGTGACACCCCACCCACTATGGCACTTGTCCGCTGAAATGATCCAGTGGCTAAGAAGTGCAGTACATTGAGGACCTTCTCCAGGGGGCTGAGTGCTTGGGAGCACAGGGTGGGTGATGTGAGGTCATCCTCCCACTCAGTCACCAGGTCCAGTATGATGTGTGGTGGAAACCTGTACCTCCCATACACCTGGTCATCAGGCATCCCGAAAAGGCTGGTTCTGGGTGTGAATATTCTGGCCCTGACTATCCTCCTCCTCCTCCTTTGGTAGCCCACTGCCACTGCTGCTAGGAACGGTATGTTCATCCTGGCGTCTGAGCTTGTTATTGTTGAAGTCCGCAATTTATGCTTAGCGCGTGTTCTAGGCGAGCGTGTGACCCGCGCAGCCCTGGAATCCTGTTGCCAGTCCAATAGCGTGTGGAAATTCACACGCACCACGGGATACAGGTTCGCTGACGTACTTGCGTGTGTAAGTGGCCGCGCACCCATTAAATACACGTACATAGGCCAATCGCGTGTACGCGCACTTTTGTCCAATTACACGCGATGACACTCTGACGTGCAGTATCTCCACGTGTGCCCCGTCATCACGTCCTGAGTGGGGAACACCCGTGCGGGTCACGTCACAGACGCGCTTACGCGCTGAGGGACTCTGGTCCAATAGAATCGCGTATGCGTGCTGACGCGCTTACGCGCTAAGGGCCTTTCCTCGGATTTCACGCTGACGTGCAGGATTTTCACGTGCCAAATCACTCCGTATCAAGCTGGCCACGCGAAAACACACGGAAGCCCACGCTCCTGCCCAGAAGGCCGAGTTACTGCCCCCCAGTGCCCCGAGCAGCCTCCCACGTGCCATCTGCTGCTGCCTGCCTGCCTGCTGCCACCGTGCCCTGCCATTTGGTGCCTGCACATCAGCCATCTGCAGGGGTCCAGTTGCTGTGTCCACCCCTGCTGGAACTGAAGACTCCCGACTGGTATTACATCGCTCCACAGCCCAGCCCCAGGACCCAGTTGCCCACCCACACCTGCCTCTGGGGTTGCCATGTCGGGCACTTCCACATCTGGCACCAGTGGCAACCCCAGGCCAGAGGGGCAGAGGGGCACCAGCTTCACTGTCACCGAAGTTGGTGTCCTGGTGGAGCATGTCCTGGGGCAGTATGATGCCCTCTTTGGATCGTCCCGCGCCAGCAAGGAAGGACGGCAGAGGATCTGGGCCGACTGTGTGGTTGCCATCAACGCGGAGGGGGTGGCAACCCGCGACGTCCTGAAGATCAAGAAGCGCTGGGAGGACTTGAGGTCCAGGACCCTTGTGAAGGCCCGGCGCCTCGTGGAGGGGGGCCGGGGCCGCATGAGTACCATCCAGATGAGGGTCCTGGAACGCGTACGCCCAGCGCTCCACGCCCAGATCCTTGAGAGGGAGGCCCGTCTGGAGTTGAGCGGTAAGTGTCCATGCATTACTGTGTGAGACAGGGCATGTTGCGGTGTGCTGGTTCTATGATACTTGCCTGTATGTGTGCCATAGCCCATGTATGCATGTATGTGTGCAGGAACATCATGGTAATGCATGTGCGACCAGTGATGTGTGATGCACATGGTTGTTGCATGTGTTGAGATGCCGCATGGGGAGCCCTAATCAGATTATGAACATGAGAGCATGCCAGTCTCTGTACCTGAACATGGGTGGGGGTGAGGGATGGGTGCTGATGCCAGGTACATATATGGTAGCCATGTCTGTGTGCCTGACCTGCGTGTCTGTGACTTGTGCATGCCATGGATGCATGACACATGTGTGTGACAATGCAGAGATTCAGTAAAGCAGCAAAATTACCCTTGTATCCGCTGTGTTTGGTGTGTTTGGGGCCAGATGGATGTGACTGAGGTGATGTGTGTGCATGTGATGGGCATGAGCCATGATGCATGTGAGTTACATATCATTGAATGTTTCAAGAGTCCATTGGACATGCATGGAAATGTCCATGGCATGCACCATGCCTGTTACTGTGTGTGTTTTGCCTGGACTGGCCCATGTGTTGTGGAGGGACATGATGGAAGTGTACTTTGACAGTGGTGCTCATCTGCTATTGCTTCCTGTCTAGGGGACCATTGTACAGTGCCCTGATGCTTGTGTTCTTTGTCTCCCTCTACGCAGCGGCTAGTGAAGAAGAGGGCGGAGACGGCGCTGTGGAGCAAGGCGGCGGGGATGCCCCCACGGCTGCAGCGGAAGGGGTGGGTGAGCCCCCACAGGGGCCTGCTACGGTGGGAGACGGTGAGGAGCCATCCAGGTTGGTGGTTTGCACAGAGGAGGAGGAGGCCGCCACTGGGGCACACATGGGGCCTGGTGGGGGCATCCCTGCTGGTGCAAGTGGTGCAGTCCAGGGCCAGGGGCAGGAGGCAGCACAGGTCACCGTGGAGGGGCCTGTGCATGTCGCTGTCCCTGACCCTGTGAGTGCACCACCATGCACCAGCAGGGATGCCCCGTCCCAGGCCTGTCCGCAGGTAGAGGGGATGTCCATGTCACCTGACTCCCCTCCACCTGCGGACGTGGGAACCCCTGGCCGTGCGGAGAAGGTCCTGATTGGGGTCGCGTTGCGCACGGCTGCGATTCGTGATGCCGTGCGTGCTTCCCGGGAGGAGCACGCACGTCATCACGAAGTGCACCGTGCCGACGTGGCCCAATTGGGATCGGCCATGTTCGGGGGTTTCCTGCATGTGTTGGCCAATGTGGCGGCCCTCTCCTCCTCTGTGCAGGCTATCCACCAGTCGTTCTCCTTGCCGTCTTCCAGCCCAGATGCCACCAGGGCCCCCTGTGGACCTGCCCCGACCAATGCAGCCAGCTCGGTGGGGATCCCATCCCTGCCACAGTCGGGAGTCAGAGATCCAGCAGGGGTGGACACCAGAGCAACTGGACCCCAGCAGATGGAGGATGTGACGGCATCATCGGGCAGGGCACGTGCACGACGGCGTCGGTGGTTTCCATCAGCCTGGATGCCGTCGTGCTGGCACAGGCAGTTGCGTCGGAGGCAGCAGCAGGCTCAACGTGGGAGGCATCATGGCTCGGGGCCATCAACATCAGGGGTGCAGGCATCGGCCGGAGGGCAGGAGAACCCTGGAATGGGAGTGGCTTCCGTGTGGGAGAGGTTGTGCCAGCGGATAGGTGCGGAGCGGCAGCGGGCAGAGGAGGAACGGCTCACGATGGTCAGGGCGGAGGACTCCATGCGGAGGGCGCTGAGGCGGGCTGAGTGCCTCGAGGGACTTCGCAGGGAGTTTGAGCTTGACACTGCGTTATCCCTGCGGGACCTCGGGGCCAGGGAACATGCCCGCCTCCAAGCCATTGAGCAGGAGTTCGAGGATGCCCTGGCCCATGACAACAACCAGTGAGCCGTCCGAATAGCCCGCTGCCTTTGTATATAGTTGTATAGTTAGGGTTAGGTTTCCTTTGTTTTTTTGAATTTTTTTTGGGTTGCGATTGGACAATGCACCACTTTTTTGTATATAGTTCCCTTTTTAGTTAGTAGTCAGTTAGGTTTAATTTGGTAGGGCTCATGGACCCAGGATTATCTTCTTGATTGGCTTATTTTATTTTTTCATAATTTTTTCATGGACATTCATCTTGTTTTGTTTGATTTGCTTTGTGTTTTTTCTTATTTGCTGTTCAATACATATTATTTTTTTAATCTTCAATGTGTCGTATCATCTCATTGCTTTCAGGCATGTCATGTTGGGTGTTTTGTCATTCACTTGCAGCCATTGTGTGTGACAGACATGTGTTAAATTGCATTATTTACATTGGGGGTGTAACATGTAATTGCCTTTGATATGTGGGTGGGTGTGATAGTTGGTTGGGCCTTTTGGCAGGGGAGGATGGGCATTACGGACATGATTGGGGAATGTTGGGACCCAGGTGCAGGGGGGCATGGATTGGACATGGGTGGGGGCCTGCTGGCAGGTGCCCCACAGTGCTGGGGGGTGGGGGTGGTGAGAGACATGAGTTGGACATGGGTGGGGGCCTGCTGGCAGGTGCCCCACAGTGCTGGGGGGTGGGGGTGGTGGGAGACATGAGTGGGGCCCTGGTGGAGGGTGACCCTGGTGGCTGGGGTTTGGGGGTGGTGGGAGACATGAGTTGGACATGGGTGGGGGCCTGCTGGCAGGTGCCCCACAGTGCTGGGGGGTGGGGGTGGTGGGAGACATGAGTGGGGCCCTGGTGGAGGGTGACCCTGGTGGCTGGGGTTTGGGGGTGGTGGGAGACATGAGTTGGACATGGGTGGGGGCCTGCTGGCAGGTGCCCCACAGTGCTGGGGGGTGGGGGTGGTGGGAGACATGAGTGGGGCCCTGGTGGAGGGTGACCCTGGTGGCTGGGGTTTGGGGGTGGTGGGAGACATGAGTTGGACATGGGTGGGGGCCTGCTGGCAGGTGCCCCACAGTGCTGGGGGGTGGGGGTGGTGGGAGACATGAGTGGGGCCCTGGTGGAGGGTGACCCTGGTGGCTGGGGTTTGGGGGTGGTGGGAGACATGAGTTGGACATGGGTGGGGGCCTGCTGGCAGGTGCCCCACAGTGCTGGGGGGTGGGGGTGGTGGGAGACATGAGTGGGGCCCTGGTGGAGGGTGACCCTGGTGGCTGGGGTTTGGGGGTGGTGGGAGACATGAGTTGGACATGGGTGGGGGCCTGCTGGCAGGTGCCCCACAGTGCTGGGGGGTGGGGGTGGTGGGAGACATGAGTGGGGCCCTGGTGGAGGGTGACCCTGGTGGCTGGGGTTTGGGGGTGGTGGGAGACATGAGTTGGACATGGGTGGGGGCCTGCTGGCAGGTGCCCCACAGTGCTGGGGGGTGGGGGTGGTGGGAGACATGAGTGGGGCCCTGGTGGAGGGTGACCCTGGTGGCTGGAGTTTGGGGGTGGTGGGAGACATGAGTTGGACATGGGTGGGGACCTGCTGGCAGGTGCCCCACAGTGCTGGGGGGTGGGGGTGCAAGGGGACATGTGTTGGTGTTCATTAGTTCAAGGAGACATGTGCCATTGCTGGGGGGCATGCCCATGTTGGGTGGGCTGCCTGCGGGACATGACCAGGGATGCAGGGTAGTCCCCTGTGGTGTGGGCTGCCTGCAGGGGCCGTGGAGGGTGTACAGGGTACACCTGGGAGGAGCCACACTGTCAAATCACATGTGGAACTTCCCGCGCACCTCTGAAATACACGCGCCCAGGCTATTCGCGTGTGGAACTTCCCGCGCACCCCTGAAATTCACGCGCCCAGGCTATTCGCGTGTGGGACTTCCCGCGCACCCCTGAAATACACGCGCCCAGGCTATTCGCGTGTGGAACTTCCCGCGCACCTCTGAAATACACGCGCCCAGGCTATTCGCGTGTGGAACTTCCCGCGCACCCCTGAAATTCACGCGCCCAGGCTATTCGCGTGTGGGACTTCCCGCGCACCCCTGAAATACACGCGCCCAGGCTATTCGCGTGTGGAACTTCCCGCGCACCCCTCAAATTCACGCGCCCAGGCTATTCGCGTGTGGGACTTCCCGCGCACCCCTGAAATACACGCGCCCAGGCTATTCGCGTGTGGAACTTCCCGCGCACCCCTGAAATACACGCGGCCAGGCTATTCGCGTGTGGAACTTCCCGCGCACCCCTGAAATACACGCGCCCAGGCTATTCGCGTGTGGAACTTCCCGCGCACCACTGAAATACACGCGGCCAGGCTATTCGCGTGTGGAACTTCCCGCGCACCCCTGAAATACACGCGGCCAGGCTATTCGCGTGTGGAACTTCCCGCGCACCCCTGAAATACACGCGCCCAGGCTATTCGCGTGTGAAACTTCACGCGAACCCCTGAAATATACGTAGCACGCTCCCCCAGGCCCGATCGCGTGTGGAACTTCACGCGAACCCCTGTAATACACGAAGCCCGCTCCCCCAGGCCCGATCGCGTGAGGAACTTCACGCGAACCCCTGTAATACACGTAGCCCGCTCCCCCAGGCCCGATCGCGTGAGGAACTTCACGCGAACCCCTGTTATACACGTAGCCCGCTCCCCCAGGCCCGATCGCGTGAGGAACTTCCCGCGCACCCCTCAAATTCACGCGCCCAGGCTATTCGCGTGTGAAACTTCACGCGAACCCCTGAAATATACGTAGCACGCTCCCCCAGGCCCGATCGCGTGTGGAACTTCACGCGAACCCCTGTAATACACGAAGCCCGCTCCCCCAGGACCCATCGCGTGAGGAACTTCACGCGAACCCCTGTAATACACGTAGCCCGCTCCCCCAGGCCCGATCGCGTGAGGAACTTCACGCGAACCCCTGTTATACACGTAGCCCGCTCCCCCAGGCCCGATCGCGTGAGGAACTTCCCGCGCACCCCTCAAATTCACGCGCCCAGGCTATTCGCGTGTGAAACTTCACGCGAACCCCTGAAATATACGTAGCACGCTCCCCCAGGCCCGATCGCGTGTGGAACTTCACGCGAACCCCTGTAATACACGAAGCCCGCTCCCCCAGGACCCATCGCGTGAGGAACTTCACGCGAACCCCTGTAATACACGTAGCCCGCTCCCCCAGGCCCGATCGCGTGAGGAACTTCACGCGAACCCCTGTAATGCACGTAGCCCGCTCCCCCAGGCCCGATCGCGTGAGGAACTTCCCGCGCACCCCTCAAATTCACGCGCCCAGGATATTCGCGTGTGAAACTTCACGCGAACCCCTGAAATATACGTAGCACGCTCCCCCAGGCCCGATCGCGTGTGGAACTTCACGCGAACCCCTGTAATACACGAAGCCCGCTCCCCCAGGCCCGATCGCGTGAGGAACTTCACGCGAACCCCTGTAATACACGTAGCCCGCTCCCCCAGGCCCGATCGCGTGAGGAACTTCACGCGAACCCCTGTTATACACGTAGCCCGCTCCCCCAGGCCCGATCGCGTGAGGAACTTCACGCGAACCCCTGTAATACACGAAGCCCGCTCCCCCAGGCCCGATCGCGTGTGGAACTTCACGCGAACCCCTGTAATACACGTAGCCCGCTCCCCCAGGCCCGATCGCGTGAATAACTTCACGCGAACCCCTGTGATGCACGTACCCTGCAAATCGCGTGTGACACTTCCCGCGCACCCCGGTATACATGCACACATATTTTTTGTCAGCGGGTGTCCGTGTTTGTGGGTACCCCTTTGCACGTCATTTTTCCTGGAGGGCCACAGTATGGGACATTCATCATGGCAGTATATAGGTGCTATTTGTTGGCGCACCTTTTGGCGCACATTTCTTACAGCCGCAGAGACGCTACCGCCTCCTTTCTTGTGGCGGTCGTGTTTGTGCCTGTGCGCTGGTTTGAGCGTGCGCTTTTTTCCCCTATTCTATTCCATGAATACGTGTTGTAGGCGAGCGTGTGGGCGTTCCGCGCACTTGTGCCCTGTACTTCCCCCGTGACGCCCACGTTTTGGCAAGTTGTTCCCCATTCCGAGTGTTACGCCCGTGTTCCGCCTACTTTTATTGCGTGCGCCGCGCTATGTGCGATTTTCGCTGTGGCCTGTGCGATTTTCGCTGTGACCTGGCGCACGCTGTTAGATGGCCTGTGCGCTAACGTGCGCCGCGCACTTTTTAGCGCACATCCGCTGGTTTTCTCGCGCACGGACTTCCATGAATCGACGTGCGCTGCTTTTCGTGCGATTTTCGCACGTTCACTGCGATTTTCGCTATTCCACTGCGATTCGCACGTTTATGCCCACTTGCGCCGCGCTAATTATTCCATGAATCGGCCTGTAAGCTTGTACGAGTTTTTAAGTAAAGGGTGATAACTAATCCGCCATTTACGTTCAGCTTGTCTGAGTAGCAGGCAAGAACTTTTTAGCTGATCAGTAAACCAGGGCTGAGAGAGTAATCTCCGACTTTGAGTTAGTTTAAGTGGGGCAAAGACATCGGCCACGGCCAACAGCGACTTTGAGAGTGCAGATAAAGATACAGGTCCCAGGGAAGTACACTTAGAGGCAATAAGGGCACCGAGTGCCTTGGGATCAACTGATCGTCAAGAGCGAAGTAACGTCTTAGGGGGGAGAACTTTACAGACGGGAGTGGCTGGTATGAAGAAGCATGATATCAAGTGGTGATCAGACCAGGTCACTGGCTCAATAAGGCCCGGGCCAAGTAAAGCATACTTGGCAAATACCATGTCCAGAGTATTTCCATGCAAGTGAGTAGGTGCTTGGATCAGTTGGCAGAGATGTAGATCAGAGAGGCTATCCAAAAGCGAATTGAGTTCCTCCAATCTAGGAAGGTTGAAACGCAGATTAAAATCACCTAATACCACGAGATTGGTGTACTGCAGGTGTAGAGCAGCTATGAGGTCAGCTAAGCCCTTCCCAAAAGCTCCTATAGGGCCCGGGGGCGGTAGATAAGCAGGAGGTGGGTGACACAGGATGGCGACAGCACACATCGACAAAGGATGGCTTCCATAGTAAGTGTGTGTGAGCAGGGTATCTGGCTAACCGTGTACGTGTCTCTGAAAATGACTGCAATGCCTCCACCATGCTTGGGGGGGCGGACGATCATAATGGGTGATACGATAATTGGGGGGGAGGGCTTGCACTACAGCAGGCACCGAACTCGGTGTCAGCCAAGTTTCGGTCAAGCATAGAAAGGCTGGTTGCCTATATGTTAGCAAGTCCCAGATCTCACCCGCACGAGCTGGAAGGGACCTTGTATTTAGCAGGCACAGAGCAGGGGCGTCCAGCGTGGGCTCAGTATTATGAGCACTTATGGTGGGAGAGGGAGTGAGTAAGGCTGTGTTGTGACTCCAGCCAGTTGGCCACCTAGTGTTGGAAGGGGCCAAAGAAATCAGGAATCTTCTCTCTAAGTGCCCCTTCCAGCACGTCCCGGCACGGACAGGCACAGACGGGCTTGCCTTAAGCGCGCCTTCGGTGCGCTGGCGGCGCGGCCGATCCAGCACATAAGTGCCTGGAGCGGGATGAAAGCGAGGCGGGAGGCTGAGCCCAAGGGCAAAGAAAGAGGACTAACAAGTCATCTAAGCCCAGGAGATTCACCTCGACATTGCCGGAAAGAGTTTAGCAGTCATTCAATAACTTCTTTCGTGCACATAAAATCACACCATCACACAATAACAATGCCCATAGTAAAATTAATAAAATTATACTTTTAAAACAAAATGGTTTAAAAATCGATTAGCACGTTTTGGAAGCTGACCTCAAGTGGAGCAGCTTCCCTCAAGTGTGCGGGTGGCCGATCCAGCGCATAAGTGCCTGGAGCGGGATGAAAGCGAGGCGGGAGGCTGAGCCCAAGGGCAAAGAAAGAGGACTAACAAGTCGTCTAAGCCCAGGAGATTCCCCTTGACATTGCCGGAAAGAGTTTAGCAGTCATTCAATAACTTCTTTCATGCACATAAAAATCACACCATAACACAATAACAATGCCCATAGTAAAATTAATAAAATGATACTTTTAAAACAAAATGGTTTAAAAACCGATTAGCACGTTTTGGCAGCTGACCTCAAGTGGAGCAGCTTCCCTCAAGTGTCTCTCTAAGCTTGCTGGGGGAACTGGAATTGAACGGCATTCTTGATTGTATTCCTGAAACCTGTGTGCCCTCATTTCCATCTCTTCATATTGCATACTGGGGGAGTGAGTAGTCACAGGGGAAAAAGTGACCATATTATCTTTTGATTGAAATCATATTAAGTTTATTTCTGTGTTGCATTCTTTCCCATTATTGCATTTCCTTGAACCATAAAAGTATTCTCTGCTACCTTATCCTTCCTATTCCTACTCATAAGTGATTAAAGAGAGTGTTAATGTTGTAATATTACCCATTGCTGATTACTGTTCATATTCATAAGTGTGCTATTCAAATATTATTTTATTCATAAAAGTGTGATATATATATTGTTTAATACTTCAAATAAATCTTTTAATTTGCAAAACAAACCTACTTCTTGGCTCAGTGAGGTCAGGGGGATTCAAAGAGAGTGGCGTTATATAAGGGTTCATCATCCAGATTTAAAGAACTTTGACATACAAATATATAAATAAGGGCTTCCATTGGGCATCCCATCCTAAGCATTGACTTAGTTGGAGTGCTGCAGTGAAGTCACTTACAAGGGCCTCCATCATTCATACCCGCTAACTCCTTGTCTCCTTGTCCTAATAGTAGGTAGTGGACATATTGGGGGGAGGGAGAGGGAGAGAGCTGGCCAATCCATAGCGTGGGAAGCATGGTAATAATGGATTGTCACCAGTCCCATAAGAGATCAGTTTTCAATCTGAGAGGGACTTGCTGATCTTTCTTTGACTTTTTTAGCCACTTTGGACCTTTCTATTGACGTTTGATGTTTCCCTTGAGTTTCCCACTCTATTGCTGTAGGTAGTCTGCTTCTGGACTCTTGCAAAAAACTAGCAGAGGGACATGAAGAGCTACCAAGGCCTTAAACATTGCAGGGGAGACGGAGACTGGAAAATCTAGAAGCTAGCTTGGCCTACCATTTGTGGAACCAGATGAAGTCTGGGTGCTGGGGACTTGCCCTGACTTAAGGCTTTGATCAGATCTGTGCTATCCTCAGAAGAGCCCTGCTGTTTCCCTGGATGCCCCATAACCAAGGCCTCCTGTATAAGTAGATTTATCTGAATGCCAATAAAAGCGTGGGGGGGGGGTTCTGCTTGCCTTAATCTCCATCTCGCTTAGTGGTTAGGGGTTGTAACTTGAAAGACCCTTGGCACATTTGATTAAATATAATTAAAATGAATTCCACTAAAGAAAATTACCCTATCTATTTAAATTGAATTATGTTGGGAACCGCCCACCTTAATCCTTTCCATTAAATTGTGTGGTCGGGGGAAGCTATGTAGAGCCTTAGCGCATTGAATTGAAGTTAAAACAATTAACTCCCATACGGAAAATCAGAGGATGAGTGTTGTTAGAGTTCGAAACTAACAAACTTTATGCCCAGTGGGTTAGAGCCAGTATAGGCAATAAAGTATTTGGGTGACTCTCCCTTTCTGAAACCCCTGTCTTATGTACAGAAGGGGGGTATCCGTAATCCCAAAATAAGGAACCCTAAAATGCTTCCATTCAAATAAATGTAAAGGGCCGGATTCATGGATTTGGGGGCAGAAATCGTGCAAGGGAAGCGTATCCAGAAGGACCCTGCGTGAGCCGTGGTGCATAAAAAAATGCACACCCAGTGTATTAATTTACTCAAAGGTGCTTTTATAGCCGTCACACAAGTAAAAAATAGCTGCATGGGAAACACCCACAACACACCCCCACATGCACAAAAAAGCCAGAATAATCCCAAAACAGGCCCAATCCTCCGCATCCACCCCTGGCCCACCATCCAGTACCCCTGTGTGAAGGCGCACCCTACCCCGCAATCCCAGGCTGCATCCCTGCAAAAATACAGGACTCCCTCGAAAGTGGAGGCCTCACTGCAGCGAAATCGTGCACCTCACCTTGCAAGCTGAGGCTGCACCCCTTTGAAATTGTGGACCGTGACATCCCCCAGCAACCCCACCAGTCTGGACACCACCCACCAGCTCCCCTCACATGTGACCCCCCCAGTCAACCCCAACAGTCTGGACACCACCCACCAGTCCGCCCTCAACTGTGACACTGCCCCAGGCATCCCCCTCCAGTCTGGACACCACCCACCAGCTCCCCTTACCTGTGAAACCTCCACCAGTCAGCCCCCACCAGTCTGGACAACACCCCGCAGCCCCCTCCAGTCTGGACACCACCCACCATCCGCCCTCACCATTGACACCTATCCAGGCAGCCCCCTCCGGTCTGGACACCAGCCCCCTCCAGTCTAGACACCGTCGGCCAGCCCCCTCACCTATGATACCCCGCAGGTAGCCCCCTCCAGTCTGGACACCACTCACCAGCCCCCCTCACCTGTGACCATACCAGGCATCCCGCTCCAGCCTGGACAACACCCACCAGCCCCCGTCACCTGTGACACTCACCCAGGCAGCCGCCACCAGAATGGACACCACCCACCAGCCCCCTCACCTGTGACATCACCCAGGAACCCCCGCTCCAGTCTGTACACCACCCACCAGCCCCCTCACCCATGACAACCCCCAGGCAGCCCCCTCAAGACTGGACACCAGCCTCCTCACCTGTGACATGCCCCCAGAAAGTCCCCTCTAGTGTAGACACCACCCACCAGCCCCCTCATCTGTGACACCCCCCCAGTCAGCCCCCTCCAGTCTGGATACCACCCACCAGACCCCTCCAGTCTGGATATCACCCACCAGCCCCCTCCAGTCTGGACACCACTAACCAGCCACTTACCTGTCAGATGCCCCAGGCAGCCCCCTCCTGTCTAGACACCACCCACGAGCCCCTTCCTGTCTGAACACCACCCACCAGCCCCCCCTCACCTGTGATACCTCCCAAGGCAGCCCCCTCCAGTCTGGACAGCACCCAGCAGCCCCGCTCACCTGTGACACCCTGCCCAGGCAGCCCCCTCCAGTCTGGACACCACTAGTAGTCCCCTTCACATTCGACACCCCCCAGGCAGCCACCTCCAGTCTTTACACCGCCCACCAGCCCCACTCACCTTTGACTCCCCCCAGGCAGCCCCCTCCAGTCTGGACACCACCCACCAGCCTCCTCCAGTCTGGACACCATCCACCAGCCCCCCTCACCCGTAACCCCCCACCCCAGGCAGCCCCCTCCAGTCTGGACACCACACACCAGCCCTCTCATCTATGACACCACACCCAGGCAGCACCCTAACATTCTTCCACAATACCAGTGCAATGCATGTCTTATTATTATTATTATTTTCATTATGAACCTCTGTGGTCTGCCAGCACCATGAAGTGAACCGCCAACACGTTCACCGCAAACACGATCAACAGGAAGCACCGTAGATTCATCCAGGACAAGAGCATCTGCTGACATACCATTCCAGACCTTAATCAGCCCACCCCATACACATATGACAAGTGAATTCAATGCCAAGTGGCATGCGTATTTCGGCCATGGCACATTGCCGGGACATCAAAGCACACCAACTGAATGTGTGCCAATGACAGACGTAAATATACTGAAACATTCTCCAGATCCACAAACAATGGCCAGGTGCATCACATTCTGAGCATCAGTGATATGGGTGGAAGGGGTAGCAAAATACTTGTCAGTGAACAATAACATGACAGGGCCATGGGTGATGGCAGGCCAGTCAGAGAGTGCATGAGTCACTGAGAAAGGAAAATTGTGCTGCCACACTGAAAGAGCAAACATGGCTCACTACTGTATTCCAGTGTAACATATTGCCTTGTCATCGTTTCCACCTGCTGCCACAGTGCCCAGTGCCTGCTACATTGGTACGCACTCTGAGCTGATGGCGATCCTCGGGGGGCACGGCACTTGCACTACTCCTAGGAGCCTGCTGTCCATCCATTGCCTGTGATCCTGTCATGCTTGGGTAGTCACGGTGACCAGCTCAGCTGCTGTGCCTGGGACTCCCACCTCCGGCAGGGATGTGAGCTCCAACTGACAGGGCATTGTGGGTGGGAGTGGTGCAAAGGGGGTCCCACTGGTATATTGTCCAGAAGGCACCCTGGAGAACGACTGGTGCACAGAGGAGGAAGATGAGGAGGTGGTTTCAGCAGTGAACATCCCATGGAGACCACCAGGGAACAGGCCTGCTGCAAGCAAGTTCACAAGGTGGTATAGCTCAATGTGATGATGGGGAAGCAGACTACTAGTAACCTTCCCATAATCAGGAATGACACCTGTCCACTTTGTCAACACAGCCAGCAGGGGCAGCACATAATCCCAGAAAGACACACTTGATGGCAAGAGGGTGTCAGTCTCTTCTAGACATACCAGCCGACATAGGGGGTGGGTCTGGGTGGAGGCATTCTGGCATGCACACACTGCTGCATTCGATGCAACAGGATTTTGCACAGGTACATCCACAGTGGCCTGCACAGCCTCATGCCCCTGGAACAGGACTGCAGCAAGAACACCCACCTCAACACCCCACCTGACTCCATGGGCTGGGCTGCAAAAGCCACCTCCTCCACCTCCCCCTCCATCAACCTGGATGGCTCCAGGGTGTATTCCGCCATGGATGGCTCCTCTGTGGCATCACCTGGCCCCACCACTGCTGAGGAATCCCCTCCCACCTTCACCATTTGGACTCACCCCCAACAGCCATGCACAATGTCACTGCAGCTGCCACAGCCACATCGTTCCCCTAAGAAGTGCTGTCCTGGAGGCATGGCTGGGGCCTGTGCCTCTGGCTGGTGGAGGCATCTCTGCATCCATGTTCCAAAGCACAGCTTCCGCCCTCTTCATCAGATGCAACTGTGGTAAGGTAAAACAGAACAGCAACATTAGTGTACTTCACCAAAGTCGGCATGGCATCACCAATATTCACAAGGAAATGACTTGTCAAAGGAACAACCATCAACCTGCACACCCACACACATGGACATGCAATCCACATCCATGCAGACACCTGCCTGGCCATCACTATACACAATCACAACAAACTACATGCCACCGTCACAACCAATCAATTACATATGCTATGCACACATGCATCAATTGCAAATGTACATGTGAGCGTGTCATAGCATGAAGCACATACACATGTCATGCACACACATCAACTCAGAGTGCCTAAGCAGAGATATGACCAATCACATCAGAGTCCCAGTAACTGCAATGCCTCAACGTGACTAAGCCAGACTTCCGAATGCATATGTTACATCCAGGAGTGAGTGATGCCCAGTCACACATTCCCATTTTGGGCATATACACATTCGCATCATGCATGCACATGACATGGGCAACAATACCTCATCTGGCACACTTGCCATCCTGGCACGTCTCACACACAAGTAACATTGCATGTGCACAGACAGCACTACAACACACAATGCAAGAGCACATTTAAAATCCGAAGATGTCTGAATAAACACATGGAGAGCAAGCCTGGGTCATGCATGCAGACATTTGTCTTAGAAACAAACTTGCTGTGAGCCTAAGGGGGTCACTGCCGACATGCAGGTACATGCACAACACAGATGCACCATGCAGAGTGCACCACATGGCTACTCACCAGTTGGCTGCAGACGTTGGTGTAATTTGCAGACCTGGGAATGCAGCGCCATGCAGAACCTCTCCAGGACCTGCATATTGTTACTCAATATCCTGCGGTAGCACTGGCCTAGATGTAGTGCATGGACTTGCTGTGGGTCCTTGATTTCAGATCCTCCCAGCACTTATGCACAATCTTGAAGATGCAGACTGCCACCCCCTCGGTGTTGATGGCATCCGTGATCTCGTCCCAGATCTGCAGACGTCCTTCCTCGCTGCGTTGCATCACAGGGTTGAAGAGGGCATCATAATGTTCCAGGACCTTCTCCACCAGGATGTCAACTTCACTAGCACTGAAGTTGACAGCCCTCTGCCTCGCTGCCATGGGGTTGCCACTCTGGTCAGAGGATGATGGTGCTGACATGGCAACCCCTGAGACAGTTGTGGGTGGGCAAGGTGGTCCTGGAGATGGGCTGGGGAGCGGTGGTGGTGGAAAGGCACAATGTTAGTCCAACAAAGCAGCTGAGGTGGTCACAGGGCCGGAAACAAGAGCATAGGCAATGGCTGGACAGAGGCACTACAAATGCATTGCAGGTGTGCAGCATGCCCACACACTGTACAGGCTGCAGCTGATGGCAAAGGGACCTAGCGCGTAAAAACTGAGAAAACCGTAGCAATGTGAAAACAGAGGAAAGGCCCTCGGCACATACCTTACGTGACACACACTGTGCGCAGGCATTGAGCACGCCATATTTGGGAATACATAAGTATGTGTAAAAGCAACTCCGAATGTGCATGCAAAGGGGAGGAGACACACAAGTGGAGTACAGGTGTTTTTTGGGTTGCCACATATTCCGTTCACTTCAGGGACTGTACGTACTTGTCATTTTGATGGGGGCTTTGCTTCCGCGCATATGCGCTTTTACTTTTGATTTTTGTGAGGCTAACACGGAGTCACGCACACAATTGTTTCAATTTTGAGTGTGCCAGTGTATTGCGTACCACTATTCTTACTTTTTTGGTAGCTTTCTGAGGTTTGCGTATGCATTTTTTGTGTTGCTAGGTGCCACTTATTTTAGAAGCAATCCTGGTATCAGGTAAGCATTATTTTTTCTGGGTGCCTGTGCATTACGCATACCATACTATCCACATCTGGGAAACATTTGAGCCTTGCTGGACCACAGAACCATGTCTCACATCAAGTAGACTGACCCCTCATGCATATTTTTCACGACAATAACTTGATGAGCCTTCCATATTTCCGTTACACCTGAAACATGAGTGGAAAGAGTCCAAGAGGGGAAGGGGGCAGGCTTGGCCAGGTTCAGGGATGTGCTGTGGAAGCAGCTGCCCAGCCCCAAGGGGTCAGGGACGTGCTGTGGAAGCAGCTGCCCCAACCCAAGGGGGTCATGCCATGCACCAGGCCATTTGTGGTCCGACATCTGGATCCCAAAGTGGTCCCAGCCACACAGTGGTGGCACCAACACCTTGAGGTACCTGTTGCACGAAGGCACAGCCTGCACAGAAGGAACAGGCTCAACCCCATGACACGACACAGGACACTGGCACATTTTGGAAGAAGAACTTACATGATGAAGAGCTACAGATCCTCATGGACTACGTGACCATTCACCACTGTGACATGTGCCTGCATCCGGGAGCACCCATACAACTGCTCAGCGTATGGTGCATTGGCAATATGTCACGTACGAGATCAAAGCCTTAGGGTTTGAGAAGAACACTGTTGCACAGGTAGTGAAGCGCTCAAATGATCTCACCCGTCCCACCAAGTTCAAGCTGGGTGCCAACCTGGCCTCTGACCTGACAACTGGAGGGGGATCACCAGAGGAGAAGTAGCTGACCAAGCATGATGAGGCTATGAGCCAATTCATACTAATAGAGCAGGTGCAAGGCATGAGAGGGCTGGAAAATGATGAGGACACGTCAGGTGAGTGACCGACATTGTGCATCCTGAGTATGTGAAGTAATGCATCACCAAGACACCAAGATGTATAATTTTGGTTCTCATCCGGCTGCATTGAAATGAGTGCCCTGGGTGAACCATGTCATGTGGTGGACTGACTCCTGTCCACTGGACACAATAGTGAATACCAACCATGTGTGTACATCACTGGAACATGTCGGTGTGACACTACTCATCCCCCACAAGCATCCCCCCAACATCGTCAACATGAAACCAAAATGTTCACAGTTGTTTGCTGCATCCTTGATGTGAGTGACTCTGCTCTGCTAGACATGTCCATTCATCAGAATTCTTAGTTACACTTCATGCCATGCAGGATATTGAATTTCTTTTCACACAAGTACGTATGTACTGCCATGCAACATAGACACTCCAAGGTCACACACAACATGCCTTATGGCGTGCCCTGAGTGAGTGTGCATATGTTCAGATTGTACACATCCTCACTGCCTCAATGTCAATGGGCTTCATTCCGAGTATGGAAGTAGCCATGCCGCTTTTAGCGGCATGTCTACCCCCATACCGGGTACCGGGTCGGGGTTCCTTGAATGGGGAAATACTGGGCCATTCCGACCTTGAAGAGCCGGTATTTCCCCATTCAAGGAACCCAGACCTGGTACATCCCCATTCCCATTTAAGCCCCCATAGGTCTCAATGGGAATAGGGAGGATGCTAACAACAGGCCTGTTAATGACGGGCCCATTGTTAGCATCCTGGTATGCTCGCAGGAACCGCTAAGGATGCCTGGTTTTACCAGGCATCCTTAGCGGGTCCCGTGAGCAGACCTCGTAATGAGGTGGTAGGGGATTAATGGCACCGGCAGCTCTACCAGTGCTGTTAACCCCCTACTGCCAGTGTCGTAATGAGATCCAATGACTCCAGATGCAACTCGTTGTGACGCCTGCTCCCTGTTACCCTCCCACACTCAGCCTACACTCCATGTGCCCACACCCCTCTCACTCTTTTCTATCTACAACTCCATTAACTTACTCTCTCCACTTCACAGACCTTGCCTAGGTGGTCCTCATACAGCCATACATCACCTGGGACTGTTTGCTGTTTCCCAAACTTACGGCATGTTCTCATTGTCTCCTGTCCCTTGTACCAAGACAACACTGGTGTGGCATGTGAATGATGCAGCCTTTTATGTGGCATGTGTGGCTGCCTGTTGCCATGCAATGTAATTGCATTTCACAGAGACACATGTCCACACCCATTTCACTGGTATTAGTCAACAGTGTGCGGTAACATGGCCCCTAATGTGATTCTTAAGGACCCTGTTGGTTGGCAATGTGTCCACTGGCAGAATGGCCCTGAGCATGGAATTTGGTGACCACTGTACATATGCCATGCTCACATTGCTTGTTAGCCATAATGTGTGGATGGTGTATTTCTTCTGACTACATGCCCTGCATATTGTTCCATGACAGCAGTGTGATACACATGTTTACTGTAGACACATTGCATGTGACTCCACATGTCTTTTTCTGTCCACGTACAGGTGATGATGCACCTGATGTAGAGGAGGAACCGAGGATGAAGAAGAGTCTCTGGTGCTTCGGACCACCAGTGAGGGACGTGGCGTGGCAGGCCATGAGAACCCACTGGTGCTCCAGACCATCCTCAGCATGCTGCAGACTGTTCTGAGTCTTTGGACTCAGCTGGCTCTGATACTGAACCGGATGTGCAGTCCTCAATGATGGCGGAGGTCAATGCACCAATGGTTGGAGCAGTGGAGGCCTGTGACTCTGCAGGGGGACCGGTGCCTTCACAAGGCCAGTCAGTGGTGCCCCCCTGTCTGCAGTGGTTAAGGCTGCAAGCTCACCCTTCCATGTATTGCTTTCTGGTCCTGGGACAGATGTCCAAGGGAGGGTTGTAGACCTGCAGCCAAGGACAGGGGCATCACAGCAAGAGCCATGCTCCAGGTAGGCGTGGGGCCTGCACACATGGGATGTGTGCAGGTTGGGCAGACAGAGTGGGAGCAGCAGATGTTGTGTTCCGCACACTGAAAGGGTGATGCTTTTAAGAGTTTGGCTGAGGGCATGTATAGGGTGGCTACTTCCATGACCCACCCAGTAACACAGTTGGTGCAACAGCTGCAGGTCATGCAGTCCACATGCTACTCCCACAGACTGAGCATGGAGGCCAACATCATGGGCCCATGGGCAGATCTGTAGGGTATGCAGGCATCCTTGCTTGCAAAGGGTCGTGAACAAAGGGATGCCCTAGGGCATCAAATGTTGGCCCACAGGACTGCAGTCCATGAGGAACATGCAGCCACCAGAAGACAATCTCAGATGAACTCTGTGCCAGCTGTGAGGTTGTGCACAGTGGCCTCACAGACCTCAGTCTGATGGTGTATTCATCAGTGTCACACCTGGCAGCTGTCACTGAGGACAGGGCCAGAGCACTGCATGGTCAGCCTCTAGCACCACTTCCACCTGCAGATTCAATGCAGGATGGGGGTGCCAGCACAGACATGCCTCCTGGTCCACTGTTGCCTTGAGGTCCATAAGCCCATGGAGAGGATAGTTTTACTTTTATTTTTTATTTGACGTCAACCCATGTGGATGTTGACATGCACCCTACCCCTCCCCCACTTGTGGTCAACCTCCCTCCCACCCTGTCCATGTTTTGTCCCTTTTGTGGACCCCATGCCCAGGTGTTGGCATGTTATTTTTGAGTTGCCCTTTCCAGGTTTTTTTTGGGGGGGGGATTTGTTTTCACTTGAGTTGTGCAGTTGCCGTATCAAGGCCATGGCGTATGCATTGGTGGACATGCACTCATGCAGAGTGAGGTCAAATTGCATGTTTGTATGGTGGTGCTCAGGATGGCATGTGCAGGTAACTATGGGTTCAGTGTATCCTGACACATGTGTGCTGTGTGAATGGTACTGTACTATGCCTGTTGTAATGTCTTGTCCCATGTTGTTTCAGTAATCTGTAATGAGGTTGGTGACTGCTGTCCCGGGGGAGACATCCTGCACCCTTTGACATCCGTGTTCCCCATGCCCTCCGTCTGGGCCTAATTTCATCCTTTTGAGACACTGTTCCCAGTGAAGGTGATGCGGGATTCACATCATGACGTTTCAGTCAGCAGGTAAGCATGAGCACTGTCTTACATGTAGAGCATGCATCATTTTTCCCCATTTTTGCTGCATGTGGCATTTTCCTTATATGTGTTTTGCATGCTACCATGCCAGGATGGTTTTTAAAGTGGTATTCATGTCACTTTCTTCCTCCCTCGGTCAACTCAGATGTGCCTGCACCTACTGTGGTGTAGTGCATGTCCTTGGCCATCTCCAATCCAGACAGTGTATTTCTTGATATATATATATATATATATATATATATCTCTCTCTCTCTCTCTCGTGCTACGCTACACTCATGGGCAGATCACAATCTATGTCCTGTCACCCTCTTGTACCCTGTGGTCCTTCTGCAGTTTGTGGTCTCTGCATATTTTCATCATCCAATCAGGTGTTGTCATGGATGAGCAGTTTCTTTCTGTTGTTACTATGCATGTCTTTACATTTAGGGGATAGGTCTCACGGTGGGTTGCATCATATGCAAGACAGGTGGGTACCCTGTGCAAGTAAGTGAAGGATATTTACAGACACTTGTGTGGTGTTTGGCTGGGAGTCATGCACTGTGTTTGATCACTTAATATCGGCTTGTCTTGTGGGGCACCAGTACTACTTCATGGATGCATGTGTCACATGGTGTGATTCTGGTCATATGTCTGGGCATGGTGTGGTTTCTATGGATCAATGGGGCCACAGATTGCAGATTCCAAATTGTAGGAGTTCCAGCTCTGTGGGCCTTTCTTGGGTGTTTGGGAGTGGGTGTCAGGGCAAGCTGTTTGTGTCCTTTGACAGGTGTTGATGGTTGTGCAGGTGTGTGTTTCATTGCACTTTCCACATGTGTACTGAGTGACACCTCACATCCCATGCAATGTTTGTGGAGTGATGGTTCAACGGCACATTTGGCCTCTCTTCTTATCCTTTGTCTGCAGTTTCACATTGCTTAGTCATGTCTGCTCATGTCTTCCATGGTAGTAGCCTCGGTGGCCAGCCTTCCAGTCTGACATCAGCCTCTGTGAAATGCTGCCTCCAGCATGGTCCTGTTTGGAGTGCAAGAGGTGAGTATTTGTGTACTGGCCTTCTTGTGCTGTTCATCATGGGTTCCCATGACTGTATTCCCTGCACTGTCCCACTACTACGCTGGTGATGGCATGTCTTTTCATGTCATTGCTTGTCTTCCAGGGTGTTCCTGCTTTTTTGGGGGCTCAATTTTCTGCATTTCTGATGTGTTCTTATTTTCATGCAGCATGTTGACTGATGTGTGTGTTGTGTATGTGCCATTGGCTTGGAAATGGGGATATGTGACATGCACATTTGCTGCATGTCATTCAGGTGGTCAGGCAGTGTGGAGGTTGTGGTTGTATGTCAGCGTGTGTGTTTTTGTGTGTTTGAATTGCATGTAGTGTGAAGGTGTTTGTCTTGTGAGTTGTTTGCATGTGTTGCATGTCGCTGAGGGGACACATGTGTCTGTACTCTTTGGGTGCCTGGATGTGTTGGCTGCACTCAGTTTGATCTTTTCCATTGTCTGCAGATCCTTCCATCAGGGAATTATGGCTCGTTAATGGGTTGTTTTGTTGCCTGTCGACTGCATGCCCAGGAGTCTTGATATATGGAATGGCTACATTAGTTGCTGTATGTCTGGATGTGGCCATTCTGGTGTGTCGCCCTCTTTTTCACAATTGTCAATTATCTCTTATTCCGTGGTTCATTTGGGATGCATTATGGTCATGTTGCCAGAATCTTTGTCACATGTGGATCCTTACTGCACTGCTTTTCCACACATCACAATAGGGACATGTTTGTGCACATCATGCACATTCTTGAAAATGTGTGCTGCAATAAGCCATTGTGCTTCTTGTATTTTGGGGACAGATGTGTTTTGGAGGCCATGTATGGCTGGCAGCTCTGATATAATGGTTGGTGAGTTTATGGAATTATCAGTGGTTAAACATGTGATGGGTATGTTAGTCATATGTGATGTTTTTAGTGCCTAGTGGTGATTTTATTCAATGGTTGTCATGCAGGTAGTGGTGTACTCCCTCTTCAATATGTTTCTTTTGGAAACACTGAATGCATGTCTAGTTCTAAAGGATGCACACACTTTTGCATTTCCAAGGGCACTTTCTCAGGGTGGTTTTGTGGGCACACTTGATTGGCCCATTGTCATCAGTGAATGGCACCTGGGATTTGGCGGGATCGTGTGCACTCACAGGGCAAGAATTTTAGGTGAACAAATGTTGCACAAGCAGGGTACGTGCAGCCTCTCCATGTGCCCTTACCCAGCCATATGAAAGCGGTGTGCATGGGGGTGTGGATGGTGAGCCACCACCATGTCCACCGGGATGCAACACCGTGCTGCAACATTGTGCAGGACTGTCGGGGGGAAATTCTGCCGGGGTCGGCCGGGCCGTCCGCAGACCTCCGGGCAGGGAGGCCCCAACTCCTCCCGTGTATATCTCGGATCGAGACAGAGTATGAGGCACACACAAGGAGCAAGGCAACTTCTGCTGTTTATTATGCAAACGGCAGGGATGGGTCAAGGAGCGTACGCGTTCGTCCTGACACACACACAATACTTCTGCTGTTTATTATGCAAACGGCAGGGATGGGTCAAGGAGCGTACGCGTTCGTCCTGACACACACACAATCCTGGGGCTCGCAGGCCCTTTTTACTACATTATGACGCGCTACTTGCGTCACTTCAGAAAGTTAACAAAAAACCTATCGCCACTCTTAATTGGTTGCTCGAGTGGTAGGGTTAGTATAGTACACATATAGAGAATGATATTAGTGGTCAAGGTGTAGTCAGGTGGTATATCTGGGTTGTCCCTATAATTAGATACATAAGAATTGTTACATGAAGACTCCTGAGGATTGGCTAATGTTACTGACGTCTGAGATAAGAGCCCCATGTTCTGATTGGTGCATCCGTGAGCTCCCCAGCCTGGGACCACCGTTGTTCCCAGCTCTCGGTGTACCTGTGTTTGCAACAATGTTTCAATAAGGGTACGTGCAGACAATGTGAGGATTTATTCATAGGTAGAAGGCTGACCGCTCCCACTGTAGCAGATGTCCATTAAGCCTTTCAAGTGTATCGGCCTATGTCTCGTAGCGAGGGACCCAGACGCCTTTCTTTCTCCTGGGCTTTGGCATCTCGTCAGGTTCGGCTTGGTCACGTGAGGCGGGACCGTGTTTGAGGCAGAATTCTGCACAATTAATATTGCTTTTCCACTGTGTGTCTGGTTTAATATGTAGATATGATTCTAACGTTGGTACGCGGAGTGCAAGGTTGCAACATTATACCTTTGATGATTTGTTCTTGGATGTGGGTTTGCAACATTGCGACCTTGGCTGGTTGCTCCACCAGGCTCATTCTGCGGGATCAGCAACCTGACTTTTGCTTTGTTAATGTCCACGGGAACTCTTGCCTGAGGCCTACTTGGGCCTGGTGTATAAGTGATCCATTTCGGGCATGGGTGCTTTAGGTTATAGTGGCGTATATTTCCATGACCAGTATCGTGTTTCTATTATACCTCTCATGGTGGTAACGGGTTTTAAGAGAAGCGTGAGCAAGCGGCGTTATAGATGAATTCATGGTGCATCTTGCGTTTCTGCATTCTGAAAGCCTATGTAAAAATAATAAAGATGCACGTCCGTGAATATGCCTGTCGCCTACGTCAGAGCACTGAGTATGTTCTTCGTGTAGATTGTTGTGGGAATGTTAGGTGTGTGTATTTGTACAGATGTGCTTCCAGTTGTCTAGGTCGTCATGGCATCTCTAACGACGTGTGGTTTTTTAGTCTAGCTGATCCGAACCGCAGGTGTCGACATGGCCAGTGCGGGCTGCTGGGCAAACAGGTGGACACATCCGTATGTTCCTGTACCATGGTACCTGGTCGTCTGGTAACTGGACAAACTCTTCTCGCGGCGGGTGTCTGGGCCGTGACCCTCTAGGCCAAGCGCGAGAGGTGAAGGACGGGAGCCTGGTCTTCCATTCTCCCACTTCAGTCCCCCCTCTGGTCGACTTGTCGACCACAAACATATCCTTCTCGTTATCTCCTCTTACCCTCCATATCTTAGTTATCCCTCCGAGATGTCCATAATGGTTTACATGATCTTCAAACGACCAATACATGTATTCACATGTTCCTCCAGGAGTACAGTATACCCATCTTCCTATGTAGCTCCTGGGGTTCCTTGGGTTCTCGATCTTCACTGATGGTGGATCTAGATGGTTGGTGATGATTTGTGTGCGCAGCTTCTCCCTCTCTTGTATTATCACCCCTGTATGCTGACCATCATCTGCTGGCATCAAGGGGTGCATTCCCACCATTTCCAGCAACTCGTCAGCCGTGCGTGCCTTTCGGGCTTTCCAAAATTTAATTATGATCAGAGTAGCTCCAGCCAAAATAGTACACCCCACTATTATTTTCAGTCCATCCGACAGCCAAGATGGCATCCATGACCATAATAGTGAGAACCAGCTCTTATCCTTGTTTACACCGTTACTCTCGTCCATCATTTTAGAGTGCATCTGGGCCAATTGTGTAACTGCTTCTGTCAGTGTACCATTGTCAGCATCGTTGGCAGGTATGAACGTGCAGCAAGATTGTCCTATCTTTGCACAAACTCCTCCTTCCATTGCTGTGAGAAGGTCCAGTACATATCTGTTCTGTAGTGCTACCATCCTTACAGCTCGCAGCTCCTCTTTAATTGCGTTGAACCCATTTACTGTTGAATTGATGGTCATCATTAGTTCCCATCTTGTTATTTGGAGCCATTTTGCGTTTGCGTATGCCTGCAGTCCCGGATGTATTATTGAGGAGAAAAACATTGCTGCTCTGCTAAATAGTCTGTGTTCTGGCGGTATTGACGTTAGTTCCGTTTCCGACCTTCCCCACAGGTAATTTCCTGTCAGTGGCTCTCCTTGTCGTTTTCTCCTATTTAGGACAGTATCCTCGCTGTTGGTCTTGTTCTCTTGCTCCTTCTGGAGTGGTGCAGATCTCTTTCGTCTCTTATCCCCTTCATCCATTTTAGGAAATTTCGCCACATTGACATGCTTCTTAGGTACCACTAGTGATGGTACATTGACGTGTACCATTGTGCACACACCATTCCACAGGGGAGGCAGTGTATGATATGCCTTTTCTCCGCAGGCCCAATAATGGTCCATTATTACTGCTGTTCCCGCACCCCCCTCAGGTAACTCCATCACACTTGCACAATTGGTGTTATATCCTACATCCACCTCTCCTTTATGCTGGTAGCATACTTTGGGCGCAGTCAATGGTAATATTGTTATTGGGTCTTCATCTTCTTCTACCCACGTGAGCATAGGTACGTACTTGATCCACGTCGTCCAACATCGATGATTGTGTGTCTCGATGGTTGAGATAGTTTCTTTTGTTACCATGTTGCTGCCAATTACTCCTATCTCCCAGCTGTTGTCCAGATACACCTTTCCTGTTATCGTCAGTAGCGGCCTTTCCCAGCATCCTTGTTTACCCGGAACTTCAGTGGCGTACCAATCACATGGTAGATACTGCAGTGTTACCTTCTTTGTTTCTCCTTTTGCAGGGCCACTTGTTATGTACCTGAATGCTTCGGCATGTAAACTGGTCTTGTGATAACTCAGATAGGTCTTGAGGAAGTTGTTTTCATATGGGTATGAGTCTCGCGTTTTCCATGTCATGTGCACCACTGTTCCTTGAAATCTTCCTTTCGTTTGGAACAGGGCCAAATATATTATGCACTGTGCTGTTTTTTCATCTATTTCTGTGGCAACAAATGTTCGTGAGGCGCTCATGGCGTATGGTATTAATGAGCAAACGTAACAGCTATCCTCAGTTGTCTGCTTACCAATGCGGGTCATGTGCTGGTACCATATGTTGTTTGTGACATGTGCTGAATCTTGTACATAATTATCAATACCTTTATTGTCTGAGTATGTGCTGCGTTTAACTATATTTTTCTTGGGTGCAATGTTACTATTACCACCTGACGTAACACCTGTTGCAGCAGAGGGCGGGGGTATATTAAGTTTGTGCGCAGCAATAAAATCGATAGCATAGCTGTACTGCCAGACAGAGGCAGCCAAGAACCCGGTGATCATAAAAATCCCCATTATTTTTATTACATGTGCTAATTTCACCGGCATTTTGCTCTTACCTTGCTGCAGTCCTGGCAGCTTATTCTTGCGACGTTACAGTTGCCCGCCTAAAAATTCTCAAAAGTGCTTGTTATTAAATGTTAGTTTTAAGCTCTCCCTATCAAGTAGTCATTCAGTGCCCAGGCGAAGAGCTGCTCCCACGCTACTCTAAGTGATGGGTCTCTTAAGACCGGCAAGTATGGGTGGAGGTGGGGCATGTGATATTCTATGGCCAGGAGGAAGGCTGTGTAGTAGACACGTACCCTTCTCCTTTTTAAGTATGTTGGCCTCTTTATTTCGTATACGAACTGGTGTGACAATTCTTCTGGGTAGTTATCGTCTGGCAGCACCATCTACACCTGCACACTGAATTTGTTAATTAGCTTTCTTAACAATACAATATTACGCAGTTCCTGTATGTGCGAGAGAAAAAAGAGAACATTCACGTGTTTACATGTGTATTAGTGCAAGCATGTCCTTCAGTTTTAGTTACAACTGTACTTAGCAGTCAATGGGGGGTTTGTGCTCAAATGGCGGAAGTATTTTTACTCTTTGAGCGAGTGATCATGGGGTGGGCAGTATGGGGATCACTCCCTTCTTCGTTAGTTATTGTCTCCGAGGGAACAATTGGGTCGTTGTCTGTGGTTAAACTTTCTTCCGCTGTAGGGGATGTGGTTGCTGTTCTTCCAATGGATCTGTCGTTGGCGCTAGGGCGGGTCTGCAGTTTGTAGATCTTTACGTCATGTAGGTGGTTCCAGGCACGCTTATCCTTTAGTTTTACTGCTCTTGTTGATACGTCCTCTACCAGATGGGGGCCAGTGAACCTCTTCTGGTTCCACTTCCTATTGAAATTGCGAAGTAGTACGTGGTCACCTTTGGCAAGTTTGCACAAGTTCTCCTTTCCCAATTCTGTATTTTCGTCTTTTTCTTGGTTGCTGGTAGACCCGCCCCGTGTGCGCTCGAGCTGTTGAGACACAAACACGACACTAGTAATCAAAGAAGACACATATTGATACATTTCATCACCTAACACATTCGCTGAACTTTCGTGGTCGGTGAATGCCCTTGACGTTGGTGTTAGGGGAAGGCGCATTTGGCGTCCAGTAACCACTTCGTGTGGGGTGAGGTGGTGGTCGGACCCTGGCCTGTTTCTAAGTTCAAACAATGCTAACGGAAGGCAATACAACCAACTTTTCTTTGTTGTTTGTTGTATTTTAGCAATTGCCTCCTTCAATAAGCCATTCAGGCGTTCGCATACACCATTAGCCTGTGGGTGGTATGCACATGCAAATTTGTGTTTAATGTTCAGCAGGGATGTGATATGCTGGAACATTTCGTTTGCGAAATGGGGCCCGTTGTCTGATCTTAACACCTCGCACACTCCCCACCTGGGGAAGACCTCCCTTACTATGAATTTGGCTGCTCTAAACGCATCAGGGTGTGAACAGGGCCCTGCTTCAATCCACCTAGAAAATGGGCATACTACTACAATCATATACCTATTACCTTGACATATGTTGATCATATCAACATAGTCAATGTGAAGGTGCCGAAAAGGTCCTTCTGGCCGGGGTATGATACCTCTTATCACTTTTAAAGTATGACCGGCCGTAAACTGTTGACATGTGAGGCAATTGCTGATAAAATTTGACACATGAGAGGTTAACTCGGGACAAAACCAATCTTCTCTAATTCGTGCTGCAATTATTTCCTTGCCTGTATGGGCAGGGTGATGTAATTGGCTCAGGGCGGTATTTAACAGTGCCAACGGTATTACAACTTTCCCAGTGCCACCCTGGCGCCATAGTGCGTCAGTTGGTGACATTGTGCATCCTCTTTTCACCCATACTTCTTTTTCGGCCATTGGTGCAGCCGCTTGTAGTTCCATAATCTGTGTGGCTGGGAGATGGGTGTACCCTTCTCTTATTAACATCTCCCTAGCTATTCCCCTCCCTCTCCCTCTCTGTGAGTCTGTGGGGTTCCATATCTCACCAAAATATGCAGCATATTTCGCATGTGCGTCTGCTGCTGCATTACCTTTTGATACGTAGTCTTCTCCATTTGTGTGTGCGGTGCATTTTACCAGGGCTAGTTCTTGGGGGTCGTTTATTACTTCAATTAGTTCAGCCAACAAGAGGGCATGTTGTACTGGAGTGCCATCAGCTCTCCTAAACCCTCTTCTTCTCCATTTTGATAGCCCTGAGTGGACAGTTGATGTAACATATGCACTGTCAGAATATATAGTTACCCTTTTATTAAAACTTTCCTTTAATGCCAATATTAGTGCAACGAGTTCCGCGGCTTGAGCAGAGTAATGCTGTGGTAATTGTACACACTTCATAGCCACACACACCGGCGCCTCCATCATTTTTACTACTGCTGCCCCAGTCCTTCGTATCCCATCTCCTTGATCAATAGTTGATGACCCATCAATAAACAAAAGCTCACCTCCCTCTAGTGCGTTTTCTTCAACTTTCCTAGTACATGAGTACATTTCAGTTACTTGGGTGCAGTCGTGGGCGTAATCTCCCTCTTCAATTACTTCTGCTAGGAACCTTGCAGGGTAAACCGTGCTACATCTAACAATTGCTAGTTCAGCTTTAGACAAAATAATCTCATAACCTGATGCCCTCTTATCGCAAATAATGCATGTTCCACAAATAGTGTAGTTGGACACCCCATAGTTATTGCTGATGCTTTTTCTACTGCAAAAGCAGCTGCAGCGAGACCTTGTTCACAAGAGAAGTGGCCTAACATTATAGGGTCTAAGTGACCGCTGTAAAATGCTACTGGTTTATAGCCCATGCTAGTTTTTTGGGCCAGCACTGCTTTCATCACTGCTGAGTCGCAATGTGAAAATATAAAGAAGCGCCGCTCATAGTCTGGGGATGCCAGTACTGGAGCAGTTGATATCGCGTCCTTTAATTCGTCAAATGCCTCCCTCATTTCCATAGTCCATCCCAACTTTTTCTCCCCTTTATTTGCTTCCTTCAAACCCTCAAGCAGGGGTCCTATGTATGAGCTATAATCAAATACCCATGCTCTACAGTAGTTGCACAGCCCCAGAAATTGCTGCAGTTCTCTCACAGTCTGTGGCACGGGAGTGCTTGAGATGGCCTGTGCTCTTTGTGGTGCAATCCTTCTTCCATGTTGAGATATCAGTTGGCCAATGTAAAGTACCTGTTCCTGACAGTATTGTATCTTTTCCATGTCTACCTTATACCCCTTTTCAGCCAATATTGTCAACATTTTTAAGGAGTCCTCTCTACATTTGCTTTCGTTTGTACTGCAAATTATTAAGTCATCCACATACTGTAACACTGTGCTTTCCACCTCAACGTTACCCAAATCCATCTGTATTACTCTATTGAAAATTGAGGGTGATTCACAATACCCCTGTGGTAATCTGGTATGTTTCCACTTTGTATTTCGGTAAGTAAAGCTTGTCAAATCTTGTGAGTCTGGGTGTAATGGTATTGAGAAAAAAGCATTTTTAAGGTCAATCACTGTAAATCGTGATGCTTCTGCTGGAATGCCACACAATATTGTGGCCGGGTTTGCTGTTACTGGATACTCTGCTTCTACTATGTTGTTCAAGGGTCTGAGGTCCTGTATGAAGCGCCAAGACCCCCCTTTAGCCTTGCGCACCGGGTACACAGCTGTGTTACATGGTGATTCTGAGGGGACCAATATGCCATTGTTTATAAGGGCCGTTATGGTTTCATATATGCCCTCATCTGCCTCTTTTGACAATGGGTACTGTTTCACTCTTGGTAATATGGCACCTTTTTTCAACTTTATCCTTACACCCCCTATGCTTTTTATGCATCCCACGTCATAAGGGCTAATAGTCCATAATGATTTGGGCACCTTTGACATATCCTCCTTAAAAAATGGGACTGGGGTGCCTGCGGGTGCCTCAAGTGCCATTGCAATTTTCTGTGCTACTTGTTTGTGAGCCACTCTTAGCCATATTTCTACACTCATCATGAACACCATTTCATTTTCTTCCTTTTCTTCTGAGAACAGCTCTTCATCTGACACCTGGGTCAGCCTACACCCTTCTGCTAGTGCTATCACCGCCCTCCAGGCTCTCCCTTCTTTATCTTGGGCGTGCACAGCAACATAATCAGCTGTTGCAATAATGCTCTCAATGTCCACTGCAAACACCTTCCCTTCCAGTTCATTAGCTGGTGTTTCTGGTCGGAATAGATAGGCTGCTGGCCTCCTCCATATTTTCCCTTCTATCCCTGGCATCCATGCAAATGCCATGTCTGTGCCATATTGGAATATCTCGCCATCCAGTGGCTCCGCCCTAATCGCTGTCTGTCCACAGTATGCTTGCAAAATCTGTCGTGCTGCGAGCATGTTAATCCCTGGAGTAGAGCAAATTATGCCATCCTCTGTAAAGGAGATCGTCATATTCAACCTGTTCATTATGTCTCTCCCCAGTATATTTACTGGCGAGTCACTATAATACAAAAGTGGGACTGACAGATCATAATCTCCAATAGATAAGGGAACGTTATCAGTAAATGGAACCAACCCTTTAGCCCCAGAAAATCCTTGGGTGTTCATGGCTTCGCCTGACATCTTAAATTTACCTTCCCTTATGCAAGACCGGGTTGCCCCGGTGTCAACAAGAAATGATAATTTTTTGTCACCTATCGTTACCTCTATGCGTGGCTCCTCCGCACTATTAGGTGTTACTGACAGGATGGGACACACCAAGGCCGTCTGTGGGCTGGCCTATTGGGGGTACAATGATTGGCCATTCCCTGTATAAGGGTTGTGTCCCAACACCGACACCCCACCCAATTGTGTTCGTTCATTTTGGGGTGGTGGTTGTATTAACGCCACTTGTTGTTGTGGCGGCGTCAGTTGCTGTGTTATTTGTTGTTGTGGCAGTGAATAGGTTTGTTGCTGTCGTGTTTGTTGTGGTTGGTCACTCCCTTGTTGTGACATCTGCTGTTGTTGCATGCCCTGCTGTTCTTGTGAGGTCCTAGGTTGTGCTTGTTCATTCCATGCTGGTGTTCCTGGCCTGACCCTACATGTACGTGACATGTGTCCTAATAGTCCGCAGCTCCAACACACGGGTGGTTCCCTGTTTTGCCATGGGAAGCTCCCTGTGTTGTCCTGGTATACGGGTTGCCCTGTGGGGTAGTAATTTCTGAGTCCCCCCCCCTGTTGCTGGTTATTATATCCATATCCTCTCCCCCTCATAACCCCTCCTCTTCCTCTGTTATAACTATAATACCCAGTTCCTTGCATTGGGTACCCTCCTCCCATGTTCGGTGTGTGTAATTGCAGAGGCGGCACTTGCTGTATTACACCTTGTGGGGGTGCTATTTGAGCTGGATCTTGTGCAGCCACTACTTGCGTTGGGCTTTGGGCCATTGGTGTGGGCGTAGTTATTAGTGCCCCTTCCATTGTATATTTAGTAAGTTTTTTCTGTACTAATTTGGCCTCTTCTGTTTTCCTGTCCTCCTCTTTTTGTTTCATCTTTCCTTGCCATGTCCTGCAGTGATGTACTATAGTCAGTTGTATTTCTGGCCATGGTTTTGCTTCCATTCCTACTACTTTCTTTAGTTGTTTCTGAACTCCTTCTGGGAGCCCTTGTACTAGTATATGATAAAATATGGCTGGTGTTTTGTCCCATTGTTCTCTAGTTTCCATGCGCCACTTCTCTTGAATGTCCTGGATATAATCAACAGGATCCTCATTTTCACCCATCTTACGGGAAGTAATGGCTCCTATGTCTGAGGTGTCTGGGTATTGCACTCTCAGTGCCTGCCATAGCGCATGTCTGCAGTTTGCAAATGGTGCCCCATCATGCGATGTTTTTGTTATTGTTACCCCATGGAATCCCGCTCTTTTCCAAATGTCATCCGCTCTATCCCCTAATATTGATATTAACAGGCCCTTCACATCTCCTACTGCTAGTTTCTGTCCTGCGGTGTGTTTTTCCATTTCATATATCCACTTACCCGCACCTCCACTTAGTGATGGGAGCCTACATTTTATATTTTCCTTATCCGTATGTTTCCAAGGTACATACTGTGGTCTAACCCCTCCTCTCTCCAACAGTGGGATTAAATTCTGTCTTTTGTCACCCTTTACGCTCCATGATATTGAGTCTTCACACCCCTCCTCTTCCCCCATTTCTTTTACTACTTCAAATTCTTCCTTACTACCTCTGCCCCTACCTCCCTCTTCTTCCTTTCCCCTTCTTTCATCATTTCCTGTGTTCAATATGGGTATGTTTATTTGTCTGTCTTGCCTGCGACTAGGGAGGTCCCTAAGCCGACATGCATACGGTGTAAGTTCGTTCATGAAGGGCGCGAGCTTTATTCTGTGCAGAGAGCGTGCGGTGGTTGAACATGTAGGTAGTGACGTGGGAGGGCGGCGTGATGGAGATGTGGGTGGCGTGGTTTCATTGGTTTGTGTTTCCCCTATTCTTTTCGTTTCCTCCTTACTTCTCTCCAGCTCCTCCCCTCTTCTACTCATCCAGGGCGAATCTATGTTTGTTCTAGTGAGGTACAGTTTATCTAAGCTTTCCCTTTCACTCTCTCTTCCATCCTTCTCCACTCCTTCTTCCTCCTCACTGCAAAAATCATTTATAAATGACACCCCCCACTCTGCCTCTTTTCCTTTTATTGTTACTGTTTTTAAATCTATTAGGTCTCTTTCTCCCCTTTCGTTGTTACCAACTGTCCCCCCTAGTGCTGATGGCGTTGCTACCTCCCTACTTTTATATACATCTCCCCATCTTTCACTCTCCTTACCCCTCCCTTCTCTTCCTTCTTCCCTTCTCTCCTCCATTTCCCTACTATTTTCCTCTCTTTTCCTTTTTAATTCCTCCATTACTTCGTTGCTCATCTGTTCCAATATCCTTTCATCCTCCCTCTTCCTTTCCCATTTCACCCTTTCTCTTTCTACTATACTCTCTATTACCTTCCCCTCTTCATATTTTTTAGCTGTCTCAGATATTATCCTCCTCCTCCATATTTCCATTTCTTTTTCCTTTTCTTCTTCTTCCTTCTTCTTCTCTCTCAGCACTACTCTTGATACCCTATCTGCTGCTGCTTTTACCCTTTCAGCTTCTCTCTTTTGTTCCTCGCTTCGTTCCCTTAATCTTTCCAATTCGTCCTTACCTTCTTTCCTTTTCCTCACTCTCTCTCTTTCCTCCCTCTCAAGTTGTTTGATCAGTTCATTCTGCTCATCCCTTAGTTTTGCTAATCTTTCCTCCAAAATCTCTTCCTTCTGCCGTAGTAGCTCCTCTCCCCTCATTTCACTCTCTCTGGCACTATCCTCGTTTGTTCTCCTTACCGCCTCCCTTTCTTCTCCAGTTAGTGAGCCTCGTAATTTCAACAATATCTGTGCAGCTACCCACTCATCGTCTCCTATCTCTACAGTCTGCTCTTCTCTAATCCTCCCTTCCCCCATTGGTATCTTCCCATGAGCCACATATGGTGGAGGGCTGTATGCCGGGTTTGAGAATCCTTCAGCCGCCCTTAACTGTCCTTCTATTTCTCCTAATTCTCTTAAAGGGTACAACCCTCCTCCCTCTGTTTTCACTCCCGGTGTTATGGGTATCTCATTGCTCGGTTCCTTTTTTATGTCGTCTGATTTATCAACCTTTTCTCCTCCCTTTCTTTCGTTCCCCGTATTTTTTGTGCTTTCGCTCTCCTTTTCCCCACCCGTTCCTTCTTTCTTAATCTCCTTTTCTTCCGGTGTTTTCCCCATAGTGAACATTCCATTTGGTCCTGGTCGAGACCCCTGGAACATCCTCCATAAGTTAAACACCTCCACGTGGTTTGCCAACTTCTTCCCCTTGTATGTATTGTGCAGATGGTTCAGTAGTGAGTGTTGGGCATATGGATCGAAACTACCATTAGGCGGCCATGGTGTTAACATTTTGTTGTCTGTCCCCTGGGTCCACTCTATGCTGTACTTAATTAACTTCTCCCTGTGTGGTGGCAGTGTGGTGCATATGTGCTGTAGTGGGGTAGTGAGGGTGTTCCCCCACCCTCCCGACCCTCTCCCGTATGACATGGTTGTACTCCCCTTGTTACCCTTCCCCTTACTACCAATTTACAATATACAACCTTGTATTGCTTACCTCGCCCCGCAAGTGTGGGGACTTACGACAATCCTTTGACAAATTATGCAATAGTAATAAATGTGATGTTATATTATATTCCTTCCCCTACGGCCCCCTGCGGCCGAAGCGCACGCAGCCCCCTGCGGCTGCGTACCCCTTACGATGATCTTATACAGTTGTCCTGTTTCTCCGTTCTCCTCCCCCTTTTACACTTGCCGTGGCCGGCGTTCTCCGTGCGCAGCCACGCCCCTTTCCCCTTCTTCTTTCGATCCACTGGTTTATAGTTTATCTCCGTATCAGCTCCTTTATCATGCTTCTCCTCCCCACCACTCTCAACCCAATGTTCCTTGTGCTCGCGATATCCTATTAAATCCCTACTGGTGACGTCACCGATTTCTTCGAGCTACTGGTATATTCGTGTCATGTTCTTTAAATTCAAAATACACTTGTAATCTACCCCGCTAACCCTACAGCTGTCTTCCTGTCTCTCCTGGAACAAGGTAATCTCATCAATACTATAACCGGACTGCGCACACTGCGTCGCCTCGCGTGTGATACGCCCCTCAACAGGAGGGCTTAACCAGCCAATTATCTTCCGTTTTGGGCAACTACGTAACTAGCCACCGCCCACAGGGAAACGTCATCTACCTATCGAGTTTCTTGCTCGAACAATAGGGAACCTCATCTACTCATTCAATAATAAATATCAAATCGTAGGAAACCACACACCCACCCTCACACGTAGTCGCGATTTAGGCCAATCAGTGTCTTACGAGCGGCTGCACGTGATGTTTTCGTGCCCCGCCCCCCTCTTTCACGTAACGTTAGCCCACTGTTACGAGCGGCTGCACGTGATATTTTCGTGCCCCGCCCCCCTCTTTCGCGTAACGTTAGCCGCCTGCTCTCGCACTCGTTTCGCTACCATTCATTCCATTAGCAACACTCAATTAAACCCTCGCCGCTTTACAATACCTCCCTCCTCCCTCACAATTTCGCATTGCTTGTTGTGCGTGTCATGCTCACCAAGTTCTCTCGATGCAGGGCCGCTCGATTGCGTGCACCCCTCCAAGCGGCTCGCCACCTCCCCTCGTCTGGACCACGTCTGGACACTCGCCGACCGCGGGCGGGATACTTCTCAACCGTCTCCCGAGGGCCAATATCCGGATTGCGCTGTCCGGTCCTCTCGCAGCTCCGCGATGGTCCTGTAGTCCTCAGAAGGGGGCAACGGCAGAGGGGGCCGCGCCGCCGGGCCTCCTCGCAACGGGAGTGCCTGGAAAAATTAAAAATAAAAGTCGATCTTAAACAGATCTCAGCAGTGCCTCCAACTTGTCGGGGGGAAATTCTGCCGGGGTCGGCCGGGCCGTCCGCAGACCTCCGGGCAGGGAGGCCCCAACTCCTCCCGTGTATATCTCGGATCGAGACAGAGTATGAGGCACACACAAGGAGCAAGGCAACTTCTGCTGTTTATTATGCAAACGGCAGGGATGGGTCAAGGAGCGTACGCGTTCGTCCTGACACACACACAATCCTGGGGCTCGCAGGCCCTTTTTACTACATTATGACGCGCTACTTGCGTCACTTCAGAAAGTTAACAAAAAACCTATCGCCACTCTTAATTGGTTGCTCGAGTGGTAGGGTTAGTATAGTACACATATAGAGAATGATATTAGTGGTCAAGGTGTAGTCAGGTGGTATATCTGGGTTGTCCCTATAATTAGATACATAAGAATTGTTACATGAAGACTCCTGAGGATTGGCTAATGTTACTGACGTCTGAGATAAGAGCCCCATGTTCTGATTGGTGCATCCGTGAGCTCCCCAGCCTGGGACCACCGTTGTTCCCAGCTCTCGGTGTACCTGTGTTTGCAACAATGTTTCAATAAGGGTACGTGCAGACAATGTGAGGATTTATTCATAGGTAGAAGGCTGACCGCTCCCACTGTAGCAGATGTCCATTAAGCCTTTCAAGTGTATCGGCCTATGTCTCGTAGCGAGGGACCCAGACGCCTTTCTTTCTCCTGGGCTTTGGCATCTCGTCAGGTTCGGCTTGGTCACGTGAGGCGGGACCGTGTTTGAGGCAGAATTCTGCACAATTAATATTGCTTTTCCACTGTGTGTCTGGTTTAATATGTAGATATGATTCTAACGTTGGTACGCGGAGTGCAAGGTTGCAACATTATACCTTTGATGATTTGTTCTTGGATGTGGGTTTGCAACATTGCGACCTTGGCTGGTTGCTCCACCAGGCTCATTCTGCGGGATCAGCAACCTGACTTTTGCTTTGTTAATGTCCACGGGAACTCTTGCCTGAGGCCTACTTGGGCCTGGTGTATAAGTGATCCATTTCGGGCATGGGTGCTTTAGGTTATAGTGGCGTATATTTCCATGACCAGTATCGTGTTTCTATTATACCTCTCATGGTGGTAACGGGTTTTAAGAGAAGCGTGAGCAAGCGGCGTTATAGATGAATTCATGGTGCATCTTGCGTTTCTGCATTCTGAAAGCCTATGTAAAAATAATAAAGATGCACGTCCGTGAATATGCCTGTCGCCTACGTCAGAGCACTGAGTATGTTCTTCGTGTAGATTGTTGTGGGAATGTTAGGTGTGTGTATTTGTACAGATGTGCTTCCAGTTGTCTAGGTCGTCATGGCATCTCTAACGACGTGTGGTTTTTTAGTCTAGCTGATCCGAACCGCAGGTGTCGACATGGCCAGTGCGGGCTGCTGGGCAAACAGGTGGACACATCCGTATGTTCCTGTACCATGGTACCTGGTCGTCTGGTAACTGGACAAACTCTTCTCGCGGCGGGTGTCTGGGCCGTGACCCTCTAGGCCAAGCGCGAGAGGTGAAGGACGGGAGCCTGGTCTTCCATTCTCCCACTTCAGGACACATACTGCCAAAATGATCCTGCCGACTGCTGTTGGTTCATATAGCAACATACCACTAGAGTGGTCAGGGGAGCGGAAGCATGACCTGAATACTCCGAATGTGTGCTCCACTATGCCCCGAGTCGCAATATGGGGAATTGTGTACCTTACTTCAACCGGTGTATTGGGGCTGCGTATGGGCGTCTTCATGTATGTGCTCAGAGGGTAGGAACTGTCCCCTGTAGAGGAGAGAATGGTTGTCGTTGGCATTTGCTGACAGTGTCTATTGGTCTTTGTGCAACATGCATGCATGTGCATGGCCTTTCATACTCACCAATGAGCCATGTGTTGCCATGCTTCCCAGCTTCCAGGGCCCAGTGTATCGGGGATATCCTGAAGATGTAATAATCGTGTGTGCTACCAGAATATTGGCATACACTTCAGTAATGATGTCCTTGGCATCACACACAACCTAAACATTGATGGAGTGCCAATGTTTCTGATTGTGGTAGATGTGCTCTTTGGCTCTAGCTGAGTGTAGAGCAACATGGGTGCAATCAATAGCACCTAGCACTTTTGGAAAGTGTGCCACCCCATAAAAATCCTTAAGCACTGTTTGCCTTTCTGCCGGTGTTCTGGGCATATAGATTTGCCAGTGAACAGAAGCTCGTGCAGTTATGATTGCCAATACCTGGTGTAGGCAGTGAGGCTGTGTGGCATGGGTGATGCCATTTATTACTATGGCAGTGGTCCGCTGGAATGACCCAGTGGCCAAAAAATGCAGAGCAGTGAGTACCTTTTGCAAGGGGCTCAGTGCTTGGGAGCACATGGTGGGTGATGTGAGATCATCTTCCCACTCCCTGACCAGGACTAGGATGATATGGGGGGGAACATATACCTGCCATAGACTTGGTCATCAGGCATCTCAAAAAGGCTGCCTGTGGGTGGAACATCCAGGCCCTGAACATCCTCCTCCTCCTTCGGTGTCCCTAGATGATTGATGCAACAAATGGCGCATTCCTCCTGGCTGTATCTGTGCATTTGCTGTGCTCACGTGCTTTACATGCATTTGTTAGGGTCCGTGTTGTTGTTTACGCTTGCTATCGTGTGGCGTCCGTGTTCCGGGATTTGCACGTGTTTTTTCGTGGCCCGATGTTCCCAGTTCAATTCCATGAATATGTTGATTTTGAGCACGTAAGGGTGGTGTGATTGTTTGACGGTGGAACATCCCTCGTAACGCCAAAATGTTTGCTTGTTCTTCCTCATTGCGTGTATTCCACCCCCTTTTTAGGTGGCTTGGCAGGCCCGGCCCCCCCTCTTCTTGGAGTCTTGCAAAAGGCGTTCACCGAGTCGCAGTTCATCGAGCCGCAGGACAGATTCCTTGCAAGTCCCCATTAAGCCCTGCGCATTGCTTCCCATATATCAACGAACAGGGATTTACACGCGATTACTCTTTTTTTCCTCCGCAGAATATTCCATGAATCGGGCCCAAAGTGTGCAAAACGAAATTTCACGTTTATTTACTTGCATCTCAAAATGATGTTCCCAAAGCCCTGTATTTTATGCAAATAAAACGCCCAAAACAATTTTGCCATCGAGTTCCTTTCCTGACTTTTCCTTTCAAATAAAAAGCCCAAAACGACTTTCCCATTGAGTTCCTTTCTCGACTTTGCCTTTCAAATACAAATCCCAAAACTATTTTTTTCATTGTGTCTCTTTGTCAAACCCTACCTTTTAATAAAAACCCAAAATGGTATTGCTACTGTATTCCCACTCCCTGTACCTTGCCTTCAAATGAAGGGGTCATCCTATATCACTGATGCCTGGGGGTGGGGGTTGCTGAGAGAGAAGAGTTTTGCGATAACCCAAGCAATCACTGGGGGTTGTTCAATTTGATAATTGTTAATGTGCAAGAAATCCTCTGTGTGTGTCTGTTGTATAGTCTCTACACTTTAACTGTGCTTTGTAGTATCTGTAATTCATTAGCAATACAAGTCAGTCAATTGGTCCAAGTAATTTGAAATTTTGACATTGTGTAGTGCCACAGCATTGGTGGCTGATGTTTTGGTTGCTATTCTTCTTTGTCAAACCTTAAATAGATATTCTTACTATACACACCGGCCTCGTTCCTAGCTCCTTGGTGGTATAGTGGGTATTTGTTGGGGTGGTGCGGCACAGGATGGAGGCCTCACTAAAGCTGAATATGTATAAGCACTTTGGGTGTGTGCCACCTTGCTTGGGGGGAAAGGCACTCCTTGAGTTGAGAGTGACCGCCTAATAAATCGCGAGAAGTGAGAGATTGAGAATGCAAGGAGAGAAAGAGTACAAGGAGAGAGTGAGAGAGAGAGCGAGTGAAAGACAGTACAAGTAGAGAAAGAGTGACAGTACAGGGTGATAGAGTGGGAGCCAGTACAAGGAGAGAAACAGTACAAGGAGTGAAAGAGCAAACAATACAATGAGCAAGCGAGGTAGAGTTTTGAACTGCAAGGAGCAAGAGTTAGCGAGTTGCACAGTGTGATAGTACAAAGAGTAAGAGAAAGAGAAAGAGAGAGAATACACACACATACACACACTCATTCTCACACAAAGAGACTAAATCACAAATACACACAAAAACACACACACACAAAGTCGGTCTCACACAGTGTGACTCACTCAGACAGCTTGAAATACTTGCGAGCATGAATACATACAAACACTTTTTAAAAAAATGTTACTGCCAACATGCATGCATTCACATTTAATGTGTGTACCTTCACATGTTGAATTTTGCAGACACAACTAGTCTGTCTCACACACAAACTAACCCACACGTACATATAAAAACACACACAGCAAGTCAATCTCACACAGAGAGACTCATTCATACATACAAACCCAGCTTGAAATACATTCACATATGCATGCCTACACATCCACTTTTTTTATTTTACTTAACATGTACACATACAAACACTTGTTTTACTTAACTTCACATGCTGATGGCTTGGGGTCTTCTCACAGTCCTGGTAAGGAATAGTTACTGCCTCTCACACTTGTTGTGGGTTTACAAATGTTCTGGGCATCTTGTATTTTTTTAAATTTATTTTAATTACATTTATAGAACACTTCAAGCCAAAGCACTTCACACGGTATTAAATACTGTACATACAATGAATGAGAATTTTGAAAATATATAGAAAATAGTCCTTCAAATGATAGCAGAACATAGAGTAGGAGAAAAGAGAATGAAGAGAAAGGGGAAGGAGAAGGCTGTTCCAGTGAAAATGGCCAAGCAGAGAAAAGGACCGAAAGAGAGAGGAAGCACAATACGATTGTTGTGCTTTCTAAAAGAATGTGGGTTTATATTTGTTTGGAAGCAAGTCAGATTTCCTTAGGAAAAGGTCCCAAAGCACTTTTAAAAATGTTGTTCATGCCCAGACGTCTTCCCCCTCTCGTTGTTGTAGGTTTGCATGTGTTTTGGGCCTTTGTGTTAGGGAATTCGGATTTACTTACATTTTTATGGAAGCAATTCCAAATTCTTTTTTGGAAAGAGGCACAATAATATGTGTTAAGCCAATGTCGATGCCCGGACTGTGGAGATTGTTGGGCTGCTATCAAAAGGAGGGTCCCCTGCAGTCCCTGCTGTGTGACTTCCCAGAATCATGGTGGCCACAATTACCCTGGAGCTCCCCAGCAATGTGGGGGCTGCAAAGGCCCCTGTTACACCAGTGAGTAAACGGGTAAGGAAAAATCATGACACCAGTACAGAATGGAAGCATGTGGTTTCAAACAAGACACCTGATTCGGAGAAAAATTGTAAAACACCCATGCATTGGTTCAAATGGCACAGGGGCGCAACAAATAAAACTTCTGATTCAGCATGTTCAAGACTTACCATTTCTAGTTACCATGTCAAACAGATCCTGCTTTCTGAACACTCATGCTTCGTTCTTATGTTAACAGTGCTTTGCCAGATAGCAGGCACCATTGACACCATATGCGCCAAAATCAAAATGAGGACACACATCTCCTGCATCCATCTTTTATCCCCAATCAGTACCCAGAATGTCCAAGACCCCCACCACTTCAGGTGCTGCTGAGATGAGATCATGGGCGCCACAAACATGTCCCCCCAAAAAATGTTCTTTCTCGGTCTGACCCTGCGCTTCACAACAATGCCACCCCATCATGATGTTATGTCTTGCCATGACGTACTTTGTTATCACACTAGTATAATACAAACTAAACGTATGTTGATGCAGATTACCAAATTCATATAAACAGTACATCTTGTCCTTGCCTTTCAGAATCTCTCTTATGCACTCCTGTCATAGTCGTTTATTAAGGCTTTAAACCATAGTTAAAGATAGGATATTCTAAGGGTCCATCAATTCTTCCTTCTCTGTGCACACACACGTAGGCACGTGCACAAGCAAACAACCACACAACATCGTTCTTCTTAGGATCAATGAAATCCCGCTTCATTGTTTCGTCTTATTTTTGCAGATATATGTCTGCAAATTCTAAAATACGGATGCTGCATTTTTAACTCTCATTGGATTACACATAAAACCGACCAGGAAAGAGGAACAAAAAGCACCACAGCTGTAGAAATGACGTGCGCGCTCAGAGGGCAGCGCGCTGCAGCTCCCCGCCTGGGCTGCAGCGTTAATGCCGCCCCAGCCTCATGTTAGACGCTTTGTCCTCCAGCCAGCCGCCAGGAACCTGCCTCCAGGCTATTTCCAGTTTTCTAATAAAGCATCCCGTTTATCAATGACAGCAATGATTATCTCTCACAGCTGCCCACGGTGTTGTATTTTGTAACACAATTTGGCTTCCCTGGCCCCAGTTAGTCCTATTTAACTTACTGCAGGGGGTCATTGTTTGATCCCAAATTGATATAATTGACTGGGAATAATCAGGGGGGCGTTGTGGGTTTTTATTGACAGCGCATTCTCTTGCCTGCATTGTTTAATTTGATTGGAGTATAACCTAATTCACCCCACCTCTGAAGTGGATCCATAACCCATTTGATAAATGCTTCGGGGACATGAGTGCCAGCAACTGATTCCAAAGAGTTGCTAAGCCATACAAATGCCTTCCTTAGCTAATGGCGTTTTGCAAAGATAATGGAATTATAAATTAGGATCAATAAATACATGGGAATTATATTTGTTTTAGAAAATATTGTTCTATAAACAAATCTAGTTTGTGTTGTGTCATTTTTGTAAGGGTGATTTTACAGAAACCGTTCTCCCTCTCTCTCCAAAAACATTTTTAAAAAAAAATATATAGTAGGAAAATCCATTTGAGCCACACACTCAACAGTGCCCCTAGTAGAGCCACAACAGCAAGGCATTGTGGGTGTGCACATTAGCCTACATGCAAACCTTTTCTACAGGAAATTGTCTTTGTCTAAGAGGACTTAAATCAACCCAAGGCAGACATTTTGCAAGGCTGTCAGGACAACTACATACCTGGTTTAAGGTATATAGTTGTCCTTCAGTTATATAGTTGCCCTGACAGGTAGCTGCCCTATAGTTAAGGTGAGTGGGACTCCCATAGGAGCACCACAAAATTCTACTGTCAATAACTTTTAATTTGAGTAATGGTTTTGGCTGAAATTTCGTAAGTGATTAAAAACTGCCATCCTCTGTCAGTCTGCAAGATTTCGTAAAGGTTCATAAAAAACAAAAAAAGTTATTAAGCGTCAATAAAAAAATGTTTCCCAAAAGTTTGTCTTACTTCTCATTCATTTTCCCATAGACAAACAGGGTACATTTTTGCGAAAGAGCACAGCCCAAAACCCGGGACGGATTTGGACCAGGTCCGAAACAACTTGGGCACAAAGCGTTGACTCGTGATCCATTCATGGTTTGGGGTTATTCCGTGCAAACGTTTTAAAAATATTTGATGGATAAGGGGGTGCCCCCTTCTCAAAAATAGAGATATCTCAGGGTTTACCAAAAAACAGTTTTTTTTTAGAAATGAAACAACCGCCATCTTGTTTTTCTGTCGATGCAATAGATATCCACCTTTATAGCCGAGGATATGGGAAAATGAAATGCAGGAAAAAAGCATTTTTGCAGGTCAAATAACATGCAAATGCCATCAGGATAGAGGTGGGGGGTGGCTAGAGGGTACAGAGTAGAATTTGGGAGTTGGAGGGAGTCTAGAAACTGAGTTTGCAACACAACACTTTCTGTAGCCTTGAATAGCCGATATCTCAAAGCAAACTGCATCACAGAAACAGCATGTGTTGTGGGGGGGAGCGGGCAGGGGAGGTGATGAGGGCATCTGGGGAGCTGGCACAGATGAGGGGGGCACTTGGTGAGGGAGTGAGGGCAGGACAGCATTCTCTTTACAGCCGTTTTGCTGATATTCGTGACTATAAAGGACTACAATGGCCAAAGGTATGTCAGGTGTGAAAATATGATCGCCATCGAGGTAGCAACCTTAAACAACCCTGCTTAGCTTCAAAATGAGCAAGGGGCCAGCCTCATCAGGCCATGTTTCCCAATAAATAACATAATCTTACAAGGCCACTTAGAGAAACGGCCCGGCCCATTCCATGCTTTGAAGCTAAGCAGGGTCAGTCTCAGATACTGCATGGATGAGAAACAGAATGGGCATCCAAATTATTTTATTTTTACAAACCGTACTGTCAGTCCTTGAAAGTTTTGCACTCAGAGACTTTTTTTGCCTTTTGCTGATTTGCATTCTAGTAGTTGTAGTCTCCCAGTCAATAATAATAAAACAAATTAGATATTTTCTCACCCCGGCAGTAACTGAGATGAACCTTGCTTAGCGTCAAAGCGAAGAAGGGGTCAGCCCCCTAAGGCCATGTTGCCTAATAAATGATCCACCTTACAAGACCACTTAAAGAAATGTGGCCTAAGTGTGCTGGATCCTTACTTGCTTTCAAACTACTCGGTGTTATTGCATGGATGGGAGACAGTCCACAGTACTGATTGCCATGTGTTTTCTTAGCTTTAGATAGCTCATAATACACAGCATCCACATTATTTTTTAAATCATACTACTGTCATACCTTGAAAAGATTTGCATTCAGAGAAAATGTTTTGCTTTTTGCTGAATTGCAACTTGTAGTAGTAGTCTCACTGTCAAGATTGTATACTTTTTGCTTAACATAGTTCTATAAAGAGTTATATATTTGAGTGACACTATGGTATGTGTACTTTTCAAGTTAGCTTTATAAAGCAGAGTATTTTTGAAAGCTAGACATGGGGGTGGGGAGTGGAAACGATGAGAGGGAAAGTAAGTCATGAGTATTTGCCCACAATGTGGCAAGAGAGTTTGCAATCCTGAACACCGGTGCAGTTATTTTCCGCTGATTGTGTCTGCTTTTCATGTCACCAGTAAAGGGCACTTGTGGATGGACAGTGCAACTTTATTTCAGAGGGTGGACACAACCCTTCAGGATTTTTTGAGGTTGGATAGTTTGCTCAAGTATTTGGCTACCAGGATTTTACTCAGGTTGTCATGTTCCCCGTGCAGACATTTACTCACAAGACCACAAGCACTTGCTTCGTATTGGGATTTAGTTTTCCATGGAATATTTCACAACAAAATGCTGGTTTCATGATATGATATTTTCATATTGTGATCATACACAAGCGCTTCAGAGTGCGACAAGGCAAGGGAGGGGAACAGGAGAGAACAAAACAATGATCTTACTAGGCCCAGTGACATTGAGAATGCGCAAGTGCATGGGAAGGGAAAAGGTGGAAAAGAGCATGGAAGGTGGGGAGAAGTGGAAGGTGTGGAACAGAAGAGAAACAGATAATAAATAAATAAATAAATAAAGCGATAAACAGTGTTAGTGCAGCCAGGTAGTGGCAAGTGCTGGGTTTAACTGATAAGTGCAGAGGAAAAGCAGGGTGGGGGACTGTAGGTGAGAAGGGGGGCAAAGGCAAAGCAAAGAGGAAGTTATTAAGGTGCTTCCTGAACCAGAGATGGTGTCCTCAAGTTTCAGAGTGGCAGGGAGGCTGTTCCAAAGTGAGGCCCCAGCCGAGGACAGAGATCTACCCCAAACTTGTTTCTTTGAAAAACGACTGACTCTGAGGGAATTAGAAGTAGAGGAGTGAAGAGCTTGAGAGGGGAGGTATTTAGAGAGGGATAGTTGAAGGTATTTTGGACCCAGGCACCAGGAACTTGTGGACATATCAGAGGGTTTTACATTCTATCCTTGCATCCACATGGAGCCTATTAAGAGATTTCAGAGCTGGAGAGATACAATCCCAGGGCTTGTGGCCAAGGACAAGGCTTGCAGTCCTGTTCTGGATTAGTTGTAAAGGGAGCAGAGTGGAGGCAAGTAGATTTAGAAATAGGCTGTTACAGTAGTCAAGCCTAGAGAGAACCAGAGCTTGGGAGACAGTGAGCTTCTTGTGGAAGGAGAGGAAAGGCAGAATACCTCTGAGGAGGTGCAGTAGGAAGTTTGACTTTTTAGAGACGTCAGAGATGTGGGAGGAGAACAAAAGTGTGGAGTCACAGATGACCCCAAGGTTCTTAGCCTCGCAGCTAGGGGTGGGAGGAGGGCCAAGGAAGTCCGTCCAGAGAGGAAAGGATGTTGAAGTGTACTGATGAGGAGAATCTCAATCTTGTTGGCATTTAGATAAAAATTGTTGGCAGCACACCAATCTTGAATGGCAGTTAGGCAATCAGAAATGAGAGAAGGAGATGAGGTGGCCGAGGGAAACCTGAAAATGTGCTGAGTGTTGTCAGCGTAGCACTGGAAATTTGAGCAGAAAATGGCAATACAGCAGGCGAGAGTTGTCAGGTATTGGTTGAAAATCCAGGGCAAAGGGCAGACCCCTGTGGAACACCACAGGTATATAGAGAGATAGATGATAGGAAAGACCCAAGTTGAACCTGGGAGGGTCAGTCAGAGAGGAAAGAGGTCAGCCAGGCTAGAGCCTGATCAGTGATACCTAGGTTATCCCGAGACGGTTGAGCAGGGTGATATGGTTGACCATGTCGAAGGCAGAAGAGAGATCGAGTAGGATGAGGACAGAGGGAATGTTAGAGTCAAGGTTGGAGAGCAGGTCTTCACAGATGAACAGGAGAGTTGTTTCTGTGCTTCTGGGAACTCTGAAGCCAGATTGGTGGTCATGGAGAGCGCCCAGAGAATCAGAATGAAGGATAAGCTGTGAGATGGCTAGCTTTTCCAGGAGTTTACACAAATAGGGATTAATGGAAATGGGTGATAGTTAGCCGGATAAAAAGGATCACCTGTGAGTTTCTTGAGGAGAGGATGCACAAGGGAGTGCTTCAGAGGGAAGGGAAAAGATCCTGAGGAAAAGGAGAGGTTGCATAAATCTGCAAGGGCAGGAGCAAGGGTTTTGATGTGGTCCTTGATGGTTTTAGAGGAACAGGGATGAACTTGAGGCTTTCATAGATCGGACTTGTCTAGCAACCTCATCAGGGGAGAAAAGAGGAAAGGATGAGAAAGAGGGTGGGGGGGGTAGCTCAAGGAGGGTCAGCAAGCAGAGGCGCAGAGGTGAGGAGGAGGAGGAGGGGAGGGTGTACAGGATGTCCTGGGTTTTAGTGATAAAGTGAGAGGCAAGGGCATTGCAACGAGCCTGCGAGGCAAGAGGATGGATTGAGACTGCAGCAGGGTTGGCCAGCTCCTTGCAGATTTTAAAGAGTTTGGCTGAATTGTTTTATGCCACAGAGACATTGGCTTGAATGTGGACTCTTTTCTTGGTGCAGTCAGAGTGTCAGTATTGCCTTTGGAGGAGGTGACAGGCCAGTTTGTCAGAGGATGAACAAGAAGCCGTCCATTTCATCTAAGCCGGCCTACACTTACGTTTAAGTGTCGCTAGGTCTGAATCATACCTCTTATACTTTGCCAGCATTTTATTGGAACATTTCCTCTCTCAGGTTATTTTTCTGGTGTTCATTACTTTCTTTAAAAGTCCAATGCTATTTTGTCTTGCACACTTTCATCTAAGAAGTAGGTTTATTGATCTACATTTGTATATTTCACTTTAAGATGTATGTTCACTTACTGTGCATATATTCATGGGTGCAAGCTTTTGATTTTCCCTATTGGGCAAAAGTACCTGGGCATATTTTATTTACACATCTGCTCATTTATTCCCCTTTTAAGTGCTGCTTTAATGTGGTTAGTTAGGGTTGTGTGATGTATGACAAAAGTCACCAAGAGGCCGGCCATAAAACATGGGACTTGTAGCACGCAGCTTAACCAAAATGTGTGATCCTCAGCAAATAATTTAATCGGACAGGACATTAACTAAACACATTGGGAGTTCTCAAAGCATGCAATCTTTTATACATAATAAACAAAAATTATATTTTTACAGATACAGTGACATTAAGGGTGAGAAATCACTGGTAACCCAGTCTCCCATCCATGCAGTAACTAGGACCGACCCTATTTAGCTTCAAAGGGAGGAAAAGGCCAACCCACTCAGGCCATGATGCCTAAAAAGTAAAGGAAAGTTACAAGACCATTAAGAACAACATGGCCTGAGGAGGATGGCCCCATACTCACTTTAAAGCTGGGCAGTACTGGTTGTATATTCATGCGTGCCAGCCTTTGATTTTCTCTATGGGTGCAGAAAGTACCTGGCATATGTTATACTTGCAGCTGGTCATTTTTCCCTATTTCCAGCCTGAAAACAAGGGTTTGGAGCACAGGACAGGACATTTCAGCGCAGCCAGTTAGTCACACACTGTTATGGTGTGACCGTTTCACCGCAGGTCCTATTTGGGCGTGCCCAGTTCACACAGCCATGGTGCAGGGACCTCTCGGCGCAAGGATGTTTTGGCACAAGATGTCGTAATTGGCATAGCATAAACCTGCAGACACGTTACATTTTGTACCTCTCGCTGCAAGGATGTGTTGGTGCGAGAGGACACAATTGGCATGAACCTGCAGGCACTTCGCATTTTGTAATATGGATTAAATGTGAAAAACATTTATTTACTGCAACATTATGAAATAGGCTGGGACGTGTATTACACCGTTGTTGCAGAATTGAACACATATTAAACATGAAACACATTTATTTACTGCAACATTATAAAACAGAATGGAACATGTATTACACCGTCTCAGGGCTACATTATTAAAGTGAAACAAATAAAATAAAAGCACAATTTTGCTGTCCACTGCCTTCGAGAACCATGGCCTGTAGGATCTCAAGACCAGCACTTAACCATTATGCTACAATGATATTCTTATTTGGATTCCCTCAGGTTTCATACCTAGCCTTTTAAGATTGGACATATAAATTGTAGGCTAAGTATGAAATGTATGCACACAAAACACTAAGCAATTGTGGCATAGTGGTTGAATGCTGGTCCTTTAACTCTGGAAGACCAGGGTTTTATATATTGTGATACTTTTAGACTTTGAAAACGGCAGGGGCAAGTAGACACCACTCCTCTCAGGCCCCTTATTCTCACTTTCCCCAGCTGGAAAAAAAAAATAAACATTTTACTTTCCCCCCCCCTCGTCTTGTTCTACACTATGTACCTCCTCCTTCAACAAATTACAGATCCCCTACTGCCATCCAACCCAAACAAATAGAGATGCAGGCGAAATCATGAATATAGCCAAGTTACATGTGTAGTGTATATTGTTATATGCCACACGTCCCTTGTTATTTAGATGATCATTCAGATTTCCTTTTTACTTTGCATTTTAGGACTTGTAGTACAGGACACTTGATGGACAAAACAAAACTACAAGTAACAAAATGCAAAAATAACAAATAACTGTATGGGCATCTTCTGAAGTACATGGAGACATGCACACACACACTGACACTGAAAACTCACACTTGACATGTCACAATGCTCACATACACACACAGGTGTACATGCATGTGCATACACGAATACTCGCCATCATGGATCAAATGCACACTGCACAATCACTTACACAAGCCTTCACACCATGTACACATACACACACACACATTGCATGTACACCTTGTCAGATGATATGCATACCCTCACACCACACATTCCCCCTACACTGCATATATATGCAAAAAGAGGACTGCAACATCTCTGGGCAACATAATAAAACAGAAGACATGAAATAAAATAAAAATAAAACATTCATGCAGGACGCTGCCATTGGAGAATCTTAGTCTGCAGGAGTTTGAGATGCAGCACTTAACCATTATGCTACAATTATGTTATTGTTTGGGTTCTCACAAGTTTAATTCCTAGCCTTTGATCATTGAACATAGGGTTCACGGCTGTGTGTGTGTGTGTGTGTGTGTGTGTGTGTGTGTATTTATTTTTTTATTTAACTAATGTAATGTGATTAAATAAAAAGCAATGTAACTGGGAGGTGGTGAGGTCTGTTGCAGTGCAGTCTTGTGATCTTATTTGGCATGAGGGTGTTTAGACGTGGCTGCAATCTCAGCCATGTTCAAATATCCCTCGCGTCAAAACAGCACCGGAATGGGTGTGCCGAAATGGGAAGTGCGGTTGAATGGCTGAGCCAAATCGGCATGTGGCAAAATAACAGGGCCAAAAAGGAGTGTACCGCTTGGAGTAACTGCTTAACCAAAGTGTGATGTCTATGGCAAATAATTAAGTCTCACTGCACATTGACTATAATCATTGTGAGTTCTCACAGCCTGCATTCTGAGTGGTCTGGTAGAATTTTAAAATGGACAGTGGGAACCACTGACCATAGCCGAATATCATACTGTTCGTCTAGTAGCTTTCTAAACATCTATGGTAAACCAAAACCCTTGAAATTCAAGGACAAACATTTTAGTTGCAGGGACGTTAAAGTGAGACCTTAATGCAACAAAAACCCTGAAATTCAGCTAAAGCAACCTTAACCTTGCACCACCTGTTGTGCATGACATCAAAGATTGTTAGGAAAGATTTCGTAATTGTAGGGAATTTTCCTTCCATGTGGCAACCCCTAAACTTTTTGCTATTGTTTTTAACCTTGTTCTTGACTTTGCCAGAGAAGTACAGCCTTCTGCCGCACTTCTCTGGGCTTTCGCTCCTTTTCTTAAGGGGAAACTGACATGCCCTTAAGACAGTCAGTACCGGGGAACGCTGTTTCCCGTAGTTTCCTTTATCATGTTGCGGCTTTTGTGCAACATGAAACAAGAGGGCACTGTAAGCTAAGTTACAGCTCTCTTGGGTCTCTAGCCTTCTACAGACCCTAGATACTCTTTTAGGATGGTATTTGATCGGTGCAAGTCATTCAGGGACTGGAATGGTGGCAGCGATCGTTTTGTTTATTTTGAGCTCCTTTTGGCGTTCTGAGCACGTTTTTGCCCTGAACCCAAAATGGTGGCCTGGCTCCCAAAATGGCCAGTCCACGAGGCTCCTTTGTCCTGTCCACTGACCGTCTTGCTCCCTTCACCTTCCCCAGGTCGGGCGACCCGGGGCCTTCCTTATTTGGGCATGTACTTTCCCGCGAAACGTGGTTGCTTTCGCTGGCTTCTACCTGTCGTTTGTGTGCCTCCAGGGTGTGGGCTGGGATGTCTGGTCCCAATACACATCCTGGGTGCCAGAAAGTCTGGGGTGGTGTGAATGCCTGGGACCACCGTGGTCCGTGATTGGTCCACGTATGGTGTGTGTGTTGATGAGCGGATCTCCCATTGGCTCCCCTCCGTTTTGGCGCGAAGGGAACCGTGGATAAGAGGGAGCTGGAAACACCACTACCATGTCGATCTCCTGAGTTCTCACGAACTAAGGAATACAAGAGCCAAGTATCCTGCAACCAAGAGGCTGGACCGAGGAATCGCTGGTGACCCGCTGAAGGAATCCTCCTTTGCACTGCTGTCGTCCTGTGAAACCCTTTCCTCCTTGGATCGAACCAGAAGGCCTGTACTGGTGCTTCGACCTTTGGAATAGCAGGACCAGCTATTCCCGGCGACTTCATCATCTCCTGCCAAGTAAGCCTTCGGAAGTGTCTCTGGGCCATCCAGTTGACTGACCAGCTTACAAGGGAGTCCTGCTCTGCAACTGCCGCCAGGTTGTGTTGTATTTCGAGTCCTTGTCACTCTCCCACGCTTCGTACGCTTGGCGTCCCCAGGTCTGAAGGGAGGAGTGTACATTTGGCTTGAATACACACAGCCGCTCCGTTGTCCTGCTGCGGCAACAAAACTGTGCTGGTTTCGTCGATTGGGACGTCTTTTTGCTCTACACGACTACGAGGCGTTCCCTGCTCTTCTGAACCTGCCAGCTGCTGAAACTAACGTGGAGAAGCCTGGATCTGCTTGCTTCGGGGACCGGTGAGTAGTTTAGCTAGGACCTGGTCGCCCTCCTGCAGTATCCCATTGCTTTTCCCTGCTGTGTAAAAACAGCACCCTTTTGGCCGTACTCGCGCTCTGCTTCTGCCCGCTGTGGGGGCTGCGCTTGAGTAGCGGAACCTGTTCTCCTTCTGCTGTGCACTAACCCGAACTGCCTGACTTCCTCCGAAGAGTTTCCCCTTTTGCCCGTTGGCACCGGCGTGGCAGGTACTTTGAGCACAAGGCTCCACTCTTCGCAGGGCTCGGACTTCCATCTAGTTAGGTGCCTCTGAAGGTGAACTGAGTCTAAAGCGTTAACGCACTGCCTGTTTTCCTTTCCTTTCAGGTGGACTACATTTTTCGTGCTTTAAACGCTTGCGACTGTGTATTTGTATATATATTGTGTTGATATGGTATGTGTTGGTTTAATATTGTGATATTGTGATTTTCTCGCTACGGTCATTATTTTAAAGGCCTTAAAATAAATGTGTATCTATTTTTGATATAACAACTGTTTGGAGTAGTTTGTAAGCGCTCTTGCTTTGTGTGCTCATTGCGGGCTTTCAGTCACCCTCACCCCTCTTGAGACCTAGTCTTGACCGCCGCGATCGCTACCTTGATTGGTCTGGCTTGTCCAGAGGTTACCCTGTTCCAAGTAATTAGGTTGGCCTTCTGAACTTCTGCACCACCAGGACAGAGTTCAGAAATCCGTCTTAACAAAGATCACATCAGTTATGACTTCACTGATTACATGTTGTATGAGAACACTGATGACATTACAAATCACATCACTGATGCCATCACTGGTCACAACACTAATTACATTGCATATAACTGATTGCATAAATAATTGAATTAGACAGAACATAATTTCTAAGTTAGCTCATGAAAGGTTTGATTACCTTAATAATGATTTAGGCAATGGACTTGGCCATGACAAAGGCGGGGGTCAGTGGCCAGTACCAAAGTCCATAGCTAGTGGTTGTCTAGTGTTAAGAAATGCCAATGTGCATGGTTAAAAGCCATGCCTAGTAGCCCATCACGCTTTTAAAATATACAGTGGGCAACATTGAAAGCTGTTGTCAGTGGCCATGGCTAGAGGTCATAGCTAGTGCCCAATAATATGTTAGAATAAGCAGTCGGCACAGACAAAGGCCCTGGCCACTGGCAAGTATTGTGTTAAAGACCATGGCTAGTGGCTGGTTAGTGTATATGATATACAGTAGGAACAGCCGAAGGCCATCGCTTATTACATTTTATTATTTCAAAATATACAGTGGACATGGTCAAATGATGCACAAACTGATCAAGCTCACAGGCCATGATTAGTGGCTCATTTATTTGTTAGAAATATATTGGGCACAGCCGTGATTGTGGCCACTGGCCAGTATTGTGCTAAAGTCCATGGCAAGTGCCTGACCAGTGTAGATAAAACACAGTGGACAAGGTTGAAAGCTGTATCCACTGGTAAAGGCCTCAATATATGGTCGGTAGCAAATTGCTTGGTGTTTTAAAATATTCAGTGCACATGGGCGAAGGTTGAGATCACTGTCCATAACTGAAGGCCATGACTAGTACCCATTCATGTGTTAAAATATATTTGGCCATGCACACTGACCATAGCTGGAGGCCAAGGTTAATGTGAGTTACTGTTGTAATGTAATTAGCGATGCCATCAGTGATGTGATCTTTGATGTCATCATTTTGGTCCTAGGCTGAGCAACAGGAGGCACACAGTTAAGGTGGCTCTAGCTGAATTCAAGGGGTTTTGTCGCGTTAAGTTCTCCCCTTAACGTCCCTGCAACTAAATTTTGTTCATAAAATAAAATATTTATATATGCATATATATGTAGTCAACCCTGTACGCGAGTGCAGGGAAAGCGGAAGGCACTCCAGGAAGCGGTTCTGCTGGTAACAATTACGGCAAAACACTGAGGCAGCAATCCATTTAAGTTCAGTCAAAAAATTATACTTTATTTGGACATATGTCCAGGACAGAAAAAGAAAACACACGATAAACAACGCGTTTCGCGGCAACTGGCCGCTTGCTCACGTTCAGGGCAATGAACACTAAGGAAGGGCAATTTATCCACATTGAAACTCTATGATTGCAGTGTAGAAAGTCGCGCTCATTCTCTATTCGTTCGTTTCACATATCCACCATTTTACGTTGGGTTCAAAAGTTAAAAACATGCACATATTTTAATAGACTTAAGTGGAACATGTGTTCAAAATGACCATTTCTAAAACATAAATGGAAACATATTCAAGTCACATCATTATTAAATCTTTTGATTTTTAAGTTTTTAACATAATTGAATAAATGCAGTTATTTTACCCATTTGATAAAAACGAGAAAGGATTATAGTGCATAGTGCACACAACCTCTTTGTTTTTAAGACACAAGTATGTTTAAATTACAAGTTCTAATGCAGTAGTACCTTTTTGGAATTGCTGTGCAAAATATGCTCTGTACAGCTTAATGCTGTTAAGGTGCTATGTGCTAGCAGCCTCCACGGAGTGTAACTCCGGATAATAAAGTGCTTAGTGCATCTAATGACCTTCATTAAAATTCTCCATTTCAATATGGAATAAAGTGCTTAGTGCATAAAAGGCTTCCCTTTGGTACATTAAAGATTACATGTGTCATGATTTGCTGCATCAATATAAAGTTCTAATTAACCCTTCTGGGAAGAGAAATGCGCGTATAAGTGGTAAGGTTCCTGTGTCCATACATATTTAAGCAAAAGATGAAATGCTAGCCCTGCCAAAAAAAGAGAAAAAAAAATAATGTGAAAATAAATATTAAAATACTTTAAAATAAAGGGGCGTCCAGGCCTCACTGGAGATTCATTATGCATGAAGTAAATATATATTCAAATAAAAAAGGGAAGTTATGGTTAAGTTCTAACAAAAGCCTATGAAATTCAATGAAAAAACGTTGTTAAAGGGATGTTATGGTTAAGTTGCACTAATAAAAAGCTATTAAATTCAAAGATATAATGTTGTTGAAGGGATGTTATGGTTACAAGTCAAACCGAAAAACCGCAGAAATGTGCAGTTATGGCAAGCTAAGCAACCATAACTCGCGCCACCACTGTGCACTGCTAAGACTAAAACTAACACCCAGGACATCAAAGATGACATCACAAATGTCATTGATGACATGAACAACTACGGGACGGATTTTCACCAAATTTATAAAAGTACAGCGTCAGGACCAAGCCACCGCTCTTGGCGCAAATCTGGTGAAAATCCGTCCAGACGGTTGGGCTGTAGGCGTGCCACAATTATTTTCCATTATGTCTATGGAAAAATAAAATGTTGAGAGCCCTCTGTACCTTTGCCCCCCTTGATAAAACCTCACCAAACTTGCCAGAACAATTCAGAGCGGGCCATATACTTTCTTTGCAAAGTTTGGTAAGGATTCATTGAGGGGGAGCAAAGTTGTAAGCAGCCCAAAAAGTGTTCTTCCTATGAATTGAGCAACTTAACCATAACTATACGGCTGCTACCGCAGGCTGGTTAATTGTACAAAATATATGTTTTACTTAAAGATTTGAGACCAGTGTATATTACTACAGTGTGTCTTTGTGGGTTTTTTTTATACATAGGTAACACATGCTTATACCGTGTAAAAGCATTTGGTACATTGGTTGATCACACAAAATGGTTAACTGATAGACCAAGGGGAGCTTGATCAAATCAAGCATATAGCGAGTTGTTTTTCTGCCAACAGCATTTTGACGCAATAAACATTCCCTTGTCAGAGGTGGAGGACACAGAGCACTTTAAGATAAAGCTCAAATTAAAGTCAGCAGATAATGATAAAGAGAAATAAAATGCTCAACTAAGCGTGAAACAGATACACGGAATATGTAAAGCCGGGTTTTCCATTGAATTCCCCTCAGAATTATCTTACTAAGTGGTCCAGTATAAAACTGTGCAAATTCATAGTATATCTGCGCATGAACATATTGCTGCTACAAGAATACATCAGCGCTTGGAACGGGACACCCTGTGACAGACACAAATGTAGGTTATGTTCTGACCAAAGAGAAACAGTGTGACGCATCATTGCTGACTGCAAAGTTCTTCTCCAGTATTAAAAAGGACATAGCAGATCTTTAAATGAAGAGAATAAACACCTTACAGATTAATTTTGGTCAATGATTTTTTATGGGAAATTCTTTGGTTATTACTGTGGCTGCATGCCATATATGGAGGCAATTTCTGGGAAAATTGAACCCATAGAGGAAAAAATGCATGGTAGAAGGTCCGGTTAAAATAGACCTGTTGATATAAGGAAAGGCAAACTGGTACATACAGTATTGAGTCAAAGTAGGGACAGATTTGATAAATGTATTTTAACTATAATTGGTTATTCATAAAATGCTTAATATTGAAGAGATTTTTAAGCATAGACCAGGATTCGGAACTGTGTTGCTCGCCATCCCAAGATGAGCGTGTTGCCACTGAGCTATACTACCCATGCAGTTGGTTGTTAGTTTTGGAAATCTAATGTTGTTTGTATTTTAAAAGATATTAGATATTTATTTCTCTTTTAAGGAATGTGTAGTTGAGAAATTTATTTTTCTTTTTGTGTAACAATTTTATTGAGATGAATGTGCAAAAGGCATGGAAGATGCCATAAGCACTAAATTAAATTTTGAAATATTCGTCTATTCGTGTTGACCTGCTAAATGAGTCATAGGGGCCGATTCATGGAACAAACGTGCGCCGAAAATCTACGCGCAAGCAGGCGCAAGCAGGCGCAAGCGGAAAAAAACAGGCGCATGCGCATGCGTGCGATTCATGGAAGTCCCTGCGCGTGTCTTCCTCGGGATGTGCGCCAAACCCGTGCATGGCGCACACGTCACTGCAACATCCCGAAAGACGTGCGCGACGCGCACAGTGAAAGCGCACAACCTCTGCGCATACACTAGAAAGTGGACGGAACACGGGTCGTAACGCGCGGAATGGGGAACAACTTGCGAAAACAAGGGCGTAACAGGGGATGTACTGCAGAGAAGCAGACGGAACGCCCACACGCACCCGAACCACACGTATTCATGGAATCGAATAGGGCAAAGCCACGCACAGCGAAAGACACGCACAAGCCCAAACACGTCCGCCACACGAAGGCAGGCGGTAGCGTCCGTGCGCATTACAAAAGTGGCAACATACAGCAATAGTGCCTGTGCGAGCAGGGTACGCGTATCTCAGGGGTGTGCGGGAAGTTCCACACGCGATTCCATCAGGGTACGTGTATTTCGGGGTGCGCGTGAAGTTCCACACGCGGTTCCATCAGGGTACGTGTATTTCGGGGTGCGCGTGAAGTTCCACACACGATTCCATCAGGGTACGTCTATTTCGGGGTGCGCGTGAAGTTCCACACGTGATATCAGCAGGGTACGTGTATTTCAGTGTGCAGGGGAAGTCACACACGCGATTCCAGCAGGGTACGTGTATTTCAGGGGTGCGCGGGAATTTCCACACGCGGTTGGGCCCGTGCGAGCAGGGTACGCGTATCTCAGGGGTGCGCGGGAAGTTCCACATGCGATTCCATCAGGGTACGTATATTTCGGGGTGTGCGTGAAGTTCCACACGCGATTCCATCAGGGTACGTGTATTTCGGGGTGCGCGTGAAGTTCCACACCCGACATCAGCAGGGTACGTGTATTTCAGGGTGCAGGGGAAGTTACACACGCGATTCCAGCAGTGTACGTGTATTTCAGGGGTGCGCGGGAATTTCCACATGCGATTGGGCCCGTGCGAGCAGGGTACGCGTATCTCAGGGGTGCGCGGGAAGTTCCACACACGATTCCATCAGGGTACATGTATTTCGGGGTGCGCGTGAAGTTCCACACGCGATTCCATCAGGGTACGTGTATTTCGGGGTGCGCGTGAAGTGCCACACGCGATATCAGCAGGGTACGTGTATTTCAGGGTGCAGGGGAAGTCACACATGCGATTTCTGCAGGGTACGTGTATTTCAGGGGTGCGTGTGAAGTTCCACACGCGATATCAGCAGGGTACGTGTATTTCGGGGTGCGGGGGAAGTTACACACGCGAAATCAGCAGGGTACGTGTATTCCAGGGGTGCGTGGGAAGTTCCACATGCGATTCCATCAGGGTACGTGTATTTCGGGGTGCGGGGGAAGTTCGACACTTGATTCCATCAGGGTACGTGTATTACAGGGGTGCGCGGGGAGCACCACACGTGAATTGCACGTGTGGGCCCTCCCAGGTGTTCCCTCTACACCCTCCACGGCACCTGCAGGTGGCTCACACCACAGGGGCCTACCCTGCACATGTCCTGCAGGCACCCCATCCACCATGGCCATGCCCCCCAGCCAAACCACATGTCAACTTGCACTACTGCCCACCAACGCATGTCCCCCTGCACCCCCAGCCACCAGGGGCACCAACCACCAGGCCCCCACCCATTTCTCCCACCACCCCCACCCCTCCAGTCACCAGGGGCAGCCTCCACCAGTCCCCCACCCATGTCTCCCACCACCCCCACCCCCCAGCCTACCAGGGGCAGCCTCCACCAGGCCCCCACCCATGTCTCCCACCACCCACACCCCCCAGCAGTGCAGGGTCACCCACCACCAGGCCCCCACCCATGTCTCCCAGCACCCCCACCCCCCAGCACTGTGGGGCACCTGCCACCAGGCCCCCACCCATGTCCAACTCATGTTCCCCACCACCCCCACCCCCCAGCACTGTGGGGCACCTGTCAGCAGGCCCCCACCCATGTCCAACTCATGTCTCCCACCACCCCCACCCCCCGAGTCACCAGGGGCAGCCTCCACCAGGCCCCCACCCATGTCTCCCACCACCCCCACCCACCAGGGGCACCAACCACCAGGCCCCCACCCATGTCTCCCACCACCCCCCCAGTCACCAGGGGCAGCCTCCACCAGGCCCCCACCCATGTCTCCCAGCACCCCTACCCCCCAGCACTGTGGGGCACCTGCCACCAGGCCCCCACCCATGTCCAACTCATGTTCCCCACCACCCCCACCCCCCAGCACTGTGGGGCACTTGCCAGCAGGCCCCCACCCATGTCCAACTCATGTTCACCACCACCCCCACCCCCCTGCACTGTGGGGCACCTGCCAGCAGGCCCTACCCATGTCTCCCACCCCCCCCACCCCCCAGTCACCAGGGGCAGCCTCCACCAGGCCCCCACCCATGTCTCCCACCACCCCCACCCCCCAGTAGTGCAGGGGCAGCCTCCACCAGGCCCCCACCCATGCCTCCCAGCACCCCCACCCCCCAGCACTGTGGGGCACCTGCCAGCAGGCCCCCACCCATGTGCAACTCATGTACCCTTGCACCCCCACCCCCCAGCACTGTGGGGCACCTGCCAGCAGGCCCCCACCCATGTCCAACTCATGTTCCCCATCACCCCCACCCCCCAGCACTGTGGGGCACCTGCCAGCAGGGCCCCACCCATGTCCAACTCATGTTCCCCACCACCCCCACCCCCCAGCACTGTGGGGCACCTGCCAGCAGGCCCCCACCCATGTCCAACTCATGTTCCCCACCACCCCCACCCCCCAGCACTGTGGGGCACCTGCCAGCAGGCCCCCACCCATGTCCAACTCATGTTCCCCACCACCCCCACCCACCAGCACTGTGGGGCACCTGCCAGCAGGCCCCCACCCATGTCCAACTCATGTTCCCCACCACCCCCACCCCCCAGCACTGTGGGGCACCTGCCAGCAGGACCCCATCCATGTCCAACTCATGTTCCCCACCACCCCCAATCCCCAGCACTGTGGGGCACCTGCCACCAGGCCCCCACCCATGTCCAACTCATGTTCCCCACCACCCCCACCCCCCAGCACTGTGGGGCACCTGCCACCAGGCCCCCACCCATGTCCAACTCATGTTCCCCACCACCCCCACCCCCTCAGTCACCAGGGGCAGCCTCCACCAGGCCCCCACCCATGTCTCCCACCACCCCCACCCCCCAGCCACCAGGGGCACCAACCACCAGGCCCCCACCCATGTCTCCCACCACCCCCACCCCCCAGCCACCAGGGGCACCCACCACCAGGCCCCCACCCATGTCTCCCACCACCCCCACCCCCCAGCCACCAGGGGCACCAACCACCAGGCCCCCACCCATGTCTCCCAGCACCCCCACCCCCCCAGTCAACAGGGGCAGCCTCCACCAGGCCCCCACCCATGTCTCCCACCACCCCCGACCCCCAGCCACCATGTCCTCACAATCCCCAATCATGTGCGTTATGGTCAGCCTCCACAGCCAAAAAGCCCTACCAAGTAACCCATTCACCCACATGGAAATGGAAATTACATGTTACACCCCCAATGTTCATAAAGCAAATGAACCCAAGTCTGTCACACACAATGGTTGCAATTGAATGGGAAAACACCCAACATGACATGCATGAAACCAATGAGATGATACCACACAGTGAAGTATGAAAACAAAATTGTATTAAAAAAAAAGAATGCAAAAGAAATGAAGCAAACTACAATGGCAATGAAAAAAAGATAAGCTGCATGTACGTTTAAAAAATTAAAAACACCAAATCCTAATCCAAAAAAATGTTGTCCAAAGTCAAATGAAAAATAAAATCATTCCAATGAAGAACTATGTACAAAACTTCCAAGGGTCCATGAGCCCAACTGAAAAAAGGAAACCTACAAAAAACCCTAACTAAAATGCAACTATATACAAAAAGTGGAGCAGTGTCCGTCGACTCCAAATCATAAGAACAAACAAAGGAAACCTAAAACTAAAGAACTATATACAAAGGCGGCGGGCAAGTCCAGCGGCTCACTCCGTGGTGTTCCGGGCCAGGGCATCATCGAACTCCTGTTCGATGTCCCGGAGGCGGTCCTGTTCCATGGCCCCGAGGGTCCGCAGGGACGACGCCGTGTCCTCCTCCACCCCCCTGCGGATTGCCTCGAGGCACTCGGCCCGCCTCAGGGCCCTCCGCATGGAGTTCTCCGCCCTGACCATTGTGAGCCGCGCCTCTTCCGCCCGCCGCCGCTCCGCATCTATGGCGTGGCCCAACCGCTGCCACACGGAAGACACTCTCTGTCCTGGGTCCTCCTGCCCTCCGGCCGATGCCTGCCCCTCCGATGTCAAAGGCCCCGAGCCTTCATGGCTCCCACCATGTTGCTGCTGCTGCTCTGCCTCTGCCCGTGCACTGCCTCCTGCTGCCTGCACATCCTCCGCCGGCTGGGGTGCAGTCGTAGATGTGGCCACCCCTGCTGGACGTCCGACTCCCGACTGTGGCAGGGATGCCTCCTCCACCAGCCTGGCCGCACCGTCAGAGGCAGCTCCACAGGGCACCCAGGTGACTGATGGGTGGGAAGATGGCACAGAGGACGACTGGCGCGTAGGGGGTCCAGTTGAGGAGGGGGTCGGAGCAAGCCCCATCAGACGGAGGAATCCGGCCTGGGTGACCTGTCCCAGCAGGCTGACGTGGTCAACGAGCCATTCGAGATGACGTGCAGTCTCTCCATGAAAAGACTGCAGGTCACCTCGCATGGCCTGTTGACGCAACGCCACACCAGCCAGGACAGGCTCAACCCGGACCTGGATAGCCACGTCCGCAGGCAGAGGAAGGCCAGTTGACGTCAGCTCATCCCCTGCCTGAAAACGGGTCTGGACGTAGGCATCCCTGCTGGTGCAAGATGATGCAGGGACAGGATCGGGGACAGGATTGCACACAGGCACCTCCGCGGCGGCCTGTGCTGCCTCCTGTCCCTGGTCCTGCACTGCACCACTAGCACCAGTGGGATCCCCACCTCCAGACACCGTCTCTGGTGCTTGCACGGCCTCCTCCTCCACCAAACCCCCCACCAACCTGGATGACTCCGTGCCATCTTCCCCTGTTGGGCCCTGTGGGGTCCCAGCTGCCCCTTCTACTGCCGAGGAGTCCAACTCCAACCTCCGCCTCTTGGACCTCCCCCCGGCAGCTGCGGCCTGGGACGCGGCACCGGACTCCTCACTCCCCGACGAGATGACAACACGGGAGGGGAGCCAGGCCTTGCGTCTCCGGCTGGCGGTGGGATCCCCGCCGCTGTGCTCCACAGCACCTTCTCCGCCCTCTTCATCAGTTGACGCTGCAGACAGGGAGAAACAAAACACAGGCATCAGGGCACTGTACAATGGACACATACACACATGTCAGTTGCACATGAGTGGCATTGGCAAACCTCAGACATGTCATCACAATCCCCAACACACATGTCATTACAACTCACACACATGAGCCATCCCACAGCCATATCGCAACTGCCACCACCATCCATACACATACAACAGCATGAGCTGCCAAAGGTGAGCCAGACATCACATGCAACACAGGAAGTGCACCACACATGTACACACACCACCACACTTGCATGCATGTGTACACATCTGCCAAGTGTCGCACTGTTCAGACGGGCATCCATTTCACATCTGCCAATCAGGCTTCCACATACCGCTGTCACATGAATCCATGTTGCATCACTGTTGCACACTTGTCAAATACACACACATGCACATGTACACAGTGCTGATACATGCTGCCGAAAACAACATACATGCGTGACATCACGGACATGTCTACTTACTTACATACACATTCATGCCCACACAACTGCATTTGGCATGCAAGCCTACACACACAAGCACCATCCATGTCTCACACATTACAGCCCTCGTATGTGTCAGCCCCACGGCCCTGTATACCCCCACCCATACTCGACCCCATACAAACAGATGTGCAACCTGCACACTACCGAATAATCACCACATGCACTGCTCACAATCAGGATGCATGTACACTCACCGCTCGACTCCAGACGGGTCTGCTTCTCTAGGACCTGGACGTGGAGCGCTGGGGATATGCGTTCCAGGACCCTCATCTGTTCTTCCGACAAGTGGCCCCGGCGCCCCTTGGCATCCGCTGCCTTCAAGAGGCACCGGGCCTTGTTCAGGGTCCTGGACCTGAAGTCCTCCCAGCGCTTCCTGACATGTTGTAAGTCGCGGACTGCCACCCCCTCCGCGTTGATGGCAGTCACGATGTCAGTCCAGATCCGAGTCCGTCCTTCCTTGTCGGCGCGGGAACTTCCGAAGAGGGCATCATACTGCCCCAGGACTTGCTCCACCAGGACACCAACTTCGGTGGCACTGAAGCTGGTGCCCCTCTGCCTCTCTGGCCGGGGGTTGTCAGTGGTCACAGATGGTGTTTGCCCCGACATGACAACCCCAGAGGCAGGAGTGGGTGGGCAACTGGGTCCTGGGGCTGGGCTGTGGAGCGAATGAATCCCAGTCGGGAGTCTTCGGTTCCAGCAGGGGTGGTCACAGCAACAGCACCCCTGGCTGATGTGCAGGCAGCAAATGGCATTGCACGTGGGCAGCAGGCAGTCAGGCAGCAGCAGATGGCAGGTGGGAGCGTGCTCGGGGCTCTGGGGGGCAGTAGTTCGGCCTTCTGGGCAGGAGTCTGGTCTTCCGTGTGCATACGCGTGGCCAGCTTGATACGGAGTGATTTGGCACGTGAAAAATCTGCACGTCAGCATGTAATTCGAGGAAAGGCCCTTAGCGCGTAAGCGCGTCTGCACGCATACGCATTTTCATTGGACAGAAGGACCCTCAAGCAAGCGCCCCTGTGACGTGACGCGTACAGATGTGCATGCGCATTTCAGCGCGCGTGAAAAACTGCACGTCCGCGTGTAATATGAGGAAAGGGCCCATGCGCGTATGCACGGCAGCACGCATATGCGATTTCATTGGACCAAAGGCCCTTAGCGCGTGAGCGCGTCTGTGACGTGACGCGCGCAGGTGTTTCCCTCATTGCACGTGATGACAGAACACACGTGGATTTCCACCAATCGCGTGTGAAAGTTCCCGGCACCCCGGAACACACGTACCCAGGCTAATCGCGTGTGGAACTTCCCACGCACCCCGAAACACACGTACCCAGGCCAGTTGCGTGTACGCCCACTCCCCTCCGATCACACGCGATGACACTCGGACCGTATCCGAATACGGGAAACACGCGCACGGCAAAAGACGTGCACAGGCGTCAACGCGTCTGCCACACGAATGCAGGCGGAAGTGTCCCCGCGCACAGCATAAAAGTGCGCGCAAACAACAAACGCGTATATACATCGATGAATACCCCATTTGTCGCTGCACTGATCGTGGGACACCGCAGGAGGAGGAGAATAGCCAGGGCACGCATTTTCGCACCACGGACAAGCCTTTTTGGGATGCCTGATGACCAGGTCTATGGCAGGTATAGGTTTCCACCCCATATCATCCTAGACCTGGTCAGGGAGTGGGAAGATGACCTCACATCCCCCACCCTTTGCTCCCAAGCATTGAGCCCCTTGGAGAACCTGCTCAATGTCCTGCATTTTTTGGCCACTGGGTCATTTCAGCGGACCACTGCCATAGTGGGGGGGGTCTCACAGGCCACGCAGTCACGCTGCCTACACCAGGTACTGGCAATCATGACAGCGCGCCCCTCAGTCCGCAGGCACATATACATGCCCAGAACACCCGCAGAAAGGCAGGCCGTTGTCCTGGATTTTTTCAGGGTAGCACACTTCCCCAAAGTGCTCGGTGCCATAGATTGCACCCATGTGGCCCTACGTCCACCTAGGGCCATTGAGCACATATACCGAAACCGCAAGCACTGGCATTCCATCAATGTACAGGTGGTATGTGATGCAAAGGGAATCATCACCTCTGTCTATGCAAACTACCCTGGCTCCACCCATGACAGTTTCATATACAGAATGTCCGCCCTGAGCTGGGCCCTGGAAGCTGGGCAGCATGGCGACACATGGCTCCTAGGTCAGTACAAATGCCCTTGCACATGCATACAAGTCACACACAGACAAATATCCAAACCCTAATAATCTCAACTATTATCATCTCCCCAAGGGACAGTGCCTACCCTCTGAGCAACCACATGATGACGCCAATCCGGAACCCCATCACACCACCCCAGGTAAGATACAACGCCGCCCATATTGCAACCAGGGGCATAGTGGAGCGCACATTCGGAGTGCTCAAGTCACGTTTCCGCTCCCTTGACCGCTCTGGTGGGCAACTACTCTATGCACCACCAGTAGTGTGCAGGATCATTGTGGCAGCATGTGTCCTGCACAATGGTGCAACACGGCAGGGCGTCCCGGTGGACATGGTGGTGCCCCCACATCCCCAACCACAGGCGCTGCCCATGGGAGGGGGCAGGGCACGTGGCGAGGAAGCCCGGACCCAGCTTGTGGCCACATTTTTCACCTAAACTCCCACCCCTGCGGAGTGCACACAGGCCTGGCACATACCAGGTGACAATCGATGATGACAAAGAGACAGTCAACCGTCACAACCTTACCACCCTGAGATAGTTGCCATGGAAGTGCCACATCGTCTGCATCCCTAGCTACTTAAACACAAGCTATCCTGTGTGACCAAAACACATATGACATGATATGGGCCATACACAAGTATTCCAAGGCGCAATGAGGCAGGGAGGGGGGAACAAGGGAACACAGAGAACGGTACAACTTGGCCAGGTGTCATTGTATCGTGCAAGTGCAGGGGTAGGGGGAATGGGAAAAGTGCAAGGGGAAGGGTGGGGGGGAGTCCAGTACAGGGGAAGTAGCCCAAAAAAATAATACATAGGTCGCCTGGTGGCAACTACAAAGGTAAGTGCAGACAAGTGCTGGGAAGGGAGGGCTGTAGGGATAGAGAGACAGTACTGCAGTGCAGGGGTTGCCAGGGAGGCAGTGCAAGTGGAGAGTGGCTGGGCCAGGGACCGAGGTCGGTGAGAGTGGCCCAGTTGCAGCTCCTGTGCCGTTCCAGTGGAGAATTCTGCAAGGGAGAGGCAGACAGTAAGCAGAAGCAAAGAGGAAGGTCTTGAGGTGCTTCCAGAACTGGAGATGATTCCCCTCAAGTTCAAGTCAGGCCAGAAGTCTGTTCCAGGGGGAGGGCCCTGCTGCGGAGAGAAATCTACCCCCAGCTAGTTGCTTTGAGAAGCGGATGACACGGACATGCAAGGTGTGCATCACACACACCTGCAAACCAGGCCATGGCCATCACTGTCATGTCACTCAAACCCTCCCAAACATCAACATGACATGGCACGCAATACCCATACACCAATGCAGTAACGATAAGGTACACATTGACATGTCCTAAATGCACAGTGGCATCGGACACTGCTGCCTGACCCGGAATCAGATGAAATGACAGACCAACAACCTCACACCCAAAATAAGTCATTTCCAAATGCATTACAACAGTCGTAGACGTAACATCACAATGAATGCCTGTCTACATGCACATTATGCATTGCAAAATCAACACTGCAGCTCATGTGTGCAGTGTCCTACTCCTGCATCACACTGCTCAGCGCACAGCACAGTGAACAGCCATTGTGTGTGATGCACACCCTGAGCATCACATCTAAGTGACAGACCATGTCAAACAGCAAATTAGGCATGTACTGGATCCATGATCGGTCACAGAACATGTGCTGCCAGGACACAGTGGGCACCAGAAGGCAAACAGTGTACACGTGGATATGCAAGGGTGGGAGTACATGTAGTGCATCAGAGTGCAAGTGTGTGGTTCTGCAAGGACATGCACTCCACATATGCATGTGCACTCAAGTGACCATCAGTGTTCCCTACACATCACATGTGAACATCCACCATGTGTACACCCCAGCATGTCAAACCACAACTATCCCCTCGCACCTGAAAGGAAAACACAACACATGAACAGGCATTGATCAGCAGAACACAACATGTACATGGGATACCACCATTACTATGTCAGAGTTCCCATCACACTGCAGGGCAAGGCAACTATCAACAACAACCCCCCCCCTCCCTCACAAATGACCATGACCCACTGAACAACTGCACCTGGGTCATGGAGCCTCCAAACCTCAATTCCACCTGGCCACTGGATCACCTTTACCCTTCGTCACCATCTCCCACCTTGTGTGTAAAAAGATGCCTGAACCCTCAGAATCCACACTCATTTCCGAAATCACAAAATCCAAGGCATAAAAACGAACCCAAACACCCTCCAGTAGATGACTTGACGTAGCAGTACCTCACAAAGGCCAAGTACTACCACAATGATGCAACAACCAAGGTAGCACAGCAAAACAATGTCACGACAGGATGTGAGACATGTGTGGTACATGACATAGGATGATGCACCATGAATGGATGTGTACTGTCAGAGGTCCCCTGTACAGGCGCGGGAGTGTCACGAAACAACCACCCCCACCATGTCCCGGGTGCCTGCAAGGTCAAACTCACACAGGCCCCTGAGACCCTGGTGGGGAAGGAGGTTCAGGGATATGCAGTCGGACAGGTGTTGACACACTGGATGACTGGAATGAGCAGCAGGAGAGGGGAGGAGGAATGACATATGAAACTAGGGAATGCACGAAAATGTACAACCTGCATGAACAAATACACAATCCAAACAGACTTGGACATCATTGTCATGGCCTTCTGTAGTCCAGGCTCAGGAGTGGTACGAACCAACCACCCCCTCTAGGGTTTTGGCGCCTGCAAGTTCGGGGCTTACACAGGCATCCGCAACCCCAGTGGGGAAAGAGTGTCAGGGAACGTTGCTTGGATAGGCACGGGAAGCAGGAACACCGGGTAGAGGGTACAGGTTTCAAAATTGCATAGGACCACGGGTGATTAGGGAGAAAAAAACATACCAAATTGAACCACACATACATCCATGCATCAGTACACTCCCCAGCAAGCCTATGCAGAGCAGTTTGTAAGAAAAACAACAAGACACTTAGCTCTGGTTTTGAGTGCTGGCCTCCTGCCTGCGCACTCTCAGGTCCGGTTACAGGAGCACTGCAATGCTGCAAAGAGAGACACAGTCAACAACCTGTACGTGCCAATTGCACAAAAACACAACACCAAACATGCCCCATAGCAACAGACTACTCTACAAACAGACAATCTGTGGTTGATGCTTCGTACCCATATATAACCCCTGTGACGGGTCATACACAGTCAATGCAGTAAGGCAGCCGCTGCTGGGTGCGTGGCAAATGAAACACCAATGTGTCACAATTCACACAACATGCAATGTTCCCTGGGTAAGCAGACAGACCCATATAGCAAGCCATGACTACAGAGCAAGTTGCGTACCACCATGACCGAAACAAAGTTGGCAGTGCATTTATCATGAAGTACGTGGAAAAGACATGCACTGCACCCGAGTATGTCCCTTGCTGCATGTCCCTGTGAGCTGCTCCTTTCCATGTCTCGGAAGGCTACATGGTTGATACAAGTGCCTCAATGGACCTTGGTGTACCGGAGGGTATGTGCCACTGCCCCTGCATGTGTCCCAGAAAACCCTACTATCAGCAGCCATCAGTCCACAAACACATCTGAGCTGCATTGTGTGCTTCAACACCAATATTCGTCTAAGCTCACCCTCAGTGCTGTGACTAAGCCTGCATGTGCAACTCGCCTGGTGCAAGCTTTGCTGTGTCGTGGCCCCCCTGTGATGCTCACCTTGCCTGGAGTTCCTTGGAACATGTCAGCAGTTCTAGGATGTGGGTCTGCAATCACTGTGCCTCTGCTTCTCCACACATGTGCATGTGGGCACCAACAAACGGGTCCAGAATTCCGTCGTCCAATGGGACATGTCTGCTGGCAAAGGTGCTCTGGAGGCTCATCCCCCTGCAGAAAGGGCATGAAACACATGATTAATGCTTCAAAGTCATCTGTGTGTGTCTCATCAGGCATCTCATTACTTGACGATGTCAGAGAGTCACATCACAAATCACACCATCAGTCCGTCTTTCACCTACAAAGTGTGGAACACTATCTACAGCATGAATTGCAACAAGCACATGTACAGGAAAGAAATGAAACATACTACACAATGCATAGCAATCAATGTCCACATTAATCATGACACACCCCATCTAGCAAAAGCTGAACAGTGGACAATGACACCTAAATCATCCCCACTAGGGGTGTCAACACAAGTCACACAGCACCAGACATGCCACAGATATGACAGTCCAATGCCCTTGTGTAAAATGCTGTAACACCGAACCATCCTTGCGAGCCCATGGATAAGGGAGGCAGGAGTGGCATATGTGAGTCAAGGAACCCAAGCAGCAAACACATACACAAGACAACCATGATGGGCCCAGCTGGAACAGACAGTGGATGCCTTCAAAAGCCACAAAGCACCGCACCGTCACATGAAAGCACAATAGACTAGCAATTTTAAACTAAACTAAATCAACTATTAACTAATTACACTAACTATGGAAAACCTACATTACCTATTTAAACTAACTATCAAACAGAAACTTAACTAACTAAACTAAAAGAAAAATCAAAAATGGCCACATACGACCCGGGGGGAGGGGAGGCACCCAGGAGGGGGGAGGTACAGGGTGCTGCTCAACATCCACATGCGATGATGCTGAGCCAAAAAAAAATCCTCCATGGGCTCAACGCCTGCACAGCACGACCTATGTGGGAGATAGTTGGTCGTCCGAGTCTGGCTCATCCTGGAAAGGAGGACGTGGCACAGTAGCCTGGCCACGCCTAGCCGCAGCTTTCCCCTCGTCGGCAGCAAGTCTGCCGGACGGGAGAGCCTGGTTCTGTGTGGCGATGTGACATAGGTCTGCATGCAGAACCTCCCGTGATACACGTGCTTCCTCTTGCAATGTAGCACGTGTAACACGGAGTTCCTCCTGCAAGGCCTGGCTGGACAACCGCTGCACCTCCCGGCAAGCCTGTAGCTCAGCCGAGATGGTACACTCAAGCTGTGCAAACCTCTCCTCTGCCCGCTGCCTCTGGGACATCATAAGGACACCCAGAGTGGATCTGAGGGAAGCATACTCCTCCCTCAAGTCATCCATGTGCGCCTCTGCGTGAGCAGCAATTGCTTGATGCAGAGACGACATTTCAGCCTGGCGTGCCCTGTCTGAGGCCGCCATGCCCAGCCTGAGCGAGCGGGCCGTGGACCGTGCCGCCTGCTGCTGGAGAAGCACCTGCCCAGCAGTGGGGAGCACAGATCGGGCCACACGCTCCATGCTCTCAGCGATGTTCTCCATTGCTGCCCCCTGCCGTTCGGAATTGGCAATCATGTCTTTCTCCCACTCAGTATACAGCGGTTGCGCGCGGCGACCGCGTTGCCGGGCTTGACCCCTGCGGGACCCAAGGACCGAGGGTCCTCGCTGTGTTGGCACCGCCTGCGGCTGCACGACTACATGCCCCCGTCGACGTGATGTCCCAGGCACATCAGTGACTGGTGTGGAGGGTGACCCTGCGTCCCGATCCACCACGGGCGGAGGAACCAAGACTGTCTGATCCCTCAGTGCAGGGGTCGCAGACAGAGGAGTGTCCACATCAGAATCACTCACCCCTGACACATGGACTTGATGGTCATCCAACTCAACATGGACGTCAGAGTCGTCATCAAGGCTGGACTCATAGGCAGCCAGAGACAAGATGGACTGCAGCACTTTGGGGTTTTCGTGGCCTACCACCCCACGACCCCCACTAGTGCCTGGTTGATGTGGCGTTACCAACCCTGTGTCTGGCATGACAACACCATCCTCTGCCTCCATTGCGTCATCACCTGAAAAATAGAGAGGAAAAGGTCAATACACATGTCAGAAGCACACGACACACACACACACCGACAGCAAAGGCATCAGGCAGACATGTGACACACAACATATGACCTGGCATGCATGCTGGGTCTACTTTGAATAGCTTCTGTGATCAGACCTGTTAAAAGGTGGCAGTTTCCATGGAAGTGGGTCTATGCAGTGCAGAAAATGTGTACGCCACTCATTACCTACATGTACAAGCACTACATGGTGTGTGCCAGGAAATGTGAATGCAGTGCAATGTCAAAATCAGACATCACGTGCATTGTGCATTCAATGTGTACCATGTCTAGAAGCCAAGCACCCTTCCACCCCAGTACCAAAGCAGGGATGCCTAGCATGGTATCAAAAGGCTGACCATACACCTGTTTATTGACAGGCAGTGTTGACTGGCATCAACAGCTTAATGTGATTCAAATTACAACAATGCAAAAGATGCTGGGACAGTGGGCAGGACACATGATGGAAACTCCGGAGGCCGCCCACGTGTGAAGAAGACACAACAAGAGTTGGACAGAGTCATTGGCCATTGAACAGGCTGAGGCCTGTGAGCCACACAGATTGTCAGAGCCTAAACATGTGTGCAACGCAGGACTGAGCCACAGTTGACATGGGAAGGCTGATGAGATGGCAGGCAATGTATGTAACCAAGGACTTATATTACAGTGATCATCCAGTCAACGACACATAGGGGCATGCGTGCAATGCACATGGAGCATGAATGGGCACTCATGTCCCTGCGGGACATCTGACCCATGCACAGTACAAGTGAGATTCCCTGCATCGAGTACTAAGGCTGTACCACATGGCATATGTCTGGCAGATTCTACGCTGGAAGTTAGCATCTAGACAGGACACATGAACAAGAAACTACACATTGGCAAGATTGGAGCAGACCAGTGCAAAGGTGGAACTGGGGTGCAGAGTGGCAGAGGAGGGGCAAGGGAGCATGCCTACATGGAGTCCCACATGCAGGCAAAGGAGACATGCATGACGGTAGCATTGCATTACTTACACATCAGGACCATGTACACGTCACATGTAGCAGCAATCATGCACAACACATCCCACAAATGAAACACACACGTCCTCAACAAACACGCATCAACACTCACTGGACTGGGCATCAAAGTCCAGCTTCTCTCCCACTCCTTCGACCAATTCAGGTGGTATGAACTCCGCAACGAGAGCCTCATGCGGAGTGAGTTCTTCCTCCTCTGGTGCAGGCCCACCGCCAGTCACCAGAGTCAAGTTGTAATTTGAGGCACGCTTGGCCTTAGTGCTGCGCTTGATGTCATTCCAACGCTTTTTGCACTCCTGCGCCGTGCGCACCTCATGGCCGAATGAACTGACATGTTCCGCAACATGCTTCCAGTGGGTGTCACGTTGGGCAGCCGTGGTCTGACTATTGGCACCCACTAGCATGTCACGGCTCTGGCCCCGCACGTAGTCCACGAGGAAGTCCAGTTCCTGCTTACAGAAAGGCTTCTTCCTCGACGTGCAGGAGGTCGTGGCTGTGTGTGGGGTCCCAGCCTGTGCTGCAGGTGCAACCTTCCTCCTCTTGGACTGTGGCGCAGACCCTGGCTGGCTAATGCCGCCCTGACCAGCATGGCCAGTGGGTTCGGTGGATTGAGCCAAGGGAGTGGCAGGTGGAGGGATGACCAGAGGCCTGACTTGTGTCAGTGGCAGCTGGGTGCCCACTAATGGACCCTGCGCAGCCACATCAGCTGTGGCAGGGTGGTTGGCCGCAAAGGTCCTGGTTGGCAGACTCACAACCGGGGTGCTGTTGGGTGCATCTGCCCCTGCACTTGCCAACACCCGGCTGTTCGGGGCAGCAGATGACATGGCTGCCCCAGGGACACGTGTCTTGGTCTGAGCAGCCCGGCCTGCCCCTATGGTTTCCCCCCTGGCCTGTTGGAGATCTACCAAGGGCTCTTCAAGTGCCAACGCAGCCTGCGCTGGCAGACCCTGAGCCTGGGTGGCGGTGTCCCTTGGGCCCGTGGCAGTCGATGGAACGGACTGCCGGGTCATATGGGCGCCAGTGCCAGATGCAGGAGCTGCATCCCCCGGAACCACAGGGGGTGGTGGCATGGCTGCACCGACACATGGCACAACATTGTGCTCAAGTGGCGCACCCCTGCCTCTTTCCCCTCTGTGGCTGCCCTGGACACCCTGGAGTCCCCCTACTCCCTGGTCACCACGGCCACGTCCCCGACCACGCCCGCCACGAGGAGTACGCCCAGCTGAGGCGCCCCTCACCTTTGGTGGCCTCCCAACCATGGCACAGATGTAGTAGTGCTGGCAGAGATGGAGTGGTGCCAATGGGAGGTATACACCACAATTGACCTGGGCAATTGGGGTGAAGGGGGTGGGAAGCAAGACGTTAACAGCCCCCCTGCACCTGCAAGGCTGTATGTGACCCCGGTGATGTGGTGACGGGTCACGCAACGCTCAGGCACCCCAAAACTGCAGTAAAACCGTGCACGCAACCCTGCAGCCTACGTGCGTGGATTCAACCTCCCGCAGTACGCGGTGGCACCCAGTAACATGAATAACGCGTACGCGTGGGACACGCAGGCTACTATGACATTGAAAATGGGTGCGATACACAGGGGCACCCGCAGTGGGAAAAATAGCGTGTGTGACTCACCGTCTGACTAGCGCGATGCAGAAAAACACACGTAGCCAATACCCCCGCCAAAAGAAGAGATACGTCCTTGATAGCTGTGAAGTTGTGATGGCGCGCGAAACAACAGGAAGCAGCAACACACGTCGGTCTCCACGAAAGGCATGTACAGCGAACTGCTGGGCCCGCTCACCTTTAACCCGTGCTGAGGGAAATGCACGTGCGCGTCACGTCACTTACGCGCATAGGCCCTTTCCTGTATCACACGCGGACGTGCAGTTTCCACGCGCGCTTACGCGCATGGCCCTTTCCACATATTACACGCGGACGTGCAGTTTCCACATGCGCTTACGCGCATGGGCCCTTTCCTCCACATATTATACGTGGACGTGCAGTTTCCACGCGCGCTTACACGCATGGGCCCTTTCCTCGTATTACACGCGGACGTGCAGTTTTTCACGTGCGCTGAAATGCGCATGCACGTCTGTACGCATCACGTCACAGGGGCGCTTGCTTGAGGGTCCTTCTGTCCAATGAAAATGCGTATGCGTGCAGACGCGCTTACGCGCTAAGGGCCTTTCCTCGAATTACACACTGACGTGCAGATTTTTCACGTGCCAAATCACTCCGTATCAAGCTGGCCACGCTTATGCACACGGAAGACCACGCTCCTGCCCAGAAGGCCGAACTACTGCCCCCCAGAGCCCCGAGCACGCTCCCACCTGCCATCTGCTGCTGCCTGACTGCCTGCTGCCCACGTGCACTGCCATTTGCTGCCTGCACATCAGCCAGGGGTGCTGTTGCTGTGACCACCCCTGCTGGAACCGAAGACTCCCGACTGGGATTCCATCGCTCCACAGCCCAGCCCCAGGACCCAGTTGCCCACCCACTCCTGCCTCTGGAGTTGTCATGTCGGGGCAAACACCATCTGTGACCACTGACAACCCCCGGCCAGAGAGGCAGAGGGGCACCAGCTTCAGTGCCACCGAAGTTGGTGTCCTGGTGGAGCAAGTCCTGGGGCAGTATGATGCCCTCTTCGGAAGTTCCCGTGCCGACAAGGAAGGACGGACTCGGATCTGGACTGACATCGTGACTGCCATCAACGCGGAGGGGGTGGCAGTCCGCGACTTACAACATGTCAGGAAGCGCTGGGAGGACTTCAGGTCCAGGACCCTGAACAAGGCCCGGCGCCTCTTGAAGGCAGCGGATGCCAAGGGGCGCCGGGGCCACTTGTCAGAAGAACAGATGAGGGTCCTGGAACGCATATCCCCAGCGCTCCACGTCCAGGTCCTAGAGAAGCAGACCCGTCTGGAGTCGAGCGGTGAGTGTACATGCATCCTGATTGTGAGCAGTGCGTGTGGTGATTATTCGGTAGTGTGCAGGTTGCACATCTGTTTGTATGGGGTCGAGTATGGGTGGGGGTGTACAGGGCCGTGGGGCTGACACATGCGAGGGCTGTAATGTGTGAGACATGGATGGTGCTTGTGTGTGTAGGCTTGCATGCCAAATGCAGTTGTGTGGGCACACATGTTTGGATGAATGTGTATGTAAGTAGACATGTCCGTGATGTCACGCATGTATGTTGTTTTCGGCAGCATGTATCAGCACTGTGTACATGTGCATGTGTGTGTATTTGACAAGGGTGCAACAGTGATGCAACATGGATGCATGTGACAGCGGTATGTGGAAGCCTGATTGGCAGATGTGACATGGATGCCCGTCTGAACAGTGCGACACTTGGCAGAGGTGTACACATGCATGCAAGTGTGGTGGTGTGTGTACATGTGTGGTGCACTTCCTGTGTTGCATGTGATGTCTGGCTCACCTTTGGCTGCTCATGCTGTTGTATGTGTATGGATGGTGGTGGCAGTTGCGATATGGCTGTGGTATGGCTCATGTGTGCGAGTTTTAATGACATGTGTGTTGGGGATTGTGATGACATGTCTGAGGTTTGCCAATGCCACTCATGTGCAACTGTCATGTGTGTATGTGTCCATTGTACAGTGCCCTGATGCCTGTGTTTTGTTTCTCCCTGTCTGCAGCGTCAACTGATGAAGAGGGCGGAGAAGGTGCTGTGGAGCACAGCGGCGGGGATCCCACCGCCAGCCGGAGATGCAAGGCCTGGCTCCCCTCCCGTGTTGTCATCTCGTCGGGGAGTGAGGAGTCCGGTGCCGCGTCCCAGGCCGCAGCTGCCGGGGGGAGGTCCAAGAGGCGGAGGTTGGAGTTGGACTCCTCGGCAGCAGCAGGCAGCTGGGACCCCACAGGGCCCAACAGGGGAAGATGGCACGGAGTCATCCAGGTTGGTGGGGGGTTTGGTGGAGGAGGCCGTGCAAGCACCAGAGACGGGGTCTGGAGGTGGGGATCCCACTGGTGCTAGTGGTGCAGTGCAGGACCAGGGACAGGAGGCAGCACAGGCCGCCGCGGAGGTGCCTGTGTGCAATCCTGTCCCCGATCCTGTCCCTGCATCATCTTGCACCAGCAGGGATGCCTACGTCCAGACCCGTTTTCAGGCAGGGGATGAGCTGACGTCAACTGGCCTTCCTCTGCCTGCGGACGTGGCTATCCAGGTCCGGGTTGAGCCTGTCCTGGCTGGTGTGGCGTTGCGTCAACAGGCCATGCGAGGTGACCTGCAGTCTTTTCATGGAGAGACTGCACGTCATCTCGAATGGCTCGTTGACCACGTCAGCCTGCTGGGACAGGTCACCCAGGCCGGATTCCTCTGTCTGATGGGGCTTGCTCCGACCCCCTCCTCAACTGGACCCCCTACGCACCAGTCGTCCTCTGTGCCATCTTCCCACCCATCAGTCACCTGGGTGCCCTGTGGAGCTGCCTCTGACGGTGCGGCCAGGCTGGTGGAGGAGGCATCCCTGCCACAGTCGGGAGTCGGACGTCCAGCAGGGGTGGCCACATCTACGACTGCACCCCAGCCGGCAGATGATGTGCAGGCAGCAGGAGGCAGTGCACGGGCAGAGGCAGAGCAACAGCAGCAACATGGTGGGAGCCATGAAGGCTCGGGGCCTTCGACATTGGTGGGGCAGGCATCGGCCGGAGGGCAGGAGGACCCAGGACAGAGAGTGTCTTCCGTGTGGCAGCGGTTGGGCCACGCCATAGATGCGGAGCGGCGGCAGGCGGAAGAGGCGCGGCTCACAATGGTCAGGGCGGAGAACTCCATGCGGAGGGCCCTGAGGCGGGCCGAGTGCCTCGAGGCAATCCGCAGGGGGTTGGAGGAGGACACGGCGTCGTCCCTGCGGACTCCCGGGGCCATGGAACAGGACCGCCTCCGGGACATCGAATAGGAGTTCGATGATGCCCTGGCCCGGAACACCACGGAGTGAGCCGCTGGACTTGCCCACCGCCTTTGTATATAGTTCTTTAGTTTTGGGTTTCCTTTGTTTGTTCTTATGATTTGGAGTCGACGGACACTGCTCCACTTTTTGTATATAGTTGCATTTTAGTTAGGGTTTTTTGTAGGTTTCCTTTGTTCAGTTGGGCTCATGGACCCTTGGAAGTTTTGTACATAGTTCTTCATTGGATTGATTTTATTTTTCATTTGTCTTTGGACAACATTTTTTTGGATTAGGATTTGGTGTTTTTAATTTTTTAAACGGACATGCAGCTTATCTTTTTTTCATTGCCATTGTAGTTTGTTTCATTTCTTTTGCATTCTTTTTTTTTTTAATACAATTTTGTTTTCATACTTCACTGTGTGGTATCATCTCATTGGTTTCATGCATGTCATGTTGGGTGTTTTCCCATTCAATTGCAACCATTGTGTGTGACGGACATGGGTTCATTTGCTTTATGAACATTGGGGGTGTAACATGTAATTTCCATTTCCATGTGGGTGAATGGGTTACTTGGTAGGGCTTTTTGGCTGTGGAGGCTGACCATAACGCACATGATTGGGGATTGTGAGGACCTGGTGGAGGCTGCCCATGGTGGCTGGGTGGTGGGGTTGATAGGGGACATGAGTGGGGGCCTGGTGGGGGCTGGCCATGGTGGCTGGGGGGTGGGGGTGGTGGGAGACATGGGTGGGGGCCTGCTGGCAGGTGCCCCACAGTGCTGGGGGGTGGGGGTGGTGGGGAACATGAGTTGGACATGGGTGGGGTCCTGCTGGCAGGTGCCCCACAGTGCTGGGGGGTGGGGGTGGTGGGGAACATGAGTTGGACATGGGTGGGGGCCTGCTGGTAGGTGCCCCACAGTGCTGGGGGTGGGGGTGGTGGGGAACATGAGTTGGACATGGGTGGGGGCCTGCTGGCAGGCGCCCCACAGTGCTGGGGGGTGGGGGTGGTGGGGAACATGAGTTGGACATGGGTGGGGGCCTGCTGGCAGGTGCCCCACAGTGCTGGGGGGTGGGGGTGGTGGGAGACAAGGGTGGGGGCCTGATGGAGGCTGCCCCTGGTGGCTGGACGGTGGGGGTGGTGGGAGACATGGGTGGGGGCCTGGTGGAGGCTGCCCCTGGTGACTGGGGGGGTGTGGGTGGTGGGAGACATGGGTGGGGGCCTGGTGGTTGGTGCCCCTGGTGGCTGGGGGGTGGGGGTGGTGGGAGACATGAGTGGGGGCCTGGTGGAGGCTGCCACTGGTGACTGGGGAGGTGGGGGTGGGGGGAGACATGGGTGGGGGCCTGGTGGTGGGTGCCCCTGCACTGCTGGGGGTTGGGGGTGGTGGGAGACATGGGTGGGAGCCTGGTGGAGGCTGCCCCTGGTGGCTGGGCGGTGGGGGTGTTGGGAGACATGGTTGGGGGCCTGGTGGTGGGTGCCACTGCACTGCTGGGGGGCAGGGTGGTGGGAGACATGGGTGGGGGCTTGGTAGAGGCTGCCCCTGGTGACTGGGGGGTGGGGGTGCTGGGAGACATGGGTGGGGGCCTGGTGGTGGGTGCCCCTGCACTGCTGGGGGGTGTGGGTGGTGGGTGACATTGGTGGGGGCCTGGTGGAGGCTGCCCCTGGTGACTGGGGGGTGGGGGTGGTGGGAGACATGGGTGGGGCCTGGTGGTTGGTGCCCCTGGTGGCTGGGGGGTGGGGGTAGTGGGAGACATGGGTGGGGGCCTGGTGGTGGGTGCCCCTGCACTGCTGGGGGGTGTGGGTGGTGGGAGACATGGGTGGGGGCCTGGTGGAGGCTGCCCCTGGTGGCTGGGGGGTGGGGGTGGTGGGAGACATGGGTGGGGGCCTGGTGGTGGGTGCCCCTGCACTGCTGGGGGTGTGGGGGGTGGGAGACATGGGTGGGGGCCTGGTGGAGGCTGCCCCTGGTGACTGGGGGGGTGGGGGTGGTCGGAGACATGGGTGGGGGCCTTTTGGTGGGTGCCCCTGGTGGCTGGGGGGTGGGGGTGGTGGGAGACATGGGTGGGGGCCTGGTGGTGGGTGCCCCTGCACTGCTGGGGGGTGTGGGTGGTGGGAGACATGGGTGGGGGCCTGGTGGAGGCTGCCCCTGGTGGCTGGGGGGTGGGGGTGGTGGGAGACATGGGTGGGGGCCTGGTGGTGGGTGCCCCTGCACTGCTGGGGGGCGGGGGTGGTGGGAGACATGGGTGGGGGCCTGGTGGAGGCTGCCCCTGGTGACTGGGGGGTGGGGGTGGTGGTAGACATGGGTGGGGGCCTGGTGGTTGGTGCCCCTGGTTGCTGGGGGGTGGGGGTGGTGGGAGACATGGGTGGGGGCCTGGTGGTGGGTGCCCCTGCACTGCTGGGGGTGTGGGTGGTGGGAGACATGGGTGGGGCCTGGTGGAGGCTGCCCCTGGTGACTGGGGAGGTGTGGGTGCTGGGAGACATGGGTGGGGGCCTGGTGGAGGCTGCCCCTGGTGACTGGGGGGGTGGGGGTGGTGGGAGACATGGGTGGGGGCCTGGTGGTTGGTGCCCCTGGTGTCCGGGGGGTGGGGGGGCTGGGAGACATGGGTGGGGGCCTGGTGGTGGGTGCCCCTGCACTGCTGGGGGGTGTGGGTGGTGGGAGACATGGGTGGGGGCCTGGTGGAGGCTGCCCCTGGTAGGCTGGGGGGTGGGGGTGGTGGTAGACATGGGTGGGGGCCTGGTGGTTGGTGCCCCTGGTGGCTGGGGGGTGGGGGTGGTGGGAGACATGGGTGGCGGCCTGGTGGTGGGTGCCCCTGCACTGCTGGGGGTGTGGGTGGTGGGAGACATGGGTGGGGGCCTGGTGGAGGCTGCCCCTGGTGACTGGGGAGGTGTGGGTGCTGGGAGACATGGGTGGGGGCCTGGTGGAGGCTGCCCCTGGTGACTGGGGGGGTGGGGGTGGTGGGAGACATGGGTGGGGGCCTGGTGGTTGGTGCCCCTGGTGGCTGGGGGTGCAGGGGGACATGCGTTGGTGGGCAGTAGTTGACATGTGGGTTGGCTGGGGAGCATGGCCATGGTGGATGGGGTGCCTGCAGGACATGTGCAGGGTAGGCCCCTGTGGTGTGAGCCACTTGCAGGTGCCGTGGAGGGTGTAGAGGGAACACCTGGGAGGGCCCACACGTGCAATTCACGTGTGGTGCTCCCCGCGCACCCCTGTAATACACGTACCCTGATGGAATCAAGTGTCGAACTTCCCCCGCACCCCGAAATACACGTACCCTGATGGAATCGCGTGTGGAACTTCCCGCGCACCCCTGGAATACACGTACCCTGCTGATTTCGCGTGTGTAACTTCCCCCGCACCCTGAAATACACGTACCCTGCTGATATCGCGTGTGGAACTTCACGCGCACCCCTGAAATATACGTACCCTGCAGAAATTGCGTGTGTGACTTCCCCTGCACCCTGAAATACACGTACCCTGCTGATATCGTGTGTGGAACTCCACGCGCACCCCGAAATACACGTACCCTGATGGAATCGCGTGTGGAACTTCACGCGCACCCTGAAATACACGTACCCTGATGGAATCGCGTGTGGAACTTCCTGCGCACCCCTGAGATACGCGTACCCTGCTCGCACGGGCCCAATCGTGTGTGGAACTTCACGCGCACCCCGAAATACACGTACCCTGATGGAATCGCGTGTGGAACTTCCCGCGCACCCCTGAGATACGCGTACCCTGCTCGCACGGGCCCAATCGCGTGTGGAAATTCCCGCACACCCCTGAAATACACGTACCATGATGAAATTGCATGTGTAACTCCACCTGCACCCTGAAATACACGTACCCTGATGGAATCGCGTGTGGTACTTCCCGCGCACCCCTGGTATACATGTGCCCTGCTGATATCGCGTGTGGAACTTCACGCGCACCCCGAAATACACGCACCCTGATGGACTCGCGTGTGAAACTTCACACGCACCCCGAAATACACGTACCCTGAAGGAATCGCGTGTGTAACTTCCCCTGCACCCTGTAATACAAATACCCTGCTGATATCGCGTGTGGAAATTCCCGCGCACCCCTGAAATACACGTACCATGATGAAATGGCGTGTGGAACTTCCCGCGCACCCCTGAAATACACGTACCCTGCTCGCACGGGGCCAATCGCGTGAAGTACTTCCCGCGCACCCCAGTGATACACGTAGCCCGCTTGCTGTGCTGGTACAGGGTTAGCGCAGCCCTTTGCGCTGGATTGGGTATATTGATGGCTTTTCCCTGCGCGAGAGGCGTTCTTGGGAGCGTAACTGGCGCTGCTGCAGGGTCGCTGCGCCACTGTGCGCCACGGCTGGTGTTGGTGGCTGGAATCCATGAATACGCTGTGCGCGGAAATGGATTCTTGCGCACGCGGCTGGCGCAGGGATTCGCACGCGCACTCTGTGCGCCAGCCGCGTGCGCCACTTGTGCGCTGAATTCTATGAATTACCCCCTTAATATTTGTTCAAGCGGTTTATTAACAATTGCGTGTGGGAACTGTGCGCTCGTGCAGCAGTGTAACATTTGAGCAGCACACATGCTTAAAAGGTGTCCAAACAACTCCTTCGCATTGCTTTAAAAGCCGATCTCCATTCAGTCCAAGGGCTTCCTTTGTGCGGAGGGCGTTAATGAAAAGTTTTCAGCCTCTTCTGCTTCTTTTGTTTGGGGGAGTGTGGAGTTGACCCTAGGGCAGCAGGGTCTCTCCTCCCTTTGTATGCAGCTCAGCGTGTGCTCAAGCTGTAATGGAACAGTTGCTTCTGGAGATGGGAAAACATGGGCGCAGGCTGATGCAGAATATTGCAATGCTTTCTTCCTGCAGGTCATTCTTCTTTCACCAACGTTGCCATTGGCTTCAGAGTCACCGATTGAAAATGTCTTCACACAATGTTTATTGTGCGTTTCCAATTCAATTGTAATCAAATACATACATAGATACAAAACCAGAGAGCGAATTTGAGAAATATCTCAAAATCGAAGTAGACATTGAGGTTTATTTTTCATCAGGCATAGGGTCTACATTCAATTCCGAGTTTTCAATATTTTGCATTTAAAAAATTCTGGCCTGAAGAATTTAGTGCACAGAAGACAGATAGAAAATACACAAGACAATAAAAAAATGATATTAAACAGAGAATGAATTCGTGCAACTCTAGGAAAAAAAAGTGACGTGATCATCAATTCAAGACAAGTGGAAGGGCTAATAACAAATCTGAGGCCAGATGCAGCAAATATTGAGAAGGCGTAAGGTTTCTTCGGCCACGCAAAGGCATGGACATATTTCATGTCTCTCATGGAACAATAGCATGACAGTGCATTTTATGTGTGCCATTGAGTGGTGTTAATTTGTGTGAAACTCAGTTGTACTGTGTGCAAATACGCATCAATGACTAGTGTGGTGCATTGGGTGTTTTCACTGGTGCTGATAATTGTGCTAAATAAGGAAAATCAGTTGCCACTTAAGTGAATTCCCTGAGACTCAGATTCTACAATCAAGCAACATTGCTTCAAAGCACCAGCAGCAGCCGGTATAGTTGGGTAAAAACGGGAGAGGGGAGTTAGAGTGGAAGACATCGGTGCAGTCAATAGCCAGTTATCTTGCACAATACAGTAAAATATACCTTTCCAATGTTTCATGTAAAGAAAGGGCCACAGGACAATTGTGCTGATTCACACTGGCTATGGTGCTATGTTGACACAGAGTCTACTCAGCAGCATAAGTGCAGCCACTGGGGGTGGAGTGCCCTAACAAATCTGGGGGCCCCAGTCATTGAGTTGAGCACATTCTATCTATGGTGAAACCTGAAATTGAGGTTAAAGGTCATAGGTTTATTAGGAATTGTTACAAGAGGGGATGGGGATGTAGAGAGGCAGGTGTTTACATCAACTATAGATCCCATCCCCTCACCTCCGTAATACTGGAAGAACAGCAAGAAAGCACTATGTTTGACACCTGCTATCATCTCAATAGCACATCGAAGATATGACAGATGTTATATGTTTAGACAACTGTATCAAATGTTCCCTCAAACTGATGCAGTAGAAGCCTGCAGACACCACAGGACATAGAGGAACTATACGTTAAGTCTGAGAGATGTAACGTGATGCCACTAAAGACGCACTGAACTCGATGTATGGATATCTAAAGAGTGAAGATGTGATTGATGTGATGAAATAAACATATTTGCGAATATGAAGAAAACCATATATACTAAGAAGATAAGTGACAATGGATGTAATACATGTATATATGCATAATCGCAAGGTAGATGAGACATATAAGAGCTTGCTAAAGCACAAAATAGAACGTGAGTAAAGCTGCTATGCTAAGAAAATGGATGTCAGCATCGTATAATAGAAAGCAAGAAGCATTGAGAAGAAAACCAAGGCTGCAATACTGACAGGCACTGGAATACACATTTTTGCAGGAACAAAGGTATTTGTTTGGCTCCGAATCAAGGATGCCACAGCAAGAGCAACTACATGGCTCAAAAGGAGTCGAAGAGGATAAGTTACTTATGCAGGACATATTTCTCTTGTATTAAGTAAGTAAAGGAGTCAACATTTGCAAGACCAAGTATTGTTCAATTAAAGATGCATAAAGCACATGCAGAACAAAGCATCCACGTCCCCAGAGGCTGAAGAGAGTAGGAGCACCCAATATAATTGAATAGAAACACATCGAAAGGCAAAATGGAAAGATCATGGTCTCCTCACACGTGATTCAGGAACGGAAAACAAGGTCTATTTACAAAGCACCAGACGAAGATAGCAATGTACCTTCACTCCCATTAAAGGTCTGAGGAAGAGAATAGTCAACGCGGTCAACTACAAAGAAGTAGCCTTGGCTTAGGGCCTAACTGATGAGAGATGGTAGGCAAATTAGCTAAGAAAGGTAGTTGTCTGATGTTCCCTTGTACCTGGGTTTCCTTGTTTAAGTGCTGCTAACAAGCTGAATGTCCAAGGTTGGTAATTGAGTGCCAACCAATCATGAGGACCTATGTAATGGTGGACCATACATTGTTGCACTGGCCTATTCGCTGGTGTTATTATGTTGTTATCCGTACTTTATGTAGTTAGAGGTGGTTCAAGGCGTGCCTACAAGATAAAAAGGCATCCAATGATGATACTAATATTTATACAAACTATGGGCCTCATTATGAGCATGGTGGTAGCCATGCCTGTGTGGCAGGCATGGCTACCGCCATGCTCACTACCGGCACCGCCTTCCGTGATTGGGCAATAACCGGCCCATTATGAGATGAATGGGCCAGTAATTGCCCATTTGCAGGTGGTGGTAATGCTGGGCTCCCGATCCCCATTCTGCCCTTTAGGGCAGAATGGGGATGAGGAGCATGGAGGCACCGGCACCATTGTTAATGGTGCCAGCAGCATTACGAGTTCTGCTTGTGGGTGCCACACAGCCTGCTAGGTAAGATCAGGCGGGCTGTCAGGAACCGGCGAGCAGAACTCGTAATGCAGTGGGATGGTATGAACGGTGCCGGTGCCTTACCAGCACCATTCATACAGTTACCGCCATGGTCATAATGAGGCCCTATATGTGTATATTTCCCCTAACCATTCCCTCCACCAAGTAGGTTTTTACTGTCAGCCATGTAGGATGATGTCATAGCTGACGTATGTCGAGGTATAAAGCCTTTTGTCTAACCAAACTGCATTGGGAGTGTGTGAGCTGCAATCTGTTTGTTCACCAGGTTTACCCTACTTTATTGAACTAAAGTAGTATTTTGCCATATTTATTAGTGTATCTGGTTATTTGGGTTTGAAATAATTTATTGTGGTAATCACATTCGGCACTTGGAATGCTGCAGGTGCTATTGCACATTTGGTAGTGGTGCAGATGGTTCAGACCCAGACTCTCGGATTCTTGACGTCTCCCACCATCAGCCAGAAGATCACAGAGTTTTCTGTGGAGAGCAGAAGAATCACGCACGTAAATCGAGATGATCGGCAGGTGCCTCCTAAAAGAAATGACTGTCCGGAACCCACGGGTGCCCCACGGACTGAATGCAAAGTGGTCGATTGGCGATGAGTCGATACTGAAAGGCTCGAACTGAGCATCGGACGTAGGGGGGAAACTCACCTTCTACACTTGTGCAAAACATTGAACGAGGTACACACTTAAGATTAGGGAATATCATGCTGAATGGGTAAAAGGCAGAGCTGTCAAAATGTTCATGCCTTGGCTTCAAGAGGGGCTCTTATCAAGAACAGTATTTCAGCACATGACAACATATGTACATGCTGTGTATACAGGGACAAAGTTACAAAAAAGGTTAGCTATTTTAGAGCTATGGAAAATATAGCAGAGTGAGAAAGAACACCTGCCCGAGAAGGAGTGGATGCTTAGTCAGCTTGTAGGGGAGGGCACAATGCCCTTGGCTTCTCTTTCTCCTTCTGAGGACATTAGTATGAACAATGAGAAACAGGGATTTTAACCTCTAAAGGAGCTAAAAACAGATATGGGGTATAGTGATATGATATATGTGCCCCCCGCTTATATTAGTGAAGAAAGTACAGAAGAAAGTAAGATTAAAGAACGCAAATATATGTCTGTATGTAAGGAACATGGGGAAGGTAGTGAAAGAAGGGATAGATTTATAAAGATAGAAGAAGAGACTCTGAGACACAAAGGAGAGAAAGATAGAGCCAGTGACATGACAATTGCACAGAATGAACGGTTGGGAGGCCAGATACTACTCAAATTATATGGAAATGGTATTGATGATGTTAAGGAAAGAGATAAAAGAGAGGAGCGTGAAAGAAGTGAAAAGGAATAAGAAAAGGCATACAACAATGAGAAGGGAAAAGAGAGGAAACAAAAGGAAGAATGAAAAGGTATGTAGAGCAGGAAAATGAGAGAGAGAGAAAAGATTTGGATTAGAAGAAGCAGGAGGAAATAGAAGCACACAGATTGAAAGAAAAAAAGGTTACAGGGAAGAGGGAGATGAGAAGATGGGAAGAGGAAGAAAAGAAGTAATAGAGAACAAGGGGATGATGAGATAGATCACATCGTTAATAAAGGTGTAATACCAGTTGAAGAATGAGAACGATGGGAGGAAGAGAGAAGGTCACAACAGCTCCACAGAGAGCTGCATGAGATACCTAGAGTACCGACATGCACCAATGAGCATGAGGCAGAAGGCATAGGGAAAATTATTGGGGAGCTATATAGGCAGATGAGGGGAAAAGATAGTTATGAGACTAGAGGTAGTATTGAAGGATCTCCACTGAGAGAAACAAGAGGCAGTTCAGATGTCATAAATATGGACAAGCATAAAACACTGTCCCTAAACAGACTTGATCTTGATGACGAGGAAAGGGATAACAGTCGTACCATTTGGAGTATAATGTTGTCAGATGAAGAAAGGGAAGAAAACAAGAGAGCGCAAGGAGAGGTGGAATGCAACTCTTCGACAGAGCAAAACAAAGAAAGAGGGGTAAAGTGGTCAGATTTAGGAGAACCGGAAGGAAAAACACCAGAACCTATGTCATATACTTAATGACCACAAGCACGGTTACATAGTGTATGGGAATGTCCCCACCTTATGTAAGTAGATTGAGGTAATTACCAGGATGAAGATGAGTGGGCAAAACCATCCCCACATGGAAGACAAAGAGCTTGGGTGGATACAGTTGTAGAACAGGATTTACACAATTTCCATTATTAGAGAAAGGGGGAGGACGACCACAATATATACACCGTGGCCGCAGACGGATAAACATAATTTGAAATTTAAATTACCCAGTCTGAGTTCAGGAGTGGGTAAATGGATTGTTAAGTAAGAAAGAATAACAGAGGGAATGACATTAGCGGTAGTTGACATAAAAGGTCTACTAGCAGCTATTCTAGGGGTGAGGGCTCACAACATTTGGAGTTGAGCGGGATATGCGAGTGTGACAGCATAAAACACAACACATTTAATAATTGTAGAGCAGATATATGGAAGGCACTGAGGATACAATACCCTGATACGTCAGATATGGGTACGATTATGACATGGGAAATGGGAGTGGACAAAGATCAGGTTTCTTATAGTCAGGAGATTCAAGAACATTGGTGTCTTGAAAAAAGGCAACCACAGGATAAAACCACAGTGTTATTTTATCATATTTTATGTCAGGGACTGCCTGAGCCAGTGCAAAGGAAGATGAAAAAAACAAAAAGGGATGGAAGTAAAGCCATGGACAGAAATACAGTTGACTATTGTACCTTATTGTCGATTGTTACAAGAGAAGAATAAGAAAACACAGAGAATAGGAAGCTTGAGGAAGCAATGGTCGAAATTTGCTATAGAAGGAGCAGTACAGACGAGCGGCGAAGGAGTGGTCACACAAGAGTTACCGCCTACACAGGCAATCAATGTAGGATACCCGTAGATGAGGGTGGGTACAATATTTGGCCATGTGGACCTACAGGATGAGGAGGTGGATTTCAAAACCCTTAATGGGGGGGCGGGGGTTAATGGAGGACAGCCGCAACAGTGCTGGAATTGTGGGAGGACAGGACATATTGTGAGAGCATATAGGTGTAGAGGGGACATGCAGCAGAACTGGCAAACTCCAAGAGGGGAGGTGGGCTATGTCCAACTGTATAATACAGAACCAACAGGGTATTATGTCCAAGATCACACTCAGTATCAGAAAAATATGCCAGCAATACAACAAACGCAGCAGATTCTGCTGCAACCACAGTCTCCACAAGGGCAACACAGCAAGCACCCATGAAAACACAGATGCAAAATGCGACAATGCCACAATGGAAGGCAAATACAGGATCCCCACAAATACATACACCCAGGATAGGGAGCATGACAGTAGTGGGAAAGAATCCTTTTACATGTACAGGGATGCATTAATATCCAAAATAGGAAAAACCACAGAGTGATCTAATGTGTTCAGTACAATCTGTGACACCAGACCCCAAGACGAGCCAAGGGTCAGGGTAATGATAGGAGGCACAACATTTTCATTTCTTTTAGGCACGGACGAACTTGCTCTTCTGTTTGAGAGGGAAAGTATCCAATGTCTTTCAACACCATGAATGCAGAGGGATTCTCTGGGGCTATGAGTGTGGTTCTGTTTACTGATGAATTACCAATTTCTATCAGAGAACATGCTTTATCTATGCCCTTATTGCATTCTCAACATACAACAGTTAATACATTAGGATGTGACTTGATGACAAAAATGAATATGAAAATGTCTTTCAAAGGGATAAAATGTTCCACTCCAGAGATTCATTATGTTAGGGAGAATTCTCAGAAATACGGCAATTCCCTCTAACTTCGAGACCTCCATCAACTTTGCTGGATTTTGAGGAGTTGTTTTTTTAACCTGGAGAGATTGAGAACCTTTTTCCCACTCTCTCATGTATTTCTGTCATTTTTACTCTGTCTTTCTTTTGGTTGTGGAGTCTGACAAACTCCATAGGCATCATTTTTTACATTGTGTCACACAGCACCTTTAGTGCAGTAGCACAGGGAAGTCTCTTAGATTTCCCCAAGATTTAAATACCTTCTCTGAGATAAACGACTGTTTCCCAGAGCAGGAAAGTGAAATTGACTTTAGCTACATTTGTAACTTTCTAAACGCAGCACCCACTATCTTACAATAGGGTGTTGGAGGGGGTTACTTAGTATCCCCTTTGTCTAGCTTCTCATGTAAAAATGTTTATGTTACGCTTGCCTCACGGAATGGCTGGTGGCAGTGGTTTCATTTTTATTACTGTGGTGTGGTTTTACCGCGGCTGTGTTCGCAGCTGCAGTAAAGCACCCAAGGGTGCCATTTTTATCAAAATGGCCTGGTCTTCTTTTTTCGCCATTTCTTTGTGGATAGGTCCTTCGTAAGATTTACTCTGCAAGCCAAACTAGGTTTGGTCCCTTAGATCATTTTGTCTTTGGCGGGATTCACAAGTGAAACCTGCTTCTAGCTCCAGGGTGTCTGGGGTATGCAGAAAGTGAGGCAGGTGCCAGCAACTCCCTGTGCTTAGTCTCCTAGGAGACCCATATGCCCTCTGTGATGATTGGCTGGCTGAGTGTCCGGCAAGGACAGCCACCCTGCTAGGTGACTGACAGCTAGCCTGGAATGAAAGGGAGAGAACTGTATAAAAGGCTATACTTTTGGCTTGGAAGGCAGAGTCGACTACTGGACGAAGGAACCAAAGAAGAAGTTTGAAGTGGATGTCTGCTGCAACTCCGGGACCGTTGGTTTGCCGGTGAAGCCCTTCTGCTAAGTTCGCATCGACAGAGAAGCCACAGCAAGAATGACTTCTCCCCTTGAGTTGGTGGGACCAATCAACTCCAAAGTAAGCCACCTGGACATCCTTCTCTGAGCTGGTTGAATGTCCACAGAGTGCTGCTGGAAACCGTAGAGCAAGGGAGAGGAACACCAGTTTGTGTGCGTTGCTTTTAAGTTGGTCAAGAGCTCTGGGAAGAACCTCCAGACTCCCAGGAAACAGGGCTGACCGCGCCTGAGCCCCCTCAACAGAGTGCAGGACCCAAGAAGCAATGAAAGTGCAACTCGACAGCCAGGAACCACAGTGATGCTATTTGCGGTAGACACAAGGTGCTGAAACACTCAACAGCCGCTGAAAGTGAAGTTTGCTAGTTGCAAGTTTCGACTGTCCAAGTGCAGTGCAGGAGTCCCTCGACACCCTCCCTTTTGTCCCTACGACTGAGGCCCAGGAACAGTGAGATCTGCAGAGCTGCACAGGAACAGGAGCCATCTGCTGCACATTTTTTAAATTTTAAAGGTACTGTACCAAGTCTAAGAGAACTTACCTCTTGCTGTAGAGTTGCTTGCATCCTCTACTACTGACAAGTCTAATAGCGTGAGGCCCTACATTGATTCATCTTTTTCTTCAAAGACTTCTGAAACATTGTGCAAAGGCTTTTCTACTTACCTTCAAAGAATTGCTTCAGCCCATATAGACTCTTGCCTATCGACTTTGGCTTAGCCTGTTTTCACTGAATGACTCTTTTTGGGGATCTGAAAGTATTTGCCTGCTTAGGAAATATTTGTGGTATCTTGTTTGCTCTAATACTCTTTCCATTTTGACTTGCTCTTAACTAATTCTGAATGCCAACAATAAAACATTAATGTCAACAGCACCCTGGCAATTGAAGTCACCTCTGGGTGTAGGTCTTTGCTGTATGCCATCCAAAATGGGTATCTACTGATTCTGAATTTAAGAGAGTGTATAGTTTTGAAGTATATTTGTGTGGTGTTTCACAGTACTCCCTTCTGAAGAAGGCTTACATTAACTAACTGGTAAATACATTAATAATTGTTTTATCAAGAAACCCTGTGTGTAAGTGTCTGATTGATTACTTGTCACTGTGAACCTCTGTGTAACTCCCCTACAGCTCACATTGACTATCTTGGGGTAAGCCTGGCTACTCGTCCACACTACCATTCTGTGTAGTACAGACTTATACCAAAGGTTGGGTTACTATTGTGAGGAGGTCAGGGTTCTTGTAGTGCACCCTAAGGGTACCACATACAATCCTGCCTACCACATTACATGAATCTAAGAGAATTTTTATTAGCATTTACAAGCAAAAATGCATTGCGTGGAGTTGTTAGCAATGGACTTAGTTAACCTTCTATTGACACCTCTACAAAACACTAGGGAATAGGAGCACTTTTTGATTTTAGGAAAAATAGCATTTGAGTTAGAATTTCCCCCTGCAATAATCAGTCAACCCACCAATAATCAATTCTAAAGGGAAATAACAGAAGCAACAGGTAATCAGGAATGACCAAGGGAAAACAGAATTGAAATTGGACCTTCCCTCTCCAAACAAAAGAGAAAAATGGATTTTAAACCCTGGTAGTGCTAAGAATTACACTCAGAAATGGATGAATAAATGAATGAATGTGTGTAAAAACCTTGAAACAAATATTATTCCTCACTACAGCAACCATGTGGAAGTACAAACAATCACAAGCAATGTATAACCAAGAGTATACAGTTCGGAAATGAGTGGCAGGTTTTAAAACATGTTGCAGAAAATGACATGTTGAAACTGGCAACTTTGCAATTCCCGCCTGAAATTAACAAAACAGTATTGAATAAAAAAAAGGGTGAAATATTGTAAATCGCAATGTGTTGGGATGTAGCTATAGATCATAGGTACAATATGGAAGTGAAATTAAGTCTCTAGCCGGACAATTGAGTGAGTTATGCAAGATCTAGTGAGGTTTGTTTTTAGGAAAATAGAGCAGTGAAGCAACAGAAAATCGGCTTTAAAATGGATTGCAAATTTTACTTAAACTGGATTTAATGACTAAGAAAAAGAGAATGCCACCCGTGAATCTCCACAGTTATGTGGCCATTGTAACTCTTCACGTGGTGTAGCCCGTTTCCTTTATGGAAAATTAATTAATCTCATCAAAATCGGCACTGGCTTATGTTCTAGCAAAACAAAAATGAAGAGAAAATTGGTGCTAACACTAGGAATCAAAGGCAGGGTTTCACATATAATGCTGACAATTGTAACAAGATATCAGGGTCAGAATGGGATAGCTTAGAGATTGGAATAGGACAGAGCGAGGCAAGGTATACTTTGAATTTCTATGGTTCCTATTGATACTCACTGTCCACTTTTTAGTTTTGGGATTTTGGACAGTCAGTGCTCTGGTCACCACACGGATCTGGTCTAACAAAGGACAGCTGGACAAACTCAGCGGGACAGGATCAGGTGGCCATGGACTGGTTACCGGGTAGCACTTCTGGTCACTGGATAAGATAAGGCACCAGGGTAGCAGGATGGCGGCAGCATGCGGTGAGTGGCAGCAAGCCAAGCTGGATCAGGATCCCAAAAGTACCACAGTTTTCTCCTGGTTAATGGAAGATTAGTGGGCTTTCAGAATTTGAGGCCTTGCTGGAGCAGGATCAGCAATGCTTGGCCTTGTAGTTGGGATCCGGTTTCTGGATAAATGACGGATACAGGAACACAGCGCAGGAAATCAGGAAGAGTGTCTGTCTAGGGTCTTGTCAGGGACCCTTATTTATACTGCAAAATGACATCATCAAGGTAGAGGCTGGGTAGGGTTAACTACACACGACCCTAACCAACTTGGAATGGGCAGGGGTGCAAGTCTCCGCCTTGCTATCAACTGGTTGGATTTCTAAGGGAATAATGTCACGTTTATGAGGTGAGGTTCACAATGTCCAGGAACTCCCACATTTACTTTACTGAAAATCTGACTTTGCCAAAAACATACATTTCTATAATTACCATCTCTTGGCAAATTATACACACAGGTTACATATTATGTGCAGCACAGATCAGTCCAATCCTCCCGTCTGTGCGACTTTGTTTCACCTTTCTGATACATTTTGGCAATTTTAAACATGAAAGATTTGTTCTGAAATACCACAATTATATACACAGATGCAAATTATCCCCAGGGCTGTATGTACAACATTTTATGTTTGCAACATTATTACTTTTCTTGTAATCTGTCATATTTTGTAACTTCTGTTCCCCATGCGGCAATGAGTTCTACTAAGTTTTAAAAGAAAGCCCACTGAAATTGTGAACTTTTTCATTTTGACTAATTCTTGCTGCAGAGATAAAAAAAAAGTCTTTAAAGTTTCTTTATAAAATAGCCTTTGTAACCAAAAGGCAGTTCCTTTGTTGGGTCATTATTTTTTATTTAACTTCAACTGCAACCAAATGTCATTTCCTTCCAGGCAAGGTAGGGGTTTATCATCTTAATTGAAGTTTGTGTTGCCCCTTACACTTTCAGGTTAGTGTCCCAGGACTTCTATTGTCCCAGCCTGGAACACAGATGAATGTCTGACAAGCATGTGCATTGTCCTAGCCCATTCAAAGATTTTCAAGCTGGCACTTTTCACGTACATGTCCTGGATGATGGTGTGTCTCCCTTCCTTGGGGAAGTTTCATGGCTGGCAACTGGAATGACTGGTTTTTCTGAGAGCTTACAAATCCAGCCCATGTGTTTTAAACTCTTTAATTTCTTATTTTGGGTCCTGAATTGAACAAACCTGAGAAAGAAGAAAGCCAATATGTGCATTATCACCACTAACATAAACCCTTTACATTGCTAAGTATGCAGGCTTTCAATAACAATTGATTTTTAAACAGGCCAATTCTTCTTCAGTCAGCAAAGCCCATTTTTCCACATGTGTTAAAACTGCTAGCATTTCTTTCTTTAAAGTTGGTTTTGCAGCTCCCTCAGCTACCCACACTGGGCCTCATCATGAGTTGGGCGGTAGCGCCAACACTATTAGCCCTACCGCCAAACCCAAAGCGCCGGTTCACGGGTTTGGCGGAATGGTTAGTCCTCATTCACGCTAATACAGCCAGTGGATTTTCTGGCGGATTTCCCCCCCAGCTCAGAGCTGGGGGGGAAATCCGCCAAGGCCATGATCTGGCAGACCCTTAAATGCGGCAGTAATAGCGCTACCGCCGCATTTAAGGGTTACTGCCAAATTCAGCTGTAGTTATTTCCTTGAAGCAGGAGTTTTATCTAAAGCATAGATACATTTGCCCCTGACCTGGCTCAAAGAGTTAACATTTCTTTGAACTGCTGAGCCTGGATACATTTGGAAATAAATAAATGCATGTTCCTTGTGAGAGTGAAGTGAAGTTGCTTATTGATTTCTCTCAGAGCTGGTTTGACTGGTCCTGTCACTCAGGAGTTATGCCTGTTTTTAGTGAAGCACTGTGAAATATCCTGGGCATGACAGTGCCTTTTGAATCACAGTGGTTTCAGAATGAACAAATGGAATTAGCATCAAAGCAGCATTTTTAAAGGGTGAATATGTTTAATTTTGAAGGGGATTTTTGGCTCTTGCAGCAGTGACAGGCTTTCCTTTCACTTGATGGCAGGTATGAGTCCCTTTTCCATCAGAGAACGATGCGTTCTGCTCCTCTTGTTGTCACTGGTCAGAACGTGGAACGACACCCCCTGCTTTCCCTGGGATCTTCCTTTCATAGTGTGGAGCGATTCTTCCGGATCTCTGTTGGTTTCTCCCTTCCAGGTTGCCGGGGCGGTCCTCCTTGGTTGTTATATAGGCGCAACCAGTACAAATCTATGAAAGAGAACACAAACCGTTTACGACAATATCCCACTAACTGCCCACCAATTGGGTTGACGGCAGTGGGATACACAAGCATTTAATAATAATAATTGATAATGAAGGAAATACTCCCTGTTACATGATCATATTTATAAATCCTATTGGCTCCCTTCTGATTCTTCTTTTCCTTATTCTCAGGTTTCCGATGTTTCCTCGGTTTGATTCTCTCTGGGAATTTGTTGCAAAGTGTGCCTAGGGTGACAACTCTTTAGCTGATTAATATGGACCCATTTCTCTTCTGTCAATTCACCTTTGGGGATGTGGATTCTGTAGGTGATGCCTGGGATGAACTTCAATTTCCTAGCATAGCACTGGGGCGGACGGGAAGGCTTTCTTTAGGACTCCCAGGGCCCTGAGATTTACTCTCCAGTTGGGACCGGGCTTGGCAATAACTGGGATGCAAATTAATCTTGAGTCATTTGAGGACGTGACTGCCCATGTAAAAGGCAGAAGAACACCTTGCATGACCCAACAATTGTGTTCTATGCTTTTGTCACCTCTAGAAATTTTTATCATACAACTGCTAAGCAGAAGATGTTTGGAACGGGGAACTTCCAGTCCCTATACCCATTGATAAACTGACTCAACAGCGGACAGGGTCTGGTCTTTTTGGGAGTTTCCTGAATAATACTTTGCTGATGAAGCTTTCTTCGCTATTCAAGTCAACTCAGGCGAGGACAGACTCCTTCCCGTCATTTAACTGAATCAGGAAGAAGAGTTGTTCGCCCTTCTTCTGAATGCCAGCTCAACTTGGTGCTGGTTTGTCATCAATTTTGTTTGTAGAATTGGGATTTTCGATTGTGAATTGGTATGAAATTTCTAAGTATTTCCTTCCAGTGTGGAATGCCACTTGAAACCGGAAGGAAGGTTGATTTTCAGGAATGGAGAGGAGTTCCCATCACTAGTTTGTTGTCCCAAAGCAATTATTGTGTGTCAGGTATTCCATTATTTAATTCTGGTTTTTGTTCAACCATGTGGCATGTGCCATTTAGACTAACATGGTTGACGCTCTGTTTTATTTTTATTGGCCTGTGAGTCTGGGTCCAGAGTACCCTGTTCACACAGTCTATTAAGGGGGGCAACCTTTGCAGGATGTCATTCCCTAGTAGACAGGGTGTGACCACTGGAGTTAAAACTATGAAAGGGTGTTTCACCTTATGTCACCCAATTTTTATTTCCTAATCCGTAATCTCCTCGACAGGAATTTCATTCCCATCGAAGTTCTGGAGTTGTCCAGTAAGAGGGGTGAGAGGGATCTGGTATCTCTTCCCCCTTCCTGAATTTAGCCGCTCAAAGGGCCTTTTTTACAGAAGAGTAGATTGGGATCCAGTGTCCACCAGTGCTGGAATTGCACATTGCCCTTGCACTTGGACGGAGGTGTAGAATCTACCTTCTTTCTCCTCCAATGGGCAAAGGTAATGGCATTCTGGACAAGCTCGGTAGTCAATTTCCTTATTTGTGGCTCTGACACAGGGGTAGTATGGTGATAAGTCTGTGTAGGAGTTTGGGAATCTGAAAGAAACATTTTGCACTCAGCAATTCAAGGAGTTTCTGGCTCCTTTTCTGATTCTCGGCAGTCACCAGAATTGCTTTGGGGAGTTTGGGGACTCCCTTTTAAGATTTATGTCTTCTTGATGCTCATTCTGGGGTTCCAGGATGGGCGATTCAGAATCAGTCCCCACTCCCACCCAGTCTTCATTTAAATCCCTTGGGACCCTTTTTCTTTGGGAGGTGTCCCTCCTTCCCTGAAGGAGAATATCTTTTTCCCAGAATCCTCTGAGGAGTCTTCTCCTTCAAATTGGAGGACACTAACTTCCTCCACAAAATGGGTCTTTTTGGGTTCTTTATTTCTCCTACCTGCCTTCTGTTCCTTGGGTGGCAGGTTTTTGGGGGCAGGAGATTTTGGTTCCGGTTCCTGGGTGTCCAGGGGATTTTCACGAGTGAGAAATGAAACTGCCTCTAGGGCTTTACACCCCACTCCCCCTGTGCCTCCTCCTCTGGAACCGGTGAGTTGTCAGGGTTCTCGCCCCGTCATTGTTCTGGGGTGCCAGATCCTTGGTTTGTGGGGTTCTGAGTCGCCATGTTTGTCTGAGGGTTCTGTTGAGCCCTCAACATGCGACCCAGGTCCTGGGTTAGGTTCTGGACCTGGTGATCCAGTTGGGACACCCATTCCGGCTGGTACGGGGGTCTCTGGTCAATCCTAGGGGGAATCACGGGAAGGGCAACTATCCCTTCTCCCATAGTACCCTAGATATGGTGAATTCTGGTAACCCTGCACCCTTGGCCTCCCCTCTCCCGAATTGTGTTGTCTGGGTTCCTGAAAGTGGGGAATAAAAGGAGGGTTGTCCTGCAGGTTGGAGTTTGTGGGTATCGGAGAAAGAAGCTTAACCCACGATTTGGGGATTTCCTGCCCTCCTGAGGAAAGTTAGGAGGGAAGTTTCCCGGGGCCGCACTTACCTGGTTGGATCCCACCCTTGCGCCGGGGGAGTCCAGACATACCCCAGGATTGGTCTGTTGCCCTTGTATCAGGGGCTGATATAATCAGAGGAGTTAAGGGTCCCATTAGGGTGATAACATCCTAGACTGCCACCTGTTTGTGACTGGCCAGAAGGCCTTCTGGGTCAGGGATTCTGCTGACTTTGTGCAGTTGTATTTTTAGGCTCCCCCATCTCTAAGTCTAACATGGGGGCAACCTTCACCTCCGCCACCTTAGCAGCAGCAGGGGTGTTAGCTGGTTTGGGGGTTTTATTCAGATTTTTATTTTCTGCAGGTTTTTGGCCCTCATAAATGCGGGTCGCCTGCTCTACGACCCAGTCCAGCGTTCTTTTCTCGTGGAAGTCCGTCACCAGCTGGGTCTCATAATGTACTTGAGGAGGGCATGATATGATATGATAGGTTATTTATAACGTGCTTAATACCCAGAGGTTTCTAAGCGCGGTCCCGTGGATCGAACCTGTGTTGCTCCGTGTTGTCTTGCTTCCAGGGTCAGCAGGTTGCCACTCCGCTATCCTTCCGAGACAGAATGAAAGAAGCTGGTTACAAACTCCCCGATATCTGTGCGCACCCTCCTAGTTGTCTGTGCAAAGGTGCATTTCAGCTCCTGTACAAACTCTTGTGGGGCCTGATCTTCCGCATACTGCAGATTGTAGGCCACTTTGCGAGCCCCCTGAGGGTTCCTGTGGGCTGAGAAGTGTTTCAAGATGGCCACCCTATAGGTCGACCATCTTGAATGGTTCTGGTCCTCCAGTCCCGCAAAGAAACTGGAGTATTCAGGTGAGAATGTCCACTTTACATACTCGATACAGTTTTGGTTGTCTTTCATATGAAAAGTGTCCATCATCTGCTCATAGAGCTCCAGGTGTTCCCAAACAGAATATTTTGCATTTTGATGGTCGGGGGTTAAGACACTCCTAAGGGCCTTAATCTGCCTAATGAGGTCTTTGGTCATAACTCGCTTGAGTTTGTTTGCCTTCTTTGGCTTAGTCACCTGAGTCCATTCGCTCTCAGACTCAGTGTCGCTACTAGTTGAGGTCTCCTCTTGATCATCTAGGCTCTCTCGGATTCTGTGAGCTTGAGAGGGGCTCGCAGAATGGAGGGGCCTAGTTTCTCCACCCCTTTAGGGCCCAGGAGAGTAGTCTTCTGACTCCTCCTTACTCCTAGGATTGGCAGAGTATTCCCTCCACTGGCCTCATTTGATATCTTCAGGATACTCTTTTTCATCCTCATTTCATTGGGTTTTTCATGAAATAGGAACAACTGGTCTGTTGTAAAACAATATTTCAGTGGATCTAATTCCCTGACCCTCCCCTCATAGTAGACTGCCTTTTCAAAACTTGAAAACAACAGGGAAAGCTTAGAAAGCTAGAGTGCACGGTACAACCGTGATCGTCCATTTAACCGTTAACAAGGAAAACGTATGGTAGCACAACAACAACGGTTTTTCTAGGAAGTCAGGTATTCAAGGAGCATCAAGAGTATGCTAACAAATGGATCAATTGGAGTGCTCACACTCAAACACCAAAAAAGGGGGGCCACCCGACTCGGCGTACCTAGCCCTAAGGAAGAATACCCTAGCCCTGGCGGGGGTGCCTGTCCCTGGGTAGCGCGTGGTGTATCGCCTACTTAATAGATATAGAGGAGAGTACTGTCCCTCAACCTTCTATACTGGTGGCAGTGTCTGTTGGCAGACGCAGATCGTCCAAAAAGAAAAAGGATAAAAAATGGTATTCTCCAGAAGGTTGAGCAATATTCAACAAAGCTGTGGATTAGATCTTAGGGCTGCTCGATCTGAGGTGTGGGTACAACCTGTGGAGCAGGTCAACTGTTTGTATACCTTCCAAAGTCTATAACTTTAATGGTGCCCGTGGGTCACTGAGGTTGGGATGGAAAAACAGTTCAACTGGAGAAACCACTGGTGGGTAGAGCAGTAAAACACAGCCGAAGGGCTGGAGGACTCAAAATTAGCTCTTATAAAAATGTTTAGCTCACTCGATGGTGATGAGTGTGCTACAGCAAGTATTATTCAGAAAAAAGTCTCTCTGTTGGTATGGAAGAGATCAGAGATGGGTCATGAGAGCCCTCATGACCGAAAGGGGTCGACCGGTTTCAATGGCGTTAGGGATTCGAGCCATCTTCATCAGGACCGTGATTGTAAATGCAAACTGGTTTGCCAGGGTTCAGAGAAAAGCTGAACGAGATCGAGAATTGCTGGTGTCTCCTGTAGGGAGACAAAAAGAAAAAGGGGGGGAAAGGAAAGAGAGGGAAAAGCAATCAGGGCTTGTGAGGGACACTGGCAACTACAAATCAGTGCAAGCGTAGGGGTGGAGCTCTTAATGCATTTGGGTGAGCATGTGGAGCAGGAACTGTAAGGTTCATTTATTACAGGAGAGGTGAGGGTGCCTGGGCACCTGTGAGGGGTCTCACCGTCGGAGAGAGGAGGCCTGCAAACAGCGGTTTGTTTGCAGGCCACCTTACCCTCATTTGTGTTCTTTAACAGGTACGCTTGACCTGCCAACAGACACTGCCACCAGTATAGAAGGTTGAGGGACAGTACTCTCCTCTATATCTATTAAGTAGGTGATACACCACGCGCTACCCAGGGACAGGCACCCCCGCCAGGGCTAGGGTGTTCTTCCTTAGGTCTAGGTACGCCGAGTCGGGTGGCCCCCCTTTTTTCGTGTTTGTGTGTGAGCACTCCAATTGATCCATTTGTTAGCAGACTTCTTTTTCAAGACATCAGCCTGAATGTTAGGGTATCTATACAGGGATGCCCTTCCATCACTTTCTGTGGGGTGCTGGTCTGCTATTTTCATCAAGCCTGGTCCATTGAATTCTGCCGGCCTCATGGTGTCTGGGTCATGTGAACCGGTAGACATGAAGCTGGCAGTGTTCACAGTACTAAATGGGTTGGAGTCCCTTAGCTTAGAGGCCCTTATACTATGTTCCAGGAGGTTACCCTGTCCCTCTCTACCTGTTCGGGGTCTCTCCAGTTAAAATTAAATCTAGCACCCTCTTTCTCCAACTTTGCTAGTTTCTCCTTTTCAGCCCCTGCTTCTAAATACGAAGCAAAGATCTGAGCTTTTTGTTCAGCTATCAAGGCTTTACTGGCCTCTATGACCCGCTCTTGCTCTGCCACTTGTTGGTTGAGCCCATCATTCTTTTCACAGAGAGCCTCATTGTCTCTCTGTGCTTCCTGTTTGGTCTGGGGATACTGGGACAATTTCTGCTGCAGGAGACTCACCTCCTGAGTTTTAGCCTCTTTGGTCTGGTTGTTCTCTTCCAGAGCACCCTCTACCCATCTGGCGTGCTCTAGTAGCTTCCCATACTCTGTTTTCAGTTCCTTTAGCTCCTGGAGAGCTAACTCTCTTTGCTCTTTTTAACTTGCTTTTGCAGATTCTATCTCCAACTCTTGGCTCTTTTGTAATGATTGTTCCGCTAAACTTTAATCACTCTGGATTTTATTTAACAGTTCAGATTGATTCTGCACTACAATTACATTTTGCTCCTGCCTTTCCCGCATCACTCCTGTGTGGAAATACAGGTAGGCGGTGATTCTGGCAATTTTGCTTTGCTCCTCTTTCATTTTTGGGTTCATATATAGCTCGCTCAGAGCTTGGTGTAATAGGCCACCATGCTGCCATGTATCCAGATCCATGGTAGTGACCTGTTGGGCTATTTCTTGTGGCCAGACTTTCTCATCCTGTTCTGGCCACTAACCTCTGACAAATAGCTTGTGCAGAAGGTGCTCCCTAGCCATATTGATCTCTACTGGAACAGCCATTTTGGAGATGTCCTTTCTTTATTAATTATTTTGGGGTTGATTTAATTTTACTTTTATAGACAGGCCTGGTACTTAGAGTATTTGTTTTTGTTACGCTCACCTGATTCCCACGGAGGCGCTGGCCTGGTTTGGACTGCTGTGACCCTTTCTAAGGTGATGCGCAGGGTTCGGAATACGGACTGGACCGGGCCCCCAAATCTGGCTTGTCTGGCTCGCAGAAGTATCCTTCTTAGGGAAGGACGAGCTCTCCATCCTGCTTCTGATGCAGGGGCGCGTTGGTATCCAGTTACTTCACTGGATTTTCGGATTGGTGAGAACCAAACTTGCTTGGCTTCCAGGTAAGTTTTTTGATAAGAGGTTCCCCTTGTGTCCATGCATTAATCTACTAATGCTAGTGTCGGGGCCGGGGTACGGAATGCCGGGGAACAGGCACCGACCCGAGATGAGAGGTGAAATCCTTGTAGAAATCAGGTAATTCTTTAATGAGCGTTTTTTGGTCATGTCGTTTCATTCGCTCATTAACGCTGATGTCTCTTTTTCCCCTTAGGGGCCGGGGTCCAGAAATGCCAGGATGCAGCGCGGATCCGAAATGAAGATGAAGAGGGAATGAATCAACAGGTAAGTCTTAACATGGAGGTTTAGCTTTCCTTATTCCCTTCTCTCTCTCACCTTTTGTTCTGGTCTTTTTCTCCCTAGGCGCTGGGGCGTGATTGCGAATCTGGATGATCGCTGCTGAACATGGAGGTGCCCTGTAAAGGTGAGTGGAATGCGGCGCTGCAGCGATCGACCCGATGAGCTTTTAAATTAAAGTCTTCCTTTTCAGGATTGTCGGCGAGATGTCTCCGGGATGCGGATTTAGCAGGTAAGGATTTTTCCTTCTTCTGTTCTCTTCTTCTCTTCCTTTGCAGGTGATCCAGAATGCTGGCAGGCGTGGCAGAAGTCAGGATGCAGGAGCAGACACGGTGAGCGTCCAGCTGCTAGATGCAGAACAAAGCGAAGCACGTGTGGCTGTTCGGGTGGGGTTTAAATAGCCTTGGAAGAAGTTCCAGGTATGTATCCTTCCTCCAAACAGGTATGTATCCTTCCCCGACCACGCCCGGATGGTAAATTAGTCCCACAAGTAAAGTAGTTCCTTTTAGGCCTCAAGGAGGCCGGGATTCTGCAGCATGGTCTGCATCAGGTAAGTGCACCAAAGCACTCCCATAATGAGCCTGGCGCCTATGGCGCCAGGACTGATGTCTTTTATGAGCCTGGCGCCATAGGCGCCAGGACACTCTCCAAAGGGCCCCTATATGGGGTTGCTCGGTCCTTCCTTGGGGACTGGATGTCCGCTTTCGGGGACGCAGGGCTTGAACCGGCTCCCCGGGAGCGGGCATCATGACAGCACTCCCCCCCAAGGCCCCTCCCAAGGTTGTTCCCTCTTGGAGTTTTGGTTTGTCTGGGAAGAGTCGGTGGAATTTCCTGACTAATCGAGGTGCATGCACATGGTCGCTGGGTTCCCACAACCTCTCCTGAGGTCCGTACCCCTTCCAATCAATTAAGTAGAACAGTTTTGACCTAAACATTTTTGAGTCTAAAATGTTCTTCACTTCGAATTCGGGCTCCCCATCTATTAGAATAGGTTCTGGAGGTTTGAGTAGTCGGGTTCCGGGTACCACTGGTTTCAGAAGTGACACATGAAAAACAGGGTGAATTTGCATTCTGTAACGCTCACCTGATTCTCGCAGAGGCGCCGGTCTTGACTGGGCGACTACCGTATCTTCAAAGGTGATGTGTAGCACCCGGTTGGCTCTTTGGGCTGGACCTCTGTGCACTGTATGTCTGACGTGTAGAGTAAGATGTCTGCAGATAGAAAATATGGGGTTAATGAACTGGGGTTATTGGGGTGTCCCTATCTCTTTCCTCTTCTCCTCTCCTGTAGACCCCAAAGGTTAACGCTCTCACCTTAGGTAAGTGAATGCCGAGCTCTCCATCTGCCTCGGGGCAGGGTGCTGTAGCCAGTTTCTTCACTGGATAGGTAGCGCAGGCCTCTTGACTTCAGAGGACTGCTGTCCGTCGTTTACTGCACGAACGGTAAGTTTCGAGTCATTCAAATGTCTTTTTAAAGTCTTTAGTAATGATGTCTCTTGTTTTGCAGGGTTCCGGCGATGGGGATGACGGGCTGAAGTGAGTTGAAGATGGAGCCCGTGTGATGAATAGAAGCGCCTGGAAGCACGTGAGTAAGCGCTTGTTGCCTGCTTCACGATGCGCTCTAACAGTCTTTTTATTTTGCAGGTACGAGTTCGGAGCGGCTGCAGGGTGCCGGAATACCCACTGGATTAGATGTGGAAAGGAGTAATGGCACGTGAGTATTAAAGTTCCCCAATGTCTTTAAACGCACCTTGTTTTGTCTTTCAGATGCGGATGCAGCGCCGAAGGCCTCCGGAGCGTGCGAAGAGTTGGTAAGCTTTTGTCTTTCAGATGCCGGAATGCAGTATGAAGACCTCCGGAGCGCACGAAGAGTAGGTAAGCCTTTGCCTTTCCGATGCCGGAATGCTAGCCTGTTCTTTCTTGTCTTTATAGGTGTTGCTGAAGACTGGATTCAGGATGGTAAGCCTTTGCCTTTCAGATGCCGGAATGCTAACCTGTTCTTTCTTGTCTTTATAGGTGTTGCTGAAGACTGGATTCAGGATGGTAAGCCTTTTTCCTTAGGCCCAGGACTGGATGCAGAAGACACGATGAGCGTCCTGCTGCAGAGGGTGCAGAATAACGCAAAGCAAGATTCATCCACCGGGTGTGGTTTAAATAGCCTCCTGTAGTGCTTAGGTGTCTCCTTCCACAGCCACGCCTAAGTAAGAAAAGAGTTCCTGGTAAGAAAAGAGTTCCTGCCTTCCAGAAGAGTTCCAGTGTTCTAAATCTAGGGAGTGGCTCCAGCCCCACCCAACAGGAAAAGTAGTTCCAAACAGAAGAGGATCAGAGGCTCAACTGGCAGGCAAGTAAGCAGCATGGTCTGCTGCAGGTAAGTCCACCCAAGCATTATGAGCCCGGCGCTTCCAGCGCTGGGACTGGGCATATTTATGAGCCTGGTGCCACTGGCGCCAGGACTGGGTCCAAAAGGTCCCAATTGGGACTGGTTGGCACTCGGAACCTGGGTTATGGATCTGCTTCCTAGGGAGTTTGGAAAACCCTGACATTTTGGAAGCAGAGATCATGACAGTACACCCCCTCAAGGCCCCTCCCAAACCGGGCTTCTCCGGGGGTTTTGGCTTGTCAGGAAATGTTCGGTGAAATTTTTTGATTAGGCGAGGAGCGTGGACATATTCAGCAGGTTCCCAGGATCTCTCTTGGGGGCCGTAGCCTTTCCAGTCAATTAGGTAGAATAGTTTAGATTTGGAGATCTTGGAGTCCAGAATGCTTTTGACTTCAAACTCGAGTTCTCCATCCACTAGGATAGGTTTTGGAGATTTGGTTAGTCGGGTTTGAGGTTGCACGGGTTTTAATAGAGAGACGTGGAAGACCGGATGTATCTTCATGTGCGGGGGCAAGTCCAACTTGACCGCTACTGGGTTTACTATGGTAGTGATGGAATAGGGACCAAGGTATCTTGGGTTGAATGTGCGTGGCCCTTTTAGAGATAAATATTTGGTGGATAACCAGACTTGATCCCCTACTTGATAGTGAGGGGCTTCCTTCCGATGTTGATCTGCTCCTTTCTTGTATTGTTCTTTAGCCCTTTGAAGGTGAGAAACAGCTTCCTTAAAGGCTTGGGTGATTGTAGAATGCAGGTAGTCTACTGCTGGTGTTTCAAGATCTTGGAGGGGATCCAACTCCGAGGTTCGAGGGTGACTGCCGTACAAAAGAAAAAAGGGGTTTTCCCAGTTCCCGAGTGGACAGAGTTATTGTAGGCATACTCGGCTATCCAAAGGATATCTTTCCAAGTTTTTTCAGTTTGTTGCAGCATGCAGCGTAAATACTGTTCCAGAGTTTGATTGGTCCTCTCGGTTTGTCCGTCGGTCTGAGGGTGGTGACTGGTCGATAGTCTCACATCAATTTGAGCCGACCGACAGCAACTTCGCCAAAAATGAGAAATAAATTGACTACCTCGATCCGAAATTAGAACCGAAGGAAAACCGTGCAGTCGGACGATGTTTTCGAGAAATTCTCGGGCCAGAGTTGCTGCTGTTGGCAAGCCTTTGAGCGGAATGAAATGCGCCATCTTGGAGAATAAGTCCACGATTACTAGAATCGTATTGTATCCGGAGCATGGAGGTAGATCGGTGATGAAGTCCATAGAAAGCGTATGCCAAGGGCGAGGTGGGATGTCAATAGGGCGTAAGAGGCCTGCTGGTCTTTCCTTTTGACTCTTGTTTTGGGCGCATACTCCACAGGACATTATAAAGTCTCTGATATCTTTTTTCCAAGACGGCCACCAGAAGTAGCGCTTGATCTTTTCTGAGGTCTTGGCTATACCGGGATGACCTTCCATTAAAGAGTCGTGATAACAAGAGATTACTTTTTTCTGTAAATCTGTGCTGGGTAGGTATAATCGTTCTTGGAAATACAATAAGTTGTCCTTTACTGCAAAGTCCTTTCCCTGCAGATGCCAATTCTGTATATCTGCTGGAGTTACAAGTTGACTGGCTTTATCCTTAACTTCCTCTATGGATTCTGTGGCGATTACACCCAGAATTCTTTGTTCGGGAATGATTGGTACAGGTTTAGGGTTGATCAAGTGTTCTTCCACTCCCATCCGAGAAAGGGCATCGGCTTTACCGTTCTTTGTACCTGGTCGATAGGTAATTATGAAGTCAAACTCGGCAAAGAATAATGCCCAACGGAGTTGTCTAGAGGATTGGGCTTTTGCGGTTTTCAAATATTGCAGGTTTCGGTGATCCGTAATCACAGTAACGGTGTGTCGGGCCCCTAGCAGATAATGCCGCCAAGCTTTAAAGGCAGACTTGATAGCCAGAAGTTCCTTGTCAGTAATCGTGTAATTGACTTCAGGAGGCGAGAATTTGCGGGACCAAAATGCCACGGGATGCAACTGATTGGTTACCGGGTCCTTTTGTGATAGAACTGCCCCCATGGCAAGGCTTGAAGCATCAGTTTCCACGATGTAGGGGAGTTCGGGGCGAGGGTGTTTTAAGATTGGTGCAGAGATAAATTTAGTCTTCAAATCCTGGAAAGCTTGTTCCGCCTCGGTAGACCATTCAAAACGTTTGTTTTTCTTTAACAAGGCAGTGATGGGCTGGACTATTCGAGAGAACTCGGGGATAAACCTGCGGTAAAAGTTAGCGAAGCCTAACATGCTTTGCACACCTTTTACGGAGGATGGTGATGGCCATTTGAGAACTGCATCGACCTTCTTTGAATCCATACGCACCCTGCCAGGTGATAATATGAATCCCAAGAATTCAACTTCAGTCACGTTGAAAACACATTTTTCCAACTTAGCGAAAAGTTTGTGTTGACGCAATCTTTCGAGGACCATTTTCACGTGTTTCCGATGTTCAGATTCCGATGAAGAATAAACGAGGATGTCGTCAATGTAAACAACAACACATACATCTATGAGCTCTCTGAGGACATCGTTCATAAAATATTGAAAGGCGGCCGGGGCATTGCAAAGTCCGAAGGGCATGACCTGATATTCAAATAGCCCATACTTGGTGCGGAAGGCCGTCTTCCATTCATCGCCGTCTTTTACTCGTACCAAGTGGTAAGCTCCTCTAAGATCCAGCTTTGTATATATGCATGCTTTTCTGACTTGGTCCAGGAGTTCAGGGATCAAAGGTAACGGATATCTATTCTTAACGGTGATCTGGTTCAGGGAGCGATAATCGATACAAGTTCTAAGGTCTCCTTCCTTTTTTGGAACGAAGAACAAAGCTGAAGAAGCAGGGGACCTGGAAGGACGAATAAACCCATTTGCCAGGTATTGATCCAGGTATTGTCGAAGGTGAAGGTTCTCAGGCTCGGTGAGGGCATAAATTCTACTACAAGGAGGAGTAGATCCAGGTATCAGGTCTATCTGGCAGTCATAAGACCTATGAGGAGGTAGAGAGTTAGCCTGATCCTTCCGGAAAACATCTTGGTATTCTAGGTATTCGGGAGGTAACTGGGGAGTCTCTGAAGAAATTGCGGCCAGTGCAACACTAGGTGGAGGGTGAAAAGTAGAGACACATTCTGGAAACTGGACCGTTCTTGCTCGCCAATTGATCAGAGGATTGTGTTTCTCTAACCAAGGTATTCCTAGAATAATCTGAAACTGAGGGGCCTTGATCACATCGAACACGATCTTCTCATGGTGTCCATCTTGACTTACTAGCGTCACTTCTTGAGTGGTATGCGTTACTGGCCCGGAGGCTATCTCCGTACCATCCACCGTAGTAATGACGTCCTTTACAGCCTTGGGACAAAGAGTTAGATTCATCCTCAAAACCATTTCATGATCCACATAATTGCCGATGGCACCGCTGTCGACGTAAGCTTCAATTGCATGTAATCGATCCGGATTATCAGGGCTAATGAGGACCATAGGTATCACGAAATGCGAGGTCACGGAACTGGTTTTTACGCTCGGCAAGAGGACCTCTATTCTTGTCGGGCGAGGTCGTTTCCCTGCTCAGAGTTTGTAACTTTGGTAACTGCAGCTCCTACTGCCTTCTTGGCAGGTTTCACCGGACAGTCTCGAAGAAAGTGCCCTGAGTTTCCGCAATATAGGCATAATTGCAACTGTTTCCTCCTTTCCCGCTCCCGTTGTGTTAGAGGACCTTTCAGACCCCCTATTTGCATGGATTCCCCGGAGTCTACTCCTTTGGAAGGAGTTGGCGGTTTGGAAAATACTCGAGCATCAAACTTGGAACGATCGGCCTTCCTGTTCTGCAGCCTGTGATCTATTTGAACGACCAAGTCTATGTAATCCGAACAGTCTTGTGGGGGATTCACTACTTGGGCTAAAACGTCTTTGAGCTCTCCACGTAGACCTCTATAAAACAGCGTAATCCTTTTGTCCTCAGGCCATTGAGTTTCCACTATTAGTCTATTGAAAGATGCAATATAAGCCAAAAGCTCTTGATTACCCTGTCACAACGAAAGAAGCTCATTGTCCAAGGCCTGTCCCTGTGAATGTCTTGCGAACAGTTTTTCCATACTAAGCTGAAAGGCTTGAAAATCATGGAGAACCGGATCATCTTGATGAACTAGAGGGATCGACCAGTCTGCCGCATTGCCACTAAGGTACGAAAGTACAAAAGCTACTTTAGCTTGATCAGTTGGAAAGGCTGCTGGCCGGCATAAGAAGTGCAACCGGCACTGATTGATAAATACTGCAAACCTCTTTGGGTCACCAGAAAATCGCTCGGGCGGAGCCAGAGGTACATTCCCAGGTAGGTTGATCTGCACTGGATTCATAGAGGATGTTAAAGGAAGATTTGCCCCTGATGCGGGTAACGGGGTCTGTCCGGCTTGTGACTGTAGCACTTGTCTAGCAAGATTGTCTGTTCTCTCCTTGGAAATAATTAGTTCCCTTCTTAGAGCATTCGTTTCCTGACGAGTTGCATGCACTTCTGCCCTTAGTTCCCCAAGTAACCGGGCTAGGGGGTCAGTATCTGAGGTTTCCATAGCGCCTGGGCGAGAGTTTTGCGGTAGGCTTTGCGTTCTGTAACGCTCACCTGATTCTCGCAGAGGCGCCGGTCTTGACTGGGCGACTACCGTATCTTCAAAGGTGATGTGTAGCACCCGGTTGGCTCTTTGGGCTGGACCTCTGTGCACTGTATGTCTGACGTGTAGAGTAAGATGTCTGCAGATAGAAAATATGGGGTTAATGAACTGGGGTTATTGGGGTGTCCCTATCTCTTTCCTCTTCTCCTCTCCTGTAGACCCCAAAGGTTAACGCTCTCACCTTAGGTAAGTGAATGCCGAGCTCTCCATCTGCCTCGGGGCAGGGTGCTGTAGCCAGTTTCTTCACTGGATAGGTAGCGCAGGCCTCTTGACTTCAGAGGACTGCTGTCCGTCGTTTACTGCACGAACGGTAAGTTTCGAGTCATTCAAATGTCTTTTTAAAGTCTTTAGTAATGATGTCTCTTGTTTTGCAGGGTTCCGGCGATGGGGATGACGGGCTGAAGTGAGTTGAAGATGGAGCCCGTGTGATGAATAGAAGCGCCTGGAAGCACGTGAGTAAGCGCTTGTTGCCTGCTTCACGATGCGCTCTAACAGTCTTTTTATTTTGCAGGTACGAGTTCGGAGCGGCTGAAGGGTGCCGGAATACCCACTGGATTAGATGTGGAAAGGAGTAATGGCACGTGAGTATTAAAGTTCCCCAATGTCTTTAAACGCACCTTGTTTTGTCTTTCAGATGCGGATGCAGCGCCGAAGGCCTCCGGAGCGTGCGAAGAGTTGGTAAGCTTTTGTCTTTCAGATGCCGGAATGCAGTATGAAGACCTCCGGAGCGCACGAAGAGTAGGTAAGCCTTTGCCTTTCCGATGCCGGAATGCTAGCCTGTTCTTTCTTGTCTTTATAGGTGTTGCTGAAGACTGGATTCAGGATGGTAAGCCTTTGCCTTTCAGATGCCGGAATGCTAACCTGTTCTTTCTTGTCTTTATAGGTGTTGCTGAAGACTGGATTCAGGATGGTAAGCCTTTTTCCTTAGGCCCAGGACTGGATGCAGAAGACACGATGAGCGTCCTGCTGCAGAGGGTGCAGAATAACGCAAAGCAAGATTCATCCACCGGGTGTGGTTTAAATAGCCTCCTGTAGTGCTTAGGTGTCTCCTTCCACAGCCACGCCTAAGTAAGAAAAGAGTTCCTGGTAAGAAAAGAGTTCCTGCCTTCCAGAAGAGTTCCAGTGTTCTAAATCTAGGGAGTGGCTCCAGCCCCACCCAACAGGAAAAGTAGTTCCAAACAGAAGAGGATCAGAGGCTCAACTGGCAGGCAAGTAAGCAGCATGGTCTGCTGCAGGTAAGTCCACCCAAGCATTATGAGCCCGGCGCTTCCAGCGCTGGGACTGGGCATATTTATGAGCCTGGTGCCACTGGCGCCAGGACTGGGTCCAAAAGGTCCCAATTGGGACTGGTTGGCACTCGGAACCTGGGTTATGGATCTGCTTCCTAGGGAGTTGGGAAAACCCTGACATTTTGGAAGCAGAGATCATGGCACATACTAGCTGGTAAATCAAGTTTAACAGCCACTGGGTTAATTATTGCCGTAATAGAATAAGGTCCCAGATATTTTGGGTTAAAAGTTTGAGGCCCTTTGAGTGGTCAATGTCTGGTAGCTAACCACACTTGATCCCCAATCTGATACGGAGGTGCTTCACTCCGATGTAGATCAGCATTCTCCTTGTATTTTCTCTTGGCTTGTTGTAAATGCGTAGTTGCCTCTTTGAAGGCTTGGGTAATTGTAGAATGCAGATGTTCTACTGCAGGCATTCCGAGGTTCTGAGGTGAGTCAAGGTTTGAGGTTCGAGGGTGATGACCAAACAAAGTATAAAAAGGACTGTGGCCAGTTCCAGAGTGTACCGAATTATTATATGCGTATTCGGCTATCCAAAGAATGTCTTTCCAGTTGCTTTCAGATTGCTGTAACATACACCGTAAGTACTGTTCAAGGGTCTGATTTGTCCTCTCGGTCTGGCCATCGGTCTGAGGGTGGTGACTGGTCGATAATCTTACGTCGATCTGCGCCATTTGACAACATTTGCGCCAGAAGTGGGAAATGAATTGGCTTCCCCTGTCAGAGATTAGTATAGATGGGAATCCATGTAGCCGAACAATATTTTCGAGGAATTCTTTGGCTAGGACAGAAGCTGAAGGTAAACCTTTCAAAGGAATAAAGTGGGCCATTTTGGAAAACAAATCCACAATTACCAGAATAGTATTGTATCCCGAAAAAGGAGGCAGGTCCGTAATAAAATCCATTGATAGGGTGTGCCAGGGTGCTGGTGGTATGTTTAGAGGTTGAAGGAGACCGGCTGGTCTTTTCTTTTAACTTTTATTTTGGGCGCAAACACCACAGGACATCACAAAAGATTTAACATCTTTTCGCCAAGAGGGCCACCAAAATTGTCGTTTCACCTTTTCCTCTGTCTTGGCAATACCGGGGTGTCCCTCTATTAATGTATCATGATAACCGGAAATAACTAGTTTGTGTAATTTCTTATGTGGCAGGAATAAGCGTCCTTGGAAATAAGGTAAACCATTATCTATGGTAAAGTCTGATCCCTTTTGTATCCATTCTTGTAAGGTTGTAGGGTCCAGTTTCACTCTGGCTTGAATGTCTTCAAGCGTCTGTAACAAAGTCATGCCTAGAATCCTCTGTTCGGGAATTATTGGTACTGGTTCTGAGTTTGTATCAGATTCTCCCATTCCAATTCGGGATAAGGCGTCTGCTTTGCCATTCTTTCAGCCTGGTCGATAGGTAATCACGAAATCAAATTCAGCGAAAAACAAAGCCCATCGGAGCTGCCGTGATGACTGAGCCTTGGCGGTTTTCAAATACTGTAAATTCCGGTGATCAGTGATCACTGTTTTGGTATGTCGAGCGCCAAGCAGATAATGCCACCAGGCTTTAAAAGTGGACTTAATGGCTAACAGTTCTTTGTCCGTGATTGTATAATTAACCTCGGGTGCCGAGAATTTTCTGGACCAAAATGCTACGGGATGCAGTTGGTTGGTTTCGGGATCTCTTTGGGACAGGACAGCTCCCATGGCTAGGCTGGATGCGTCAGTCTCGACGACATAAGGGAGATCTGGACGCGGGTGTTTCAATATAGGTGCAGAGGTTAGCTTTTAAATTCTTAAAGGCCTGCTCGGCTTCTTCAGACCATTCAAAACGTTTATTTTTCCTCATCAGTGCAGTAATGGGTTGTACCACGTGTGAAAATTCCGGGATGAACCTGCGATAGAAATTGGCAAAGCCAAGCATGCTTTGAACCCCTTTTACAGAGCTAGGTGATGGCCATTTGAGGATGGCATCCACTTTTCTTGAGTCCATTCGGACTCCTTTGGGTGTCAGGATGAAACCTAGAAACTCGACTTCTGTGGTATGGAAAACACATTTCTCCAATTTAGCAAATAGTTTGTGTTGGCGCAGTTTTTCAAGTACTGCCCTGACGTGTTTTCTGTGATCAGATTCCGAAGTGGAGTACACCAGAATGTCATTGATATATACGACAACACAAACATCGATGAGTTCCCGAAGGACATCGTTCATGAAGTATTGGAAGGCAGCCGGCGCGTTACACAATCCGAAAGTCATCACCTGGTACTCGAATAATCCGTATTCAGTACGGGAGGCAGTTTTCCATTCGTCGCCTTCTTTAACTCGTACCAGATGATAAGCCCCCCGGAGATCTAACTTGGTGTATATGCAAGCGTCCTTCACCTGGTCAAGGAGTTCAGGGATCAGAGGTAGAGGATAACGGTTTTTAACCGTTATCTGGTTCAATGCGCGGTAATCGATACAAGTTCTAAGGTCGCCTTCTTTTTTGGGCACGAAGAACAAAGCCGAGGATGCCGGGGACTTTGACGGGCGAATAAAACCATTAGCTAGGTATTGATCCAAATATTGTCTCAAATGCAGATTCTCAGGTTCGTTAAGGACATAAATCCTGCTACAAGGGGGTTGTGCACCGGGCACCAGATTGATTTGGCAATCGTACGATCTGTGAGGAGGTAACGTGTTGGCCTGTCCCTTTTGGAAGACGTCCTGAAAGTCTTGGTATTCCGGAGGTAGTTGCATGGAGGCAGAGGTTACAGATGCTAGATTAATCTTCAGGTTTTCTGGGTAGCAGGTTTGTGTACAATCCGGGAAGGTTATTCTCTTAGCTCGCCAATCAATTTGAGGATTATGTGTCTCTAACCAAGGGATTCCAAGAATAACCTGAAACTGTGGAGCCTTGATTACATCAAACACAACACCCTCCCGATGGCCGTCGGGACCAATAAGAGTCACCTCAGTAGTAGAATGTGTTACCGGTCCAGTGGCAATTTCAGTTCCATCGACTGTGGTGATGACATCTTTGCTGGTTTTAGGACGGAGAGGGAGGTTAATCCTAGAGACCAATTCACGATCCATATAGTTTCCAATAGCCCCACTATCGATGTATGCCTTTATTGCATGCAACCGCTTAGGCTGTTCTGGATCTACGAGAACCATTGGCACAATGAAATGCAAGGTCTGAGAGTTAGTTTTCAAGCTCGGCAAGCGGACCCCTACACTTGTCGGGCGGAGTCGTTTCCCGAAACAGAGTCTTCATGGTTTTTATCAGCGGCTCCTACCGCCTTTCGGGGCAGTTTTGCCGGGCAATCTCGTAGAAAGTGTTCAGAATTCCCACAATAAAGACATAATTTTAACTGCCGCCTCCTTTCACGTTCTTTTTGAGTTAAGGGTCCTTTAACCCCTCCAATTTGCATAGGCTCAGAGACATCAACTCCCTTGGGATTAGCATGGGTCTTGACCAACACCCGGGTCTCAAACCTGGACCGATCTGCTTTTCTGTTTTGAAGTCTGTGATCCAATTGGACCACTAAGTCTATATACTCTGTGCATTCTTGGGGCGGATTTACAACTTGGGCCAAGACATCTTTAAGTTCTCCACGAAGGCCTCGATAAAACAACGTGACTCTTTTATCCTCTGGCCATCCCGTTTCCACAATTAGTCTATTAAAGGTTGCAATATAGGATAGGAGGTCCTGATTGCCCTGTCGCAGGGATAGAAGTTCGTCATACAGAGCCTGCCCCTGAGAGTGTCGAGCAAATAACCTTTCCATGCTTGCTTGAAACCTTTGAAAATCACGGAGAATCGGGTCATCTTGAGTAACCAGTGGAACTGACCAATCGGCAGCGCAGCCGCTGAGATATGACAATACAAAGGCTACCTTGGTCTGATCATTAGGGAAGGCCCCAGGTCTGCATAGGAAGTGCAAACGACACTGATTCATGAATACGGCGAATCGTTTGGGGTCCCCAGCAAATTGATCGGGTGGGGCCAGTGGCATGTTTCCAGGTAGATTAATCTGCACAGGGTTACTGGAAACCACAGGAGCGGGGTTCCCTCCGGAACCGGGTAGAGGAGTTTGCCCAGCTTGACCTTGCAAAAGCTGTCTGGCCAGGTCATCAGTTCTTTCTTTATTAATTCCCTCCTGAGGGCATTAGTCTCTTGACGAGCGGCATGTACTTTGGCCCATAATTCCCTCAGTAATTGGGCCAACTGATCAGTCTCAGAACTTTCCATAGCGCCTGGGTGGGAATTTGTAGGAAGGCTTCGCGTTCTGTTACGCTCACCTGACTCCCACGGAGGCGCTGGCCTGGTTCGCGCTGCTGTGACCTCTTCTAAGGTGATGCGCAGGGTTCGGAAGACGGACTGGACCGGGCCCCCAAATCTAGCTTTGTCTGGCTTACAGAAGTATCCTTCTTAGGGTCTGGAAGGACGAGCTCTCCATCCTGCTTCTGATGCAGGGGCGCCTTGGTATCCAGTTACTTCACTGGATTTTTGGATTGGTGAGAACCAAACTTGCTTGGCTTCCAGGTAAGTTTTTTGATAAGAGGTTCCCCTTGTGTCCATGCATTAATGTACTTATGCTAGTGTCTTTTTCCCCATACGGGCCGGGGTACGGAATGCTGGGGAACAGGCACCGACCCGAGATGAGAGGTGAAATCCTTGTAGAAATCAGGTAAGCCTTTAATGAGCGTTTTTTGGTAATGTCGTTTCATTCGCTCATTAACGCTGATGTCTCTTTTTCCCCTTAGGGGCCGGGGTCCAGAAATGCCAGGATGCGGCGCGGACCCGAAATGAAGAGGGAATGAATCAACAGGTAAGTCTTAACATGGAGGTTTAGCTTTCCTTATTCCCTTCTCTCTCTCACCTTTTGTTCTGGTCTTTTTCTCCCTAGGCGCTGGGGCGTGACTGCAAATCCGGATGATCGCTGCTGAACATGGAGGCGCACTGTAAAGGTGAGTGGAATGCGGCACTGCAGCGATCGACGCAATGAGCTTTTAAATTAAAGTCTTCCTTTTCAGGATTGTTGGCGAGATGTCTCCGGGATGCGGATTTAGCAGGTAAGGACTTTTCCTTCTTCTGTTCTCTTCTTCTCTTCCTTTGCAGGTGATCCAGGATGCTGGCAGGCGTGGCAGAAGTCAGGATGCAGGAGCAGACACGGTGAGCATCCAGCTGCTAGATGCAGAACAAAGCGAAGCATGTGTGGCTGTTCGGGTGGGGTTTAAATAGCCTTGGAAGAAGTTCCAGGTATGTATCCTTCCTCCAATCAGGTATGTATCCTTCCCCGACCACGCCCGGATGGTAAATTAGTCCCACAAGTAAAGTAGTTCCTTTCAGGCCTCAAGGAGGCCGGGATCCTGCAGCATGGTCTGCATCAGGTAAGTGCCTTCAAGCACTCCCATAATGAGCCTGGCGCCTATGGCGCCAGGCTGATGTCTTTTATGAGCCTGGCACCATAGGCGCCAGGACACTCTCCAAAGGGCCCCTATATGGGGTTGCTGGGTCCTTCCTTGGGGACTGGATGTCCGCTTTCGGGGACGCAGGGCTTGAAACGGCTGCCCGGGAGCGGGCATCATGACAGTTTTGGCAGGTGCTTACACAGTGTTACCCAGTATCCACACCACACAAGGTATTAATACCTTGCAGGTTTGTCCGCTGTGTTAGACTGTCACGGTTGGTAACCAACTCAATCACTGGCATGAGCCCCCAATTTTGTTAAGATTTTCAATCAGGAGGAGACACACACCATAGTCCCAGCCTAGTGTGCTGCGCGTGACTGAAATGCTTATGTTTATGTTTAGATTCAATATTGAAATGATACACCACTCATATCACACACCCTTTTCAAATACCCCGGGTCACAATGGACCATGAGCAAGGCTGGTTGGTAAAATATAATATTTATTTATTTATTTTAAAATTCAAAAGAAATCATACAATGTTTAATATTGGGCCGCAATCACCAATGGGATGATAATAACAATAGGAATGTAAGCAATGCACGTAGTTAAACTTGTATTGACACCTCTACAAAACACCAGGAAATAGGAGCACTTTTTGATTTTAGGAAAAATAGCACTTGAGTTAGAATTTCCCCCTGTAATGTTCCCTCAACCCACCAATAATCCATTCTAAATGGATAAACAGAAACAGCAGGTAATCGGGAATGGCCAAGGGAAAAAAAGAAATCGGAACTTCCCTCCCCAAACAAGAGAAAAAAATGGATTTGAAACCCTGGTAATGCTAAAAATGACACTCGGAAATGGATGAATAAATGAATGAATGTGTGTAAAAACCTTGAAACAAATATTATTCCTCACTACAGCAACCATGTGAAAGTACAAACAATCACAAGCAATGTATAACCAAGAGCATACAATTCGAAAAGGAGTGGCAGGTTTTAAAACATGTTGCAGCAAATGACACGTTGAAACTGACAAACTTTGCAATTACAGCCTGAAATTACTAAAACGGTATTTAATAAAAACGGGTGACATATTTTAAATCGCAATGTTTTGTGTTGAGGTGTAGCTATAGATCATAGGTACAATATGTAAGTGAAATTAAGTCTCTAGCAGGAAAATTAAGTGAATTATGCAAGATCTGTTGAGGTTTGTTTTTAGGAAAATAGAGCAGAGAAGCAACAGAAAAAAGGCTTTAAAATGGATTGCAAATTTTACTTAAACTGGATTTAATGACTAAGAAAAAGAGAATGCCACCCGTGAATCTCCACATTTACGTGGCCGTTGTACTCTTCACATGGTGTACCCCATTTTCTTTATGGAAAATTAATTTATTTAATCAAAATCACTACTGGCTTATGTTCTAGCAAAACAAAAATGAAGAGAAAATCGGCGCAAAACTAGGAATCAACGGCAGGGTTTCACATAAAATGCTGACAATTTTAAGAAGATATCGGGGTCAGAATAGGATAGCTTAGAGAATGGAATGGGGCAAAGCAAGGCAAGGTATACTATGAATTTCTATGGTTCCTATTAGCACTCTCACGCCACTTTTTAGTTTTTGAATTTTGGACAGTCAGCGCTCTGGTCACCACACGGATCTGGTCTAAGAAAAGACAGCCGGACAAAATCAGCGGGGCAGGATCAGCTGGGCATGGACTGGTAACCGTGTAGCACTTCTGGTCACTGGATAAGATAGGGCATCAGGGTAGCAGGATGGCATCAGCATGCAGTGAGTGGCAGCAAGTCAATCTGGATCAGGGATACCAAAAGTACCACCATTTTCTCCTGGTTAATGGGAGATTAGTGGGTTTTCAGAATTTGAGGCCTTGCTGGAGCAGGTTCAGCAATGCTTGGCCTTGTAGTTGGGATCTGGAGTCTGGATAGATGATGGGTACAGGAATGCAGCGAGGGAAATCAGGAAGAGTGTCTGTCTAGGGTCTTGCCAGGGACCCTCACTTATAGTGCAAAATGACATCATCAAGGTAGAGGTTGGGCAGTGTTAACTACGCACGCCCCTAAACTACTTAGATTGGGCAGGGGTGCTAGTCTCCTCCTTGCTCTCAACTGGTTGGATTTCTAAGTGAATGATGTCAGGATTATGAGGTGAGGTTAACAATGTCCAAGAACTCCCACATTTACTTTACTGAAAATCTGATTTTGCCAAAAACATACATTTCTATAATTACAATCTCTTGGTAAATTTTGCACATAGATTGCATATTATGTGCAGCACAGATCAATCCAATCCTTCTGTCTGTGCGACCTTGTTCTGCCTTCTGATACATTTTGGCAATTTTAAAAATGAAAGATTTGGCCTAAAATTACACAATTTTATACACAGATGCGAATTATACCTAGAGATGCATGTACAAAATGTAATGTTTGCAACATTGATACTTTCCTAGTAATCTGTCATATTTTGTAACTTCTGTTCCCCATGCGGCAATGAGTTCTACCAAGTTTTAAAAGAAAGCCCATCAAATTAGATTTGAAATTGCAAACATTTTACATTTTTACTAATTCTTGCTGCAGAGATAAAGAGTCTTTAAAGTTTCTTTATAAATATTCTTTGTAACCAACAAGCAGTTCCTTTGTGGGTCATTTTTTTTTAACTTCTACTGCAACCAAATGTCATTTCGTTCCAGGCAAGGTAGGGGTTTCTCATCTTATTTGAAGGTTTTATTGCACCTTACACTTGACAGGTTAGTGTCCCAGGACTTCTATTATCCTAGCCTGGAGCATAGACGAATGTCCGACGAGCATGTGAACTTTCATTGTCCTAGCCAATTCAAAACTTTTCAAGCTGGCACTTTTCACGTATGTGTCCGGGATTTATGGTTTGTCACCCTTCCTTGGGGAAGATTGATGGCTGGCACCTGGAATGAATGGTTTTTCTGAGAGCTTTCAAATCCAGCCCATGTGTTTTAAACTCTTTAATTTCTTATGTTTGGTCCTGAATTAAACACATTTGTGAAAGAAGATATCCGATGTGTGCATTATCACCACTAACATACACCCTTTACATTGCTAAGTAAGCAGGCTTTCATTAACAATTTATTTTTAAACAGTTAAATTCTTCTTCAGTCAGCAAAGTCCATTTTTACACATGTGTTAATACTGGTAGCACTTCTTTCTTTAAATTCGCTTTTGCAGCTCCCTCAGCTGCCCACACTGTCTTTGCAGCTGTAGCCATTTCCTTGAAGCAGGAGTTTTATCAAAAGCATAGATACAGTTGCCACTGACCTGACCTTTTCACTTGATTCCATTTATAGGTTTCCGAACACACTGGCATACTTTTTCAGTGTGTCTCCTGGTTCCAGTGTCCCTGAAGTGTGCTAGGCAGGATGGTGCAGCCATTTTTTTTGTTGCTGCCATAACGCAGTTTTGAGGTCCTGGTGCGCACAGGAGCCAGCGCAGCAGGTTGCTGTTTCTTGCGCAAATGCAGCTTGGTGATGCGGGGCAATGCTGTTGAGTGAGTCAATATATCCCACAATGCCTGAGTAAAAATTATTTTCTATTGTGTCCATGGGAAAAAACACACATTTTTGGAGCCCCCTATAACTTTGCCCCCACTAAACAAAGCCTCACCGAACTTTGCAGAATCAATCTGACGAGGCCTGATACTATTTTTTGCAAAGAATTGTGAGGCTTCATCCAGTGGGGTGAAGTTATAAGCCACCCAAAAAGTGATCTGCCTATGTATTGAGCAACTTAACCCTATTGATATTGATATTGGTATTGATATTGTATTTGTATCACACTCATACACAATTGTTTCAGCGTGTGATGAGTCAAGGCAGGGGAACAATGGAGAACAAAAACAATTATGTTACTAGGCACAGTGACATTGAGAACCATGCAAGTGCAGTGGAGAGGGGAGAGGGAAAATGCAGGGGGAGGGGCAGAGGTGGAAAGTATTGAGCTAGGAATGAAGAAACACCAACAGTGGTAATGCAGACCAGCCAGTGGCAAGTGCTAGGGTTAAGGCACAGACAGAGGGTGTCTGATAAGTGCAAACAAGGGGGGGGGGGCTGTAGGCTTACAGATACAGATTCAAGTGCAAGGATTGCCAGGAGGCAGTGCGGGCACCTGGCATAGTGAGCAAGTACCTGGGCCCGAAATCAGAGTGTAACCAGGTGCACGATGCCGAAGCAGAACAGACCAGCAGTGGAGAGCAGGAGTGAAGGCAGAAGCAAAGAGGAAGGTCTTGAGGTGCTTCCGGAAACAGAGATGGTTCTCCTCACATTTCAGAGTGGAAGGGAGGAGGCACCAGCAGAAGATAAAAAATCTACCCCCAACGTATTTCTTTGAGAAACGACTGACCCTGAGGTACTGGCCCGTTACCACAAGCCCTGTAATATGACCACCAGACACCAGCTATGGGGTTAAAGTGGACATGGCCACCAAGGACCCTTTCATTTTCTTAGGGATTGGCCTGAGCTCCTGTTGCACATGCATGAAACAATAAGCAGGCATCAGACAATACAATTTTTAAACACAATGATGAACTCTAATCGTAGTGTCATTTTCTGGTCATAGTTCTGTTTCCTCTTCACTAGAGTTTCCCTGTATGTGCCACAGATTTGTATTCATTGATGCTCTTATATATACATTTTTTGGACTAGCACATATGTGTTGTAATTCTTATTTTGTTACCTGTTGATTCCAAGTTTAACATTAGTCAAGATTCTCATTGGCTACGACTTATGATTCCACTGGCCAAACATATCAGATTAAACATACTCTATTTCTATGGTCCATGCTGCAGTCATTGCCTATGTATATGCATTATTAGATTGCTGTATTAACAACAAAAGTTCTTTAGAAAATGAAAATGTATGATTCAATAAGTACATTTTGTGATACACTGATGCATGTAGTAGTACCAAGAGACCTCCAAAACACCTTTCATATGTTCCTAGCAAAACTGTAAACAGAACCCCTTGTAGGGACTTTCTATCAGGATTTTTGCAGAGGAGCGGCATCATATGTGATGTTGTTGGTGATGTCGTGGATGGTGCCATTTGTGATGTCGTCTTTGATGCCCTGGGTGTTAGTTTTAGCATTGTATGACTGTGGTGCATGTTATGTTGATATAGCTTATCATAATTGGCTTATTATTTGGTTTTTCGATTTTACCTTGCAACCATAATGCCCATTTAACAGTTTTATCAGTGAATTATATACATTTTTATCAGTGCAACTTAATCATAATGTCCCTTTAACAAAGTTTTTTAAACTTTTTTGAGTGAACTTCATAGGTTTTTATTAGTGCAACTTAACCATAACGTTTGTTTAACACGTTTTTTCTTCAAAACATTCTTTTAGCTGAATCTGTAGCATTTAGGTAGCAGATGATAGTGTTTCTTTAATGCTGATTTTAGAATTAGCATACTGTAGTCTTTCTACTATGTTTATAGTGGGTGTTTTAAATAATAATATTCAAAGTACACCGTTTTGTACAGTGATATATATTTGTTTAATGACTGCATGTTTTCTCACCCTTTGCTTCTTGCTTCTGTTTACTTGAACTAACATTTGGAAATAGACTCTACACGTTGAAATTACTGGGCAATTGAGGCAGCATGTAGGTACTAAAAGAGGTGAAATTACTTGAAGACACATTTAGGCGCTCCCTCCTGAGCCATGAACAAATGCACACTGCAAAAGATCAAAACATGCTTTTCCCACTGACTGCCAAGTGGCTTAATTGTGCGGTTGAATTATGCTATCATCACTGCTTGAAACAGAATAACTGCTCTATGGTACTGTACACAGCCCGTCATAATGACAGCCGAGGCAATTAATCCCATTGCTGCTTCACTCCCCCGGTTAGCCAGAGGTAAAAAGACAAAATAAACAACGGAAGCGGAAACGTGGAAACAACGGGCCCATTTGCAATAAAGAAGAAACGTTTGCCGGATTAGCCGGATTCTCCATGGTCCCTTAGTCTCTCGCGAAAAGGTAGAAATGAACTAATTTATTAGTGAAATCACATCAGAAGCAGTAATTTCATGTTAGTGAATTTACATGTAATAGCATTATATCGCCAGCCTCCCATATCATCACAGTGTGGCCCGCGCGGATGACGAACGACCTGCCGAGCGAAAAATGATGGTTTGATTGTTTTCGCAGGGAACGGATCAGCATTTTAATTCCTCGCCTCGGTGTTTATTGCTTATTTGGCCTCTTGCTTGGCTTGTAAAAACTTGGCTAAATGGAAATGAATAAATGTAATTACTGCGGGTGACAGCGGTAATCTGTGTGGGTTTTCATATTGGCTTTGCCAGCGTTAATCTAATCACCAGAGAGGATGTGTCACTGAACGCCCGAGCTGACGGGAAGCAGAGTCCTCAGTGGCAAATGTATACAGCACTTTGACTTGGGAGTTTTTTTTCACCGCTGTTTTCCCTCACAGAACTAACGTGAATGAGCAGTACCTGTCATGAGCAACAGTCGGCGTTTTTTCATGGCAATAAGAAACTGATAGGAGTGGAAAGTGTTTAATAAAAAGAAAGGTCAAGCGTGTCACTTTAAACCACTTCCGGGCACTGGCGTACTTCGCGTATGATATTGGCTTAATGCATTATCCTCAACGTAAATACCTGTACCTCACGTAAAATCGAAAATATCGCAGATCCAACAGTGCTGGCTTGTGTGTAGTCATTGCATATGCGTTTGCAAAGCACCGACAATGATATGCCTACCCCAGATAGAGAAACATACTTGCTTAAAATTGATCAAATACTTATCAAGCAGGTGAATGCTTAAATAACAGTTTCCAAGCAACGGTTGGAAAATGTATTTATTTTATAGAAGCAGTTTATGGATTCTCTATAACCACTTAGAAATTGTTCACTGACAGTTTATTCCGCCGATTTAAATCCTTGTACCATAGGGATGCCTGGGTAGGCTGTTGAACTGTATGGCCAGGTGTTAGCACCATTAACCAAGTGCTGCCAGGATATTGGCGAGAATTAACATCAGATGGCACCTCACATGACAGGAAGTGATGTCTGACAACAGAGGCTGACATCATACTGCATGTGTGGACTGTCTGTACTCACATAACGATGGTGGCGATTGCCAGGGTGGAGGAGCTGCAAAGCAGTGTTGGTGCAGGAGCCAGGCACGACCCGCCAGCTGAAGGTTCGAGAGTCTAGAAAAGCAAGCCCTTGCTTAGTTCGCAGGCCTGTGGTTGACCTCTTATTGTGGTCTACCTTCGCATGCACTTCTTGGAGATCAGTCTCCCAAGCAAACATTCTTCACACTCCATTTATTGCAATAAGATCACCACCAGTTTGGAGACTTGGCCATTTTTCAATTTGCATTTTGGTTCGTTAGGCCGAACATTATATCTGCTTAAGCCTCTTTGCAATTACCTCTATTTTCATCTCAGTGTCTCATTCCTCAGACTTATGACCCCCCCACCTGCCCACCCAGGTAGTCTTCACTGGGGTACTCCTTTCAAATTTGGATGTAAATTCCACAAGTATGTGTACCTGTTTCCCATGTTGTTAATTTAATGTGAACTCAGTATTCACCTCCCAAAAGATAACGGATAGGATAATTGCAGAGTCCAAAGTGGATACTGAAAGATACATAAATACAGGTTTTGTATGTGGTTTCATGACAGATTCCTCCCACTTTTACATGATTTAATATTGCAAAGTTCACAGACTACTTTGGACAGGAAGATCTCACTCTTGATATTATTGACTGGCAAGAAGTAAAGGTTTTATTAGTGTGTCTACTGCTTTTCAGAACGTAATACATAGAACTTAAAATATATAGAATTTATGATGGAAATTTGTGTTTTTATGTGAGAAATAGTAAGATTTATGTGGGCAGGTCCTTTTCGGTTTGGTTTTGTAGACCAGGTGTCTGTGATTGTGTAATGTGTTGGTGACCTCCCGCTGCGTAAAGCTGGAGACCACCTTTGTCTTGATTTAACATATATTTTTTATTTAAATAAATGTGAATTTTGATAACATTGCCTGTTTTATGCCCAACATTGTGGGGTGGGACTGTATGTATAATTTGGGGGCAGATGGCTCATTATACCAGTGCATTAGACCAGTGTGTCTTTCTGATGTAGGAATTTTACATTGACTACAATATATGTCACAAAACGTAGTCACAACGCATTTATGCCATAATGTGACAACATGGAAATGTGGTATCTGTATACCGCCAGCACTTCGCGCTTTGCCCATGATAATTGGTTTGCTACACTACTTGTGCGTAATAAAGGTCTTTAAACTATAAACAACACACTTCATCTGTAAGTTTATTCTGTTCTGGAAGCCGCTTACACCTACAATCAATTTCAATATAGACATTCCACGGGTTGTCTTTATTATGCACAAGTGTCTCGTTTGTTCAGGTGATGAACTGACATTTGTACCTTACCAAATCATGTTCTACGCCTTAGCGAAACTACAGCATACTAAATCATTCTCTATGTCAGTCAGAATAAGTGTATAACATGATGTATGTTACATATGTAGCATGTATTTGTGGAGGAATGCATGGAAGCATCAATAGAATTCTTTTTTACCGTTTCCAACTATGAAACGATCTGCCACAATTGCATGTGCATGTTACTAAGCAATCTCAGTTTATGTGATTTCCACCTATGAGATTGCCCAGTGTTTATCAGCAAGATATGTATAGTATAAAACACCTGTGTACTAAGCCTCTGGATCTGTACATTTCACAAGCCATGCCATTACCATTGTTCCATCAGTTATAGTATTTCTCACTAAGACATGTTTTAGCTATAATTGTACTTATTCCTGTCTTGCATGCTTTTTTTTAGCAAGCCTCTTTGAAATTTATAATGGATGTCTTGCCCGAATTTATGTTTGACCTTGAGTACACAGATTAAGAGAAATGGAAGCTTAACAAAGTCAAGAACTGGCTGGTGCAAGGCAGTGACGCTGACAATGAATTTCCTGAACCGGAAACAAGTCACAGATGACTTGCTGCCAATTCTAGTGGTATGATCGGATGACCACATTACCAGAAACTGTTGTTGCCAGTAGAAATCCACTTGTAGGACCTACCTATCGGAAGACGACCCCCCACAACAATGAATTACTTTGCTGAAGGAATTTTGGGATAACACTGATGCATGAACAACACGTTTCTATTCCTTCATTGGTCCTTACTAATGAGTGCATATAGCATTAAATTAATACACATATTTGCAATCATTACTGTACTTTCTCCAGCTCAGCAGGCAGTATTCTTTTTCATGGGGACAAGTTGATTTGAATAACCTATATCCTTGTAAATGTCTCGTACTTGACATCCATCCATCAATCCATCGATCCTCCCATCCACCCTCACCAGTCATTTGAATATATCTTACTTTAGTATGTCTTCTTGTCAATGTCTATGTATTTATTTGTTTGGGTGTCCGCTGGTCTTTTACTGTGAGATTCAAATATGGTCAGTATAATTAAATAATGCATCATAAATGCAAATGTTACATCTTTCCCTTTTCGAAGAAACTGTTTCAATACTGTAGAATGTGGATTTCATGGGTAAAATATATTCATGTAATGTTGATTTATATTAATGTTTGTTCATCTAAAATGGTAAGATTTTGTGACTACACAGTGAAGTAACTCATCAAAATAGCATCCTTTCACCAAAAAATCAGTCCCAACTTTTAATATGACCTTGCATTTTCTCCATTGTTCTGTTCCCCCAGATGACTGTCCTAGCCTGCACTCTCCTAGTAGCCTTTCCCTTACTGGGCAGACTCTTGGAGAAGTTGGCCAGCTTATCCACCACATTGACTCTTTTTGTTGTTTCCACGACCACCAGTCTGGCTTCAGAGCTACTAGAGGCACATAAAATACACTCCTGAACACCAGTGAAGACTTGCTCTCTAATCTCGATTCCAACTTTCCTTCCGTTCTCATCCTTCTTGACCTATCCTCTATCTTTATTATGGTCAGACATGCCACCCTTATAAATCGGCTCTGTGATACCCTTGGCATTACTGACCTGGCTCTGGACTGGTTGACCTCCTTCCTCTCTGACTGACCTTCCAAGGTGCAACTGAGCCCTTTTCTCTCCTCCATCTCACTCTCCACCTGTGGTGCCCTTAGGGCTCTGTCCTCTCACCTTGGCTTTTCAACATCTACCTTACCCCTCTCCCTGATTTGATCTCTGAATTCTCTCCAAACTTCCAGTGTTATGTAGACAACATGCAGCTCTCCTTCAAGCATCCCTCCTTACCTCCTCCTATTCCTCTCTCATTCCTGACTGTCTTTCTGTTATTCAAGAACGGTGCTCTGCTGACAATCTCTGCCTTAATGCCTTTCCATTGGGACCCCTGCTCCCTCCTTCCGCAATACAATCTGGCTGTCCTCCATGGGCCCCCTCCACTCATCTTCCTATGAGGCAAAACACCTTGGTGTCATCTTCGACTCCTCCTTCTCCTTCTCTCCTCACATCACAGACCTTGCCAAGAAAGCCCACTTTCATCAACAACCCCTCAGAGGTATTCTCTGTTCCCTTACCTTCTCCCAAAAACACAATGTCTCAAGAGCTCTGGTCTTCTCGAGGCTTGACTACTGCAACAGCCTCTTCCTCAATCCGCCTAACTCCTCCCATCGCCCCCTTCAACTAATCCAGAATTAGACTGCAAGACCTATCCTTGGCCTCAAGCCCAGGGACCACATCTCTCCTGCCCTAAAATCTCTCAGCTGACTCCCAGTTGCTGTGAGGATCAAGTTCAAGACCCACTGCATCATCCACAAAGCTTTTTGGAGCCTGGCCCCTGCTATATCCAACTCTCTCTCCTTAAATACCTCCCTGCTAGAGCCCTTCAGTCTTCTAGCTCCAACTCTCTGCAGATCAGATGCTTTTCCAAGCAGAGAGTGGGGAGTAGATCTCGCTCCTCCACAAGTGCCTCCCTGCCCCTCGCAGACTTGAGCTGGATCTCCTTAAATTCCGGAAAGGTTCTCAAGACCCTCCTCTTCTTTTCCTCCTTCCCTCTTCCCCTCCACTGCTAATGTCCCCCTCTGCCTCTTGACTGGCTGTCTGGTTCCTTCAAAGTTTTACAGGGCACCAGGCATTTCTTGACTAGTCTACCCTTGCATTTGGTTTCCCCTGACAGTCCTCCCTTCATGCACTTGCCCTTCTGGCCCCACCCCTGCACTTGCCTGGCTGGGCCTGCCCCCCCTGAGCCCTTCCAGTCCTCTTTTTCACACTTAGCTTGTGATCTCCCGTCCCCTGCATTCTCTGCATCCCCTGGCACTGTCCACCTGGCATTCCCTGGCACTCGCTTAACCCACAGGTCCTTCCACCCTGGCCGACACGTCCCCCCTCCCCACAGTCCGACACTTCTTGTTACTGCACTTGCACGATCCGAATGTCACAAGGCCTAGTAGGATCATTTTTGTTTTTGTCATCCCTTTTCCACCTCTATAGTCTTGTTGCACCTTGAAACGCTTTGTGTATTTTATATTATTATTGATGCAGCTGATTTACAATCAACTTTTCAATATTTTATCATACATACAAAAAAAATCATATCTCACAATTAATATGTGCACTATCTATATCTATACATAATAAATTAATTGAAAAAATTAAGAGCTTCAGTTAAACATTTGAACATACATCAGCCAATTAATTCTCTTTCATTATTCATCTACTAAGAAAGAAGTATATACATCCATATTTCACATGTTCCCAATTTAAGCAGCAGCATACCATCTGTCTGATTAGATAGAACACTATCTCTCATTATACAAGTCCATTTTTTTCAAAAAGTTCACAATTGAATAACTTATGTTTTACTTTCTGTGTGAAACAGTCTTAACAATAATTCCTCTATGGTTGATACTCTGATATTATTAAAATGATCTTTCAAGTAATGTATTCTGGAATCAAGCAATGTCTCACATTTTACCATTAGGTGTTTTAATGATTCATTTTGTTAGTGTACCATAGATAGATTGAATCAGAATCTCATGAAATCCGTTCTATGAGATAAACCTGGAGATCTTGTCAGATCGAATGGAAGCACACCATATTTTTTCAAGGTAAATGGATTTGACTGAAAGTCTTTATATGAAATGCACTGTTCTCTTGTCTTCATCCAATTGATCTGCCATATCTTCATGTTTGCTTTATCAGGATTACCGATTGAGAGATTGTTCGTTATATCAGCTTCTTGTAAGATTGTTTTACAGAGTTTCTCCATTGACTTATAAATCTCTGTGACGATGTTTGCATGTAATTTGCTAGCATTGCTAGCAAATCTTTTGATTCTCTCATTATTTTCGATACACAGCACATTTCCTCCAGTTATGCATGGCTGTTAGAGACAAAAGACCCAGTTCGTATTGCACAACTGACACAGGCTGAGAATTTGGAAGTAAGAAGACCGACCTCCAGAATTTAGATTCAATTCTCTGCCAGTACAGGTTAGAGTAATCTAATTTGGACTCTACACCATACAGCATTACTGGAATAAACTTTTGTTTGTAATAGGTCATAATAGGGATTATCGAAAGTTTCCCGTATCTGGCATTTATGATTTTAGATTGAGATATTGCTGTCAATAATTTCCCTCTTATCTTCTGTTCATATGGTGTATCTTTTTGATTATTATTGATGTTTAAGCCCAAATAAATGTATTCATCAACTATTGGAAGCACTTGTTTCTGGAGGTACCACGATCTCAATTTATAGCCTTTCCCAGGCAATTCAAATTGTACTACTTCAGACTTTAGTGCATTAATAGTTTTCTTGTGCATAACAGCTTAAAGCATTTAGTAGTAGCTGTAGCCCTCGCAGCATTTTGGATTTTGGATATCAAAACCAAATCATCCGCATAGAGTAGCCACTTTATTAGAGTTTCGCCACGTTTTGGAGAGTCTGAGATGACATCCTTAAGACTCTGTCCTTCGTCGGAGATGAACAAATTAAATAAGGAAGAAGCGAAAGTACACCCTTGTTTCAGTTCTTTTGCAGTACTTATCGGGCTAGTCAACAGACCAGCTATATTTAAGCGAATTTGAACTGAGGTTCCATTATGTAGTTGGTATATGGAATTTATGAGAAACTCAGGACATCGCGCATCAATCAATTTCTTTATTAAAAGTTCTTTGGGTACAGAGTTGAATGCCATGCTGAAGTCTATAAAGGAAATATATAACTTGTTTAATATGTAATTCATTAGTCTTCAAGAGGTTAATAATAAATATGTTTATATTAGCCCCTACTCCTGCTATAAATCCTGTTTGATAGGGATCGCCCAATTTTTTCAGTTAGCCAGAGGTTGAACTCCTTTAGCATTAAACCTGAAAAGATTTTTCCTGGTGTGTCCAGTAAAGCAATTGGTCTGTATGCTGCAGAGTCCGATCTATCACCTTTTTTAAATATAGGTATTATTATGGAGGTCCTCCATGTGGATGGTATGTTTCCGATCTGGAGAATCCTGTTAAAGATCAAGAGGATGATGTCTGCCCATAGCTTAGGATTGGATTTCAAAATAACATTTGATAAGCCTTCAGGCCCTAGTGCTCGTGATGAGCTTAATCCATGGATTGATTGTTAAATGTCTGCTCGTTCTATTTCAAAGTGCTTTTCATCAATAGATGACTTAGGTTAGACAACCTAGATAGGAAAGGTGACTGATACTGGTTCTCATAATACTGAACCTATCGTAATTCTGGAACTGCATTAATTTGAACAGCAGCTTGACTTTGATTTGTAGCTTTATTCAGGAGTTGCCATATTCCAGAAGAAGATTTGGTGATGATTTGATGCATAATTTCTTCTCTATCTTTCTGGGTCATGAAACATTTCTGTGCTTTTGCACAATTCCTGTACTCACATTTTAAATGCCTTATTGTCATCTGATTAGCTGTAGAGAGAGTTTTTCTTAAGATTTAATTTTTTCTTTTTAGCTGGTTCATTCTGTCCTTTAACTGTCTATTAAATACATGAGTATGCTTGAAAGTAACTTTTTTTAGCAATCATCTTAAATTCACTGAAATATTGCATAGCTGTTATGTAGGTGTCATTGTCATTCCTGTCCTCACAGGCTTGATTGCTTAGCTTTGATTTTAACTTTAATAATATCTCTGTTGTCCACTTTATCCTAGATCTTCCATTATTTACCATGGTCATGGCCGGATTTTTGATTTCATACATATCACCTGATGAGTGGGACCAGGACCATGTTAAGCATAGCTGATTGTGATCACTATAAATGCTATGGTTTATGTCTAGTCTATCGCATTGAGTCATGAGTCTGTGATCACAATAAATAAAGTCTATTGTGGCTTCTTGAGTTCCTCGTTGCCAGGTCGAGTTGGCGGGAATATCTCCAGGGAGTGTCATTTTAAGCATTACGAAAGACCTTTCTTTCATGATGTCATTCCATCTATTTTTAACAGTTTGTTCAGGGCCATTTTCGGCCTTCAGAAGATGAAGATTCAAATCATCCATGATGAAGGTGTACGTTACATTTGGATCCATTACAATAGTGTGTAATACAGTCTCAATTTGCCTGTAGAATGTATTTTCATCTAGACTTGCACGCCCCTAATATATGTTTACTAAGGCAATCACCAAAGTATCTTTGGTAATTCTCACCAATTGAACATAGCTACTTAAGGATAGCCATGCTTTTAATTTGAGGCCTCTTGATTTTTTTACAGCCACTAGGAGGCCTGACATCGGTCTTCCATGAATAGGAATCTTCGCTCTTATTATATTTATTTTGTGATCATCACAAAGCGGTGAGATTGTCAGCCAAGATTCCTGAATGACCACAATATCATAGTCATTTAAATTATTTGTTGCAGAGTTTAATAGACGTCGATGTCCTCTATTGTTCCACGAGACAAACGTTATTTCTTATTCTCTCGGGATTGTTACGCGTGAGATGACCCACTATTTTGTGGGCCTTTTACCAATTTGGTAATTTGATTGTAGTTCTTCCCCTCTATTGTTTGCTGTTCTCTTGAGAAGTTAATACCATTTATGCCATTTTGGTGACTGCCTTTCATATTTTTGGTGTCCTCAACCAACATAAAAACTCGATCATTCAAGGACTCCATTTCTTTTAGTAGTACATCCACAATCACTCTTGTTTTAATAGAGATACACGCTGCTGTTAGATCCTCATCATCAAGAAATTCTACTCTTTCAACATCTGTAGATGTGATGTTTTTTAAGTTGGGAATTTCGTGTAAGATATTTAATATGCTTGCTCTGTTTAGATCATACTGATGAAAAGGACTACGCCTACATCACATTATCAAATGGTAACTATTACTGCTTTGTCCTATTTTATTAGCTCTGTATTTGTGAGCTCCTGTTCACGTACATACTGATTCTCAGAGGTTTTTTGCGCTTTAAACTGGCCTGGTTTCAACATCTGCCCTTGACTTTGAGTAATATATAATGCCATACACTTTTGAATTTCTTCTCGTATTTCTCGACTATTGGGAAAGGTTTGGAAGTTAGCTTCGCCTCTTTTGTGGGCACATTTCTGGGTTGCTCTCTGTACTATCAACATCTGTGGTTCAGTCATGTTGTTTTATTCCATCTTTTCCATCTACATCTCCTTTTGTCTCTTCAGCTCTGATAGATTTATTTGAACAATTTTGTCATTTTGATGCCTTTCAGGATATTTCTGTATAGTTTTTATTGAGGGTACCATCGGTCTGGCCATTTGTCTCTCAAGGTCTTAGTTAATAGCATTACCATATGTTAGCATTTTTGTTATCTCTTCACGCATTACCTCAATAGTTGCAATTAGGCGAAGTTCTTTGTCTATAGTAATTTGTTGGTTTATAGTCATTAATCCAATATCTTTGCTATTTATTGAAGGGGCAGTATAAGTGGAGGTTAATAAAGAAGCATACGTCGTTTCCAGTGGTTTTTGATTAGATTGAAGGTATAATGTTATAGATTTCCGTATTTCCTCTCGTAATTCTTGTATAATTGCATTTTTCCAGATATTCCACTTGTCTCAGGTTTCTCAATATTTTGTTGGTTAACAATATTTGGTGGCAGAGTATATTAATTTCCCTAGGTCAGGTATTCTTCAGTACTGTTTCCATTAGATATTAACTTATCAGTTGCCAAACTTTTTAGTTTTGTTTTTAGAAAATTGGAACAATTTTGATAGTTGGTTTGAGTGGTTTCAAAAAGATTGGAGCTATTTCTAAAGGTACTTTTATTGGATCTATTTGACTACCCACTGTAAGTTTTGTAGATTCTTTTTTCTTAGCAGTTTCACAATCTATGGTGCGTTCTGGTGACTTTTTTTCCTCCAGGTTTTTCGTTTTCCTTTTTTTTTTCCCTCGGTTCTTCGACTCTATCTTTGCTCTTGCCCCTTTTGAGATTTGCAATATCTTTATTGTTATTATCCTCATAGTTCCCAGACACTTTAGTGTTTGTTTCAGAGATTTTATTTGCCTTCTCTTTATCTCGCCATTGAACTTATTGATTCCTTTTGGTGATTCATCACTCAGTTCATTAATTATTAGCGGCTCTGAGATCATCTCTCTATTAAGGTGAGATTTCTGTATCTCCTGACTCTCTACCAGTTGAGCAAAACAGATACATTTGTCCATCATTGACTCAGATAGGGGAGTATCTTCTAGATCTTGGTTTTTCAATGTTATATTTGCACATCTACAATCTTTCTTAATCTGTTCTTCTCTTAGGATGCCTTCCATCTCTATAATGTTTTGGTTTAGATTAGCAATTTCCGCCCTGGATTCCTCCCCTCTCAGTGTTATGATTTCCATTTTTTCCTATTGGTCTTGAATTGTTGTTGAATTTCCATTAGCTTTTCATTTATTGAGTTGTTAACAGCTGTTCTGAGTGCTACTAGTGCTGTATCATTGATCTCAAGGTCCTTGGTGATTTCCAATAAATGTCCTGAGTGTTGTTGGACCTCCAAGCGGATGTCCTCAAAAACTTTCACCAACAAACTCAAAACAAAGTTAAGTGCTATCATCGTTGATGAATTTGAATGATCATTTTTTATTTATTTTTTTATACTTCCTTCCCACACTTTCACTACCTTCTTGCTCTTTTTCACCAATTCTATCTTGATGGTCCTTGATCATTCTTGATTCCTCGATAACACTGATATAGCATTTAGTTCGAATAATGAATTTAAATTCGGTGCAATATCAGAATTCAAAGCTTGATCTGACAGATCTATTGTTTGTTCCTCCTGGACCATGTTCCTTGCTGGATTTAGAATTGGTGTTTGGCTTTTCTCTATAGTTTTTGCACTTGTATTTGTTCATCCCAATTGCTGATTAGGAGGAAAATAATTTAAGATTCTATTCTTTAGTCGCCGTTACGGTATAGTCTCTGTGCGGTAGTGTACTTTGTTTCGGTGAGTCTCTTTTAGGTGTGGAAGCCTCAATATCTCTTTCGACAAGGGTAAGTAATTGAGGTAAGCCGGACCCAGTTGGCATCTGTTCATCATTAGGGAATATGCATTGTCTCCCAAAAAAGCTGGATTTCTCCCCACGGGACAGTGATTTAAATATGGTCCTATTGATTAGAGGCGGGTTATGAACCCCAGAGATTGGGATCCTCTGTCGCTGGGGCTCGTATGACTATTCCTACCAATGTGCTCCGTAAATTATAACTTTTAATTTTTATTGCCACAATCTCTATGTTGTACTCACTCGCAATAGGTCCTGCAGGTAAGTTCCCGCTCTGTTTTCCTAGGTTTCAAGGTACCACTATCAATCAGCCAGCACACAACCTTAAATGTATGATGGCAATTGAATGAACATAGTCTCTAGTTACGATGGGTCAATGGCTATGTGCCTGCTGTCCCTGTCAAGCTAAAACATTTCCTTTTAGATTTACTATACCCTGCCAAGCCAGACTCTCAGCTATTATTCTTCACACTTGTTTAGTTTGTATATACAAGTATGTCCCTGCTGTAACTTTCCATGCTAGGTTTTTTCAATTTCCTACGTTCCATGAGTCTTTTCAGGTCCTCATGCGTCCCCTCCTCCCAGGGGCTCAAAAACTTCGGTGCTCTGCCTCCGGTGTCAAAACACAGCGTCTACTTATGCCGTCCAGTCACACTTCAAGAAGCCTCTAAGGTTATGGTTTGTTATCTTTCTCAATGCTGCTCAGTGCTGCTACTGCAATATAAGTACTCACTTCACATATTATGCAATTAGATATAACAAATATTTAGCACTGCCACAGCCATATTGGGGTACAGAATCGTGCTGTCTACCGTCCACCTAAACAGCCAAATAGCGACTCCAACCCTTTGCTCTCCAGAGCTTTACGCTGCAAAAGCTGCGGTCTCGGAATCTTGTAGTCACACGGGACGTGACGTGATGAATCAGCTGGGCAATACAAATCCCCAAAAGTCCTTAAAGGGGCTGTGTGCTCTCGGAACAAAACAACTTGTGAAAAAAAACGAAAAAGAAATGACGGAGATTTCCACTTGAATTCCACTTGATTTCAGCACCAGCCAAACAGCGACTCAAGCCCTTTGCTCTCCAGGGCTTTGTGTATAGGAGCATTATACAAACCCAATAAATGAATAAATACATAGTTGCTAGACAGGCTACACGGGGACTAGGAAGGGATGTCTGGCATGAATAATAAAAATGTCTCATAGCTAATACCTTAACATATTTATATGAAATGTCATCAAATGCATTTCTTGCATCAAATGAACATTGTATATCATATCTTTACATTGTGTATCATCTCAACAGATTATACAATCTTGTGAAAAAGAGAGGTTTGTGGATTAACTGCAGACTTGGAAGGAAAGTGCGTTCAGTGATCCCTTCAAGTGCAACCCATGCAGAACTGACACATTCTTCTAGTTGTTTGCAGGAATTTGGAGTATAGAAGATGTCAAAAGAGCATGGACCATATATACACATTTTCCCAAAGAATATAAATTATACATTGTGTTTTTTAAATAAAATAATTGATTGCAAAAGTGCCAATTGTCCTTATTGGAAACATGACTTTGATATATTTTAATTATTCCTGTAGCTTCTTGTTATTCATTAAATGCTATCTGACCTTTTCAGAATGCACCTAAAGATATAACATGATATGATAAGGCATTTGTAACGCGCCTATACACAAGTGTTTCAACATGTATAAAGTATGCAGTTGGAATAGGGGGAGCACATCTGGTGTCATATGTGTGAATTCAATATGACATATTTTTTAATGTTATGTTTAACTAGTAGTTCCACAATGCTTTCACATTAACGATTCTCCCCCATAATTTAAAAAAAAAAGTTTTCCTACTCTTGCAAGATGTTGCACTAATTTGTGCACTATTATATTACCACTCAACCATTTAAACCAAGTGTAGAGGAGCAGGAGGACACATTTTACCTAATTCCTGCCCCCTCAACTCTGTCATACTGGAACAGCAGGAGAAGGGCCCTGTGTGAGACCCCATGTCTTATGCCTATATCTCATTGAGTGTATGAGAGATGATATGTACTCAGACAACCGTATTGAATGTACCTTTGCGCTGAAAGTGTGGAACGATGCCGTATGGAATGATGTCAGCACGCACCATTGCACATCATGGAGCGTTGAGTGAAATCTGAAAAGGGTAGAGTGATGTCATGGAGAAGATGTATGATGCTATGCTGAAACGATACGAAAATATTGAAGACTTATGGTGTAACTGAAGCAATAAGAGAAAAATGTACGAAATGATACAATAATCATGAATGTAAAAGAAGATAAAGTAACTTGTTGACCAATAAGTGTAAATACGCAGTAAAGCAAGGTAAAGAGATACACAGAAACTTTCTATAGAGGAATATATATATGGCAAGGACAACCATTATTGGAAAATGGATGTCGGCTCGTGTACATTTTCAAATAAACTACCGCAGAAGTCGATCAGCATTGCAGAGTCATGAGATGCTGGAAGTCCAGGTTGTGTGCAAAGTAAAGAGGTGTCAATGTAAGCTTGGGATCAAGGATGCTATTTTTAAAGAATAGCTGCAAAGCCCGAAGGTAGGCAGACAGATAAGCCATAGATGAGATATATTTTTCTTAGATTAAAAGAGAAGAAAACATCTGCCAAAGCCAAGCATTGGACAATTAAAAGTGTATATAATCTATCCAAGATAGAGTGAGCAAGTCTCTACGAGGAGCAATGCCACCCAGTATAATGATATCAAATAGCAGTAAATAAGAAGCGGAAATGGACACATGTGACTCAGAAGTCAAAAACAAGGGCTATTCATTAAGCCTCGATTGAGTGATGTGCTTTCACTCCCTTGAATTCCTAGAACAGAGAACAGGCTACATGGTCAACTACAGATGGGAAACTTTGTCTCATGGCCAATTTGATGACAAATGATGGACTAATTTGGGAAAGTTGAAAGTAATCTGACGTGATCCAAGCACCTGGGTTTCGGATTTCTTACGTGCTGTAAGCCAAGTTGAAATTCCAACATTGGGTGAGAATGCTAACCAATCGTGGGTCTATTGGACAGCCTGCCATTCAAAGTTGCATAGACCACTCTGCTGCCATGTTGCTTAACATGTTGAATAATCACTATTCATCGTATTTAGGGGTAGTTTTAGGGTTGTCTTACAGATATGAGACAGCCAATGAAGTACTAACCCATATATTTATATAAGTGTATATGTAGCCCTAATTCAATCCCTCCAGCTAATAGGTTTTAAGGTTTGCCACATAGGACGTCATAGATGACGCAAATTGGGGTATAATAGATACCTCTGTGTAATCAAGTTTATGTGTGAGTGTGCAAGCATCTGTCTGATGTTTGTCAGTTGAACCTGCTTTATTTAACCTAAGAATAAAGTAGTGCTTTGCCATATTCCTTGAGTCTGTCCAGTGATTTGGTCTGAGATCTTTATTGGTAATTCCATCTAGCACAAGAGATGATGGAAAGTGTTAGAGAGCACAAGCATACATGTTTGATGTAAGGTTTCTTTTTCTATACAAATAATCCCCTCTCAGCCTTTCATGATCGCTTAATGGAGAAATTCAGACACATTTTACAAGCTCTTGCTGCACTCGGCAGCAATTCCTCGCACCCACATTCCTTCTACTGGCTTTGTCAAAGCTCTGGAAGTAATTGTTTCCCTGAACACAGCAGTGCATCTGAGTTATTCTTGAAACTGTCACAGATTTCAAACACTGCTAAAGACTTGTCTCTAATTGGTCCCCAAACAGTGAGGTGCCCTCAAAGGGGTGCCCTGATAATGTCTAGGTTGGATGTGGGGTGGAGGGTTGTGAGGCCTCTTGAAAAGGCATACCTGTAACCCCCTTTAATAGAAAATATCAGTTCTGACATTTGTTGTTGGGGCTATGATATTTCACTGCACTAAAACATCTAAAATTGAAAATTACAAATAGAGATTTATTTTGAAAATAACACAGATGTTATGGCGAGAAAAGCATTTACATATATGAAGTTTTGGAGGCTGCACATAACAGTGTGTGGTTGGAGTAATGTGTATTGTGTCACAAACTCACATTGAGCATCACTCTGGAGCATCTTCTCAACATTTTGCATCTATTGAACCATGCGTATGTCTACTGCAAAAATAATGCAGTTGGTTATTTGAAAGAATGTGTAAAATGTTATATATTCTAACATTCGAACTGGTCGTTCAATACACTGCTGTCCCCGACTTTAAAAGAGATACATAATATACAATTAATTTAAGAGCTAACCCTTGGGTTAGTTTTCCCACCTATACTATGATGTATTATAGGCCAGTGTATCTGCCCCTAGTTAGACAACTATGCATATCTGTTGCCTGAAGTTTATGAGGCTTTTCTTTCAAAGTGTTTTCAATTCCAAGAAATGATTTCAAGCATAGAACTAAAGAACCACCCAGGCTAGATTAAGCATGCTGACCAGAATGGGGCAGAGGAAGCTCCCCTGCTCCCAATTTAGTTGGTGGTAGGATCTAGCTCCCTTTTCACTAGACAGGATAGCTATCAGACACTGGCTCAGAGCCCAGAAGATGTCTATTCTCGTCTGATAACAATGCAGAGTTTTGCCCTGCTACACTGGTTACATTAATTGGGTTTCTTTGTTCACCTCGTGGAGGCCCAAAACATGCGTACCTCCCCAACCAAGATACACAAGCACATGCAAATGCAACCCTTTACAATATACTGACTGGAACAGAAACATTTTCACAATAGCACATATTTATGAAGAGATAGGGAAGAGAACAAAACAGAATGGCATATTTGAAAGGGGCATATTGCTTTAGTACAACAGATTCACATAAGTGCATCCATGTAACTGAATCAAAACATGATTAACCTTGTATACAAGATAACATTGATTTCATGAGCATAAAAGCAGTCAATTTGTTCTCACTAAAATGTACCAACAAATCAACCCTCTTATAGGGTGCATGTCATATTTCTGTATTCAAACCAATTAACATTTATGATCAAAACCACTGTTCATCCCCACATGGGACATAACTCACAATTCTTTTCAAGGAAGACCAACAGTCCTATCCAAGCTTCCAAACCAAATAGGTTCAAAGAAACAAATGTAACTCAAATTCCCAAACTAAACTAATCCATAAGCGTGTATCTGTAAGAGGATTCAATTCAACACTACAGCTAAGTCAATGCCTAGTCTGGGATACTGAATGGAAACCCTTATTGATATATCTTTACGTCCAGTTCATGTGTTCTGGATGACTACCCCTATATAACACCCCTCTCTTGGAATACCCCTGACCCCACTGAGCCACGAAGTAGTTCTGTTTTGCAAGTTTAAACGGTTTATTTGCTAATTTAAACTATATATATATATATATATATCACACTTTATAATAAATTAATAATTGAATATCACACTTAATCTGAGCAGTAATCAATAATGGATAGTCCGGCACTAGCACACTTCTTTATAATCAATGATGAGTGGTTATAGGATGGATACGATAGCAACAATACTTTTATGGTTTCAAATGGATGCAATGTGGAATGAAATGCAGTACAGAAAATAACTTGATAGGATTTCAGCAAAAGACAATGTAATCACTTTCTTGGACAATTCACCCCCCCTTTTATGCACTGTAAGGAGATGAAGATGACACAGTTCTTAGGAATGGAATCAAATAGAATTCAGTTCAATTTCCCCCCAGCGGCTTATACAACAGATAGGAGTTTTGAAACACAGGCAAAATGCTTTGAATATGGTGACAATGCAGTGAGAAAAATGCAGAAAATGGTTTTAATTCCCTTTAGGAGGTTCAGGGTGAGTGAAATATACTTGGGATGAGTTCAGGCTCACTTTAGCAAGGATCTAGGAGTAACTAGCAGGTTAAACGAATTTTTGGCAAAGGAAAGCAATGAAGCTGCTGTTTTCACACGTGGCTAGATTTTTAACCAAATCACAAATCGCGGTAAAATTCGCGAGTGCGAGAATCGTGATTACGGCAAAGTATGAGGAGTAGGAAGTCGGTTCTAGGCTTGATGAAAAGTTGAGATTCTAAGCTTTCAGAGGAAAGTTAAACCAAGTTCCTAGCCCAAACGATTCCAGAGATACGGACGATTAAATAAAGGTAGTTTTTTGGATTTGAAATTTTAAAAGTTCAAAGCGACAGGTTACAGCTTGCAGATAGAAAATGACAGGTGACAGCTTTGCAAATGACAGGTGACAGTTAGGAGGCAGTTCTGGTTAGATTAAAATAGATTGAATTATATTATTTTAACTAAGAGATTGGTTCTGCACAGTTCTGCTAGGTACTCACAATATATTTAGAAATAGGCCTCGCCACGGATCTGGTCAGGTTTTGGACTGGACTCCGGTCTGGTCTCGGCACTTCACAGTGATCTGGGTCAGCTCTCTGGTTCTGCTAACAGCGGTCTGGGTCAGCTCTGCTCTGCTGGTCTAGCCTCTCTGGATTCTGGATACTGCTCTGCTTTCTAGGTACTGCTACAGGTTCTGGAGATTGATGGATTTGAAGTCTGGATCTCTGGATGTGAAGTCGTCGATCAGCATGCTCCGCAGCAAATGGAATTGAATCTCCCTATCTGTCCTGACTGTCTGCTTTTATGTGTTTTGAAAGTGGGTGGAGAGGCTAGCTTTCTAGGCCCTACCCCTCTCCACTTGTCATTGGCCACTTCCTCCTCTTCCCCTTGATTGGGGGAATGAAATGAAGTGTCATCATGATGAGGTCTGTTTATGATACAGAGAACCCACCCCTGTCAACTTTACACACAATCTATATTTGACCTAAAGACATATTTCATAGATACACAGTGGTTTGAAATTACATGCACCCATCACATTTACTGATGGTAGCCCCTGTTCCAATTCTGCTCTTCCTGGGGGCTTGCATTCAGAAATGGCAACCTTTGGTACTTTTTAGTGGGTTTTGCAACATCGGATTTTTCTCCAGATTTATACACATGTACACGGCCTGTCCATACATACTCCAGTAAATTACCATGTCTCTAGCTTAAACACAGAGTCTGTAGTATACATAAATAGCAGGGTTTTGCCCCAGAACATCACACAAATTGGAGTTTGGGCTTGAATCGAAGGTACATTTTTTTAAATGAAGGCTCTCAAAGTTATACATTCCTGTCATTTGATTACAAAGAGTTATCAGTGTTTCTGTAAAATATATATTTTGCTTTCAATTCAGTTCTCAGAGTGTTGGTGTCCGCCTCCAAGACTTGGGTGGGTCAGTGATCACATGTGTCTTCTGGCAGGCAGGCCTTTGTTGACAGGAAACAGTCAAAATCAACATATTCTATTCAAGTGCAATAGCCTATTGTGTGGTCTCCAGGAGGTTGAGGTCAGCAGACCAGGGGGTCACTTTGCATTTGGTTATTATGACCATGTGATATCCTGGGCTGTGGTGTGAATCTCTTGAGGTGAGAGGGTTTCCCAGGCTTCTGGCCTCTGGGAACAGCAGGTGGCTAATTTTTAATTAAAATGCAGCCTTTGAAGTCAGCTGAGTCAAATCCCTTTGTCAGCAACTGCACTTAGTTCTCCTGTCAGAGTTTAGACCGCTAGCGCCGCCTTGAGGATTTTGTTGGTACTGCATCCATTTTTGGGATCTTTCTTGGATTAATGCATTCCAAACAGGAATGGTTCTTACATGGTAGTAAATAATCCTTGCTTAACATTGTTTTGATGGGGCTCCTTACAGTAAAATGGTTATGTGGAACCCCACAAAAGGGTTGAATCTTTAAAGTGGTCCGGTGAGCCACGATTTGAGCAACTTTTTGACATCAGTAACAGTGGATTTTGTTAACAAAGATCTTTCTTTACACTGGTGGGTGGCAAGTGAGGTAACCATTTTGGTGTGCGCACAAACTGCGTGGTTCTCCTGGATTCTGGCGCAGTTGTGGGCTTTTTGGCCATCTTGGATTTTCTAAGCCCACAGCACCAAATGTTGCAGCATGATAGCTCAAACGTGGGTCAGGACAGCCAACATATCATAGTATCATTAAAATGAAATGCAAAAATGAAAACACATTATCCAATGCATTAATCATCTATCGTAAAAAGACCAGCATTATAGCACCATATGAATTTAAGCTATTCCCAAAGCAATGTTAATGAAGTAGGGCATCCCCTATGAGTTGTATGACAGGTCTGTTGGACAGCAACTCCTCGTCCCAGCTTGTCCAATCTAATCCGCCATTCACCCAGGTGGACTTTTCATGGCATTTATACAAGGCCCTAGTGGAAACCCCCTAATTGTTAAATGTACATGCCACTATGTATGCAGTTCCCCAGCTTCTAAGGCAAACCAATGTTACCTGCGACTAAACCCATGTCTAAGGGCCTCATTACACGGTAGGCGGAGGACCAAGGTGCTGTTAGCACCTTGGTCCATGCCGGTAAAATACTGGCACCGCCTTGGAGGAAAGGGGAATTACCGCCCTATTCCAAGGTTGGTGGGGCGGTAATTCCCCCTTCCCCATTCCCATTTTCGCCCCATAGGGCTCTATGGGAATGGGGAAGGCGCTAATTACGGTGCCGCAAATTGTGGTACCGTAATTAGCACCCTTGTCCTTTGCGGGTTGGTTTTTTACGCCTGCTAAACAGCAGGCGTTAAAGTACCAACCCGCAAAGGGACCTCGTAGTAAGGCAGTAAGGGTTTACCGGTACCAGTGCCCTTACCGGTACCGGTAAACCCTTACCGCCGTCCGTGTAATGAGGCCCTTAGGATGTAGGTAAACATTTCACAAAGACAGTCCTCTTCAGCATGGAGCTACAATAACAATATGTAAGCGTCTGGTGTCATATCAATTGTTTGCCTGCACCCTCGAGGCCTCGGGTCTAGTGATCAATCTGAGCATGGTCCTCTGAGTATCTAGCGACATTTTCTTAATCTCATAGCACTGCAAGATGCTTCAAACAGCATCACGTCTAGGTGCAAAGCCAAGGCCTTTTGCACAGTGTCTCTGACTTATCAGCAGACTGCTGTCTAATTCTTTTAATAGGGAATAAAATCAAAGTGCATATGTAAGCATATATAGTCTATGCAGAACTAAATATGTTTGCTTGCATGCATATCTTAATAAGCAATGAAGCTTCTAAGTGCTTTTCTATAACGAATAATTACATAAGTTCATAAATGGAAAGTAACATAAAAAAATACACCTCACTAAGAGGCTGCTTTGCAAATGTAAGGCAAATACAAGTTGTAGAGGGCTATAGCACTATGAGTGCTTCCTATTGTTTAAAACACTACATTGAAGTATAGATCGGTCTCTAAGTATATAGTAAAGCAATAGTCTCTAAGTAGCACAGTCGAACACTATCTTCTACTAACAGGCCTTGTCCGTCCTATGCTAGGTTACATATATGAGGAGAATCCTGGCATGGCATGGTATCTCAAGTGCTATTTCTTACACCAAAGGGGAAGAATGGGTGCCCACACATGACACTACTGTTTTCCATTATTTATTTTAAATGTTTTATTTGACTAAGTATTGCATTTAAAATTGAGAAGTGCTCACAATGTCAGACTGCTATTTGCTACAACTCTTCATAGATAGCACTATGCCCCTTCTTGCACATCCTAGCTTGATGAGGTCATGTATTCCTTTCTGAAACATGCACACTTTTTCATTCTGCCTGTCCACAGCCAGAGACATGTATATCTAGCTGGGCAAAGGCAGATATTTAAAATGCACAAAAACAAAAGAACTGCCCACCACTCTCCTCGTGCATTATACATAACTATGTCAAGAGGCCGCTACATACAATAATACTTGCCAGTTGAACTGAATAGGATGTCAACCGTGGTGTGGCTCCATCATGTGTGGAACAAGTCTTACGCGTTGTGACATCAACTCTTCTTTTGCCATCTCATTATGTAACTTTTTCATGGCATTGATCACTTCAGCCCCTTTTTTGTATCAAAAGGTTTAATGGTTTCAAAGGTATTCTTAAAATCTGCACACTCACAGCCGTAAAACTCTAGGTACATCATCTGTCTGGTGGGACAAATACAAGTCAGTCAAATACACAAAAGCCAAAGGACCACTCTTTCAGGGTCTATCCACGTGTAACATAACCACGTCAACAGAACATGGTTTAACATAGATGTTGACTTAGTACTTCCATCATTTTTGCAGATTCAATTGGTCACGCACTGAATGTCATGACCACATTTCTCCATGACACCAAAGAATGATGGTAAGCAACACTTTTTTCTCATTTATTTGTGTTTTAAAGTTGGGTTTATGAACTAAACTTCCTCCTCATCCATCTTTGTTGTACATTGAAAAGCGTACACACATTTTAATTATGGATTGAATTTAGAATTCAATTATGATAATATGTAATAGAACTTGGTGAAGAGTTAAATAAAAACGACTATACTAACATTATACATTATATGGCCTTGCCAATTGCATTACATATTCTCTAATATTTATTTGTTATATTACTGAATTTGCTTTTGATAGTAAAGCGCCATTGTGAAATCTCATTGGATGTCCGAACACTGCATAAATTAAGATGCATGGCACAGTACTACACAATATCCCACAATGCATTCTGCTGTGTGGCAATGTCTTCTCAATTGTGGCATTCAACTAAATGACTTGGACAGATGCACCAATGAAGTATTAGGAGATTAAAAAAAGGGAAATTGATCCAGTATATGCAGCCAATATTTCAATGCAGAGAAGTATGAATCAGTGGAATTTACAAAGAAAGGCTATCTCACACTAACAAGAGATTACTTGCTACTAATGCCCTTCAAAATCAATGTAGGCCAGTGAGTATAATATAGATCAATGATGAAAGGTCATAAGTATTACCCCATTGCAGGTATGCTTTGTATGTCACAATTTCCCTCTTGCCCCGTTTAGTTTCTTGTTTACAGATGGAGAAAGGGACGGCCAGTGTTTTTTCAGTACCTCTCAGCACATCGCAGACCATGCAGGTATATCAGCCAAAATTGCATTGCTGAATAGGGTGAATGTTATCTTGTTTTAAGATTCTGAGCATATGAGTCACTAATATTGGTCTGTTTAGTGTTTAGGTCTAGAGGAATGAACTACCCCATCCCGTTTCTCATGTGATTACTGTGCCACCTATTCTTAAACCATTTCAGTGCTTTCTCCTAACCTACCGGCACATCACAGTGTATGAAGGTATGCCATTCCCAGTTGCTTAGTACAGTAGTGTGAATGGTCTCTTTGATTAACATTCCAAGGAAGTATGTCTATAACATCTACCTGCTTAGTGTCTAAGCCTAGTGGAATGCATTGCCCCCTCCTATATACTCATGTGATAACTGTGCATGTTACCCTGCAACCATTTACTTTCTTGTCCATGGGAGGAGAAAGGGACCGCCAATGTGGTTGCAGTGCCCATTGTTGACACGCCTCAGTCCATGCATGTATGCCAGTCACAGGTGCATGCCGAATGGTGTAAATGTTCCCCCAGATTAACATTCCGAGCATGTTGATATCTCATGAGATAACGGTGCCTTTTACCCTCCAACTATTTCCTTTCTTGTATGCAAAACTGAACAGAGACAGCAAGTGCTTTCTTGGTGCCCACCAACACATTGCAATCCATGTAGGTGGGCCAGACATTGCTGCTATTTGCAGTAGCATGAACTGTGTATTGATAGGTGTTTTAAAAGTTTAACAAACTGTTGTCAAACAAATCAGGGAACCGCATCAAGACTCTCTAGATCTTACTCTGTTTTTTGTTGATGTTCACATAAAAACAAGGTATTAGTTACAGCAATGTGAGTCATTCCCATTTTTGTATTTTTATATTTTGTAGGCAGAGACTGGCACACGCTAATGATCTGTAGTGGCAAACCCTCATCTGAAAAAATAAGAAAAACAAGGGTGAATACCAGGAGACAGCAAATGAGTTATTTGTACCTTGTCACTGACATTAAGCACAGGTTTCCGGGCTTGCGCTTGTTAGCCATATTTTACAAAGTGAAATTACTCTATCTGTTTATGAGGCGTATTTATTCAGGCATATTATGTTCATGATCATGGCATCACACACTCATTCACAAACACACTGCACATCACAAACATGGTGCACAGGTTGTCAATAAACATGCATTACGGTCGATTTGATGTTGCAGCAATCGAAGCCATCACCACCAAACGTAATTGATAAAGATACCTATATGAGGTGGATATCATTTGAGTTAAACACTATCACAGAGCTCTGGAAGTTCCTCAGACACCATTACTACACTTTAATGTCTCCCACACAGCAGACGTAGTTTACAGAAAAGGAATTAGGTGCAGATTCATATTTTTTCTAATCGGCCCCATCAAATCCCAGCTTAAATGTTCAGGAGACCAGAAATGTTGCTTTTGGAAGCTTAATAAGAGCCTGGAAATATTTTGGATGATATAAAACTGGACCCAGACTACCGTAGAAAGAAAAAGCTACCTAGGATGAATCCGAAATTAATTGACTCATGAGGGCCTATTGTGAAACCCTCCTTGCATAATTTTTGAGGTTTTTCTGCTAAATATTTGAAAGATACTCAAATGCACTATAATTGCTGATGGTACATATTTTGGAAAGCCATTGATTAATTTTCAAAAGCATGCAATTGTATTTAATTTAACAATGCCAGGTACCTGTAAAGATTCACAATGTTGCCAATGACGCAGTTTTGCTTAGTTCCTGCACACTTTTATTAAGGTTTTTTTTAAATTCACAAACGTTTGGGTTTTTGCAAATTTATTGAACTGCACAGAAGAAATGCCTCTTCTCTGGAATAGTTGTTGCATGGGGACAAGAGATGATGGTCAGTGTGACACCTCAAAAGCTCTGTGGTGGTCCAGGTTACACAATGTACATCCTCCGTCTGAGAAGCATGGTATCATAAAATCACTCTAGAGATTTAGAATTTGAACTTGTAGCCACTGAAAGATACATGAGCAATGAACATAGCTAAGTTCATGTGAAAGGGGTTCCCCTACAACAGACATCCATTCGACGGTTTACATGTTTCTAAGTCAGTGGCAAAGAGAATCAGTACTGAGGGGGAAAAAAGTGCTAGGAAGAAGTAATAATTTTGTCACAGCCAATAAGAAATCATCTTCTTGGCTATTGCAATCGTGGTCAGTCCAAACAAATATTAGTAAAAAAGGGGCAATCATATTTGCACTACACTGTCTGTGAGGCACCAGACACTATCATGCCTGTGTACATTTGTCACTGAGCGAGGAATAGGAGAGGAGGAATAAATTGCTGGATCCTGAGTCACCACCTCAGACAGCCCATGTAAACATTGTTTGCGCGGCGGGTCAAGGGCGCAGTGTTTGCCTGCTTCCAGACCCCTCCTGGGTCTTTCCTCACTGTTCCTGCCTATGGCCATGCCCCCTGGGACTTAAATCACTGTCCCGACCCCGCAGCGTAGAAGCCCGCAGCGGGGCAAGGGTGCAGTGTGTGCCTGCTTCCAGACCCCTCCTGGGTCTTTTCTTGTTCCTGCCTGTGGCTGCACCCCCTGGGACTTAAATCACTGTCCCCGTCCCCGCAGCAGTGAAGCCCGCGGCGGGGCAACGGCGCAGTGTTCGGCACGGAGGTGAGAGGGCTCCTGTACGATCCCTGGACTACATTGACTTTAATGGAGGGAACTTAGGAGCTAATCCTTTGTCTGTGTTATTCTTCTCATTTCCGGAATCATTCCCTGGGGGCCCATCCTGCCACAGGTTCTTGGCCTTGGTCAAGCCACAGGGAGTTCACAGCCCCTATTTCCCTTGTGTTATTTGGCCCTGAGCTCGGCCCGGGCCCTCTTATAGGCGCCATGAGGATAATCAGGCAATTAAAGAGGAATTTGAAAGTGGGACCCATAGCTGCTCAGACTGCACATCGCGCACCAGGAATCCCGCATGAGGCCACAGCACCTACAGCCTTTGGAGATACTCACCTGCTTATTAAAGAGATCCGCCAATTTTTGGGCAGCCCAGGGGTAGGGCTCCCCCATACAGCCCCTGCTGAATACTCCTACTTGCTCAATCCCTGTCTGCCCCCCTGCACAATCTCCACAGTCACAGCAGAGGCCTTTGTAAGGGCCCCTTCTTGCCACAGATCTCCACACGGTCACAGGGAGTGTGGACAAGCCTGAAGTTGCCATTAAATTTGCCCTTGAGACCTGTGCTACCCCACCTTCGTCCAGCATTAACTGCAACGGGGTTGTGCTTAAATTTGTATGACCAGCTAAGAGGACACTGTAGGACCCAGGCCCCCTGCGATTACCCACCCCGCCAATACTGTCACTCATTCTGGCTGTTCACAAATGATGGATCTGTTTTGTATTATAATTATTTTATTTTTATGTATACTTTCATGGCTACCACGCCAAATAAAGTTATGTTGAATCAATATTGTTTGTAACACAGGCTTGACAGAGGTTTGAAAGGCCTTAAACAAATTTGCCAAGCATGGGATTAAGTGGCGTTACATAGCATGTGCCTCAAATACCATGCAAAAAGATTGCATATCAGCATCAATGATAATGAGTCGAAGACAGGCATAGCAGCCTTAGCCGACAATGAAAATGTATCTAGGCAACAGGTAAGAACTGGTGATGGTGAAATGGGAAAGAAAAGGTTGGATTATGGATTGGCACTCAGCAAAATATAGAAGGAGTGGGTAGTCCAGCCAACTTTCAATTAATTAATTTTGAATGAATTCACAACCTAGTATCATTTGCCAGGACACCAGATAAAGACTGCATGCTAAACTATTGCCAAAATATTTAGCACACAAAGAAAATCCTGCAAAGTCTGCCATTGTAGCCTATTTTAATGAACATTGCATAAACTCTTCTTTAGTTTATGAATGTGTTACGGTCACAATTCATGGCCTATTTGATCAACTAATCAGCTAATAATCAGCTAATGGCTTTGGTGTAAACTGTAAAATAATAATAATGTTTGTGCATTCGCAAGCCCCTCAACTGAGCATGTACATGGCCAAATAACATTTCAACATTCTGGATGTTTGTTAAGTTGGACTAAGGGGGCGGATACGAGGTCATGCCAAAAGTGCATGCTGGCCCTGTCTAAAAAGAAAAGAAATAATAAATAGTGCTCATCAGTAAGTCTTCCAAGCATAACACAGTCCTCCTCCCCAAAGCCTAGTGTAAACAGAGTCTAGTCTTACCACTAATATAAAGGACTAACATTGTTGACCAAAAGGGGTGCCTAAAGGGTTCCACTCTCAATAGTTGAAATGATGGGTGGCTTCTGACCCATACCCAAATGTCTCTCTGGAGATTTACAGCACATGTGCTTGGTTGGATAATTCAGAGTTCCAATTAAAGTGTCCTTTAAGTCTTCTTTTTGTTCTCAAAAAACAGTCTTTGATTGTAGAAATTGAATCACGAGTCTTCCACGCTGAAGTAGGGCTTCTCCAGTCAACCTAGTATTGGTTCTTTCAATCCTTAATGTGGTTTTGTTTCTTCCAGCCCTTCTGGTCTTGTGAGTTGTATACTTTCTCCACGCTATGGATCATTGCGTCCCTTATCCTTTCTTGGGGTTGTTTGGCTTTCACCCAACAGGGATTTTATTGTCTCTCACCCCGCCTTGGTGTTTCTTCACCTGATCTTCGGTGTGCTAACTCTTACCCCAGCTAGGGGTCCTCTGGGTTTCACACCGCTGAGGGTTCCCTGTTTTCTTAATCCACCATGGGGCTTCATTACCCAATATTGAATCTGTGTATCTCTTACCCCAGCTTGGGGTGGACTTGCGATCCCTCCACCTAGGTGGTTTCTCACCCTGTTGGGAGGCTTCCTTAAACAATCTTGGGTTGATGTATCTCTTACCCAAGCTGTGGGTCCATTGGCTTTCACCCTGTATTGGTCTCTATGGTTTCTCACCCCATCATGTGGTTTCTTCGGGTCTCTTTGCCCTCTCCCTGCTTCCAGGAACAGCTATGTACCTTCAATGTCATGGCAGCGTTCCTCAGAGGAGGTGGTCTCCTCAGGTATTGCAGAACCATTATTGGTAGGATTTAATGGTACCTGCCAGTAACTCCTGGTTAGATCTAATGTAGTAATGTACCTCACATTCCCCAGTCTTTTGATTTACTTGCACATGTTGGGCATTGAATAGTTATGGAAGAACGAGTTGGAATTCAGCCTCCAGAAATCAACACAGAACCACCAAGAATCATCAGGTTTGGTGATGAGGACAATTGGGGAGAATCACAGGCTCTCAGGTGGTTCTAGTACTCCCTCCTGCAAACCTCAGGGATTTGCAAGCGTTTGTCATTGGCTGTCTGCCAGGAGAGGTTTGAATATAGTGGAAGAAATGCTTGACTCTCTCTTGTTCTTTGGAGGGACCTCTGTGAATTGGTTCAACAAATCTCTTGTCCCAGCTTGATGTCCTTTGATTCTCACCCTGCCTAGGCTTCTATGGTTTCTTGCTCCACTGAGGCGATACTTTACTTGATATTGGTTCGGTATATATCTTACCACCGCATTGAGTACTTTGGCTTTCAATCCACATAGGTCTCTCTGGTTTCTCACCCCACTGTGGGGCTTGTTAGGGTCTCTCAGGCCTCCCCCTGCTCTTGGTAACAACCGTCCACATTTTTGTCAGCAATAAGTGCAGAGCCCACCGCCCCCCCCAAAAAAATGTAATAATTAAACTATGTGCACCTCGGATTAACCCTTGGGTGCGAACAGCAATCACCCTTGCTCAGGGTGCGTGCAGGGCCGCAAACAACCCTGTCCCTCACTAAGGTCCTTTGCTTCACTATCACCCCTGAACAGGTGTGACTGCCACATTATCCTTGAATACAAGCCTCAGTGAAGGGAGATCACTAGTATCTTAATATGTGCAGTAAAAATAAGTATTACATTACATTACAGTCAGGTACTTAAATCATTGCACTATCTGCCATCGAAAATCATTCACAGCATTGGAATCATATTGACCCAGGGAGAGTGTGTACACACAAACTGTGCTTGGTCCTCCTGAACAACTAGATCACCATTTTATGCATGACTGGCCAACAATTATCATGATTAGTTGACTTGATAAACAACCACTATATTTTTGTATTTGCACAAAGATTGCGACTAAGGGTCTTATGGTTGTAATGGTAAAAACAAGTGGCACTTGAAATTCCTTATATTTTCATCCAACATTTTTGGCTTTGTTGGATTTTGGTGGCATAGCCAGCAAAAATATTGCCCACTCCATTGCTACAGTAAAGAAAGGGGCTCCAAGAAGCAGTCTTTGTGGTTGGCATGCCAACTGGAAATGCTGTGGCATTCGATTGCCAACACATTAACAGCCTCATCACGAGTTGGGCGGTATCCTGACTGGGATAACGCCCAACTGTATTTGTGTTACTACCCAACTGTCCGGTTGTATTACCGCCAGATCAAAGGTTGGGCGGTAAACGTAATTCCCGACTGGGTCCATTGGACCCAATGGGGAATTTTCAACACAATTCGCACGCGCTAATAGCACAGTGCAAATTGCGCCAGAAATTGGCATTTTTCCAGAGCGTTTACCCCCAGCTCTGAGACCAGACCAAATCCATGTTTAGGTGGACCCTTAAATGCAGCGGTAATAGCGTTACCAACACGCATAAGGGCTACCAACCAACTTGTGATGATGCCCTAAGTGTTAATTCCTGTTGTACTGCTTGGATGTAATTCAATAGTGTCATGTTTAACATATTTTCGCCCAATCAGGAGTACTGTTACATGTCATGTGTACGTGTGACTTTCAATGCTGCAAGCCTTCAGCACGTTTTCACTGCTGCAAGGCACAAGGGGAAGTCAGAAGTCATGGCACCACTGGATCTTCTCAAAGGATTGGCTCGCTCTGAACTTAGTGCAGCTCTTTTTCTGGGTTGCGGTTACTCCGGGTGAAAGATGATTCCGGTTGCGGTTAGACATCTGCCCAGTTTGACTGAAGCAGAGTTTTATCTGGAGAGGACCGCAAGTTTGCTTATACAGAGCATGGCATTTTTCATGAGCTGGGATACGGTTGAAAGAAATGCTTGCTTGGTACTCGAGCTCTCCGGGGGTAAGCTTAAGCAAAAACTGCGGCTACTCCTGTAAGGGTTTGGAGCGTCGATCGTCACAAGCTGATCGGGTGCTGCTGAGCATACAATCTGCTCCAGGGCACCATGCTGAAAAAGCGGCAATGAGACAGCCCCATCGGAGCTGGTACTCCCATTTGGGGAGTGGGGTCCCCACATCAGTCTTGGGATGAACTGTGGTTATTGGCCACACAACATTTCACTCAACCGAAAGCTCGGGCTGATGGCGAAAGACAGAGCATCTGCGGTGCCCCTTGTTGCCTAACCCTGATGTGCTACATGTATGGACCCCTGGTAAGGAAAGAAAGAAAAAGCTTGCAGCGTTGTACTGTGTGTATTATTATCTGCTCGTATTCTTCCTTTAGGAAATAGAATGTCCTTTTAAAATGGCCCTTTGCAATTGCATTGCAATTTAAAAAAAATCACGGAAATCAGGATGTTTTGCCTTAAATATAGCCCGATACCTATCAGTGAGTAACATGTTGATTACGATTTAGATTTTCTAAATATTTGATTGCATGACATTTCAAACGTGATGCACCTTGCATTTTTTAAAGCCAACTAAATAAAACATCACTGTGATTTCTTAAAATCTTAATGGTAAGCACACTTATGTTGAATAAATATCCACCCATTGATAGAAAGGTGTGCACGTTTTTCTTGAATGGATATTGCATAGGGAGCTGTATTATGTTTCTTTATTTTTTATTTTTATTTATTTATTTGTATGTGGCGCTGATAGTCAGCAGGTATCGCTGCTCCAACAAAAACAAAAACAACATATATAGACAGGACTAATAGGCAGGAATAGAAGATTTTAGAAGAAGGGTATTTAGTGGAATAACTCTGAATAGAGAGAATTAGGCAGAACATGTTGAGACCCAAGGTTGAGGACTCTGGGGTTTAGCGGTGACAATCAGCACTGGGAAGAGAAAAGAGAAGGAGTTGTGAAGTAGGGACTGGAAACTGAAGAAAGCAGTGTCAGTGGAGGAAGGATCTGCAGAGAAGGAGGAGAGTCAGTGTTGAAGGTAGCAGACGAAGGGAGGAATGGCTAAGGGTTTACAATTTCTCTTGGAAATGGGAGTGATAGGTGGGAGGAAAGGTTAGACGGAGGAAAGATAATGGGGTTGAAAGAGACGGTGTGACAGTAGTGTTAGTTGCTGAGAGACAGTTGGAGATAAACAGGAGGTAAAGAGAGTTGGAGTAGGGTTTTAATAGAGTGAGTAGTGTGCTCATTGAGAAAAGATTTAAGGTCTGATTTCTGCGGAGTGTTAGGAGGAGGCAGGTTAAAGTCACAAAGAGGATGAGGTGATGTGATGGGAAGAGAGAATCAAGGAGCTGCCCATGTTCATCAAAGTATGATCCAGCGGGAAGAGGAGGGTGATAGATACAAAGTCAATTAGTAGAGCGAGGAAGAGCAATAGTTAAGAGTGAACATTCAAAGGAGGTAGGAGGAGATGTGGCATTGGGGGAGGGCCGGGTTCAGATGTTAACCTGGGAAGAAAATAGGTGACCAGCATCACCATCTTGGCCCATCAGATAAGCAGAGTGAGAGAAGGAAAGGAAAGACAACAACCAAAGTTGATAGTGATGAATTAACTGGTGAAACTGGCAAACAAATGTGCTCTAGCACCTTGAAATACCTCATGTGCTAGATGGAATTACCAATAATGATCTCAGGCCCAAATAACAAGACAGACTCAAAGAATATGGCAAAGTACTACTTTATTGTCAGCTCAATTAAAGTAGGGCAATCTGATGAACAACAAACTAGTTCACACACTCACACTTCAATTTTGATTACACAAAGATTGTATACCTCAATATACATCAGCTATGACATCATCCTACGTGGCAAACTGTAAAACCTATTGAAGTTAGGGATTGGTTAAGGGAACTTATGTACCTATATATCATATAAGTATTAGTAATATCAATGGATGCCCCTTATCTTGTAGGCATGCCTTGAAACACCCCTAAATACATATAATATAGATTATAGCAGAATAACAGCAGCATGTTGTCCAGTACAAAATTGTATAGCATGTTGTTACAAAGACCCTCTGATTGGTTGGCATTCTCTTGCAACCTTGCATTTTTCGGCTTGTTAGCAGCACATAAGCAAAACAAAAATATACTCAGAGAAAGAGGGCAATGTCAGACTACTACCTAATTTCCCAAATTAGTCCATCATCTCTCATTGGTCAAGCCTGAAGCCAAGGCTTATCCTTTGTAGTTGACCTTGCAGCCTGTTCTCTGTTATGGGACTTTCAGGGGAGTGTAGGTGCATCATTATCTTCATCTAGAGCTTAATGAATAGCCCTTGTTTTTTACTTCTGAGTCATGTGTGAGGAGACCACGATTTTGTCAATTGTGTCCTTTTAGTTAGTGCAATTTGACTTAATTAAGCAGGGTATCATTATTGCTCTTGGCCTCAGGAGACTTGTTCACTCCACCTTTCATATGCTTTTCCCATCCTTGATTGTCCAATACTTGGCACTTGCAGATGTTTTGTTCGTTTCTTAATCTAAAAAATACATGTCTTACGTGCATGGCCTATCCTCTTGACTCCCTTTGTGGATTGCAATTATTTCTTGATGTGTCATCCTTGATCCCAGGCCAATAGACTCCTTTTTATTCCTTTTTATTCCTCACATTTTCCAGCATCTCCTGGCTCTGCAGCCCAGGTCTGGCTCTGAGGTACCTTGATTGATTTCAACACAAGTCTGAGATCCATCTTTTTCTCATTGCCGCCTTAGCCATGTTATGTTTTCATCTGGAGCAAGCTTCTATATGTCTCAGCTACATTGCGTTTCTGTGTAAGTACATTCACTTGATCTCTCCTTACTTATTCCTTTGGTGCATATGATTTCTTCGTATTTGAGTACATGTTTCTCTTATCACTCCAGTTACATCTTTATCATTTAAGTATTTATATAACATTTCAGTGCGTCTTTGTGTCTTTCCTTCATGACGTCACTCTGCCCTCATCCGAGTTCGCTTATAGTTCTTCGATGTCCAGTGGTGTGTGCAGACATCCTTCCACCCTTCAATGTGAGGGCACATTCAATACGGTTGTCTGAATGTGTGTCATCTCTCATACACCTGAGGCAATATTGGACTCTTCTCCTGCTGTTCCAATGTGATTGAGGTGAGGGGGCGTGAGCTAGGGATGATGTGTACATCTGATCCTCTACACAGATTAGGGTTAATACACAAAGACTTCCACTGGTGTATATAAGAGATACCCCTGAACATCTCCAATTTTCTCCTGCTACCTTACAGCGGATTCACAAAGACTATTACTTGAGCAAACCTGTAGATGCCTGGAGCATCTCTGAGATGCACTTGAGCAGATTGTTGTAGATTGCATTTGCACCCTAGCTTCTAAATGATATCCCAGGACTCACCAAATTTGCTCCAGCGTTTGACTTTATGGGTCTGATTCACGCAAATGTGCATGCAATTGAACCAGAGGTCCTTTAAAACGAGGTAACAGTATCTGAGATGGATGGAGATGCAGTTTTTACTCATACATCAATAATCAGACCAAATCAGAAGGTTTGGCAAAAACATGACTGTTTTAATTACACTTGTTAAAACAGGGTGTACAATGGGCATCAATGGACGCCGCACAGTATTTACTCTCAAGAGTTTCTCGAAGCATTACATGAAAAAGCACAACTTTATACTAAAAATGTGTCACACATGACATCATACTAAGTGGCAAAATAAGAAAACCTATTAGGGGATGTGATAGGCTTAAAGGGAACATCTAATTTTACTTTCTATAAGGGCAGGGATTGTGAATGGGTCTCTGAGGTCAGGTGGACAACTAAGCCCACCCAAGTGCAGGTCATCTTCTGTGGCATAAAAATACACAACATCCTATTGGCTTCTCAAACTATAAGGCTCATTGCTAGGTGGCCCTCTACAATTGGTTGGCATGCTTGTACCCTTCTGGAATATTCCACTCGGTAGCAGCACGCAAGCTGGTACCTCAGGTGCTGGGGGGTTGGCCACGTCATGCCTCCCCACCCAAATATCCCAACATCCATCATCACTCCTGCTGTCTGCCAGTCAATTATTCTTTGAACTCGGCCTTGCAAAGGCTCACTGTGCCCGAGAATAAAAGGGAGTGAAGGCATTGCTTATCTTCTGGTCGTTTTGGTCTTGGTGTAGCTCACCACAAAGTCTATTTTCATCTGACCATGTAACTAGAGACCACGTTTTGAGCTCCTCCATTGCATTTAATACTATTAAATGAAGAAAACCTGGCACTTCTAGTGTTTTTCCGTTACACCTCAAACAGAAGCTCGGCTCGCTTCCCACATTCATTGTATCTTCTCGTGTAGAAAACCAGGCTCTTGGTGGCCCCGACTCTTGACACTGGGCCAGGCAAGCCTTCTCGAATCTTCCTTCACCGTCAGCTATTCTATTCTGCTGTGCCACACTTCCAGCCCTTCTATTCACATGGTCAAAGTTTGCTAAAATGCGTCATGGAACATCTAGATTCTATACACATATATACATATATTGGCGGCACCGCCTGCAGTCTATTCACTACATATAGCCAGCCTTATGATTACTTTGTCTACTTGCGTTACTGCATGTGTACATTTATTAAATGACTTTGTCATTTTATTCAGTGTTTCTTCGTACATGCAATCTTCATTCCGCACATGAAACTCAATTTGTTACTTTACCATCAGATTCTATAAGGTCTATATTCTTTCTTCATTGGCATCTCATCTGTGTGCGTCATTTCTGCTTCATGTGACGTCACCAGTCTTCTCTTTCGTTCATCTTCACACTTCTTCCGGAACTTCCTTCAGAAGACCGTCATTTCTTCGTGGAAACATATAAGGATTTCTCAATGGATACCTTGGTTTGACGACTATTTGCGATATAGGCACCATTATTGGCTTTGCGCATGTCGCAATTTTTGACTGCCAACATATAAGCAGAATGGGGGCGGGACTTTGTGTAGAGGTACTTGACTCCTCCACACAAGTGCATCTGACCATGAGCATTTCTGATTTGCTCCTGCTTCTTTTTACCCGATTCCAGAAAAAACTAAAACTGGAGCAAATCTGGTGCTGCTGAAGAAAATGGTGAATCTCAAATATTTGTTTAACTGCATCTCAGGGATCCTCTGGGCATCTCAAAATGTGCTCCAGTTTTAGTCTTAGTGAATAAGGGACAAGAAAGAAAGCAGCAGTAAATATGGAATGCTCATGGGCATCCCGTTCAATCCTTTGCGAATCAGAACCTATGCATTAGATGTGAGGTATCATCAGCTAACCATCTCTAATTTGTTCCAGTACAAATCTTTGTGAATCATGATAACTATGTTGAAGTGAGATGATCAGCTCGGCAGCTGGTCTGTGTCATTTACTGTGTGGATAGCTCACAGGTTAAGTGTTTGCCTCTCATATGAAGCTAGCTTGCACTTTGCGAGTTCAAATCCCACAGCAAGGCCAATTTAGCCTTTCATCCTTCTGAGATAAGTCATCTTTATTGGAGCAATAACATCATCTTATATTACAGTGCTAATAAGTGAGAGGAATCAATGACCTACCATGGATATCTCTATTCCTGCCCTATATACTGTTTAGGACAGGAGGGAGAGTGAGTGTTTTGTAGTTTATCAGAGCTAAAAGAGGAAGATTTAGCTGAGGAGAATCCTAATGATTTTTAAGAGTATTTGAAAACCAAAAACTATCTTTACTTTATGATTAAAAAAATGCACATTGAGGAATGCTGTTATTTTGGTATGCATAACCATTATGAGGGTGAATCGGTGGAGAAATATTTGACCCCTGTAGCTCAGCTGGTCGAGTGCTCGATGATGTGATCTGTGTGTGATATGCAGGTTCAAATTCTGGCAAGGCCAACTCCTCCTTTCATCCTTTCAAGGTCAATAACTCAGTACCAACTTTAGTTGGGTGAGATTGTATGTAAATATGTTCTGTCTAAAGCGTGCATAAATAACTCATCACTATCATTATAAAATGTGGCTCTACCCTGCAGCTTTTGTCACACTTCTTTGCAATAAATTTAGGGGAAAATGTACGATTAACAAGATTACAGACATTTGAAAGCAAAGCGTGAATCTGGTTTTGTTGAGGTAATTATTGCTGATGTGCTACTACCATACCCACATGCTACTATCTAGACAAGCCGTGGCACTGTAATTCCACTAGAGTGGTGAAACGCTATTAAAATGATATAACATTTGCACAGCAAAAGATGATTTCTAACATAACATATCACATTAGATTACATTTCATTTCATTCCATTCCAATCCTTGTAGATGCACTGAAGGCAACTCAGGTAGCCAGTCCACAGGAAGGGTATTTAAGAGCATGAGTCTTTATCAGGGTCCCCTCAAAGACTGTGGGCCCCGCAACAGTCCCTGTGGTGCAGGAATTCATTTTCTGTTTGAAGCAGATTTCTGATCTGTGTGTTGTTAAAAGGGTATGTGTTTATTTATTTTCTTCACAAATAATCAATTTCCCGAAAGCTACCATTTTTTTTCTCCAAAGGACAAGACATGCCTGAGTTGCCAGCCTGCTCTTGCCTTGGAGTATAACATGTCCCAAATGTTTTCCAGAAACCAGGACATAGCACCATTTGATGAAGGGGAGGAGCAATTCTCCTCCGGGTGAACTGTCTGTAATATCTTATTAACGATAAACTATGTCTGTGGTGCTGTAATGCTGGGTTTCCTTATTACTAATCTGGGCTGCCACTTTCTGCCGTGCTTTTGCTTTTTGGCGGGTGCTATACGAGCATAAGTTCTTCACTGCTCTGAAATACTATGGTTTATTAGGTTTGTTATGCTATTCTATGCTATCTTAATCCATGTTATGTTTAAACTGCTGGGATATGTTGTGCAATGTTGGTGTGTTAGGATCTATGTGCCTCATTATGTGTCTGGTGGTAATTTCAGCAGAAACACTGCCAGACTCGCTGGACTTGATTACTAACACCACCGCTCAGTCCAACGAAATTACAGCTGAATTACGAGTGGAGCTATATCACTGTTAGTCCCCATTCCTGGAGTCCAGGACTGCATGGGGGATTTCGAGGAGTTACCACGGATGCTCATTGTACATGTTGCAATTCCTCCAGGTTTTGGTGTTAAAGTGGAAGATGTATCTCCAGCATTTCTCTAGAATTATTGCCTTCATTTGAGCACCCAACTGATGGTTTGGCAGTACAGTGCAACTGTCAGAAATTCCATTACTTCCCAAAGAAGGATTATAACAGAATTGCCACCAGAGTATTTCCACACTGCCAAACCTATGTGTTTTATGTTTCCAAATGCATAATTCTAGTACACTTTAATTTGACATGTTGCTTTTGATATGCTCTGTTCTCTTGCTTTTACACAGATAATCCCCCTTTCCACCAAAACACCCTTGCTTGGACTGCAATGTCCTCCCTCAATGCATCAAGACTTCATAGATTTCACAGGTGTGGTTTTCCTTTTGGTATTTCTCACTTCAAAATTGTGATTTTGTAATCAATCTGTATTTTTGAGGGGTGCTAAAGGGGAGGGAGAGTTGGTCATCAGCCGTACTGTTTTATTTATTAATTATTTATTCCACCATTCATTTTATTTTCGGGACATGATGCTGGGTTTATTTTACCAGCTAGTGCTGCTGTGTTATACATGTGGCCATTTGTCGCCTGGGAACTAGCCGTAATGTCATTTGCACTCATTATGTCGTCAGCATGGTTTCAAAGCGCACATTCTCACAATCAACCCCTGGCATTGTGAAGGCTTAAACATTAGACCACCACTGAGCCAAAGACATGCTCACATCATTAGAATGTTTCACACAAAAGTGTGGCAGACTGTCACTGCCATATAGAAGGACATTCATCCGTCCCACACTTCATTACCTACCCATTTAGTCAGAAATCCACAATCATCCTTTCATGCAGTCTATAGAAAGCAACTTGGAAGGGGAACGCAGGGTATAGTATCACGAGAGACAGGTCCCATGTTAGGCACCACAATTTCTCATATCACCTAATGTTGATCATTGAATCTTATTCCTTATCTAATTGTCCATCTGGTATGGGTCCTGGAGAATTCAGTTTACCCCACCCTCCTCCTTTTGTGTTCTGTGCATTCACCTATATGCGGACATCTCTGGGTTCTGTCATTTGTTTCAGGTTGTGTGGCACCCTCAGATTATCTTCCTGGTTTACAGGAGGGACGTGTAAACACTTTCTGGTGAAGAAGCTCACGCTTCAAGGGCCTGCACGAGCACATCTCTAGTCCATCACACAACCACGTGCTGGTGAATTTTAGTACCATGACCTCTTTTTACTAAAAACTGCTTCCACAGAATTGCTCAGCCTTGCAGGTGGGTTGTAGTCCCTTTCTTTCTGATCAACATTCATTTGATCCACTACCAATGATTACACAATACTCACCCCTGCTACCACTAGCAAACAATCCTCCTTCCATTCCCTTGAACCTTTCCACGTATTTGTCTGCTTATCTCCAGCCTGCTCCCACTTTTCCTATCCTCTCACCCTACTCGCATTTCCCTTCCTCCACAGAGTACAGTCTGGCTCACCCCAAGAGGGGGCACAACACACCACTATATGACAGGCCATGGGACTCCAAGTTCACTAAGTGGTGAAGGGCACAATATAAAAGCTTTTCAAGAAAACTTTACATAGCATAACATAATATGACAACACAAAATATGTCATTATGTGTCGAAGAGCTTGAGGTACGCCCTCCTTTGGTCTATGAGGTCACCAAACTATGAAAACCCCTGGAGTGGTGATGCCTAACATAAATAATTGAAACTTAACCCACAACAAAAAGGCTTTTCTGCAACTATTAAAACTAAACAAAATATGATGGGTTGGAAGAATTAGAAACGTTCCCTTCCATGAGGCAGTGTGTTAGGCCACATGCAGGCTGATGCACTGTCTATCTAAAAAGAAAGAGTGTGTATATCACACGTGACAAGGTCAACAATCGGGGCCACTCGGTGCTTGATGCGACTCATGGAAGTGGAAAAGGTGGTATCCCTCAGGACTCCCCCACTTCCAGTAGTGCTGGAAAAATGTATCCTACAGAAGGCCGCCAGAGAATTCCCAGCTGGGCAGTTAAATAGAAACAGAAACGTGTGTAAATGCCCACACAGAACTGCTGAGCGGACATTTACAGATCTTTCATTTGGCCTTGCCCGCTAAGGCCCTACCCTGTCCACTTCAGGTACAGCATAAACTGCTGAAGATCCATAAGTCTATGCACGGAACGGCAATACCAGCACAGTGAATACCTAAGGAGAATTCTGAATATATTAATGTATCAATTTATTTGTACAAAGTGCACTTTAATCTACAAAGATACAACTTGATGCTGAAAAGTTATACAAAGAGATTGCATTTTTATATACAATGATTACAGAACAGCAAAGCAGAAAGCAATTGCAGTACATAACAACCAATAGATCATGAGATACTGGTAGCTCACCTGAGGCTTCCCAGTAGCTCTTTGCATTAGATACCTGTGCCTTTATTTTGGCGTCTGAAGTCCCTGGGCTTCTTTCCCTGTTCCCTTTCCCCTCTTCTCCTCTTCCTGCAAATTAAACCGTCAAAGGCTGTGTGCACGGTGAGAGTAGGAGCTGCATCCAGGCTTGAAGGGCACGGGCAGTTTCTCAACAATGGGTTAACTATCAAAAAAAAAAATACATGGGAAATGTGTGTTGTGACCTTTGTCACCAAGAGGTGTTAATGATGGCTTGTTAGAAAAGGAAATGGTGCATCAGTCTGCATGCCATGTGAAACAAAGCTGGGGCTGTGATCGGTTCAGTCTCACTGTATTTCTTCAGATTTATTTTGGTTAGCATTACTTTGCAAGCTGGTAAGTATAGGCTTTCAATCATAATGGGTAAAATAAATCTACAGTCGTAATCATTTTTTGCTGTGTGTGTATGTGAGTGTGTAGAAAAAAAAGCAATCACTGTGGGTCCCGGCTTGCAAGAAGAAAGCTCCATCTAGCATCACATATTGCTTTTTATGATAAAACTGAGTTTTTTTCATTTGAAGATACTGAGTTCTCTGTTTTAAGGCAATAGTACTGGAACTGTATTGAAGGTTAAGATGGAATTTTCCATAATATGGAGGAACCCACATCCATATGTGTCCGAATAGAGGAATTCAAGCACAATTTCACATTTAAGTAACTGTGGAAAACTATGAGCTGCACTACATCCTTGTGTGTGTCCACTTACATTTATAAAACTAAACAGGAATGTAAAATGGCATGGTATAAATGCCAGGACTTTTAAAAAAACATTATCTGAGAGTTCTGTTTCAATCTATGCTTTACAAAACAAGAGTATGAATGAAGTAATTAGGTGAGAAAAGGGAGCAGTGGTTTGTAAGTTTATATTCTGATATGTGTAGGATACATATCTTAAATCTAGTTACTAAGTAACAGAGATCTGTATAAAACAGACTGGTAAATACAAGGAGAGAACATTAAGGAGAGCCATAGGATGGGAGAATAATTAATAGGGTTGAGCCCCTTTGGCTATGTACACAAACCTGGAGATATACAGTGTACTGTGGGGAACCCATATACATATGTCCGAATTCTGGCAGGGGATTTCCAGCCTTTCAATACCGGGTTAAAATGGTGAAATTTATGAGCACTGTTTCTGTTTTTGCTCAGGATTGGGCAAAACACTATTCAATTTACAAGTAATTCTCTAACATGTGAAACATTCTAATATATCAGAGAGCAGTACGTGCAAGCCAGGCGTGGCCAATTGGTCATGCTCCAGAATGACCTGCATGATTCCTGCAGGGAGAGGCAGTGATTCTGTGTGCTGTTGTCTCTACACCGCTTCCTTCATAAAGGGCAGACAGATGGCAGGGTACCACCCATTATGAATAAGCCGTCCATCGCTACAATCATACTTTCTTTGCTCAAAATGTTATTATAATGATTCATATATTGTCTGGTTGGGTTGCAATATGATTGTGAACATTTCAAGTGTTTGCTATAAAACAAATGTCACTTTAACCTTGGAATGTCCACATTGATTGTATATAACTTGAGCACATGATTTCCTCATGCTAGTTTTTCAATCTTGCCAATTATTTTTACTTTTTATAAGAGTTGTAAACAAAGTAGACTTTGGCTTACTTTTCCTTGGCTGAATTCTGTGACCTTACATGTGAGCAACTTTTGAATTGGGGATATGCTAAACTGACAATGGACATTATTTTTTGACAAGGCAGAATGTGGTATATGCTGATGTGTTTTACAAAATGTTATAACACTGTGTAACACATTGGTTGTAATACTCCTCAGGTTGTTTTTGCACATGTGGCCTCAAAGGAACAAAAAAACTACCCTTGTTGAAATCCTGAATGCAGATGCAAAAGATACACCATTTCCATCCCAAGTGGGAAACCATTTAAAAAAAATAAATATACAGTGCCCAATTTACGATGTCAATAAAGAGTAACATTGATAGGCATTGCAATAAAACCCACACAATGTGAAAATAATTTTCCAAAAGGAATCTGACTGAGATCCTAAAAAGTAGGTAGACTAAACGCTGCAAAGCAAATCCTGTTACTGAGGCATCCTTCAAAGTTGCAAATGTTTTGACAAAAAACGAATGTACTTTTACAAATGGTACAATTGTGAACGGCACAGACACCCGGTGGCTGAGTCTGGTGCAAGAGATTTTAAAAAACCATTCTGAATGTATGTCTTCTACGTCAGATATGCAGTTAGGCACAATAACTATGATAAGAAGGGTATATTCACTATCAGCCAATGCGATTGCCTATCCCTGTTAATCCGGTCAGCATGCAGTATTAGCCTTTACAGTGAATGTCATGATTGGTTTCCAACATCCCGTTATGCCTGACCTTTTTAGCTCTCATCAGCAGCCCACCCATTGGCCATTAGTTAAAAGTAGCTCTTGCTAAAGTAAAGTTTGGAGATCCCTGCTCTAGAGTATCAAGATATTGTGCTCGAGAGGAATAACAGAGGAATAATAGAGGACCAAAAGCAGCCTGCTGGGATCCCGGTCCAACTACAGGTAGTTGAGCAAATATGACTTACACATAAGATAAACCATTGTCCATTGGCTCTCACTATTGTGAGAAATTGTCAGAATGAAATTGTAGGAAATGCTGTCCAATGTGAAGTGGTTGCCCAGTGGCAGTGTCAAACATAACACCATACCCACGTTCAGCAAGGGGTGTAGGTGCCCACGATCCTAGCAGAATAGCAGTACCTGAAAATTCTCACGGCCACCATTCAACTGTGTTGAAGTGTCAATAAAGAGTCAGTTCACAGTTAAAAGACATCATAAGACGCACATACTCTTGTGCTGGTTACTTGCCGGTCCTCTAAAGGCTCTTAGTCTCTCTAGGAGACTAAAGGGGATGATGAATAAGGAAACGTTCACGTCAAAGGTGTTCTCTGCAATATTGTATGCTAAAAGATATGTCAGTGACCACTAAGGGTATACAGACCTTGGTCTGCGAGAGAATAGAGAAGAGAAGAGGTTGTTCTCACACCCAGAACTAAGATTTCAGAGGAAAAGGAGTAGGGAGAAGATAAGAGGATGGGAAGTGGATGAAATACCATACACATGGATGGGGTGATGCGGGAAGAAATGATGAGATGCCTGAACTATATTTGGTATCAAACAGATTGTCTATGTGAAGAGGTTAAGAGAAGCACTACATAGTTATTAATATGTGCTGTATGGCTGCTTGATGTGCTCAGGGTGTGCTTCTGTTGCGTCAATAAAGCATGGCAACTGTTTGATCCACGATTAACTTTTACATTTTTCCACGGGGAAAACGCCATACAAGTAATTTGGGGCTGCCAAGCCAGGAAATGACCAGGTCCAGAATAGACTATGAGAAAGGTGAATGCAAAGGGCATCAAATGGGTCAGAAACGATGCTATGGACATGTGGACACATTCTACATTATGTTGCGTATTTGGGCATCTCTGTTAATGGGCCTCATTACGACCCTGGCGGACAGCCGTGCCTGTAATACAGAATCCCCAATCCAGCGCAAAGGGCTGCGCTAACCCTGGACCAGTTTACAGGGCTGCCAAACGCCAAGCGGGGAACGTGTATTACTGGGGTTTGCGTGAAGTTTCACACACGAAAGGGCCTGTGCGAGTAGGGTATGTGTATAACTGGGGTTCGCGTGAAGTTTCACATGCGATTGGAGCAGGGTACGTGTATTACGGGTTTTTGCGGGAAGTCTCACATGCGATTGGATCCGGGTACGTGTATTTAGGTGGTGCGCGGGAGGTTTCACACGTGAAAGGGCCTGTGCAAGTGGGGTATGTGTATAACTGGGGTTCGCGGGAAGTTTCACACGCGATAGGCCCTGTGCGAGCGGGGTACATGTATTACTGGGGTTCGCGGGAAGTTTCACACGCGATTGGAGCAGGGTACGTGTATTACGGGGTTCGCGGGAAGTTTCACACGCGAAAGGGCCTGTGCGAGTGGGGTACGTGTATAACTGGGGTTTGCGGGAAGTCTCACACGCGATTTCAGCAGGGTACGTGTATTACGGGGGTGCGTGGGAAGTTTCACACGCAAAAGGGCCTGTGCGAGTGGGGTATGTGTATTCTGGGGTTTGCGTGAAGTTTTACACGCAAAAGGGCACTGTGCGAGTGGGGTATGTGTATTCCTGAGGTTCGCGTGAAGTTTTACACGCGAAAGGGCAACGCCCGTGTGCGATACGTCACAGACACGCTTACACGCTAAGGGCCTTTCCTCGAATTACACGCTGATGTGCAATTTTTTCACGTGCCAAATCACTCCGTATCAAGCTGGCCATGCATACACACACGGAAGACCATGCTCCCACCTGCCATCTGCTGCTGCCTGACTGCCTGCTGCCCACGTGCCCTGCTATTTGGTGCCTGCACATCAGCCATCTGGAGGGGTCCAGTTGCTGTGTCCACCCCTGCTGGAACAGAAGACTCCCGACTGGGATACCATCGCTCCACAGCCCAGCCCCAGAACCCAGTTGCCCACCCACTCCTGCCTCTGGGGTTGCCATATCAGGCACATCTCCATCTGGCACCACTGGCAACCCTCAGCCAGAGAGGCAGAGGGCCACCAGCTTCACTCCTGGTGGAGCATGTTCCGGGGCATTATGATGCCCTCTTCGGAACATCACGCGCCAACAAGGAAGGACGGGAGACGATCTGGGACGACGTAGTGGTTGCCATCAACGTGGATGGGGTGCCAACCCACGACATCAAGCAGGTCAAGAAGTGCTGGGAGGACTTCAGGTCCAGGAACCTCCACAAGGCCCGGCGCCTCGCGGAGGGGGGCCGGGCATGCATGAGTAACATCCAGATGAGGGTCATGGAACGCGTAGGCCCAGAGCTCCACGCCCAGATCCTTCGGAGGCAGACCCGTCTGGAGTTGAACAGTAAGTGGCCATGCATTGCTGTGTGAGACAGGGCATGTTGCAGTGTGCTGGTATTCTGATGCTTGTCTGTATGTGTGACATAGGCCATGTATGGATGTGTGTGTGTAGGGACATCATGGCCATGCATGTGAGACCAGTTATGTGTGAACCACATGGTTGGTGCATGTGTTTTAATGCAACATGGGGAGCTCTATGCGGAATGCACACATGAAAGCATGGCTGTCTCTGTTCCTGGACATGAAGGGGGGGTGAGGAATGGGTGCTGATGTCATGTACATGTATGGTGCACATGTGTGTGTGTGTGACTGAGAAGTGTGTGTGTGACTTTGAAATGCCATGGATGCATGTGACTTTGAAGGCAACATCTTGGTTTACAGGGGCCCTTCTACATGGATGTTGATGTTGATTGCAGGCGCCAGGACTGTTTCTGCATGTGTGTTGTGTGCATTCACCCATGTGTTGTGGAATGACAGGATGGAAGTGACATTTGACAGTGCCACTCATGTGTTATTGCTTCCTGTCTAGGGTATGTTGTACTGTACCCTGATGCTTGTGTTCTAGGTCTCCCTCTATGCAGCGTCAAGTGAAGAAGAGGGCGGAGACGGTGCTGTGGAGCCAAGCGGCAGGGATTCCTCCACTGGGCGGCGACGCAAGGCCCAGCCACCCTCCCAGGAATTACCATCATCCAGGAGCGAGGGGGCTGGTGCTGCGTCTGCCACAACAGCTGTGGCGGAAGGGCCGGGTGAGCCCCCACAGGGGCTTCCAATGGCGGAAGGCGGTGTGGAGACATCCAGGTTGGTGGTCTCCACAGAGGAGGAGGAGCCCGCTACTGAGCCGCACATGGGGCCTGGTGGGGGTAGTACCACTGGTGCAAGTGGTGCAGTCCGGGGTCAGGAGGCAGCACAGGAAACCGCGAAGAGGCCTGTGCATGTCGCTGTCCCTGACCCTGTGACTGCACCACCATGCACCAGCAGGGAGGCCCCGTCCCAGGCCCATCCGCAGGTAGGGGAGAGTACCATGTCATCTGCCTCTCCACTACCTGTGGACGAGGGGTCCCACGAATGTATGGTCTCCGTCCTGGTTGGTGTCGCGTTGCGCACGCGTGTCATTCGTGATGACGTGCGTTCTTCCTGGGCGGACGAACGCAAGTTTTACACACGAAAGGGCCCTGTGCGAGTGGGGTACATGTATTACTGGGGGGTGTGTGAAGTTTTACACGCGAAAGGGCCCTGTGCGAGCGGGGTACGTGCATTACTGGGGTTTGCGTGAAGTTTTACACACGAAAGGGCCATGTGTGAGCGGGGTACGTGCATTTCGGGGGTGCGCAGGAAGTTTCACACGTGACTTTGCTGTCAGAGTGGTGTACTGAAATTCGGGGGTGCGCGGGGAGTCCTACACATGAATTGGCAGTGTGGGTCCTCCCAGGTGTGCCCTCTATACCCCCCACGGCCCCTGCAGGCAGCCCACACCACAGGGGACTACCCTGCACGCCTGGTCATGTCCCGCAGGCAGCCCATCTACCATGGGAATGCCTCCCAGCCAACATGTCAGCTTGCACTACTGATCACCCACTCATGTCCCTTTGCACCCCCACCCCCCAGCAGTGCTGGGCAAGTGCCAGCAGGCCCCCACTCATATCCCTTTGCATCCCCACCCCCCAGCAGTGCAGGGCACCTGCCAGCAGGCCCCCACTCATGCCCCACTCATGTCCCCCTGCACCCGCACCCCCCAGCAGTGCAGGGCACCTGCCAGCAGGCCCCCACTCATGTCCCCTTGCACCCCCACACCCCTGCAGTGCAGGGCACCTGCCAGCAGGCCCCCACTCACGTCCCACTCATGACCCCCCCTACACGAAATAAAGATGCACAGTCATGGCCCACTTCTACACCAAAAAATACCACATCACGCCACCCCATTCTTGAGACACAATGATTTCCCAATCCACCCCACACTGACATGCCTATCTCAAGACACAAACCAAAACTCAACTATGTAAATCAGCACATGTCCATCACACACATACACTGGTTGGCATTGCCTGTGTAAACCCACAATTTAACATGCATCAACCCAATGAGCAAATCCCACACATGGAACTAAAATATGAAAATGTATTATGTACATAAATAAATAAATGAAATGAAAGCATACCAAAATATCAAACATGAAATGAAAAGCATGTGAAAAAGATGAAAGAATGAAAATAAGCAATGCAAAAAATTTGAAAGAAAAACAGTCCAAACTCTCCCTCCACCAACGCAAATCCAAAAAAAGGTTAAAAAAAAGATATCCATTGTTTCATGTTCATAATGATAAATACAAATGCGAAAGCAATCCATAGTCCAACTATTTTCAATACATTGTCCTGAAAAAAAAAAACATTACTCCATGTCCATAATGAAAAAAAAAAATCCAAATGAATCCATGATGTAACTATATACAATCCATTGTCCAAAATAAAAACCCATTAATCCATGTGCAAAAATCCCAAAAAAATATCAATCCATTGTCCAACGATGTAAAGGGTCCATGAGCCCAACTAAACAAATGAAACCTACCTAAGAAACTACCTAAAAATATAACTATTTACAAATGTGTGTGGCATTGTCCATTGACCACAAATAAAAGGAAAACAAAAAGGAAACCTAACTCTAAAAACTATTTACAATGGCAGCGGGCTAGTCCGACGGCTCACATTTGGATGTCCCGGGCCAGGGCATCATCAAACTCCTGCTCAATGTCCTGGAGGCGGGCCTCTGTCCTGGCCCCGAGGTCTCGCAGGGAGGCACTCATGGCCTGTTCCAACTCCCTGCGAGTTGCCTCGAGGCACTCTTCCCGCCTCAGGGCCCTCTGCATGGAGTTCTCCGCCTTGACCATCGTGAGCCGTGCCTCTTCTGCCCGCTGCCGCTCCGCATCTATAGCATGGCCTAACCGCTGCCACACGGAAGACACTTCCAGTCCTGGGTCCTCCTGCCCTCTGGCCGATGCCTGCCCCTCTGATGACGAAGGCCCGAGCCATCATGGCTCCCACCTTGTTGCTGCTGTGCCTCTGCCTGTGCCCTGGCTCTTGCTGCCTGCACATCCTCCTCCGGCTGGGGTGTAGTTGTTGATGTGGCCACCCCTGCTGGATCTCCGACTCCCAACTGTGGCAGGGATGTGTCCTCCACTAGCCTGGCCGCAGGGTCAGAGGCAGCTCCACTGGGTACCCAGGTGATACATGGGTGGGAAGATGGCATGGAGTACGACTAGCGCAAAGGGGGTTCAGTTGAGGAGGGGGTCAGAACAAGGTCCAGCAAAGGGAGGAATCCGGCCCTGGTGAGCTGTCCCAGTAGGTCAACGCGGTCAACAAGCCATTCGAGATGACGTGCAGTCTCCTCCTGAAAAGACTGCAGGTCACCTTGCATGGCCCGTTGACGCAATGCCACCCCACCCAGGACAGGCTCAACCTGGTCCCGGATAGCCACGTCTGCAGGGAGATGAAGGCCAGTTGTTGTAAGTGGATCCCCTCCCTGAAAACGGGTCTGGACGTAGGCATCCCTGCTGGTGCGGGATGATGCAGTCACAGGATCGGGGATAGGATTACACACAGGCACCTCCGCGGTGGCCTGCGCTACCTCCTGGCCCTGCCCCTGCACTGCACCAGTAGCACCAGTGGAATCCCCACCTCCAGACCCCGTGTCTGTCCCTTTCACGGCCTCCTCCTCCACCAAACCCCCCACCATCCTGGATGACTCAGTGCCATCTTCCTCCGTCGGACCCTTTGGGGTCTCAGCTACCCCTTCTGCTGCTGAGGAGTCCAACTCCGACCTCCGCCTCTTGGACCTTCCCTCGGCAGCTGCGGCCTGGTAAGCGGCACCGGACTCCTCAACTCCCCGACACGATGACAACCTGGGAGGAGAGCCGGGCCTTGCGTCTCCGGCTGGCGGGATGATCCCTGCCGCTGTGCTCCACAGCACCCTCTCCACCCTTTTCTTCAGTTGATGCTGCAGACAGGGAGAGATAAAACACAGGCATCAGGGCACTGTACAATGGACTGATACACACATGACAGTTGCAAATGAGTGGCATTGTTTAACTACAGACAAGGCATCACACTCCACGACACACATGTCATTTTAACTCACACACATGAATATTTCAACAGCAATATTGCACCAGGCAGCCCCATCCATACACATACAACAGCATGAACAGCCAAAGGTGAGCCTGACATCACATGAAACACAAGGAGTGCACTAGACATGCACACACGCCACCACACTTACATGAATGTCTACATCTCCTCCAACTGTTGCAGTGATGAGATCGCCATACATGTCACATCTGCCATTCATCCTTCTACATATCAGTGTCACGTGCATCCATGTTGCATCACAGTTGCACACTTGTCAGATACACATACATGAACATGTACACAGTGCAGATACATGCATTATGAACCACCACCCATGCCACAACCATGCCAATGTACATACACAGAAATTCAAACATGTGTGCCCCCACACCTGCATTTGCCCAGCATGCTTACCAACACATACACCATCAATGTGTCTCACAACTGAGAGGACTCACATGTGGCAGCCTCACGCCCATGTTCATACACATCCCTACATGGCCCTACATAAACACATGTACAACCTGCACACTACTGGCACACCACAACACGCACAGCGTACTATCAACATGCATGTACACTTACCGGTCGACTCCAGACGGGTCTGCCTCTCAATGATCTGGACGTAGAGCGCTGGGCATATGCATTCCAAGACCCTCATTTGATGGTTCGACAGCTGGCCCCGGCACCCCTTGGCATCCGCTGCCTTAGCGAGGCGCCGGGCCTTGTTGAGGGTCCTGGACTTGAAGTCCTCCCAGCGCTTCTTGACATGATGTAAGTCACGGACTGCCACCCCCTCCGCAGAGATGGCAGTCATGATGTCCATCCAGATCCTGGTCTGTCCTTCATTGTCCAAAGAGGGCATCATCCTGACTTGCTCCACCAGGACACCAACTTCGGTGGCAGTGAAGCTGGTGGCCCTCTCCCTCTCTGGCTCTCTGGCTGGGGGTTGCCAGTGCTACCAGATGGTGTTGGGCTGGACATGGCAACCCCAGAGGCAGGAGTGGGTGGGAAACTGGGTCCTGGGGCTGGGCTGTGGAGCGATGGAATCCCAGTCGGGAGTCTTCACCCCTGCTGGAACCGGTCACAGCAACTACACCCCTCGCTGACGTGCAGGAAGCAAATGGCAGGGCACGTGGGCAGCAGGCAGTCAGGCAGCAGCAGATGGCAGGTGGGAGCGTGCTCGGGGCTCTGGGGGGCAGTAATTCGGCCTTCTGGGCAGGAGCGTTGTCTTCCATGTGTTTTTGCGTGGCCAGCTTGATACGGAGTGATTTGGCACGTGAAAAAATTGCACGTTAACTTGTAATTCGAAGAAAGGGCCTTAGCACATAAGCGCGTCAGCACACGCACGCGATTTCATCGGACCAAAGGACCTTAGCACATAAGCACGTAAGTTACATTACGCGCACGGGCGTTTCCCTCATAGCACGTGATGACAGAGCACACGTGGAAAAACTGCACGTACGAGTATCATTGCGTGTAATTGGAGGAAAGCGCCTGCGTACACGCGTATCTGACGTGTACGTGTGAGCCGGTTTAAAAGCAAGCTATGTGTAGGATGCCATTTCCTTGTACGTGCTTTTCGTGGAGAGCGAGTGGGTGAAATCTGTACTTCTTGTCGGTTCACACGCGATTACGTCACAGCGTTTCTAGTTCGTACTCCCTGTTACCTCTGACAGCTCTTTTCTGAATTTTTGTTGGGCCTGTTTCCTCAAACAGAGTTCACTTCTCCTTTTGTGCTGTCTCCTCAGACAGCGTACAATTCTTCTTTTTCCTGGGGTGTTGCCAACGCACACACGTGCATATTTTTCACATTCTTTTTCCAGGCAGACGGTGAGTTCTGCATGTACTTTGCAACTGTGCTTGCCCCGTGTGTCGCGTTCTCCTTCAGAGGTCATTGTATGCTGCGTGTATTACGCGTACACTTATTTTTGTGTTTCTGGGTGCCACAGCGCAGTGCAGGTTCATTTTTTCACGCACGTGATCTACGAGGGGTTGCGTGCACGTTAATTTTTGATTTTGGGCTGCCTGTGCGTTGCGTGACCCGTCATCTTCCCGCAGGGGTCACAGACAGCCTTGTTAGAGCACTAGGCTACAAATTCCATCTAGTATCCTACCCCTTTGACCCCCAATTGCCCAAGACAGTAGTTTACTGCAACTCCCATATGCACAACAACATCAGTGCCATGGTTGGGAAGCGACCAAGCGGTAAGGAAGGCAAAGGTGGCTGACCTTCAAAAGGTGGGCATGGTGGGCGCGGTAGGGGACGTGGCCGGGATTTGCAGGGTACCCCTATACCCCCATGTGTGGAGGAACAATCAGGGACACCCATGCCCCCCCATGGTTGAGAGAAACGTGGCTGACACCATCCCAACTCAGCCCCTGTTGGACAAGCCCATTGTGGCACCTGACCTGGCACAGGATGACTCCCTGGCTGACTTCCAGGTCAGCAAGTCTAGGCCACGTGTGGCGGTGCAAGTGGTTGTCACCAAGCCACGTGGATCTGGGGCAGCTAAGTCATCTGCTGCCCCAAGTATGCAGGATGAGGAGGCTGCAGGGGCTGCTGCAGCTCCATCCACCCCAGCTCTGACTCTTCCAGCCAGGACAGTGTCAGTCCAGGTCCATCAAACTGACGTTCCGTCTGCCAACATTACCCTGCAACCAATGCCTGCATCAAGACCTATGGTCATTGTGCATTCCCACACTCCTACTACCCAGTCCACCGGTGATTCTGCCCCTACTGACCAGAGCGGCGTAAGCCACTCTGGCTCTGCTCCACCTTTGAAGAAGAGGAAGAAGGGTGCTCTGGCACGACAGGCTAAGACGCAGACACGGCTATACACACCGGTACCTCAAGGAAGCCTTGCTTTAATGAGGTGGATCTTGATGCACTTGTGTCCTATGTGTCGGCACATAGCCACGAAATGCTGCTGACTGCAGGGTCCAAGACCACAACTGGTCAACGTAAGGCACACTGGCAGATCATCGCTGACCGCATAAGTGCCCTTGGATTTGTGAGGCGCACAGCTGATGATTGATACAAGCAGTGGAATGACCTGAAACGCAGAGCAAAGAACAAGCTGGCCTCAAATCATGCCGCTACTCTGGTGACTGGCGGTGGTTCTCCACAAGAGGACAACAAACTCACTGAACATGAGTCTGTTGCTGGGGCCTTCATCACAGAGGAACAGATCCAAGGTGTGGGAGAACTACCTGATTATGACGCATTGTCCGGTGAGTGCCCATGTATGTGTGTGTAATGCATGTGTATGTTGTTTGGGAGATGGGTTCTGATTGAGTGCCAGGTGAGGGTGTGTGTGCCTGAGTGGTATGGGTCACCCATGTGCTTCATCCAAAACATTCAGCGGCCTTGGATTTGGGTGTGACCGTATCCCTTCTGCCCACAGTAGTAATTTAGCGCAACATTACGGCAGTTGCACTTGAAGTGGCATCTTGCAACAACATTGTTTGTATTTTTCAGTGTTCGTTCAGGCTGATTGTTTCAATTCTCCCACTTTTGCATTCCTCAGCCCTATTGTCACATTTGTGACATGCTTCTGTCATTGATGAACCCCACATTGGCCCACATGTGTTACCTTGTTAGGTGAATGATTTGACCATTCAGGCTGATTGAGTATATGGATGTTCTTGTGGAATGTACCATGGCTATGGTACATGCCATCTGTGTGATGGCATGTGTCATGTATGTGTATTGGACATGCCACTCACAGGCCAATGTGTGATGGCAGTGCTACCCAGCATGCAGCAAATGTGTTGCTCTTCCATCTTGGTGTCATCAGTGTCTGCCTTTTGCCTCCCCAGTGCATGCATGAGAGGGTTATAGTCATGTGGGACATGTGTAGTGGTTCTGTAGCTTATCAGGCCTATTTGTGTGCTATGGTGCTAATGCCTGTTTCCATTTTTTGTCTTTCATGTTTTTGCAGGGGATGATGCACTTGATGCTGTTGAGGTTGAGGAGATGGTGCAGACCCAGGAGGGATCTCAGGCACGACCGGGCACCAGTGGGAGACATGGTGTGGTGGTGGGTGAGAACCCAATCTTGCTGCAGACCATTCTGTCCAGGGGTGCCTCTGGGTGCACCGCCCCAGACCTCTATTCAGGTGCTGATTCGGATGATGAGACCTATGTGCCATCACAGGTAAGTGTTTCTGGCAGGGATTCTGTTATGTCCAACCCACCTGCACCAGAGGTAGAACCCTCTATGGGGATGTCAGTGTTGGTAAGTCTGCCTTTGGCGGTTACGGATGCAGGGTCACTCTCCACATCATCTGATCCTGTTCATGGGCCAGCAGATCAGAGGGGAATGCAGTCCTGCAGTCTCAGGCAGTGCCGGCACAGCAAGCCGCAGATCGCCTAGCCCCAAACTGATGTGGTGCCCACTTACGCAGTGGCTGTACGCCACCAGGCAATGCCGCATGGGAACAATCCATGTACGGTATGGCAACCCAACAGGCAGCATCAGTTGAGATGATGGCTCAAGCAATGGAGAGGGTGGCCACTTCCATTGTCCCCCCTGAAAGGCAGATGGAGCAACTACAGCAGGCAACAGACTCCATTTGCCAATCACACAGGGAGGACATGACGTCCAACAGGGACCGACGGGCAGCACTGGAGACTCTATGCCAATCGATATCAATAGAGTCCTAGGGCCACAGGGAAGCCCTGAGGGTAGAACTCCATCACCTCAGGGAGACTTTTGTTGACCTTGAGGCTTCTACTAACTTGAGGACAGAACAGCAGCTGGAGCGGCTCACACGTTCGCTCTCAGCTGAGATGCAAACAACTCGGGAGGAGATCCGGGCATCACGTCAGGTGCTGCATGGGGATCTCCGCACTATAATCCTACAAAACAAGACCTTCCACACCCGCATGCTTGCTGCCATGGAGGACCATACCAGGGCTTTGCGTGACCTGCCTCCCATAGCACCACCACCTCCTGTGGCAGCAGCTGAGGGCGATGAGAGCGACAGCAGCAGTTCTCCCACTTTGGCATAGCCGTGCAGGCCATGAGCCCATGGAGGTGTTTTTTTTTCCCAACATCCACACAGGTGGCTGCTGGTGCGCACCCTGTCCTCGGACCACCTGGGTGGCCTCCCCCTCCTGGCCCCCACATGGCCATTTTTGATTTTTGATTTTTTTTTACAGTGTGTTGCCTTGTGTGGCTCCTGTGGGCATCCACTGTATTCCAGCTGGGCACGTGCAGGCTTGTCCTGAGTTTTGGTTAGATGCTTGGGTTTGTGAGACACACACCCCTCCTGCTTCCCGTTTCCATGGGCTTGCAAAGGGTGTGCCCAAGTGACAGTGACTTGCACAGTGACGTTGGACTCCCATGAGCTGTGTGGGCAGTCTGTAGTCAACACTGTGTATACATTCCTAGTGGATATTGTTGTTTTATTGTACACTGCATGGTGTATTGATATGTGCTTGTGCATCCATGTCTTCCTCCTAATTTGCAGGTTAATTCCTCATGTCTTCACAAGGCCGTCTACTTTGGAGATGGAGTTCATGTTGTAATCAGTGCACTTACCCATTTGCGTGGCAGCAACACTGTACAGTTGGAAGGGGGTTGATGTGCTGGCATAATCAGGTTGTAAGACTACCACTACTTTAACTTAGTACTGTCATGTTTTTGCTATGTTTGAGGTTGTGTAGCTGCATTGTATTGTTGGTAAGTATTTGGTCATGTGTGTTGTTAGTTCTACATTAATGGGAGCATTTTGTGTGTGGGCAGTTTCCATTAGGGACACTGTACTTTGTGACACTTGTGTCAGGTTTTGGGGATTGCTTTGTTTGCTCTCACATAGCATGACATGCCATGGTGTGTTGGGTGGCGGTGCTGGGGAGGGGTTGGGTGACATGGCACTGTTGTCATGTTGTATTTTGTAAGGGGGTAATGAATTTAGCAGCATAGAAGAGTGTATTTTGATGAGACAGCATGGGTGGTGTTTGTGTAGGTAAGGATGCACACAATGTAACACTTCCAGGTGACCAATCTCAGGCTGATATGGTTGTGACAGTTGACTGTCCCTTATGTCATCATCATTGATTGTCAGATGGTATGTGCCAGTGCTGTGTGCACTCCACAGGGGTGCGATTTTAGGTGAAGTAAATAGCCACCAGCTGCGTACGGGCTGCCTCACTCGTGCCCTTTCCCCTCCCATGTGAAGCGGCCATGCATGTAGTTGGGGATGTGGGGGTACCACCATGTCCACGGGCAGGCCCCTGCGTGTTGCAACATTGTGCAGGACACATGCTGCCACTATGATCCTGCACACTACTGGGGGAGCGTATAACAGCTGCCCGCCAGAACGGTCAAGGGAGCGAAAGCGTGACTTGAGCACTCCGTATGTGTGCTCCACTATGCCCTGGGTTGCAATGTGGGCTGTGTTGTATCTTACCTTGGGTGGTGTGGTGGGGTTCCGAATTGGCGTCATCATGTGGGTGCTCAGAGGGTAGGCACTGTCCCCTGGGGAGGTGGTGATGGGTATCATTAGTGGGGTTGTGACATTACTCAGTACCTGACATGCATGCATGTGCTGTGGCATTTATACTCATGGAGCAGCCATGTATCGCCATGCCGCCCAGCTTCTAGGTCCCGGTTTAGGGTTGACATTCTGTAAATAAAATTGTTGTGGGTGGATCCTGTATAGTTGGCATATACTGAGGTGATGATTCCCTTGGCATCACATACTAACTGGACGTTGATGGAATGCCAGTGTTTGCGGTTTCTATAGATGTGCTATGATGCCCTGGGGGGACGTAGAGCCACATGGGTGCAATCAATGGCACCTAGGACATTGGGGAATAGTGGCACCCTGTAGAAATCCTGGATGGCAGCCTGCCTTTCTGCAGGTGTTCTGGGAAGGTATACGTGCCTGCGGACTGATGGGCATGCAGTTATGATGGCCAACACCTGGTGTAGGCAGTGTGACTGCGTGGCCTGTGACACCCCCCCCCACTATAGCACTTGTCCGCTGAAATGATCCAGTGGCCAAGAAGTGCAGTACATTGAGGACCTTCTCCAGGGGGCTGAGTGCTTGGGAGCACAGGGTGGGTGATGTGAGGTCATCCTCCCACTCACTCACCAGGTCGAGTATTATGTGAGGTGGAAACCTGTACCTCCCATACACCTGGTCATCAGGCATCCCAAAAAGGCTAGTTCTGGGTGTGAAAATTCTGGGCCTGACTATCCTCCTCCTCCTCCTGCGGTATCCCACGACCACTGCTGCTAGGAACGGTATATTTATCCTGGCGTCTGAGCGTGTTTGTTGTTTGCACGCACTTTTATGCTGCGCGGGTCCACGTACGCCTGCTTCCTGCTGGCGTATGTGTTTCCGGATTAGCGCATCTTTTTTGGCGCATGCGTTAGCCCCGTTCGAATCCATGAATACGTGTTTTGAATGTGCGTTTGGGAGTTTCATGCGTTGTTCCCCATTCCGCGTGTCACGCCCTCTGTTCCTCCTACTTTTGTTGTGTGCGCCGCGCTACATGCGATTTCGCTGTGCGCGTAGTGCACGCTGTTTGGAGACGTGTGCGCCAGTGTGCGCCACGTAGAATTTTGGCGCACATCCTGGGATTTACATGCGCACAGACTTCCATGAATCGCTGTGCGTGGGTTTCGCTGCGATTTTCGCACTGGCACTGTGATTCGCACGCTTTCGCACGCTTGCGCTGAATATTTCAGCGCACATTAATTCCATGAATCGGCCTGTAAATGTGTGGACAAATGCATAAATAAATGTAAATTCCTATGGGAGCCACTTTGAACAGTTGCACACAAGCATAAGCAATCATTTAGTCAGCAGAAAACATGTGCAATCTTAAAATCCAAGTCGGAAGCAGTTTAAATCTATTTTACACGTGTAATATTTCTCAGGATTTAAAAATCGCTGCAAAGCTTTCTTTGCGCAATATTCGCGATAACGGGAGAACCGCACTGTTTTGGATTGTATGGATAGATATGGATGTTAGCTACAAGTAGAAGTTGAAATTTCTATCACAAAAACTGAGGGAGTTATAGCGGTTTTAGTAAAGGTTGTTTTTGCGAGATAGGCGTGAGAATGAAAAGAGGCTTTAGTTTTAAAATCAGAACAATATTGACTATGGACTAGAGCATCCAAGCTAAGCTACCAGGACGGCACAGGTAAGAGTCAGGAGTGATTCACAACTCAGCCCTGGTTACTCGCTGTCCACCTTGGAGCACTAGGTGGGTCACTCGAATGAAATGAATAGATCAAAGTTGACAAAATGACTAGGAAAAGGATGCTTTTACAGATAGACAGAATAAGATTTCACTTAACAATATTACTGATTATGGAAGTAGAGAGAGTTCAGAGGTTAGGAGGGGACAAGATAAAGCACGGGTATCAACAGTGTCTAGCTTCCTGTGAATACTCACAAAACAAAGTGGATTTAATATTTTGGACCATCAGGATTCTGGACTGTCAGGCTCCTGGACCATTGAATCGGATCTTTCAGGGACTGACAGCTGGGCACATCGGACTGGACAGTGTCAGCAAGGCGCTCTGGTCACTGCATGGCACAGGACTGGACGGGATCTGCCCTTCTTGGTTCTGAGGATATTTCAATTCAGCAGGCAAGCAGTAACAGCACAGCCCGGCTGTATTATGATGCTTACCCTAGGCTTTTGGGGTTCTGTTCTAGAATTTGAGGCCTACTTGAGAATGGTTCAGCTATGGAATAGGCCTTTGCTTTGCCAAGTTTCTGGAGTCTGGAGCAAGGAAGATGTAGATTTCAGCAGCAGGGTGCTCCGCCAGCATCAGGATAGTGAGTGGATCTGTCTGTCCCTATGTGCTGTCAGTTGTCTCTAAATTATGCTATAAAATGACATCATAAAGGGAGGGGTATGCGCCGGCTTAGCTAAGCTTGCCCCTGTGAGCTGGGATTGGATCCCACTTCATCTCCGCCTTGCAATTTGAGTGATTGGATCAAGGCTGGGTGATGTCAGGTTTTATGATTTGCTTTACAATCCTCAGAGACCTCCCTTTAGCCACTGGTCTCAAAATCAGATTTTACATTAAACACACATTTCTACATTAGTCATGTTTATATAAATCACACATAAAGATGCCATATTTCACATAGCAGCTATTCCTCAAAGCCCCGCAGCGGTGGGATCTTGTCTCCCCTATCTACAGAATTTTGCCCTTTTCCCTATGTACATACTTTCCAATTTTTCTTCAAATGTCCACAAATATGCACGTTTAACATAGGGACATGCGTGTAAATTTTCACAATTCTAACAGTAATACATTTTGCATAAAACCACATATCTTGCCATTCCTGCCCAGAACATGTCACATGATTCTGCCGCCTCTTCACACGTGGAGCCGGAAATTAAATGAACAACTATGTCATTTTTATATTTTTCACCTTTTTGAATAACAAGTTATAAGTCTTTTAAAAAGTGTTCTTTGTTCATGTTTAGCAACAGATGGTCGCTTGGCTCTGCCTCTTTTTGTCTCCCTGCAGTCCCAGGCATTCGCCTTCTTGCCTGCTCCTTCCAGAGGCCATTTACGATCCATTTTTACACTTCCAATTTCCTGAGCTGCACTTGGTCATTGTTCCTCTGCTCTCTGTAGACAAATGTCTGGGCTACCCAGCGCTTAACACCTCACCGTGAATTTCTGCTGAGGAGGAAGTCTCTCCTTCCAGGAGGAAACCTGCTTTTCCAGTTCTGGCAGCCCCAGCCAGGCTAATTAACATTTAAACTTAGGAAAACAACCACATCTGTTGCATCACATACAAATACATTTCTTCCTTGGCCTTAAAATCTGTGGAATCAAAAACACAACTAAAATCTGTGTATCTTTTTGGCAGCAATCCTGTTTATGTTTGTTAATTCAACAGACTTTTGAGTTTTAGGTCATTTTAGAGCTTTCTCAGTCCTCTCTTACAGCTATCATTCTGGCGGCCCAGGGTACTGCACACAGATTTTGGCATAGAGGCTGTCAGTTTCCAGACTTTGTATGCTTCACAATCTTTCATTTGATACATGGATTTTAGCACCAGGCAAGATTGTGAATGTTGAAAAGTGTTGTGTTATAGGCATTGTGGAGTTTTTGGCAACAAAGCGAATGTCATTTGTAGGCACATTTTTGGGTTTTATTTGCAAAGTGCTCTTTTTCTCTCTGCACTCTGTTTGCTGCTCATGGAACCCACTGGCACCTTTTCTGCAGGGTGTGCTCTTTTTCCCCTGCACATGTGCCATTGGGGGGCAGGTTGTGCATCCCTCTTTTGTGTGCTGAAGCACACGGTTTCTGTAGGTTTTTGGCGCGCACCAGGGTTTTGCCGCCATTGTTGCTGTTTCTTTCTCTGTAACTGGCAAGAGATTCCGCATAGCACAGCGAAGTGGGTCAATACATCCCACACCCTTCGCACAGACAGTACACCAGCATACTCCAGGGATAAGCCACGGCCTAATGAGGGGATCTTACTGCAAACTCTCACCAGCACATCGACATTGCTTTTCAATGAAGTGATATATCCTTAAGCTTAAGGAACACAGGAGGCACCATCCAGCTAGTCACCTTTGCCTAAGATATCACATATGCAATCTCATAACATCATCACCGAACCTGGTGAAATCACAGTCCATGCAAATCATACTAAGCAAAACAGTCCTAACAAAAAACTGCAGCTGGTAGGTATAATGAGTGCACACATTTCAACCGTGCATTAATTTTGTTGATGACAAAGGGTCATATGGGAGTAAGACCGATCATTCTGGGAGGGGACTTAAATGCTATCTGTATGAATGATAACCCCTGTGCAGTCTATAATAAGGTAACATAAAAAAGTGTTACACTACAAAGACTTAGCAAGGCTAAGAGGAAGCATTGCTTTTCCTTCCTGGGACAATGGGAGCTACGGATGCTAAATCGTAGAACATAAGGCGATATACCGGGTGGTTACACGTGGGAGGGAAACAATAGTGTGGCCACACTGGACTACCTATTTCACTAACAACGATTGCGTGCAGATGGTGGAAGCATTAAAAGTGGTAGCCATGGACTATAGCAACAATAATATACGGGTCGTAGATAGAAACGTCCAATCCCTGGAGGCCAGGCAGAGTGGCTGTATAGTTCTTTCTGTAAATCATGCAGGAAATGCTATCAGATGGACAGATAAAACCCTACACAAGATTGAGAGGAAGGTCATGGAGCTACTAAAGGTGGACATAGCTTAATGGGTCAATATGAATGGAGATGGGATAGATACCTGGGTCAGGAACCTCATCATTAACATTTGTGCCAACACATTGACTAGACAGCTGATTTGTGGTAAATCCTCATATAGATTTGATAGGAATATACAAGATGCCAAGCGAGCCATGCAAAAAGAATTGCAGAGGGCACGGGCACTGGAGTTAACAGCTCCAGAGCTAGCTTTGTATGCTAGAGTAATAAGTAAAAATTATCGAGCACGGTTGAAGCGATAGAGTTTTTCATTCACAACGAGAATTGGCACAAATGCCTATAGCACTTTGAAGAAACACCTCGAGGAAGATCTGGGGAAAGCTTGCTAAGGCTAGAGGTGAGGTCAAGAAATTTACAGTGAACCCTATCCAGGAATTGGTCTGGGTCAACTTTATGAAGGGTAGTGATAGTGATTATACCTTGCCTCCACATCCAGATTACATGATCAGTGGTTGGCCATTAACATTTGGAGAAGCCAAAGTCAGAAGTACCATCCTAAAACCTAAGAACTCTAGGGCCCCAGGAACAAATGGCTTGGCTAACATGGTGCTCAAACAGAATCTTGAACAGTGGGCCAAGATACTGAAGATTTAGTTCGATAAGGTCTGTATATCACAGACCATTCCTGAGTTGTGGCAGCAGTCTGTACTTCTCCCCGCATACAAGAACGGTGATGGGATGCGGCCGGAGAACTACAGACTGTTGTCACTTCTGGATGTGACAGTTCCATTATTTTCTAGCTTTGTATTGCGGGCACTGCAGTATTGGGTTGACGATTCGCAGATACTGCAATTTATGCAGACCGGGTTTCGGCCCGGATCTAGTACGATCAATAGTTTAAGGATCTTGGACTCCTTAATAAGAGAGACACTAGAGATAGGGGGGTTAGATGTTCTAGGTAATTTTTGTTGATCTTAAAGCTGCATTTGATAGGGTGGATCACCTAAGGCTATGGGGATGGACACCGTGGCTTGTTAACATCTTGAAAGGCCTCCACCTTAATACACAAACAGTGATCTGACTGACAGAAGAGGGGATGGTTACTGCCCCAGTTAAGATTGTTAAGAGGGTAAAACAGGGCTGCACACTGCCCCCTCTGCTGTATAATACTTATATGGCAGATTGGCTGGCCCGTTTACTACCAACTGAAGGCTGTTGCCCAAAGTTGCGAGGACGCACAATTCCGTGTATGTTCTACGCGGATGATATTGTGATGTTAAATTACACTCTTGGTGGAGCTAAATCCATGTCAGTAGTATGAACAAGTATGCGCTTGAAAATAAGATTAAAATAAATATGGGAAAAAATAAAATACTGGTTTTAACATCTAACAAGGCTAAGCGACCAAGCTTTAATACTCCCTTGGGCAATGTGGAATATGTTGAGTCCTATCCTTATTTAGGACTCGACATGAGTTGTAGTAAAAACTACAAGCATATAGTTGAAGCTAAGAAAATAAAGTCTTTAAGAATGCCACTGTTGATCGGGAACTTTGCGAGAGAAACAGCTGAATTTACGTTTAAGGCGGTCATTATACTCTATAAACAATGTTTCTGCCCTGTGTTGCTCCATAGATTGGAGGCCTTGGCTATGAGGGATTTGACATGGTTGGATATTGTAGAGGGACAGTTTTGGAAATGGATTTTGAGGTTTGGTGGGTCTACCCCAGTGCAGTATGTAAGCCTAGAATTAGGCCTGACCTCGCTAAAAGCTGAAATGTTGATGCAGCAAGGCCTATTGCACTTGAAAATTCATTCCAGACCCACATGCCAATTGCTGTCCCAATTAGATAACAATGGAAACAAGCACTAGGGGTGCAGGAAAGATGGTTCCGAGCCCCTAGTAACTAACCTAGTTAAGAATATTGGATGGAACCCAGATTACTCCAGGGGCACAAAGTATGAAATATTAAAGCATATTTTCATAGGTAAAGTCTAATTGTGGGACTGGACCAATAACTGTAGCCATTTGGCTACTTTACGAAGTTACACATATGTCTCAGGAGTTACGCATAAATATCTGAAACCAGAGAAGTACGTCAGGCAGTGTTGGAATTTGGCAGTTCTGTATTTCTGCCTAAGACTTCACATTAACCAATTGCCAATTTTGTTCTCCCTTGGACCCCAGCTAGGGATTCCTTTACAGGACAGATGTTGTCTCATCTGTGAGATCCCAGGCATGGTTGAGACTGCGAGACATTTTATGACGGAGTGTGCAGCACTGGCAGTGTAATACATGACAATATTGGGATGACTGGTACATTCATATGAGTTTATTAAAGATGAAGCCTTTTGTAATTACTGTTTGAATACAGACAATCAAACACACAGTTTGCATATTGCCCTATATCAACTATGGGGGGTGATTAAAGGCTTAATAAATATAGAAATTTAAAAATAGTGATTACTGGTGGCAAACTAGGAAGCTGATAAGTGTAATTTGGCTATTGCACATGGTTATGTTTATACAGTAGATGCAAGCTGTGATGTACGGATGCGTAAGGCTCTGTCATAATGTGTTTTATGTGGTTTAGTAGATGTTTTATGAGATATGTGTTTTTATCAGTATTTTATTATCGGTTTTTAATACTGGTTATTATATTGATATATAAGATGGTTGTTAAATGGAAAATGTTGTAAAGTTCTTTTGTAACTAAACAAATAAATAAATAATACATAATAATAATTAGTGGCCACATTTCCACTGTGCACTAATTTTAACAGCGTCTCTGAGTCCAAAAGGGGCAATGTGCAACATGCACAAATTGAGGCAATTTCAAACTCAGTGTGTAACTTAGTGCTGATGTGAGTCATGATTTGGGAATCAGTGCAGCATAGCGCAGGGGCTAACAATCAACACGACTAATTACTAATTCTACTAATAACTAACCTTAACAACACTAATTCTAGTAGCTACTAGTAATTAGACTGGGCTAACATAGGCCATTGTCCACACTGCAGGCCGTGGGTGAAAAGGCACCATTCACACAGGGATGTGGGTTTAGAAAATAAATATGTTCTATATTTTGTAAAAATGCTTTGTTTAAACTGGATTGCATAGAGGAAACAGAGGATGACATGTTGCACATTTATCTGGCGTGGAGAAGAGGGGTTTTTGTTGATGTCATTACGACCGGAGGAAGGGAAGTAGGAGGTAAAATTATGGCGATTGTGTAGGAAAATTAGGTAGGGGACGGAAGCAAAAGAGGGCTTAAAAGACAGAGAAGAAGGAATGAAGTGGCGAGAGAAAGGTTGAGCGAAAGAAGAAGGAAGAGAGGAGAAGAGAACATTTTAACGAGTATGACTGGTTGGGAGCTTTGATAATGAGTGTCGTTCAGTAGCTTTGTTGGGCCATGCTGCAGAAGAAGGGAGCCGGGGATCTGTCCTGAGATCTGAGAGGACATCTCTCTGCCGTCCCTGCATACAAAGTGCTGTTGCTGCTGAATATTGGTAAGCACAAGTGACAAAATAAAAGAGTAATATCTATTTAGAGGTATTATTATTTTAATTAGTGAAGTGTCAGATTAGGCAAAAGGGAAACAAAACCATCCCCTCTTCAGGCACCAGAGAACAGATGTTTTTCTTTTCTGTGGGCAGATAATCATTTGTTGGAAAGTGGGAGGTGTAGGACTGTTGAAGCATTAGTTATATTTCAAGGTTGTATATGAAAATGTGTGTGCTCCGCCAGGTTCTCTAAAAAGAAGCCAGTTTCGCTGTGCGTGGAAGGGGAACTGCTGTCTTGGTGGGAAATTGAGAAAGTCTATGCCAGTGTGCTATAATTATAAACACACTATCAGGTTATGAAAACTGCATTTTTCTAAGCAGCATTTAGATCTTGTTTTTCCTATCTCTGGCAAGTGTTATGAAATGCAACGCTGATGTGCTCTTTACATTTGTTTTATTCTGTGTTTGCAAAAAAAAGATAAAATGACAGAGTATTAATGTGAAAACCATGTGTTGTTTGTTATTTTGGGATCTGCTTATTTTGTGATGTATAGAGTGTGGAGCCTGGGGCACCTGAACTGTCAGTGTCAAAATTCGCTGTGCTTAGTGCAGCACCAGGTCTAACATTGTCCTAGCCAAAGTGTGTCGCATAAAATGATATGAGCTGATATCCCATGGGTTAGCAAAATAACAATGAGAGACATATATACACCGATAAAAGAGGCTTAGAAGTACAGAATAGCCAACATGCTCACCTTAAGAGCATAGCCCAAGACAGCATGGGCACAATTAGTTTTCCAATCCACTTCCACTAAATTGGAAGCAAATTGATGTGGCCAAAATATCAAGTGAACAACCTCATTTACTGTACTCTGGTGTTATGGAAATGCAACGATTACAAAGCAACAACCAGAGATATCCACAACAGTATCATAGGCAGTTCACAAGCAATGCTGTGAAATTATTATCCTACAGATGCTGGAACTCCAGAGAAAAGCGTGATCAGTTACTGCTACCTCCTGTGGCATCCCCTAACATAAAAACTACTGGCATCGTATCTGTCAGTGTCGGCTTTCAAGGGCTTAACCGCTTCCTAAAATCAATGTACAAAATGATGGTTTTCACTGAAGCTACAAAGTGCACCCTACGGCTCGTAGTTAGACAGTGGACTATAATAAAACAGTCTATAAAAGGATAAGAAAGTTACCAGGTTTTAGGACTTAAGGTCCACAAACAAGCAGTACAGAAAATGACAGATTACTTCCTGTTAGGACATTTCAGTATCAAATATCCAAGACTGACACCCCGAACTGTGAGTACAAACATAACATGATTCTTATTATAGGAGGAAAGTTCTGCTAATCTTTGGTCACCAACAATTTGTAACATGGCTATGACCATCCCTCACCACCACCAGTCGGGCCCAGTTGTCCCCAGATGGGAAAAATGGAATCCAAACCTTAATGTCAGATTAGGCGTTCTCCAATCTTTACAGTGCTTCTTTTTATGTTGAATTTGGGCAGGCTTTTTCCAGAATCTTCCGTGTCAATATTTTATCGCGACCTTGAAACACTTTTGTATAGGTTGCTTTATAAATTCCAAATCATATAATATTATTGACCAATAGAGATATGTTTGTTATTGTGTATACTGTACTGCACGCAGAAAAAGACACGTCAGAAGACTGGGGAAGTCACATGGGGCATATCCACCTGACTTGATAGGGCAGGGGGTATAGAAGGGTTGGGACCCAGAGGGAAGTGTATCATTCACACCTAAGACCTCCTTTTGGTTAGATTCCTTATATAGTGTATTGGCGTTACAGATGTAAGTGCTGGAAGTTTCAGACCTAGAATTTTAGGTATGCAGCCTTCTCCAGGACCCTTCTCTGGGGGAAGAAGCAATAGTCACAAAATGTTTGGACAAGGGCTCTAAGCAACAGCAGATGAGGAAAGGATGTGTAATCGGGTCTCAGATAAAGAAGTGTGCGTTGCAGGATATTACCAGATGAAGCAAAAGTTGTGACATATAACCCGCAGATTTTTATTACCAGAACAGAGACTTGTGACAATAAGTGTCAGTGAAACAATGTTCTACGGGAGTAGAATGCACGGCACCACCACACGCAAGATGGGCAAATCCTGCAGAAATCTGCATAGTTTGCTATGAATAACTGGTCAGGCCACCCAAAGGGCTAAGTGGTTTAGGAACACATTAGTTGGATAGGTAAGGTGCTGTAAGGTCACTGGGATGAGGGAGACGCTGTGAATAGGAAGAGGGATGGAGTAAATGTATTTCAAGCCTTTGCGCAAAGCTTTTCACAATGTATACCCAATATAGCAATCCACTGTCACACTCTCGCCACCAGCCTTAAAATATATCCTTCTGTTTTTTTTACAACAACCCATCACAAAAACATACATGAGTTGTCCATTAAAATAGGTCATCTCACCCTTTATGCTTTCTTAGACACTTTTGTTGGTAACTGCTTTATTCACCATTTATCAAGCTTTAGCGGTTATATATACCCTACAGTACACATTAATGAGTTAGCTAGAGTTCCTTTACGCGAGTAGGTTCAAAGATGTTTAGATTCTGTACAATTAGTGTTTCCAATGGAGTCGGAATCTGCCATAATCTGCCTTGTAGACGTTTGCTTCTTGTGTCCTATTACTCGTGGTTTCTTTTAAAAAATTAATAATATGCAATCAGGAGTGAAAGTGCAGCGAACAACTACTCAGTTCTTTTATGTAATACTGTGTTGTGAATTTCACACTGTGCATTAGCTTCATGCCCCACCTGTTAGACAATCCTGGCTACGCCTCTGCTGCTGGAATTAATAAACCACTACCAATCACCTTTGATGTATGCAGAGGATAAGTTGCATAGCTCAACCACCTCAGGCCACCTCAAAGTGTGTCAAGTTCTGATCTAATTTCTAGACCTGTGAGGGTGCAGTGAATCTACCAGCAAACACCGAGCTAACAGGGTTTCATGGGGAGATGCATCGACCAATCAGGAGGCCAGAAATGTGGACAGAATTTGACAGTGCCTGCATTCTCTCCTGGCCCCCAACGCCTCACCCTGTTGCCTCGATTTTCTAAGCTAGCCAGCACCCTGTTCTTCTCCCAGATCCCTCTCTGTATTACTGTGATATCCAAGGGAGACCATTCACATTTTGGATTAAAAGTTGTAAATGAAATTCGTCATTTGTATTTCTTCCTTCGATTTTACCTTGGGTTGTAGCAGAAGTAATGGACATAAAGGCAGCCATGATGAAGGCAAGGCCTTTGAAACACATATTGGTTGCTTCAGCTGTGACAAGAATCTGCTTCTCCTCTATGCCACATGCACATCAGGGCTCAGAAGACTGTATCTCACACATGCAACGCTTCTCCTCCTTTCATTCTAAGCAAAGGATGACTTGTTGTAGTCATAGAAAAACTGCAACAAAGAAAAACATGTTTACAAATCCCTATGAACAATTTCTACGGTTGTATTTCTCTATTTTATGTTACAGTGTCATCTATCAATGTATGATTTGTGTTAGCTCTTACCTACGTGACAGCATTAGAACATTTTGCAGAAGCATTTCAAAATCTAACGTTTACATTTTTCCAGAGGCTACTTGCAGAGTAGCATTGAAGACCATTACTCTGCCTTTCTGGGAGGCATTACCTTATAATTTGGGATCATTTTGAAGAGGGTTATTCTGCATGATGCACAGAAGGGAAGCCATCTCTGGAGATGAAATCCCATTCACAGGCAGCAAGAGCCACGGCAAACTGCTGGCTTTTACTCCATTAATGACATTGATCCATGTTCTCTGTTATAAATGACACATTTTAGCAACTGTATCACTGTGTATATATATATATATATATATATATATATATATATACACACACACAGTGGGTATTCACCTTCGCCAAACGCTTTGACACCCTCAGACTCAAACTACCTACTGGTCCACACTCAACAGTAACGGAACTTCCGGCTGCATGCTCATCTTCGGAAGTGGACACCACAGAAAGTGAAAGTGAGCAACGTACACGAAAGCTGCATTTTTTAGAAGAAATGCAGTTGCTGGGGATGGATACACAAAACAGCAACAAAAAACCAAGAGGCAGAGGCCGAGGCTGAGGCAAATCGGTGGGACAGAGAGGAGGAAGAAAACAAGGAGGAGCAACAGGTTCAGACACCGGGGAAAAGGACCAGGCAGCACGCAAGACCCGCTCTGGCACCAAGAACTTGTAAAAACGAATATGGAAGAACAAGACAAGTCCATTATCAACCTCTCCTCCTATCCCCTCTCAGATGACCAACTTAAAATATTGAAACTTGGCCTCAATTTTTGCCCGACGAGCCATTACAACTATGCAGAAACACGCATAGATTTTGACAAATACATGCGTAAGGTCAGGCTCAAAAAGTTTTTTGCCATCAACCCGTCCAAAAAAACAAGTCCAGAGATGCCAGAAGGTCACACATCAGTTTCTAAGATATGACTACATTTGGTAACCTCATAAGCCTGGGATCAGGAAGTGCACCATCTGATGACAATATTGATCTAGACTGGAACTCCATGAATATACATACGGATTGGCCAGGGACTAGTCAACTCCGGTGTAAATCAAGATTTAATCCCATGTTTAACAAGGGAGGACATATTGAAGCATTTCAGGACTTAGTTATCAATGATCTGAGGAAAATCAGAAAGATTAAATGCAACTATAGGGATAACCTCACACGTCATGAACTTGGTGTTCTGAAGGATCTCAGTACATTATCAGATTGTATTATTAAACCATCAGACAAAGGTACTAATATTGTGGTGATGAACCGTGCTGACTACATCAAGGAGGCGGCAAGACAACTCAATGATCAATCCTGCTATGCGAAATTGGGTAAGGATCCCACTGCAGGTATGAACATGAAACTTTTTGACTTGCTGAACACATATAAAGATAAGGGACTACTAGAGGATGATATGTGCAAGTACTTACATCCGAAATTTCCAGCGATGCCGACCATCTACTTTTTACCAAAAGTACATAAGAACATGAGGAAGCCCCCAGGGCGCCCCATTGTGACACTCTGTGGGGCACTATATGAGAATACATCAAAATTTGTAGACAAGACTTTGGTGTCCTTTGTAACAACACTTTCTTCTTATTTGAGAGACACCAAAGATTTTCTGAACAAAATTGATGGCATCACTTGGGAATCCACATACCTACTCACCACCCTAGATGTAGTTTCCCTATATACCTCCATAAGACATGAAGATGGGTTACGGGCCTGTGAATATTTTCTCCATACCAGGTCAATGAATTTTTTATCACACAGTCGCATGATATTGGACATGATTCACCTTTGTCTAATTAACAACTGTTTTATATTTGATAAGGAGTTTTATATACAGCTTCAGGGTACAGCCATGGGGACAACATTTGCTCCTACATACGCCAATTTATTCATGGGTTGGTGGGAGAAGTTTGTTGTTTGGGGCACAGAGTACAACAGTTATACATCTAAAATAGTACTCTGGCTGCGGTATATAGATGATTTGTTCATTATCTGGGATGGAACCAGCTCAGAGTGGTTAGACTTTGTGAAGAAACTTAACACCAATGAATTAAATCTGCAGTTTACAGAGAGCCACAACAAGACTGCTATCGTGTATCTCGATATTCTTGTTAAAGTGGCCCTTGAGGAACTTGTGACAGAACTTTACAGGAAACCGACAAGTTCAAACATACCGCTACATGCCAAGAGCAATCATCCTACCTCCCTGAAATGGTCTATACAATATGGCGAATTTATTCGCATAAGAAGGAATTGTTCTAGACTGGAGACTTTTGATGCAGAATGTGGGTATATGGCACAAAATTCAAACAGCGAGGTTACCCTAAGAAGATATTGGAACAAGCTTATCATAAAGCAAGGGACCAAGATCGCTCTTTATTACTAACAACTAAAGTGGTGCCATTACCACAGGAATGTCAGAGTGAGACACGTCTCATTCTTACTTATGGCACGAATTCCCAGAACATACGTCAGATTATGAGAAAACACTGGCATGTTCTACAATTAGATGAATACTTGGGAGGGATACTGGGAGACAGGATGAATATTACATTCAGACGTTCTGCCTCACTTAAAGACAATCTTGTCTCTAGTTTCATGATTGTTTCCTCGCTTTCGAGAGGCTCTACTTGGCTACATACATCAAATGCAGGCTTTCAAAAATGTAGGAAATGTAAGGCCTGCCAGTTTGCTAAGGATGTCTCTAGCTATGATCACCCAATTTTGGCTAAAAGTATTCCCATCACATCGCGAATCACCTGTGACACCGAGTACGTGGTTTATGTGCTTGCGTGTCCTTGTGGCAAGTGGTATGTTGGGAGTACCATAGGAAGACTCAAGCTGCGGATGTTGCAGCATATTCGAGCCATTAAAAATGTTGATGCAACATACCCCATGGCTTTACACTTTAAAGAAGTACATGATGGAAAGCTAGATGGCTTTACATACTTTGGCATTTACACCATAGCCAAACACCCTAGGGGTGGAAATAGAGAATTGGCACTGAGACAGTTGGAAACTAAATGCATTCTTGATCTTGACACGAAGAAACCAAGAGGTCATAATTTAGATGAAGAACTCTATACTTTTTTAGGGATTTAATGACAATAATCTTTTCACTTAAATGATGTTATCAAGAGTTATATTGCTGTTCTTCCCTCTCTGGAATGCACAAGAGATAAAGTTTCCATTCTGTTTTCAACCTTTTACTTTCATTCTCCTTTCCCACCCTCCCTCTCTTTTTCTATTAGTTGTAACGAGAGTGCCTTCCTGATATACGTTCTTTATTAACCATACATTTTATATGTGAGACTGCACAGATACTCCTCAGGACTAATTAGTATACAAACAGTTTGAGATCCACAAGCTGATTGAGGGCTCTCAATCAGATGTACTAAGCTTGACGTGTGAAATTCCTATATGGTATTTTTTATAAGGTATTTTTATAAGGTATTTTTATAAGGTATCCTTATATGGCATTTTTATATGATCTTTTCTGGATTTTGACTGCATCTCTCTTATTGATTCTTTATAGTTAGCTTTATTCTTGTAGTCTATTCTCTATTTGCCTTTCTATTTGTTTTACTTTTTGCTTCCTTAATTCTATATTTCTGTTTTTCTCTTTTAACTATAGGCATGTAATGCTGATGCCAGTGGTCACTGTGTTTCCCCTTAGGTTCTGAGGTTATGTTTCAATCCACACTGTTTTTACTTAGGGGGAACCCTTTTTGAGTTCAGTATATAGATCATTCTATAGGGCTCATTTGTGTATGATATTATCGCCCTACCCCTAACATAGCAGAGGATACACTTTTGTTTTTAGAATTGTGATGTATTGCTTTTCATTATATTTTTTTCTAATTTTGTTTCATGAAAGTGCGCCAAGGTTACATACATAATTGGGTATTTTTTATTCTGTCTCTGTTCTGCTATTTCCTTTCTTTTTCTGCCCTTCAATATATTCCTTCCGAACCAAATACATGATTTTTCGAATTTTAGACCCATAATTATTTTATGCTGTGCAAGAATGTTGCTTTTTACAATGCTGTCTTTGTGAACTATTTTTAAAGACTGAACTCCTGGTGTAACATGTATATTGTAACAATCCCTTTGCCATTTTGCACAAGTCGAATGTTTACAGGCACTATGCACTTTATATTAGGCACTTTGTACTTTATGTAAGACATGCACTTGGCACTTTTAGCAAAAAGGCAACTAGCACTGTAGAGACTAGGATTAGTTCACTCTGAACTATGTATCCGGGCTGCTGCTGTCTTGTAATTTTGCACAAGGTAGTACACCTAATTCTAATGTTCCATTAAACATCATAGCATATGTTTAATTGAGGAATGGAAGCAACATCCTTTGTTTATTTTTTGCTTATAATTAAATATGATAATTGGTTCTGTGTGAATATCATAATACTGCATAAGATTGAAAAAGGCGGATGTTTGATCAAGTAATACACTTGGTCACGGCAGGAAAAGGACATAAACGCACAGTGTTTTAAATGTGCAGATAACTTTGAGGCTGCAAAAAAAGTCACGGAAGCAAAACGAGAACTATTATATGCATTAAGTGTTTCAACACGCTCAAAATATGTTTACTCTCCTACTTGGAATGAAATGCACTAAGCGCTAATTATCCATGTGGTTATGTCATTTACAATATGGGAGTTGTCTAACTATTTTTATTTCTATTTAATGATTGAGAAAGTGCTAATAATGTATGTAAATACAGCTGAGAAAAGAGACTTATACACTAAGAAGCATCTTCAATGTGCACAAATGTTGCAGTAATTACAAAGCTTTTTATACATGTAAAGATGTCTGCCTTTGAAATGTAGCTAAAGCACCATGTGGGAAATGGATACACTATCTGACATAGAGATCAAAGAGACTAAGAACCCTTTTTAAAGTCACCTTGTTTATGTTCGCAATTTTAAACGTGATCAAGCGGTCTGTGCACCGTGAAACGCGTCGTTTCTGGATTCTTTCCTTGCCATGCTGACATTTAATAAAGCATTGTTAGTCCGGTAAAACTTTGGATTGTGTTTTGCCTCTGTGCAGAGCGTCACCATCGACTTTCTCTGCTGTTCTTGGGAGTGCATTCCACTGGCCAGCTCTTCCCGGTTTCATTTTGGTCCTGGGAAATTGGTTTTCCTTTTTTTCGAATATATATATATATATATATTCAGTGAAAATACGTTGGTTATGGGATGTTTTGGTTACAAGCTAAACCAAAAGCCCCCAGAAATTCACCAGATATGGTAAGCTAAGCATCAATAACTCGCGCCACCACCGTGCACTGCTAAGAATAACACCCAAGACATCAAAGATGACATCACAAATGTCATTGATGACATTCCTCAATTGCTTTTCATTATATTTTTTTCTAATTTTGTTTCATGAAAGTGCGCCAAGGTTACATACATAATTGGGTATTTTTTATTCTGTCTCTGTTCTGCTATTTCCTTTCTTTTTCTGCCCTTCAATATATTCCTTCCGAACCAAATACATGATTTTTCGAATTTTAGACCCATAATTATTTTATGCTGTGCAAGAATGTTGCTTTTTACAATGCTGTCTTTGTGAACTATTTTTAAAGACTGAACTCCTGGTGTAACATGTATATTGTAACAATCCCTTTGCCATTTTGCACAAGTCGAATGTTTACAGGCACTATGCACTTTATATTAGGCACTTTGTACTTTATGTAAGACATGCACTTGGCACTTTTAGCAAAAAGGCAACTAGCACTGTAGAGACTAGGATTAGTTCACTCTGAACTATGTATCCGGGCTGCTGCTGTCTTGTAATTTTGCACAAGGTAGTACACCTAATTCTAATGTTCCATTAAACATCATAGCATATGTTTAATTGAGGAATGGAAGCAACATCCTTTGTTTATTTTTTGCTTATAATTAAATATGATAATTGGTTCTGTGTGAATATCATAATACTGCATAAGATTGAAAAAGGCGGATGTTTGATCAAGTAATACACTTGGTCACGGCAGGAAAAGGACATAAACGCACAGTGTTTTAAATGTGCAGATAACTTTGAGGCTGCAAAAAAAGTCACGGAAGCAAAACGAGAACTATTATATGCATTAAGTGTTTCAACACGCTCAAAATATGTTTACTCTCCTACTTGGAATGAAATGCACTAAGCGCTAATTATCCATGTGGTTATGTCATTTACAATATGGGAGTTGTCTAACTATTTTTATTTCTATTTAATGATTGAGAAAGTGCTAATAATGTATGTAAATACAGCTGAGAAAAGAGACTTATACACTAAGAAGCATCTTCAATGTGCACAAATGTTGCAGTAATTACAAAGCTTTTTATACATGTAAAGATGTCTGCCTTTGAAATGTAGCTAAAGCACCATGTGGGAAATGGATACACTATCTGACATAGAGATCAAAGAGACTAAGAACCCTTTTTAAAGTCACCTTGTTTATGTTCGCAATTTTAAACGTGATCAAGCGGTCTGTGCACCGTGAAACGCGTCGTTTCTGGATTCTTTCCTTGCCATGCTGACATTTAATAAAGCATTGTTAGTCCGGTAAAACTTTGGATTGTGTTTTGCCTCTGTGCAGAGCGTCACCATCGACTTTCTCTGCTGTTCTTGGGAGTGCATTCCACTGGCCAGCTCTTCCCGGTTTCATTTTGGTCCTGGGAAATTGGTTTTCCTTTTTTTCGAATATATATATATATATATATTCAGTGAAAATACGTTGGTTATGGGATGTTTTGGTTACAAGCTAAACCAAAAGCCCCCAGAAATTCACCAGATATGGTAAGCTAAGCATCAATAACTCGCGCCACCACCGTGCACTGCTAAGAATAACACCCAAGACATCAAAGATGACATCACAAATGTCATTGATGACATTCCTCAACTATAAACCTCCTTTAACAAACATAGTTTTTGCAACTCATCCAACAATGACCCCAGCTTCACCAAACCACCCCTATTATTCTCTGCACCTACCCTGCATCGTGGCTCAGTGTCCACTATACTCTAATAATGTGACCAGAGGCCAATGCTCATGGCTTGCCGCATTTCCCAATAAGCAAATCAGAATACACATTTGTGTTTTCCCAGACATCAAATTTATAGCACTAATCTTTCCACTTACATTCTGCCACTTTGGAAAAAGTAAACCACAAGACAAATTCGCAAAAACATGCATTAGGTCCTTGCTGATGCTCGTAGTGCAAGTTTGTTAGAATAACTGGCAAATTTCTAGAGTTTTTCGGTTTAGCTTGGAACCATTATGTCCCTTTAACAAAGTTAGTTTTTTTTACTGAATTTCATAGGTTTTTACAAGCACACCCTTAATTTCCTACATTTTCCTTATATTATAGTAACCCCTTAATGTAGTAGCTGCAGAGTCCGTGGATAGCTCCTCGGAAGGGACCCATCCATTATCTTTCCTCATTCTCAATCTGGCTATCCAGGAGAGAGCACCTGCTTTGGAATACTATTAGGGAAAGCTTCAATCTTGCTGAAAATGGCATATTTTATGGCCATTCCTCCTCATTAAAGGTGACAACATCAGACATCCAAATAATGGGAAAAAGATTCCTGTAAAAAGGTATGCTACCTGTGAATCGAAAATTGTTATCTATACCATCAGATGCCCGTGTGGTAAATACTACGTAGGCAAGATGAGCAGATGCGCCAAGGAAAGGTGGACCGAACACAAGTCACAGATTAGAACAAAAAATCTCAAATCACCTGTGTTCATCCATTTCATGGACAACAACCATAATATCTCACAAATGTGGTTTGCCATACTGGAGGTGATCCATCCCCTTTCAAGGGGTGGAGACTTACCTAAATTACTCGCTCAAAGAGAGCTCTTCTGGATCCATAGACTTGATGCTATGTCCCCACTTGGCCTCAATGAAGACTACTATTTGGGACCCTTCATCTAAGACATATCACACCCATTGATGAGACACACTTTTGTCCTATAGAGGCTTGCTACTATATACCTTAAGAATTGTAGTAAAGAGTCTGAGAAAAAGTCCCTAGTATGGGTTGTTGCGCACAATTTTAACAATTATTGTGAAACTGGTTCAGTCTAGGGGCTTTGCTGCAATAGTGAGACATAGAAGGGTAGTTTTCTCGGTATCCCTTCCAAAGCATATGTATTAATGTTAGGAGATGTCTCACAAGTTGCGCTCCCCTACACATTCGTGTTGAAGGTGTTTTTGAGAGAGATCTATATACATACTAAATCTACTGGTCACAAATACATAAATATAGTCTCCATTTGTGGTTATAAGGGTTTATTCACAAACGCTACACGCCAACACGTGTTTCAGCCCTCTCTGGGCCGTCCTCAGGGCGTTGTTACAAATGTGATAATTAGGATTTACTTTAAACAAACACTGTGACAAGGTATAATGGCATGTTCATACTGTTCGAAAGAACCCTGCTTAATAAATCTTAGCTGGATATCATATCCTTTCTTTTGCTACCCCAGTTAGAAGCTTAGCCGATAGTACAAGGAGTAATGTGCTGTCGCTTCCGTGCTGTAATTCTGTTTAGAGTTCATTAATCGCTTCCCATTAGCCGCTTCAATGCGAGTCTAAGTGCTGTCTCCAGTGGAGATTGTACTATCCTTGTACTATCGGCTAAGCTTCTAACTGGGGTAGCAAAAGAAAGGATATGATATCCAGCTAAGATTTATTAAGCAGGGTTCTTTCGAACAGTATGAAAATGCCATTATACCTTGTCACAGTGTTTGTTTAAAGTAAATCCTAATTATCACATTTGTAACAACGCCCTGAGGACGGCCCAGAGAGGGCTGAAACACGTGTTGGCGTGTAGTGTTTGTGAATAAACCCTTATAACCACAAATGGAGACTATATTTATGTATTTGTGACCAGTAGATTTAGTGGGTATATAGATCTCTTTCAAAAACACCTTCAACACGAATGTGTAGGGGAGCGCAACTTGTGAGACATCTCCTAACATTAATACATATACCTTAAGAATTGGCTGACTCTAGACCATTAGCCATTAGATCATGATATTTAGGATGGACCGTTCTAACGCTTTACGAAATGTGGTCCCTGGACCTTGTAACAGTCTAGTATGGAATGCACCCTGTATTATGTAAAGAATGGAAGTATGTCTAACCATTGTTTAGCAAATCCTTTGTACTTACCTTATGTTGACACAATGTACTTTTCCATGAAAGTCATCTTTACACATAGCACCCTCACAAGAATGTGAACCCCCAATGAGGGCAGTGTTTGGATATTTATCATGTAGTATCTTAAAGACACTCAACCACTAGTTGTGTGTTAGGCCTGGTTCGCCATAATATTGTTAAGAATGATGGTTTTTGCACCCAAATCAGTATGTGGGATACTAACTTGTTCCATCATAATTGAGTGATTCCCTTAAAATGATGTTATTTGCAACCAAATCAGCATGATGCCACATGAACTTGTTCCACTATAATGGATTGACCCTTTCAATCTGCATTATAGAAATTAAACATTTTCTTCATCAGCTTGCTATTATGGTTTATACACTTCTCCCCAAGTCCCAGTCTTGGAATATATATCCCCGCCTTTTAATGTGCTTTTATTCACCTCAAGTTAATTTGGTCCTCAGTGGTCCGCACATACCCCTCGGTCACATTTTACCTCCCGGCCATTTCATGTTATCAGCAGCAGCTCCTTTGTCTCTGCTTTGAATATAGCCCCCGATTTGGGACGGACACTTTCGACAAATAACATTTGTTTTCATTGCTTCTTTTACTCGGCCGTATGCACACAGGAGATCAACAGCTCATCACCAGTGTCAGTTTCCTCTTCATGGGGTTTAATGGCTTTATTACAGCAATCCTTTTGATAAAAGAGAATTAGGGATCTGTTGTTTACATGTGACGTTGCTCGCTTGCCAGCGTAGTGAGGTCACGATGTAAACAATACCCGTCACCCTTCCTAAATTTCCTTCTTTTTTAGGAAAATTCTCCATAGTTGGAGCATTACACAGACAAATGTGTTTCCGCTTACTTCCTATCTTTTTCAGCAATCTGTTTATACTATCATCCGTTGTCAGTTATGCATCCATCTCCACACGACATGACACACGCGCCTAGCGCATGCTGACGTCACCAGCCATGATCATATTTAAATGGATGCGACGCTACAAATGGAGTCAGACCTCCTCCAGGGGATCCTGATTCCATCTTGCAGCGCCGCTCTTTTGGAGGTAAGAACTCGTCACTTACTGATGCTACATTGCCCATTCTTTTAAACTAAACAATGACTCTCGGCTGTGAGTTGTCATCATTTCTCACCTCCCTAACCCTACCCCTCTCTCTTCAGATTGTGCCCTTGACCACACCTCGGGACCAGTTACCATCTTCCACTCACTCGCTATCTTTATCAGAGCCTCCATGTTAAAGACTTCCTAGACATAACTGTGAGTTATGGGCTTTCTTACTTTTTCAGATTATCAAAGTTAATCTCTACAGTTCAAATTGTTACTGATGGTTACCCTCTTGCACGCAGCGACCTGTTTGCACAATAGAGTGTTCTACCCACCGCATGAATGCATTTCTTCACCCGGCGACGTACTAAGCAGTTTGAACACAGATGTACCCTGAACAATTTTGAAAGAAAAAGGACACAGGTTAGTTTAGTTATTTCTCTAACAGTGTTTGCTACCTTTAATCTGGTTATGCCAGTTTATCCACAACATTGTTACCTATCAGACTCCCCTACTTGATGCATCACATGTCTTTGACTCTTGAGCCATTATGAGTACTTGTGAGTTAAATCTGCCCCCACTTTTTAGTGGTTAGGCACAATATACTGGAACACTGGCTCCAATAGTTTTTGGCATTCTGTTGGCTTGGAGCAAATCGATTATTTGCATGAGGTTTCTTTAATTTATGTATTTACTATGAAAAAGTTTTAGGCTGTGAATGCTTTTGGTATGTTTTTCGATGAGATTGAATTTATTATTGTTTTTTGCATAATCCTTTTCTAGAAATTGAATTGCCCCTGATGAAGAGTGTGCAACACTCGAAACGCGTTGGGCCCCCTTCGACTACATCATCATGAATAAAATGAAGAATGTTATAGTGACCTAAACTGACTGAAAGCTTATTTTTTCTTAACTGTTTCTCGTCTAAATTGTCCTCTCTCCATAATATGTGATACAACCACTTACCTAACTTAAATGATGAATTGTTGGTCTGGTATTACAGGCATACGATAGTGTGCAGGGGACGTGAGTTCCCGAATTGGGGACTTGTTTGTCTTTTACATTCCTCCTTGCCAACCACCCCGACCACCACCACCATAACCATCTGCAGGGCATGGGCAGGGGAACAGGCCCAGCTATACAGATCAGGATGAAGAAGATGATGATGAAGTGGAAGAAGTTCTTATCTCCAGCCCCGGAGTTAGTCTAGAGTGTGGCAATTTTTCACCACCGTTGGGTATGTACCGAAGGCTTGTGCCGCAATCTCTGGAGGATAGCTCAGGGGCAACGTACTCACCTTGGAAGCAAAACGACGCTGATCACTGCAGGTTTCGATCACCATGTCCGCGCTTAGAAACCTCTGTGTATTAAGCACGTTATAAATGACCCATCATATCATAAAAAGGCAAGATGCAATGAGTGCAAAGTTGTACTCAGTCGTGGAAAACCTGGGTGGATTCCTACAGGACCACCTCCATGTGGAACCACACCAAATCTAACCACCCGAGTGCTCTGAGGTAGGCAGTACCTTTCTCAGGGAAAAGTAGGTTGACACCCTCTACGCCATCTTCTTCAACTGCTCCCGTTACCACAAGGGTTACTCCTTTGGGGCGAGGATCACAGCAGCACCCTCGCAGGCAATACACAACACTATTAACCCTTACCTTTCGAGGGTCACAGTACTATGTATGTACTGGGATGCACCGATCTGTAGGGGGGAGCAGTTTCAGAGTGCCTTCGAGGCTATGGTTAAGGAGCATGAAAAACACTGGCCCTTTCCTTAAATTTATGGCCCACCCAACATCTTTATCTGTCCACCTTCCCCTCCATCTCTGTGGCTGGTGCCCCTTCCATCCCTTCCCTCCCCTCCCCTCCCCCACCTAACCTTGCTTCTCCTGGAAAAAACAAAACCAAAAAAACACACAAAAAAGTTTCCTTTAGGAGCCACCTTTCACAGTTAAAAAATAGAACTGAGAAAAAAACTTGCAGGGCCCTTTGAAGCCTGCATAGTCCATGGACATCTAGAAAATTCCAGGCATGGGGAGGAGGAATGAAAAATGTTTTAACTGTTTTTCGCACATAAATGTTGGCTCCTAAAAGAAACTTGTTTTCTCTTTTTAATTTTCATATTGTTGTTGATTATTTTGCTTTATACAGTAAACTATCAAAGATTCTACAAAACATAATTATTTTGTGTAACTTTTACAAATACTTTGTATTGTGTGTGTGTATTTTTTCATTTTTATTAAATGCATCTTCTAACAAATACTTGAATCCATTCTTTGCGTTCACAAAAACTGCTTCAATAAATTATTTATGTTTTCCAGAAAAAAATCAAACTCATCCACATTTGACTCTGAGCAATCCGAGAAAACATAATTTTCGAATTTGAAAACATTTCCATCAATTTTCCAAATGTATCCTTCATTGCAAACTGCAATGGAATTCCGGTAAAGAACCTTCACAATTAACAAAAATGGTGTCTGGATGTTTTAAATGAAATTCTTACAAAACAAGAGTAAGTCATCCCACTTAATTCCTTGCATTCCATACCATGACACTTCAAATTCATGGAATCCAAGATTTTCAGCCAATCCATAGTGCTCAGAATAGACCTTCAGCCAAAGGATCCACAATCCAAAACTGTGTCTCCTCAAAGACATAGCCAAAACAAAGAGGTTGATGGCTGGAAGGTTTAGAATGAACACAAAAAAATTAACTCCTTCTACCCTCTCTTCCTGTACACCACACCCAGTCTCTAGTGTTGGCTCTGAAAATAAACTTTGCTTTGTTAACAAACACCTTTCTTTTTCATGTTCTAGCTTTTATGTACAGTAGTACTGTACCCTCTACATCGTCCCTTCCTATTTTCTTACAGGAACTTTTTCTATGTTCCTAATATTGTAAATAAAATTGCATTTCCGGCATCTGTGAAATGAACAAAAATGATTCACACCATCAGACCTTATATTGTCATTCTCAAAAGATGACACTCCTGCAGCATATAAAAAAGCAGATATAGCTTTATGCACAAGCTGCCACGATTCTTCCATTTGTGCACTGAAAAAGTTTGCACATCTCCATGTTTGCCTCTAATTCATTTGAGAAAAAATATCTTTGCAGCAGGAAACAGATCCATTAGGCTTTTGAAAAAATCCTCCAGGGCAAACTGCAAATACATTGCAGTCACATACCCCAATCTGTTCCCTCCACAATGCCCAACTATAATGTCTGTACATTTAAAGTGTGCCATACTCTGACAGAATGAAAACAAGTTTTGCCAGTTCAACCCAGAAACTGCGTGCCGCAAAACTAACACTTCTTGCAATCCAATACTTTCACAGATGCCATGATTTTCAGCATACGCCTTCAATGACAGGATAAAATAATCACACAAAATCCAGATACTCTGATTCCTCAAAGCCACTGTCATAGCCATCTTTAGTGCTCTCACCAAACAAAACTCCTGCTACCCTCTCTTCCTGTACACCACACCCAGGAAACCTGAGCGTGTCATCCCCGATGTCAACGGTCTCTGGAGTCCCCTTTCTATAGCAGCTAGCCTCAAAAGGCCTGTATGTTGCACGTGCCGTCCGTGTACTTCCACAGTGTCCGTGAATATAATGTCTTATTAAAGGGGGTGAGGAGGTTTACACTAAATGGAAACAATTTATTCTACAATTGTGACTCTTCAAAGAGCCTTTTTTGTTTTTTTCTCAGTTTTCAATGTATTTTTTCTTCTCATTTTTATATCCAACAAAACTACTAGCAAATGCTTTATTATAAACTCACATTTTCCCATTGAAGTTGTTCATATGAACTTTTTTAAGGCATTTTTAACATTGAAAAGAAAATGTAATTCCCAAAATAGTTCAAATTCACTCCATCGCTCCCCAAACTATTTACACCATCCAACATGATATTTTCATTCTGAAAATAGGTCATCCCTGAGACTTATAAGAACGCACATACACCTTTATTCACAAGCTACCTTGCTTATTCCATGTCTGGACTCATTACAACTATGCCGGTCTGGAAACAACAGTGCCGGTAAGCTTACAGGCACTGTTGTTTCCAGACTGGCATATTCCAACTCTGTGGGCAGGTGCCATCCCGCCCAGCAGGTCAGATCAGCCAGGTGGAACACCAACCGCCTGTAGAGTTTTCACAGAAGCACAGGCATCGGTGCTTCCGTGGCCACCATTCCCATAGAGTCCGATAGAGTCCCTTGGGACTCTATGGGAATGGCGACAACCGGGAAGTCAGGTGCCGGTAAATCATTACGGTCCGGCAGCAACCTGCCGGTAGCAACGGCACGGTTACCGCCGGACCCGTAATGAGGCCCAATGTATTTGAACATCTGAAAATTTGCTCATACTGCATATGAGGTTAAAAAAAGTAAATGTATATGTAAAATTGTTTGCAATGAAAGCTTTTCAACTATCCTGCTTAACAAATTATACTGTTTTTTCCCACAGAAAATGAACCAGAGATTCCAGCTTTACTGCTGTATGCAACTAAGTAACCATACTAAGTGTAAACAAATACTTATTCCATAAGCACTATATTCAATTGTACTACAATCATAAATACCACATGCATTCTACTCCCCCTGCAGAACGTATAATTACTATAGACATATTTCAATAGTATGTGTTTCCAGTGACCAGATTCTTGGGGCATGGCCATAGGTCATGCCCCCAAGAATGTGGCCACTGGCCACAACTGCCACAATATAATTCAATCATATAACTACTTACAATACACCTTCAAATAAAAAAACTCTGTGGCATCTGCAAACCCTTTTTTGCCTATAAAAAACTCCATATAATCTTTATTCCACTACCCTACCCCTCCATGCACTCTTTCAACAATAAAATAACCCCAAATGTGATTTCCAAACTGTCCATTCACAGCGCGGTCCTCGGACTACCACAGTGCCCGCAGACTATCGTGGTGCCTGCACTCCCTTTTTCCACCTATAAAAACAGCACCATATCATCTTTATTCCACTACCCACATTTTCCAGGGTCAGGGTAAGGGTAAGGGTAAGGGTAAGGTTCAGGGTAAGTTTTTTTATTTGATGGTGTATTCGAAGTAGTTATATGATTTAATTATATTGTGTCAGTTATGGCCGGATTCTTGGGGGCATGACCTATGGCCATGCCCCAATAATCTGGTCACTGGAAACACATACTATTGAAATATGTGTATAGTAATTACATGTTCTGCAGGGGGAGTAGAATGTATATGTAAATATGATTGTAGTACAATAAAGATTGCCCACGCTAACAGCTCAGGAAGTCTTCGTTCTATTAAAGACAAGGAAGCGAGCATTATGCTTTACTCTCTTTAATTACTGCCATTCAGCATTTTCAACAAAACATTTAAAACCTTAACATTTGCTCTTTTTTTCCTTCCTTATGTAAAAAATACCAAATATGAGAGGTTTTAAAAGTTCTAAAGTCACTTTTCTTTTCTGCACTAGCTCCCCCATGATCCTCCGGGGCTTAGTAGTCCTGACCTCTCCTGATCCACCTATCCGGGAGCAGGTCGCAGTATAAGAACCCGCCATGGTAGTCCTCTGCCTCTTTCTTTTTCCACTCCATTGTGTACTGAACTCGAAACTGTCCTCTATTTGATCAACTGTGACCCTGGAGGAAAACTGAAACTGACTGCTCAACAGTAACTTGCTAGGTCCTCCGGACCAACTTGAATGAACTTTTTAACATCTTTGATCTGTGTATGGAGTCAAGTCTCTTTCTGATCTTCTCCTACGAGAAATGGAAAATACTTCATGAGGGTGGGCCAACAACATCTGAGCATCAAAAATACATATACAGGTTCAGATGTTTAAATACTTCATTTGGGTGGGATATAATGCTCACCTCCTTGTCTTAAATAGAATGAAGACTTCCTGAGCTGTTAGCGTGGACAATCTTTATTCTATGACAAGACAGGAGGCTCACATTATGCTTGTTCAAAGCTTGCCACCACTGCATTATTAATATTAGAGACAGGCTTGAAGTAAAAGGTTTTAAAGGTCGACTCTGAGGACCAATCTGCCAATTTCATAATGTCCTGAAGAGATACCCCAGCTGTAAATGCTTTAGAAGCCATCGTACCCCTCGCAGAATGTGGCCCAAATATTGAGAGATCAATTCCAGCCCATTGCATGACCTCGCGCACCCAGCTAGCGATAGTAGCCACTGCAACTGCGTGATAAGGTTTTCTGCGCGCTACAAGCAATTGGGAAACCCCTCGCGGCCTAAGGTGCTCTGTGGAGACTTCGTAATCCTTGATGCACTGAGCAATGCATAGCTTTTCATTTTCTGTGAAGTACGAGTATGAAATCACTCGCGATCAATTCTTTGTTCTTTTCGCTATGTGAAAAGCTACCCCTTCTGGATAGAAGATATTCCTATTGATTTCCAACACCTTTACGTCCGATACTCTGCGGCATTATGTAAGGCACAATAACATTGCCAGTTTAGCTGATAACTGCGAGCGGGAAATATCTTTGTTCACTGGCCATCTAAGGAAAAGTTCGAACACTACTCTTACAGCCCATAAGACTGCGGACTTCGGTTCTGGGGGCTTTCTTATTTTTATTCCTTTGAGAAGCCTCAGGACCGCTGGGTGCTCGCCTACTGCGATCCCTTCTATTTTATCGCTGAGATCGCTGATCTATAAACACCTATCGTTCTAAAAGCTCCCCCTTCTTGAAATTTAGTCACCAGAAAATTAAGAACTTGCACTAAAGGGGCCGAAACGGGATCCAGACACTGGTCTGTGCACCATCGCGCCCAGGCTTTCCATGCAGTGCTATAGCTCCTAATGGTGGAAGGCGCCCAGGAATCTGCAGTGATTCGCGAAATTCCTAGCAATTCCCACTTTCTCCTGAAATCCTGCATGCCAGCAACTGCAGCTTGCCTGTTGCTATCAGGGGATGGCTCTGGCCGGACGGTCCTAGTAGAAGGTCCGGCTGATGCAGAACTATCTTCAGAAAATCCGAAGAAAGTTCCATCGCTACTGGAAACCAGGGCTGGGATTTTCAGAGCGGTAGTACCATCACGAGTTCGGCGCGATCTCTGCAAACCTTCGCTAACGCTCTCGTGATCATGACAAATGGCGGGAATGTGTAATGAAGCGCTCCGTGCCAGGTCTGTAGGAATGCGTCCGTACCGGCTGCTCCCGGGTCTATCTTCCAACTGAAGTATGTCTGCGTTTGAGCGTTCAGTCTGGACGCAAATAGATCTATGTGTATTGGGCCCCATCGCTTCTGCAGCTTCTCGAAAACTCATGGGTGAAGTTTCCAATCGCTTGAATCTATCAGATACCTCGAGTTCCAATCTGCTACCTCGTTGAGAGCTCCTGGCAAATATTCCGCTGTGACTGCAATATGATGTTCCAGACAATAATGCCAGAAATCTTTAGCTAATTCCGCTAGTAGCTTGGACTTTGTCCCTCCCAGCTTGTTTATATAGCGAACTGTGGAGATATTGTCCATCTTGAGCAGGACACAACACCTTGCTTTGCCCTTTGTGAAGGCTCGCACTGCAAATGAACCTGCTAACAACTCGCGGCAATTTATGTGCAGCTCCAACTCTTGATCTGACCATTTTCCTCCTGTTTCTACGTGCTCGCATCTGGCTCCTCAGCCAGAGCTGCTTGCGTCCGATTCTATAACTAACTCTGGCGCGTCTCCGAAAATGGCTCGGCCATTCCACGCCTCCATATTCTGAAGCCACCAGTGAAGCTCGGTGAGCGCTTCGCTGTCCAAGGTCACCGGTTGGTGATACCCTACGCCCCCTTGTAAATGCCTGATCTTGAGATGTTGAAGAGTCCGGTAGTGGAGTGGGCCTGGAAATATCGCCTGAATCGAGACGGCTAACAATCCCACTACTCTGGCTAGACATCGAAGTGAAATAACTTTCTTCGCTATCACCACTTTGAGCTCTTTCTTTATAGCTCTCACTTTGTGATGAGGGAGCTCGAGGGTCGCTTTCACTGTGTCTATGGTGAAGCCCAGAAATTCCAGTCTCTGAACTGGCCTTAGTTGTGACTTGTCCCAATTTACTAAGAACCCTAGAGAGGCCAACATCGCGCAGATCCATTGTACATTCTTGAGGAGAGTACTTCTGTCTGCGGCTAGTATGAGAATATCGTCTAGATATATGATAATACGTATCCCTCTCTCTCTTATGGCGGCCGCCACCCGTTTCATCACTTTGGTGAAGGCCCACTGGGCGGACGCCAACCCAAATGGGAGACAAGAGAAACGCCAAATTTGGGCTTTCCACCAAAAGCGCAGATACTTTCGAAATTCCTGAGCTATTGGAATTGTAAGATAAGCATCCTTGAGATCCAGGCGCGCTAAGTAGTCTCATTGGCGGAGGAGATCGTGCAGAAGGTGAATGCCTTCCATCTTGAAATGATTGTACTCAAGCCATGCGTTTAAACTCTTCAAGTTTATGACTAGCCAAGTCTTGTCTCCCCTGTGGACCAGAAACATGTTGCTGAGGAAACCTGGCTCCTCTTGCATATCTCGCTCTATAGGTCCCTTGTTTAGTAGACTGAAGAGCTCGTTGTGCAACAATTGTAACTCCTCGCTTGCCATATATATGGGGAAAGGTTCTACTCTCTGTATGGGGTTTCCTACAAACTCCAGCCACAGCCCTGCCACTGCTTGTATCACCCATGCATCGCGCGACAACGCTCGCCATTCGCTCAAAAATTGGAGAGTTCTCCCTCCTGCTCTTATGCTTGTTGTACTCACCAGAAGCAGCACTGGGTTGTCGATTAGATCCTCTCCCTCTACGACCTCTCGGAAATCTGGATCTGGATGGGAAGAAGGTATCTTGAGGTTTCCCTTCCCAGTATTGGGCTTGTTGTCCCTGGGGCCTGCACTGGTAGTTGTAGCGACCGGACGTTCAGCCCCTGTGTCGTCCGGTCCCGGAAAAAACGCGTCCCGGGAAGATTTTCTTTATTGAGCTCTGAGCTCTCTCTAATGCAGAGTATGTGCCCACAAACTGGGCCAGCTCTTTAGAGAAAGCTTCGCCAAACAATAGGCTTTTGGCATTTTCCCCTGTGTCATAAAAGGCTAGATCACTTAATTTTTCGTCAATCTTCAATAAGACTCCTCTCCTCCTTTCTGACGAAAGTGCGCAATTAGCATTTCCCAGAAGACACACTGCCCTCTGGGTCCAGTTTCCTAAAGCGAGGGGGTCTACCGGAATCTCGGTGTCCTTCGCCTTCTCAGCCAGGTCCATTATTTCTGCTAGTGGGCCTGCTATGTCCAACAGCTTGTCCTGGCATCCTCTCCAGGCGCGGTCAATTCCTTTCCTAATATCACGCGCTGACTTAGTCACGAACGTGACCATCTTGGGATCTAGGTCTGGAGTTTCCGCCAGCTTCCCTGGTAACACTGGCCTAGGGCACTCTGACCTCATGCGTGAACGCACCTCTCTGTCCAGCGGCTTTCTTATGTGCTGGGACATGTACGCTGAAACCCTGGGTGAAGGCACCCATTCTGAAGATTTTGGGTGTCTGATTGTCTCTGGATCGAACATGTCAGCGGTGTTTTCCATATCTTGAGGGTCGACATTTTCTTCGAAGTGTCATGAGGTGTCTTCGTCTCCTTCCCCCTCATCATCGGGCACTCAGCCCTTGTCATCATCCCCTAAATTATTCACCCCCGGGGTAGGGTGTCTGTCCTGGCTCTCTTTCTGTTTCTCCAGGAAGGCTCTCTTTAGCCTAGCGACAGGGTCGCTTACATCTTGGGGAGCAGCATCCTCCCTTTCAATAGTACTCGGGGGGGTCAAAGAGTGTTTGCTCTTCTGAGCTACCTTACGCCCCTTTGGTTCAACCCCGTCTGCGGGATGTCTGGCTGACGGCCCTGCCCCTGGGCTCTCTGCCCGCCTTTTCTTGGCAGTTACCTGCTTCTGCCTTTCTTCCATATTCGCCTCCAAAATTTCGAGCCTTTGTGTTATAGGCTGTACTCCTAGCGAGACTGCTTGAGTAAGTGAGTCCCCTAGCATTTTCTTAAATCTCTGAGATAAATCAGCTTCCTGGTGGGAGGGATCCTCCTCCCATTCTTCTGCACTCTATTCCGGAGAAGTTGATGGCTTTCGGCCAGGGCTTCTGTATGCAGCCATCACTGCTGTTGGCAATGCCAACTATCAGGTTGTCAGCACTGAGGAGCGGGAAGGCTGTACAAGTAGTGGAAGTAAACATCTTACGGGTTCAGAGTCAGCCTTGCTTAGCAGGATAATCCCTTTCTCCCCTCTGAACGGTAAAAATCTTTTTTTTTTTTTTAATTCTCGTGCTGTGGAGGCTTACTGTCACTCTCTGCTTCGCGACGTAATGAAATCGTTACGCGCGAGCCTTGAGGTGTCCCCAGGGAATGCCGGGAAGCATAACTCCTCCCGCTCCCCTGGGTCCTAGAGACCGCTGCGCTCTCGGCTTATCCTGACGGAGTGGGGCCGGCAGCCTAAGGCGAGCACGTTCGCTCGCGGCTCCAACACCTGCTCCAGGTATATTAAAATCCAAAGTTTACTCACCTGATAACGCTTGCATGTCAATAAATATACATACTTTACCAATGCGTACGCGTGCTGAACTCCCGTGAGGTAAGCACTAATTCCTCATTAAATTAAATAAGTCAAGAAGACAACAGGTGTAATACAAATAATCATTTTGCTAATTATGAAGTAATTCCTGAAACTTATCATGAAATAAGAGACAGGTACCTATCTCAAAAAGAAAGAGGCAGAGGACTATCATGGCGGGTTCTTGTACTGCAACCTGCTCCCGGATAGGTGGATCAGGAGAGGTCAGGACTACTAAGCCCCAGAGGATCATGGGAGAGGTAGTGCAGAAAAGAACAGTGACTTTAGAACTTTTAAAACCTCTCATATTTGGTATTTTTTACATAAGGAAGGAAAAAAAGAGCAAATGTTACGGTTTTAAATGTTTTGTTGAAAATGCTGAAGGGCAGTAATTAAAGAGAGTAAAGCATAATGCGAGCATCCTGTCTTGTCATAGAATTGAGGATAGTGCTTATGGAATAAGTATTTTTTTACACTTAGTATGGTTACTTAGTTGCAAACAGCAGGGAAGCTGGAATCTCTGGTTCATTTTCTGTGGGGAAAAAAACAGTATCATTTGTTAAGCAGGATAGTTGAAAAGCTTTCATTGCAAACAATTTTACATATACATTTACTTTTTTTAACCTCATAAGCAGTACATTATATTTAATATGCTTGGTACAACATATTTTGTAGTAACAAGAATGGTGATGGCGTATTTCAAGTGTATTGCATTGAAGGGTATTTTTCATGTATTGTTGGGAAGGGACAGCCAGATCCCACCCCCCTAAGCACTTCAGAGTAAGGCGAGATGCATTCAAAGCACTATGATGGGCTAGGGAGGAGGGATGGTGAAAGGACCACCCCCAATTTAAAGGACCCCACCTCAATATAATAAAATATAATCAATCTACATAGTGTAGCACAGGGAGCGAGCAAAATTGCTAGTTATGCATAGATGTTAGTCATTTTAGTTAAGAGACAAGGCCTGCAAGTCAAATACTATTACACTACTTGCAGCTACTGGCCAGACTCTTGGGTGCAGACTCACTGAGACAAACTCTAACCACAAAAGTGATGGGTGGACATTTTGAATGAATCTGAACCACTGGCAATGCTCTGGGAAGCCTTCCAACCACTGTTTTTCGCCCATCTGCACCATTGCAAATGTGGTCCAGCCATATGCAAATCAGTCAGGTACTGCCAACAATGGTAGCAGCCCTGCCCAAACTGCTAGGCCAAGTCCCCTCTGGACGGAAACACAAGCAACCTCAGACATGTTTCAGCCTTGTTTGTCCTCCTCAGTGAGGTGCAGATTGGTCCCTATGGCGCAGTGAGCAAGGGACCCACATCTGCGCATACCCTCTCTCACATAGTGAGACAAACTATAACCACAAAAGTGATAGCTGGAAGGGTTTGAATGCATCTGAACCTTGCACACCACCATTTGATAGCCCATCTGAGCCATTGCAAAAGGGGTCTAGCCATATGCAATGTAATAGTATGTGTACAGAAGTGGACAGGGCCCCTGGCAGTTGTCTTATGTGTGTGGGTTGTGGGCAGTGTGCAGATTGTTATAGGTATGTTTTTGCTTTCCAGTACCTGCAGTAAGTGCATTAGAAATTCTTGTGTATATTCTTGTGTGTTTATAGTGAATCTCACCATTCCCACAGAGTAATCCAATTCCTGCCTTATTCCTGAGACACTGTAATTGTTGTCAGGATTGTTTGTTGCATTTCTCTGAAGGAGTACCATTTGCAAACAAAACTGGGCTGAGCCATTTAAGTAAATGTTTTCAACAATTGGTGGCAATTGGAATAGAACTTTGATTGCTACATTTGCAAAGCATTTAACACCAGTTGTGTTGGAAAATGCGAATAGTCCAGACAGTTCTGTGTCTGAGTCATTTGATGGAAGTCCACATGCTTCTTTTGAAGAGGTACTTCTCTTTGTTTGTGCAGTTGGGAATGAAATAGCCTTTTCAGTGCATCCTTCTGTAGTGATCTATGTGATCACTGAGACCACTCATAATTGCGACGGCCGAAAAAGCCAATTTCTTTTTAAATTAATCTCTCTTTGCACCACCTAGATATGCGGGGGGAGACCTCCCCAGCCACCCATATTACTATAATATCGCATACCCCCCAACATATATATGTGGTTTAAGGGGGGGTATAACATTTTTTAAAAAGTCAGCATTTTTCGCCGTCGCAATTCTCAGGTCGACATTTTTGCACAATTCCCTCCTGTAGGTGTGGTAATTGATAGAGTACCAGCTCCTTTCAATTTCTTTGGGGCCTGTATCACATAAATGGGGGACTAGGAAAGGGGTCCTCATAAAGTAAGAGAATAGATGTATTTATTTGGGATATTTTCTTCTGCACACTGCCGCAAGCAGACAGAAATGTAAGCTGTTAAAGGCTACCTTCATTGTAACATACATAAAAGTGGTTACTATTACCTAACTAAATAGTATTTATTTTATTGACAGTGTAAGTATGATAGTCAGAAAAGACCCTTTCAGAATTCAAACATTTGCATGTGGGTTCCACAAAAATCTCCAGTGATCTTGTTAAAGGGGTAGTTTGGTCAGAAATGGTATTGGCTCAATGGATCAGGCATGTATTTCAGACATACATCAATCGTTCTTAAATAAATTTCCAATGCAACTTGCCCACGTTTTTCTCACTTTAACACATGTGAAATGATGGCTCATGTACCACCATCTTCTGCTATTTTTATCCATTGATCTATCGCCCTAAATTCAAAGGCCCTCGCGGCACTGATTAGGTTTGCCTGCCCTTAACGCTGACATCACTAGACGCCCATGCCCTATTTCACAACACCAATGCACGTTTCATTAGAACGTCCCCTGTGCGCAACCTATTGACGTGTCTCCATAGAAATGCCAAGACACTTTGTTTCTTAAAGTGTAAACAAACCCTTTCTGAGCACACAATGTTGGAGTTTCTCTTTCCTTCGTGTTAGTGTATTTCATTGCGAGCTTCCCTGACTTGTTTCTGCTCTGTTCAGCTCCTTGCCAAGTACGACCCACTGAGAACAGGTACTTATATTGGCTAAAATCAATTAACCCAGTAGTCCTGAACTGGGGTGTCCGACCCAGGCCTTTAGGACGAGGAAGCTATACTTAGAGACAGATGGAGATGCAGAATATTACTCAAACATCAATAATCAAAACTGACTCAGGAAGTTGGCAAAGTGCAACTGTTTAAATACCAATTATCTAAAACAGGGAGAGTTACAACGAAAATCAACACGTTCGCTCGATCTTCACACTTAATGCAACACATAAAAAAAGCAAGTTATATACTAAAAATTTATCATTTTTGATGTCAATCTATGTTGCAAACTACGAAAACCTACTTGGGATGGTGATAGGCCTGCAGGGAACATCTAGGTATACGTTTCATACTTCAAAAAAGGTAGCAGGCACTCCTCTCCAGAAAGAACATGGCATGATAACCTGTTCTGAGATGAGAGTTTGCAGCACACGCTTTTTGCTCACTGTACCTTTCACAGATGGGAAATTGCCATTTACATATCAGTCTTTGTCCCGCCCACATGGGCAGTCCAGCACCGAAATGCTATGGCAATTCCTCTCTGAACAAGGTTACCAACAGCAACCCCATACACGTGTTTCAGCCTTATTGGGCCTCATCAGTGAGGTGAAGCTCCGTCTCTCTGAGCACAGTGAGCAGGGAGTCCACGTCTGGTTGCCCTTCGGTAACTTAGGGTGATCAACCCCTAGTTCCTTGAAAATATTTCAAAAAAGTTAGCAGGCACTCCTCTCCAGAAAGAACATGGCATGATAACCTATTCTGAGATGAGAGTTTGCAGCACACGCTTTTTGCTCACTGTACTTTTCACAGATGGGAAATAACCATTTGCATATCAGTCTTTGTCCCGCCCACATGGGCAGTCCAGCACCAAAATGCTATGGCAATTCCTCTCTGAACAAGAGTACCAACAGCAACCTCAATGATGATGCCCAACAAGTCTGAAACACGTGTATGGGGTTGCTGTTGGTACTCTTGTTCAGAGAGGAATTGCCATATCATTTCGGTGCTGGACTGCCCATGTTGGTGGGACAAAGACTGATATGCAAATGAATATTTCCCATCTGTGAAAGGTACAGTGAGCAAAAAGCAGATGGCTGTGAACTCTCAATGTGGTTAACAACCACTGAACAGGTTATCATGCCTTGTACTCCCGAGAGAGGGGAGCCTGCTACCTTTGTTGAATTCTTTGAAGGAACTTGGGGTTGGTCACCCTAGGTTACCTGGGGGCAACCAGACATGGACTCCCTGCTCACTGTGCTTAGAGAGGCTCAGCTTCACCCCACCGATGATGCCCAACAAGGCTCAAACACGTGTATGGGGTTGCTGTTGGTACTCTTGTTCAGAGAGGAATTGCCATATCATTTCGTTGCTGGACTGCCCATGTGGGCGGGACAAAGACTGATATGCAAATGGATATTCCCACCAATTTGCCCCTGGCATTCATCATCACTTTTGCAGTCTACTAGTCAATTAAGGCTTTGAACTCGTCCTTGGAAATGTTCTCTGTGCTTGAGAAAACGAGGGAGTATAGCATACACTGTACTCGTGGTTTCAATACAGCTCATCATAGTATCTATTTTCATCTGACCACGTGACTGTACACCATGTTTTCGAGTCTTACTGCATTTAAAATACTATTATTTGATGAACCACTGATATTTTCAATGTTCTTGCCCCTTACTTAAGACAAAAGGCTTATTCTTTTCACACGTTCGGTAATTGTTTGTACGCACATCCAGGCCCACGATGGCCTTGACGTCTTGGGGTTGATCCAACCAAGCCTTTCTTTGATTTACCTCCATGGTTAAGTTTTCCAATTTCTAAACTGCGATACACTGAAAAAGTATTTTTACTCACAGGATCCAGCTCTGCAAAAGTGTGTTGTGGAATCATCCATAGTCCTTACATTTCCTATGTATATACGTTGGTGCATCGCCACAATCTATTCACTACATAGCTAGCCTTTTAGAATACGTTGTCTACTTGCGTTACTGTATCTGTACAATTATAAAATGACTTGATATCTTCTTCATTATTTCTGTAGCATGAGCATCTTCATCTCGAGCCCGAAATGTTGCTCATCTTTAACACCTCATCTTTAGAGCTTATAGAACCTTTATGTTCTCTAGTCTCTGCATCTCTTCTGCATGCGTCGGGTCTGCTTTTCATGTCGTCACAAGTCTACTCTTTTGCTCAGTTTTCACGATTCCTTTGAGATTTCATTCAAATGGCCATCATATAGTTGTGCATGTATATATGGCTTTCTCAATGGGAATCTTACTTTCTGGGCTCTCTTTGGTATAGGTATTCTTACTGGTAATGCACGTGTCTCACACTCTGGCTCCCATATAGGCAGCATGGGGAGGAGCTTTGGAGGGGGGTACTTGGCTCCACTCGTTATTCATTTCTTATCTTATGTACAGAGGACTTTACCAAACCATATGTGTTCATGGACATTTTTACAGTTTGAAACTATTGATCTTGCCTTTTTATGATGTGCTTTTGTGACAGTGGCTGTTTCTTTGCTTGTCTTTCTTTAAAATTGAAAGTTAATGGGAAACCTCTTTTTAATGCTTTACACAAACAACAAGGTTTTTATTTGCCTCTCTGTTGATTCTGTGCTTCTTCACTATTCAGGAACTATGGCAAACATTGAACTCTACATGTATAAGCCGGAATATTCAGAAGAGGAAATCCTTGAAAGAGAAAAAAGTTGAGACGATGTGGAATCAGATGAAAGTCCTGAGGATTAATATGCGGAGCCTGAACCCTATTGCAAGGAAGACGCTTCCACCTGGTGTACCTGCCATCATTGTGAGCTTTTGCCTACTCTGGTGGAGAACTGCTGTTGCACAGAAAACTCTGGCTGCTTGGCCAAGGAGACATAGCACCGCTATGCGAGTACCGAGCTGTCTGACTTTAGGGCGGCCTGCCTTACAAGATCCGTGCTGCGAATTATGCTGTTCCTTATGCATGAACTTCGAGCTAAAGTTTGCCCTCATAATCCAAGTAACGAGTACGTTCACGCCATATATGTTATTTATTTGACAATATAAATTCGACAGATCACTGACGTGAGAATGTTTCTGTAAATTGAATAATTTACTCATTGTAAAATGAAGCCAAAGTGTTCCACTTTAGATTTATCGGCTGAACAATTATGTTTTTTTTAACTTTAAAGAACAACCCAAACTTTTTCTTCTTTAATGTGCATTCACATTTGTAACTGATCTGTACTTGAAATCACAAGTACTGTCAATACTTTGTATGAAAATGTACTTTTTAAATCAAAACAATGCCGTACATTTTACAAGGTAGTGCAAATAAAAGAAATGTAATTATTGGCTTAATTCCAGTAAACTAGGTGTGTATCTCTTACACAGATGGTAAAGGCTTGTGGCATATCGTGCATTTACATGGTGGATTGATGGCAGACTGGGATTTCCCATTCAAAGAATAATACCTGTCTTTGAGGTTCAAGCCATTCATGATGAATTCCCCAGTACAGCGGACAATATCGCAGATTCATGCGGCCAGAACCTCGACCACAGCAATATAATTTGTAGTGTCATTGACATCCACCTTACCACACTAAATACAAAAATAAAAATAGTTCAAGATGAACAGTTTTGAGAAATGTCTGTCAGTCCACTACAAGTCCAAACATATAAGAGTATCATAACATATTGGTGTGCAATAACACGTGTATTAGCCTATCGCACTAGCCTCATCCTTACCCACCCACCCCTCCAGTATCATTGGCAGTACGCACCTGTGACAATGTACTCGCTAGGGGCCTCAGTTGTTAGAAGGCTCGAGGTGCCAAACACCATGTGCACCTCAAAGGCATCTTCTGCACAGTGACCATTGTCCACATGGACACTGCACACTCTGGTATCTCCAGATTCCCCTTTGAAGACCCTGTCCCTGCAATCAATATATGTATGTGTCCCTTCAACATTGCTCCGGTGTTGCGCCCACCCCATCCTCATCCACCCCCCCTCCAGTATAAATGGCAGTTCGCACCTGTAGGCGTGCGCTCACGGATGGGCGGCACTGGCGGGATTGCGAAGGTCAAACATTGTGATAGAGGTTTGGTGTGTGCGAACGAACATGTAAGACATTCACATACACACCCACTTCAGTAGGCCGTTATATAGATTTACAAATTTACAGATAGAACATCTTTGAAATCGACAATGGATATCGGCATCTTTCCACTTCTTACCTTGCTCGCTGAATTGGCTCATATGTTGTTCGAAGTAACGGTTAGTCAACTTTTACAGGGTAATTCATAGAAATTCGCACAAAAGTGGCGCACGCGGCTGGCGCACAGTGCCCCCGTGCGTTACACTGCGCCAGCCGCGTGCGAAAAAATCCTTTTCATCGCACAGCGTATTCATGGATTTTAGCCTCCGAAACCAGCCGTGGCGCAGAGTGGTGCAGCGACCCTGCAGCAGCGCCAGTTACGCCCCCAAGAACGCCCTTGCGCAAGGAAAAGCCTTCAAAATCCCCAAATCATCGCAAATGGCTGCGCTAACCCTGGACCAGTTCAAAGGGCTGCCAAACAGCAAACGCCAATCGGGGAACGTGTATTTCAGTGGTTCGCGGGAAGTTTCACACGCGATTGTCCTGGGTACGTGTACATCAGGGGTGCGTGGGAAGTAACACACGCGATTCCATCAGGGCACGTGTATTCCAGGGGTGCGCGGGAAGTATCACACGCAAAAACAGCAGGGTACGTATATTCCAGGGGTGCGTGGGAAGTAACACACGCGATTCCATCAGGGCACGTGTTTTCCAGGGGTACGCGGGAAGTATCACACGCAAAAACAGCAGAGTACGTGTATTCCAGGGGTGCGCAGGAAGTATCACACGCAAAAGCAGCAGGGTATGTGTATTTCAGGGGTGCGCGGGAAGTATCACACGCGATTCCATCAGGGTACGTGTATTCCAGGGGTGCGCGGGAAGTATCACACGCAAAAGCAGCAGAGTACGTGTATTCCAGGGGTGCGCAGGAAGTATCACACGCAAAAGCAGCAGGGTATGTGTATTTCAGGGGTGCGCGGGAAGTATCACACGCGATTCCATCAGGGTACGTGTATTCCAGGGGTGCGCGGGAAGTATCACACGCAAAAGCAGCAGGGTATGTGTATTCCAGGGGTGCGCGGGAAGTATCACACGCAAAAGCAGCAGGGTACGTGTATTTCAGGGGTGCGCAGGAAGTATCACACGCGATTCCATCAGGGTACGTGTATTCCAGGGGTGCGCGGGGAGCACCACACGTGAATTGCACGTGTGGGTCCTCCCAGGTGTTCCCTCTACACACTCCACGGCCCCTGCAGGTGGCCCACACCACAGGGGCCTACCCTGCACATGTCCCGCAAGCACCCCATCCACCATGGCCATGCCCCCCAGCCAACCCACATGTCACCTTGCACTACTGCCCACCAACGCATGTCCCCCTGGACCCGCAGCCACCAGGGGCACCCTCCAGCAGGCCCCCACTCATGTCTACCACCACCCCCACCCCCCAGCATCCAGGGGCACCCTCCACCAGGCCCCCACTCATGTCCAACTCATGTCTCCCATCACCCCCACCCCCCAGCAGTGCATTGGCAGCCTCCACCAGGCCCCCACTCATGTCTCCCACCACCCCCACCCCCCAGCAGTGCAGGGGCAGCCTCCACAAGGCCCCCACTCATGTCTACCACCACCCCCACCCCCCAGAATCCAGGGCCACCCTCCACCAGGGCCCCACTCATGTCTACCACCACCCCCACCCCCCAGCAGTGCAGGGGCAGCCTCCACCAGGCCCCCACACATGTCTACCACCACCCCCACCCCCCCAGCATCCAGGGGCACCCTCCACCAGGCCCCCACTCATGTCTCCCGTCACCCCCACGCCCCAGCAGTGCAGGGGCAGCCTCCACCAGGCCCCCACGCATGTCTACCACCATCCCCACCCCCCAGCAGTGCAGGGGCAGCCTCCACCAGGCCCCTACGCATGTCTACCACCACCCCCACCCCCCAGCAGTGCAGGGGCAGCCTCCACCAAGCCCCTACTCATGTCTACCACCCCCCAGCAGTGCAGGGGCAGCCTCCACTAGGCCCCCACTCATGTCCCCCTGCACCCCCACCCCCCAGCATCCAGGGGCACCCTCCACCAGGCCCCCACACATGTCCCCCTGCACCCCCACCCCACAGCATCCAGGGGCAGCCTCCACCAGGCCCCCACTCATGTCTACCACCACCCCCACCCCCCAGCAGTGCAGGGGCAGCCTCCACCAGGCCCCCACTCATGTCTACCACCACCCCCACCCCCCCGGCATCCAGGGCCACCCTCCACCAGGCCCCCACTCATGTCCAACTCACGTCTCCCTGCACCCCCACCCCCCAGCATCCAGGGGCACCCTCCACCAGGCCCCCACTTATGTCCCCCTGCACCCCCACCCCCCAGCATCCAGGTGCACCCTCCACCAGGCCCCCACTCATGTCCAACTCATGTCTCCCTGCACCCCCACCCCCCAGCAGTGCAGGGCCAGCCTCCACCAGGCCCCCACTCATGTCCCCCAGCCAACATGTCACCACAATGTAGATCCCTGGCCCTTATGGTCAGCCTCCAAATGCCAAACACCCACCTGAGTATTGCATCCACCCACTTAGAAATGGCAAAATCATGATAGAACCCCAATTGCAAGTTTGGAAATGAACACATGTCCCTCACATACACCCAATGGGTGTCAGTGAATGTCAAAACCCATAGCATGACATGCATGAAACCAATGAGATGATACTACACATTGAACTTTGAAGAAAAAATATGTTTAAAAGCAACATAAATTGAATCAAAAATAAACAAACAATAACGGAAATTAAAAAAAAAAACAGCAGGTCCGTGAAATAATGCAAAACCACAAATCATAATGCAAAGGAAAGGTGTCCAAAGTCACAGTCCACAAAAGTAAATCCAATGGAAAATTAAAATCCAAAACCATTGCTCCATGGGGAAATCATAAACAAAATAGAAAATCCAAAAGTCAACTATATTCAGATAAACAATCCAGGGTCCATGATCCCAACCAAAGAAATGAAACCTATTAAATAACACTACCGAAAAAAAAAACTATATACAAAAATGTGGCCCACTGTCCAAAAGTTCCGAAAAAAATGCAAAACCAAAGGAAACCTAACACTAACTACAGAACTATTTACAAGGGCAGCGGGCTAGTCCGACGGCTCACTTCGGGATGTTCCGGGCCAGGGCATCATCGAACTCCTGATCAATGTCCCGGAGGCGGTCCTCCTCCATGGCCCCGAGGGTCCGCAGGGCCATCCGCATGTTCACCCCAAACTCCCTGCGGATTGCCTCGAGGCACTCGGCCCACCTCAGGGCCCTCCACATGGAGTTCTCCGCCCTGACCATCGTGAGCCGTGCCTCTTCCGCCCGCTGTCGCTCCGCATCTATGGTGTGGCCCAACCGGTGCCGCACGGAAGACACTTCCCGTCCTGGGTCCTCCTGCCCTCCGGCCGATGCCTGCCCCTCCGATGTCGAAGGCCCTGAGCCATCATGGCTCCCACCACGTTGCTGCTGCTGCTGCACCTCTGCCCTTGCACTGCCTCCTGCTGCCTGCACATCCTCCGCTGGCTGGGGTGCAGTCATTGATGTGGCCACCCCTGCTGGACGTCCGACTCCCGACTGTGGCAGGGATGCCTCCTCCACCAGCCTGGCCGCACGTCAGATGTAGCTCCACATGGCACCCAGGTGACTGATGGTTGGGAAGATGGCACGGAGGACGACTGGCGCATAGGGGGTTCAGTTGAGGAGGGGGTCTGAGCAAGCCCCATCAAATGGAGGAATCCGGCCTGGGTGACCTGTCCCAGTAGGCCGAAGCGGTCAACGAGCCATTCGAGATGACGTGCAGTCTCGTCATGAAAAGACTGCAGGTCACCTCGCATGGCCCGTTGACGCAACGCCACACCAGTCAGGACAGGCTCAACCCGGACCCGGATAGCCACGTCCGCAGGCAGAGAAAGGCCAGTTGTCGTGAGCTCATCCCCTGCCTGAAAACGGGTCTGGACATAGGCATCCCTGCTGGTGCAAGATGATGCAGTGACAGGATTGCACATAGGCACCTCCGCGGCGACCTGTGCTGAATCCTGTCCCTGGTCATGCACTGCACCACTAGCACTAGTGGAATCCCCACCTCCAGACCCCGTCTCTGTTGCTTGCACGGCCTCCTCCTCCACCAAACCTCCCACCAACCTGGATGACTCCGTGCCATCTTCCCCCGTTGGGCCCTGTGGGGTCCCAGCTGCCCCTTCTGCTGCCGAGGAGTCCAACTCCGACCTCCGCCTCTTGGACCTCCCCCCGGCAGCTGCGGCCTGGGATGCGGCACCGGACTCCTCACTCCCCGACGAGATCACAACCTGGGAGGGGAGCCGGACCTTGCGTCTCCGGCTGGCGGTGCGATCCCCGCCGCTGTGCTCCACAGCACCTTCTCCGCCCTCTTCATCAGTTGACGCTGCAGACAGGGAGAAATAAAACACAGGCATCAGGGCACTGTACAATGGACACACATACACATGACAGTTGCACATGAGTGGCATTGGCAAACCTCAGACATGGCATAACAATTGGCAACACACATGTCATTTCAACTTGCACACATGAGCCATACCACAGCCACATCGCAACTGCCAGCACCATCCATACACATACAACAGCATGAACAGGCAAAGGTGAGCCAGACATCACATGCAACACAGGGAGTGCACTACACATGCACTCACACCACCACACTTGCATGCATGTGTACACCTCAGCCAACTGTTGCAGTGTTCCGATGGGCATCCATGTCACATCTGCCAATCAGGCTTCCACATCCCGCTATCATATGCATCCATGTTGCATCACTGTTGCACCCTTGTCAATAACACACACATGCACATGTACACAGTGCTGATACATGCAGCTGAAAACAACATACATGCGTGACATCACGAACATGCCTACTTACATACACATTCATCCAAACATGTGTGCCCACACAACTGCATTTGGCATGCAAGCCTACACACACAAGCACCATCAATGTCTCACACATGACAGCCCTCGCATGTGTTAGCCTCATGGCCATGTACACCCCCACCCATACTCGGCCCCATACAAACAGATGTGCAACCGGCACACTACTGGCACATCACCACAGGCACAGCTTACAATCATGATGCATGTACACTTACCACTCGACTCCAGACGGGTCTGCCTCTCAAGGACCTGGACGTGGAGCGCTGGGGATATGCGTTCCAGGACCCTCATCTGATCTTCCGACAAGTGGCACCGGCGCCCCTTAGCATCCGCTGCCTTCAAGAGGTGCCGGGCATTGTTCAGGGTCCTGGACCTGAAGTCCTCCCAGCGCTTCTTGACATGTTGGAAGTCGCGGACTGCCACCCCCTCAGCGTTGATGGCAGTCACGATGTCCGTCCAGATCCGAGTCCGTCCTTCCTTGTCCGCGCGCACACTTCCGAAGAGGGCATCATACTGCCCCAGGACTTGCTCCACCAGGACACCAACTTCCCTGGCACTGAAGCTGCTGCCCCTCTGCCTCTCTGGCCGGGGGTTGTCAGTGGTGCCAGATGTTGCAGTGCCTGACATGACAACTCCAGAGGCAGGAGTGGGTGGGCAACTGGGTCCTGGAGCTGGGCTGTGGAGCGATGGAATCCCATTCGGGAGTCTTCGGTTCCAGCAGGGGTGGTCACAGCAACAGCACCCCTGGCTGATGTGCAGGCAGCAAATGGCATGGCACGTGGGCAGCAGGCAGCAGCAGATGGCAGGTGGGAGCGTGCTCGGGGCTCTGGGGGGCAGTAAATCGGCTTTCTGGGCAGGAGCGTGGTCTTCCGTGTGCTTACGCGTGGCCAGCTTGATACGGAGTGATTTGGCATGTGAAAATCCCGCACGTCTGTGTGTAATTCGAGGAAAGGCCCTTAGCGCGTAAGCGCGTCTGCACGCATACACAATTTCATTGGCCCAAAGGACCCCATGCGCAGCTATGACGTCACACGCATGGCCGTAGAGAATGGCGCGTGTAAAAAAAAAGATACACGTCTGAGTGTCAAAGCGTGTAATTGGTGGAAATGGCCTCATCGCATATGCGCGCCTGTGACGTGTGTATAAAAGGTACGTGTAGAACGCCATTTCCTTGTACGTGCTTTTCGTGGAGAGCGAGTGGGTGAAATCTGTACTTCTTGTCGGTTCACACGCAATTTACTTCACGGCGTTTCAAGTTCGTACTCCCTGTTACCGCTGACAGCTTTTTCTCTTTTTCCTGGGCCTGTTTCCTCAAACAGCGTTCCCTTCTACTGTTGTCCTGTCTCCTCAGACAGCGTACAATTCTTTTTGCGGGGGTGTTGCCAACGCGCACACGCGCATATTTTTCACGCTTTTGTTCCTGGCAGACGGTGAGTCGCACACGTATTTAACATCTGTGCTTGCCCCGTGTGTCGCATACCCCTTCAGACGTCAGTCTAGGCTGCTTGTGACACGCATACGTTCATTCTTGTGTTTCTGGGTGCCACAGCGTAGTGTAGGTTTATTTTTCCACACACGTGGTCTAGGAGGGGTTGTGAGCACCTTACTTCCCTTTTTTGGGGTGCCTGTGCGTTGCGTGACCCGTCATCTTTCCCCAGGGGTGACATACAGCCTTGCTAGAGCACTAGGGTACGATTACCATCTGGTACCCAACCCCTTTGACCCCCAATTGCCCAGGACAATAGTTCACATCGACTCCCATACACACAATAACATCAGTGCCATGGCTGGGAGGCGAAAGGGTGGCAAAGGTGGCCGAGCCCCAAGTGGTGGCCGTGGTGGATCCGGTAGGGGACGTGGCCGTGACTTGCAGGGTGCCCCTAGCCCCCCATGTGTGGAGGAGCAGTCAGGGACACCCATGCCCCCCCCCTGGTTGAGGGTAACGTGGCTGACACCATCCATGCTCAGCCCTTGTTGGACCAGCCCACTGTGGAACCAGACCTGGCACAGGGTGACTCCATGGCTGACTTCCAGGTCAGCAGGTCTAGTCCACGTGCACCGGTGCCCGTTGGTGTCATCAGGCCATGTGGATCAGGGGCAGCTAGGTCATCTGCTGCCCCGCGTAGGCAGGCTGGGGAGGCTGCAGGGGCAGCTGTGGCTCCATCCACCCCACCTCTCACATACCCAGCCAGGACAGTGTCGGTCCAAGTCCATCATGCGGACATTCTCCCTGACACCATCACACTTGAGCTAATGCCTGCACCAACTCCCATGCTGAGTGTGCAATCCCACACCCCTAGTACAGAGTCCACCGGGACTCCTGCCCCTAGTGTCCAGAGCGGCATAGGACACTCATGATCCCCACCACCTTCCAAGCGGAAGAGGAAGAGTGCTCGTCCAGTAGAGGCTGATGCCCCAGACACGGCTACACAGTCCGGCCGTCAAGGAAGCCCAGCTTCAATGAGGCCGAACTGAATGCACTTGTAGAGTATGTGTCCGCAAATGACCGCGAAATGGTGATTGTTGCAGGATCCAAGACCACACCTGCACAACGTCAGGCACACTGGCAGACCATTGCGGACATCATAAGTGCCCTTGAAATCGTGAGGCACACAGCTACTGAATGCTACAAGCGCTAGAATGACCTGAAGCGCAGGGCAAAGAATAAGCTGGCCTCAAGTCATGCCGCAACTCTAGTGACTGGAGGTGGGTCTCCAGCAGAGGACATAGAACTCACTCCACATGAGCAGGTTGCTGGGACCTATGTCACGGAGGAACAGATCCAAGGCGTGGAAGAACTGGCAGATTACGAGGCATTGTCCGGTGAGTGCACATGCATGTGTGTGTCATCCATGTGCATGGTGTGTGTGGGAGGGCTTCTGTTTGGGTGCCAGGTGAGGGTGTGTGTGCCTGAGTGGTTTGGGTCACCCATGTGCCTCATCCAATACATTCTGCGCACCAGCATTTGGGTATAGCAGTATCCCTTCTGCCAACATTAGACATCCAGCCCAACACCACGCCAGTTGCCCTTGAAGTGTCATCTTGCCACAACATTGTTGCTTGTTTTCCTCTGTTTATTCAGGCAGATTGTTTGCATACCACCACTTTTACTCGGCATTTCTCAGTCCTATTGTCACATGTCTGACATGGCTATGGTACAGTGGACTGGCTTTGTTTCCTGGACATGATTTGTTTAGACATATCCCTGTGCTATAGGACCATTTTGGACTGGCAGCTCCAGGTTAAACATTTGAACCATTTCAATGAAAAAATCAATTTCATGAGCAAACTGGACTGAATGAACAATTGGTGCCCTCCTCTCCCTCTTCACTTTATGGCTAGGGTACATGCCACCTGTGTGATGGCATGTGTATTTGACCTGCCAATCACCGGCCAATGTGTGATGCCACTGCTAGGCAGCATGCAGCAAATGTGTTCATCTTCCATCTTGGTGTCATCAATGTGTGCCATCTGCCTACCCTTCACACGCAGTGACGGTGCATGCATGGGAGGGTTTTGATCATGTGGGACATGTGTCAATCAAGTACTGTTTCTGTAGCCTCTCAGCCCTAATTGTGTGCCATAGTGCTAATGCCTGTTTCCATTTGTTTTCTTTTATGTCTTTGCAGGGGATGATGCACTTGATACTGCTGGGGTTGTGGAGATGGTGCAGACCCAGGAGGGTCTGAGGCCCGACCGACCACCAGTGAGGGACGTGGTGTGGTGGTGGGTGAGAACCCACAACTGCTGCAGGTCGTGCTCTCAAGGGGTGTCTCTGGCTGCACCTCCCCCGAGCTGTATTCAGGTGTCGATTTGGATGATGAGACCTATGTGCCGTCGCAGGTGAGTGTTCCTGGGAGGGATTCTGTTCTGTCCGACCCACCTGCACCAGGGTTAGAACCCTCAATGGGGATGTCAGTGTTGGCAGGTACGCCTTTGGTGGTTACGGATGCAGGGTCACACTCCGCAACATCTGATCCTGTTCCTGGGCCAGCAGATCAGAGGGGGAATGCAGTCCTGCAGCCTCAGGCAGTGCCGGCACAGCAAGGTGCAGTTTGCCTTGCCCCACACAGGTGTGGTGCCCGCCGACGTGGTGGCCATACGCCACCTGGCAATACCGCATGGGAGCAATCCATATACGGTATGGCAACCCAACAGGCAGCATCATCAGAGATGATGGCTCAGGCCATGGATAGGGTGGCCACTTCCATTGTCCCCCCAGAAAGGCTGATGGAGCGACTACAGTAGGAAACAGACTCCATCTGCCAGTCACACAGGGAGGACATGTTGGCGTCCGACAGGGACAGGCGGGCGGCACTGGCGACTCTGCGGGAAGCCATTTCCATAGAGTCCCAGGGCCACAGGGAAGCCCTGAGGGTGGAACTCCTTCACCTCAGGACGACTCTTGTTGAGCTTGAGGCTTCAACAAACAGAAGGACTGAACAGCAGCTGGAGCGTCTCACACGTACGCCCTCAGCTGAGATGCAGGCAACTAGGGTGGAGGTCCGGGCATCCCGTGAGTTGTTGCATGGGGACCTACGCACAATTATCCTCCAGAACGAGACCTACCACACCTGCATGCTTGCTGCCATGTAGGAACAGACTAGGGCTTTGCGTGGGCTGCCTCCCATAGTGCCACCACCTCCTGATGCAGCTGCAGAGGGTGAGGAGAGCGACAGCAGTGATTCTCCCACAATAGGGTAGCTGTGTAGGCCATGAGCCCATGGAGGTGTTTTTTTTCGCAAGATCCACACAGGTGGGTTTTGGTGTGCACCCTGTCCTCGGACCTCCTGGGTGGCCTCCCCCACTCCCCCCGGCCCATTAATGGCCATTTTTGATTATTTTTTTTTTTTTGGGACAGTGTGTTGCCTTGTGTGGCTCCCGTGGGCATACGCTGCATTGTGGCTGGGCACATGCAGGCTCGTCATGAATTTGGTTCAGATGCTTGGGTTTGTGTGACACACACCCCTCCTGCTTCCCGTTTCCATGGGCTTGCAAAGGGTGTGCCCAAGTGACATTGACGTACATGGTGACGTTGGACTCCCATTCGATGTGTGGGCAGTCTGTAGTCAATACTGTGTATACATTCATAGTGCATATTGTTGTTGTATTGTACACTGCATGGTGTATTGATATGTGCCTCTGCATCCATCTCATCCTCCTAATTTGCAGGTCCATTTCTCATGTCTTCACAAGGCGGTCCACCTTGGAACTGGAGTCCATGTTGTAAGCAGTGCACCTACACTCTTGCGTGGCGCTAACACTGTATACTTGGAAGTGTTCGAAGTGCTGGCATCATCAGGTAGTGAGGCTAGCAAATTTTTAAGTCTGTAATGTCATGTTTAAGGTAGGTTGGAGGTTGTGTAGGTGATTGGTATTCTTGGTAAGTATTTGGTAATGTGGGTTGTAGGTCCTGCATTACTGTGAGCATTTCATGTGTGGCCATGTTTCCATTAGGGACACTGTAGCTGGTGACACTTGGGGCATGTTGTGGGGATTAATTTTTTTGCTCTCACATTGCATGACATGCCATGTTGTGTTGTGTGGCCCTGCCGGGGAGGGGTTGGGTGACATGGCACTGTTCTCATGTAGTATTTTGCAAGTGGGTATTCATTTCTGCAGCATGGAAGTGTTTCTATTGATGACACTGCATTGGTGGTGTTTGTGTAGGTAGGGATGCACACATTGTGACACTTCCACATGAACAATCTCAGGCTGCTATGGTTCTAACAGTTGACTGTCCCTTTGTTTGTCATAATTGTCAGGTCGAGTCATCATTGCTTATCAGATGGTATGTGCCAGGGCTGTGTGCACTCCACAGGGGTGTGATTTCTATGTGAAATAATTAGCCACCAGCTGCGTACGGGCTGCCTCACCCCTTGCCCTTTCCCCTCCCATGCGCAGCGGGCGTGCATGTGGTTGGGGATGTGGGGGCACCACCATGTCCACAGCCAGGCCCCGGCGTGTTGCAACATTGTGCAGGACACATGCTGCCACTATGATCCTGCACACTACTGGGGGCGCATATAACAGCTACCCGCCAGAACGGTCAAGGGAGCGAAAGCGTCACTTGAGCACTCCGAATGTGCACTCCACTATGCCCCGGGTTGCAATATGGGCTGTGTTGTATCTTACCTCGGGAGGCGTGATGGGGTTCCGAATTGGCGCCATCATGTGGGTGCTCAGAGGGTAGGCACTGTCCCCTGGTGAGGATGTGATGGGTATCATTAGTGGGGTAGTGACATAACTCTGCATCTGACATGCATGCATGTGCAGTGGCATTCATACTCACCAAGCAGCCATGTATCGCCATGCCGCCCAGCTTCTAGGTCCCGGCTTAGGGTAGACATTCGGTAAATGAAGCTGTCGTGGGTGGACCCTGGATAGTTGGCATATACTGAGGTTATGATTCCCTTGGCATTACATACTACCTGCACGTTGATGGAATGCCAGTGCTTGCGGTTCCTATAGATGTGCTCAGATGCCCTGGGGGGACGTAGTGCCACATGGGTGCAGTCAATGGCACCCAGCACTTTGGGAAATTGTGCCACACCGTAGAAATCGAGGGCGGCAGCCTGCCTTTCTGCAGGTGTCCTGGGCAGGTATATGTGCCTACGGACTGATGGGCGGGCAGTGATGATGTTCAAGACCTGGTGTAGGCAGCATGACTGCGTGGCCTGTGACACCCCACCCACTATGGCACTTGTCCGCTGAAATGATCCTGTGGCCAAGAAGTGCAGAACATTGAGGACCTTCTCCAGGGGGCTGAGTGCTTGGGAGCACAGGGTGGGTGATGTGAGGTCATCCTCCCATTCACTGGCCAGGTCCAGTATTATGTGTGGTGGAAACCTGTACCTCCCATACACCTGGTCATCAGGCATCCCAAAAAGGCTGGTTCTGGGAGTGAAAATTCGGGCCCTCACTATCCTCCTCCTCCTTTGGTAACCCACGGCCACTGCTGCTAGGAACGGTATATTCATCCTGGCGTCTGAGCTTGTTTGTTGTTTGCGCGCACTTTTATGCTGCGCGGGTGGATGTATGCCTGCTTCATGCTGGCGTACGTGTTTCAGGATTGGACCATTTATTTTTTGGCACGTTGTAGGCGAACGTGTGAATGTTCCCGCCCACCCCAGGAATACACGTAACACGCTCTCCCAGGCCCAGTCGTGAGTAAATATTCCCACCCACCCCTGGAATACACGTACCCCACTCTCACAGGCCCGGTCGCGTGTAGAAGTTCACGCGCACCCCGAAATACACATACCCAGGGCAATCGCGTGTGGAACTTCCCGCGAACCCCGTAATACACGTAGCCAGCTGGTATCGCGTGTGGAAGTTCACACGGACCCCGAAATACATGTACCCAGGGAAATCGTGTGTGGAACTTCCCGCAAACCCCGTAATACACGTAGCTTGCTGGTATCGCGTGTGGAAGTTCACGCGGACCCATAATGCACATACCCTGATGGTATCGCATGGGATGCTACCCGCGCACCCCAGGAATACACGTACCCAGGCAAATCGCTCGGCTGGGGGGTGGGGGTGGTGGGAGACATGAGTTGGACATGAGTGGGGGCCTGGTGGAGGGTGCCCCTGGATGCTGGGGGGTGGGGGTGGTGGGAGACATGAGTGGGGGCCTGGTGGAGGGTGCCCTGCACTGCTGGGGGGTGGGGGTGGTGGGAGACATGAGTTGGACATGAGTTGGGGCCTGGTGGAGGGTGTCCCTGGATGCTGGGGGGTGGGGGTGGTGGGAGACTTGAGTGGGGGCCTGGTGGAGGCTGCCCCTGGATGCTGTGGGGTGGGGTGCTGGGAGACATGAGTTGGACATGAGTGGGGGCCTGGTGAAGGCTGCCCCTGCACTGCTGGGGGGTGGGGGTGATGGGAGACATGAGTGGGGGCCTGGTGGAGACTGCCCTGCACTGCTGGGGGGTGGGGTGGTGGGAGACATGAGTGGGGGCCTGGTGGATGCTGCCCCTGCACTGCTGGGGGGTGGGGGTGGTGGGAGACATGAGTGGGGGCCTGGTGGATGGTGCCCTGAACTGCTGGGGGTGGGGGTGGTGGGAGACATGAGTGGGGGCCTGGTGGAGGGTGCCCCTGGATGCTGGGGGTGGGGGTGGTGGGAGACATGAGTGGGGGCCTGGTGGAGGGTGCCCTGCACTGCTGGGGGGTGGAGGTGGTGGGAGACATGAGTTGGCCATGAGTGGGGGCCTGGTGGAGGGTGCCCCTGGATGCTGGGGGGTGGGGGTGGTGGGAGACATGAGTGGGGGCCTGGTGGAGGCTGCACCTGGATGCTGTGGGGTGGGGGTGCAGGGGGACATGTGTGGGGGCCTGGTGGAGGGTGCCCCTGGATGCTGGGGGTGGGGGTGCTGGGAGACATGAGTTGGACATGAGTGGGGGCCTGGTGGAGGCTGCCCCTGCACTGCTGGGGGGTGGGGGTGATGGGAGACATGAGTGGGGGCCTGGTGGAGGCTGCCCTGACTGCTGGGGGTGGGGGTGGTGGGAGACATGAGTGGGGGCCTGGTGGAGGCTGCCCCTGCACTGCTGGGGGGTGGGGGTGGTGGGAGACATGAGTGGGGGTCTGGTGGAGGGTGCCCTACACTGCTGGGGGGTGGGGGTGGTGGGAGACATGAGTGGGGGCCTGGTGGAGGCTGCCCTGCACTGCTGGGGGGTGGGGGTGGTGGGAGACATGAGTGGGGGCCTGGTGGAGGCTGCCCCTGCACTGCTGGGGGGTGGGGGTGGTGGGAGACATGTGCGGGGGCCTGGTGGAGGGTGCCCTGCACTGCTGGGTGGTGGGGGTGATGGGAGACATGAGTGGGGGCCTGGTGGAGGCTGCCCCTGCACTGCTGGGGGGTGGGGGTCGTGGGAGACATGAGTGGGGGCCTGGTGGAGGGTGCCCATGCACTGCTGGGGGGTGGGGGTGGTGGGAGACATGAGTGGGGGCCTGGCGGAGGCTGCCCCTGCACTGCTGGGGGGTGGGGGTGGTGGGAGACATGAGTGGGGGCCTGGCGGAGGGTGCCCTGCACTGCTGGGGGGGTCGGGGTGGTGGGAAACATGGGTGTGGGCCTGGTGGAGGCTGCCCCTGCACTGCTGGGGGGTGGGGGTGATGGGAGACATGAGTGGGGGCCTGGTGGAGGCTGCCCCTGCACTGCTGGGGGGTGGAGGTGGTGGGAGAAATGAGTGGGGCCTGGTGGAGGGTGCCCCTGCACTGCTGGGGGGTAGTGGGCAACATGAGTGGGGGCCTGGTGGAGGGTGCCCTGCACTGCTGGGGGGTGGGGGTGGTGGGAGACATGAGTGGGGGCCTGGTGGAGGCTGCCCCTGCACTGCTGGGGGGTGGGGGTGATGGTAGACACGAGTGGGGGCCTGGTGGAGGGTGCCCCTGGATGCTGGGGGGTGAGGGTGGTGGTAGACATGAGTGGGGGCCTGGTGGAGGCTGCCCCTGCACTGCTGGGGGGTGGGGGTTGTGGGAGACATGTGTGGGGGCCTGGTGGAGGGTGCCCTGCACTGCTGGGGGGTGGGGGTGGTGGGAGACATGAGTGGGGGCCTGGTGGAGGCTGCCCTGCACTGCTGGGGGGTGGGGGTGGTTGGAGACATGTGTGGGGGCCTGGTACAGGGTGCCCTGCACTGCTGGGGGGTGGGGGTGGTGGGAGACATGTGTGGGGGCCTGGTGGAGGGTGCCCTGCACTGCTGGGGGGTGGAGGTGGTGGGAGACATGAGTTGGCCATGAGTGGGGGCCTGGTGGAGGGTGCCCTGCACTGCTGGGGGGTGGGGGTGGTGGGAGACATGAGTTGGCCATGAGTGGGGGCCTGGTGGAGGGTGCCCCTGGATGCTGGGGGGTGGGGGTGGTGGGAGACATGAGTGGGCGCCTGGTGGAGGCTGCCCCTTGATGCTGTGGGGTGGGGGTGCAGGGGGACATGTGTGGGGGCCTGGTGGAGGGTGCCCCGTGGATGCTGGGGGTGGGGGTGCTGGGAGACATGAGTTGGACATGAGTGGGGGCCTGGTGGAGGCTGCCCTGCACTGCTGGGGGTGGGGGTGGTGGGAGACATGAGTGGGGGCCTGGTGGAGGCTGCCCCTGCAATGCTGGGGGGGTGGGGGTGGTGGGAGACATGAGTGGGGGCCTGGTGGAGGGTGTCCTACACTGCTGGGGGGTGGGGGTGGTGGGAGACATGAGTGGGGGCCTGGTGGAGGCTGCCCTGCACTGCTGGGGGGTGGGGGTGGTGGGAGACATGAGTGGAGGCCTGGTGGAGGGTGCCCTGCACTGCTGGGGGGTGGGGGGAGACATGAGTTGGCCATGAGTGGGGGCCTGGTGGAGGGTGCCCCTGGATGCTGGGGGGTGGGGGTGGTGGGAGACATGAGTGGGGACTGGTGGAGGCTGCCCCTGGATGCTGTGGGGTGGGGGTGCAGGGGGACATGTGTGGGGGCCTGGTGGAGGGTGCCCCGTGGATGCTGGGGGGTGGGGGTGCTGGGAGACATGAGTTGGACATGAGTGGGGGCCTGGTGGAGGCTGCCCTGCACTGCTGTGGATGGGGGTGGTGGGAGACATGAGTGGGGGCCTGGTGGAGGCTGCCCCTGCACTGCTGAGGGGGGAGGGGGTGGTGGGAGACATGAGTGGGGGCCTGGTGAAGGGTGCCCTGCACTGCTGGGGGGTGGGGGTGGTGGGAGACATGAGTGGGGGCCTGGTGGAGGCTGCCCCTGCACTGCTGGGGGGTGGGGGTGGTGGGAGACATGTGCGGGGGCCTGGTGGAGGGTGCCCTGCACTGCTGCGTGGTGGGGGTGATGAGACATGAGTGGGGGCCTGGTGGAGGCTGCCCCTGCACTGCTGGGGGGTGGGGGTGGTGGGAGACATGAGTGGGGGCCTGGTGGAGGGTGCCCTGCACTGCTGGGGGGTGGGGGTGGTGGGAGACATGTGTGGGGGCCTGGTGGAGGGTGCCCTGCACTGCTGGGGGGTCGAGGTGGTGGGAGACATGAGTTGGACATGAGTGGAGGCCTGGTGGAGGGTGCCCTGCACTGCTGGGGGGTGGGGGTGGTGGGAGACATGAGTTGGCCATGAGTGGGGGCCTGGTGGAGGGTGCCCCTGGATGCTGGGGGGTGGGGGTGGTGGGAGACATGAGGGGGGGCCTGGTGGAGGCTGCCCCTGGATGCTGTGGGGTGGGGGTGCAGGGGGACATGTGTGGGGGCCTGGTGGAGGGTGCCCCGTGGATGCTGGGGGGTGGGGGTGCTGGGAGACATGAGTTGGACATGAGTGGGGGCCTGGTGGAGGCTGCCCTGCACTGCTGGGGGTGGGGGTGGTGGGAGACATGAGTGGGGGCCTGGTGGAGGCTGCCCCTGCACTGCTGGGGGGGGTGGGGGTGGTGGGAGACATGAGTGGGGGCCTGGTGGAGGGTGCCCTACACTGCTGGGGGGTGGGGGTGGTGGGAGACATGAGTGGGGGCCTGGTGGAGGCTGCCCTGCACTGCTGGGGGGTGGGGGTGGTGGGAGACATGAGTGGGGGCCTGGTGGAGGCTGCCCCTGCACTGCTGGGGGTGGGGGTGGTGGGAGACATGTGCGGGGGCCTGGTGGAGGGTGCCCTGCACTGCTGGGTGGTGGGGGTGATGGGAGACATGAGTGGGGGCCTGGTGGAGGCTGCCCTGCACTGCTGGGGGGTGGGGGTGGTTGGAGACATGTGTGGGGGCCTGGTACAGGGTGCCCTGCACTGCTGGGGGGTGGGGGTGGTGGGAGACATGTGTGGGGGCCTGGTGGAGGGTGCCCTGCACTGCTGGGGGGTGGAGGTGGTGGGAGACATGAGTTGGCCATGAGTGGGGGCCTGGTGGAGGGTGCCCTGCACTGCTGGGGGGTGGGGGTGGTGGGAGACATGAGTTGGCCATGAGTGGGGGCCTGGTGGAGGGTGCCCCTGGATGCTGGGGGGTGGGGGTGGTGGGAGACATGAGTGGGCGCCTGGTGGAGGCTGCCCCTTGATGCTGTGGGGTGGGGGTGCAGGGGGACATGTGTGGGGGCCTGGTGGAGGGTGCCCCGTGGATGCTGGGGGGTGGGGGTGCTGGGAGACATGAGTTGAACATGAGTGGGGGCCTGGTGGAGGCTGCCCTGCACTGCTGGGGGTGGGGGTGGTGGGAGACATGAGTGGGGGCCTGGTGGAGGCTGCCCCTGCACTGCTGGGGGGGTGGGGGTGGTGGGAGACATGAGTGGGGGCCTGGTGGAGGGTGTCCTACACTGCTGGGGGGTGGGGGTGGTGGGAGACATGAGTGGGGGCCTGGTGGAGGCTGCCCTGCACTGCTGGGGGGTGGGGGTGGTGGGAGACATGAGTGGAGGCCTGGTGGAGGGTGCCCTGCACTGCTGGGGGGTGGGGGGAGACATGAGTTGGCCATGAGTGGGGGCCTGGTGGAGGGTGCCCCTGGATGCTGGGGGGTGGGGGTGGTGGGAGACATGAGTGGGGACTGGTGGAGGCTGCCCCTGGATGCTGTGGGGTGGGGGTGCAGGGGGACATGTGTGGGGGCCTGGTGGAGGGTGCCCCGTGGATGCTGGGGGGTGGGGGTGCTGGGAGACATGAGTTGGACATGAGTGGGGGCCTGGTGGAGGCTGCCCTGCACTGCTGTGGGTGGGGGTGGTGGGAGACATGAGTGGGGGCCTGGTGGAGGCTGCCCCTGCACTGCTGGGGGGGGAGGGGGTGGTGGGAGACATGAGTGGGGGCCTGGTGAAGGGTGCCCTACACTGCTGGGGGGTGGGGGTGGTGGGAGACATGAGTGGGGGCCTGGTGGAGGCTGCCCCTGCACTGCTGGGGGGTGGGGGTGGTGGGAGACATGTGCGGGGGCCTGGTGGAGGGTGCCCTGCACTGCTGCGTGGTGGGGGTGATGAGAGACATGAGTGGGGGCCTGGTGGAGGCTGCCCCTGCACTGCTGGGGGGTGGGGGTGGTGGGAGACATGAGTGGGGGCCTGGTGGAGGGTGCCCTGCACTGCTGGGGGGTGGGGGTGGTGGGAGACATGTGTGGGGGCCTGGTGGAGGGTGCCCTGCACTGCTGGGGGGTGGAGGTGGTGGGAGACATGAGTTGGACATGAGTGGAGGCCTGGTGGAGGGTGCCCTGCACTGCTGGGGGGTGGGGGTGGTGGGAGACATGAGTTGGCCATGAGTGGGGGCCTGGTGGAGGGTGCCCCTGGATGCTGGGGGGTGGGGGTGGTGGGAGACATGAGGGGGGGCCTGGTGGAGGCTGCCCCTGGATGCTGTGGGGTGGGGGTGCAGGGGGACATGTGTGGGGGCCTGGTGGAGGGTGCCCCGTGGATGCTGGGGGGTGGGGGTGCTGGGAGACATGAGTTGGACATGAGTGGGGGCCTGGTGGAGGCTGCCCTGCACTGCTGGGGGTGGGGGTGGTGGGAGACATGAGTGGGGGCCTGGTGGAGGCTGCCCCTGCACTGCTGGGGGGGGTGGGGGTGGTGGGAGACATGAGTGGGGGCCTGGTGGAGGGTGCCCTACACTGCTGGGGGGTGGGGGTGGTGGGAGACATGAGTGGGGGCCTGGTGGAGGCTGCCCTGCACTGCTGGGGGGTGGGGGTGGTGGGAGACATGAGTGGGGGCCTGGTGGAGGCTGCCCCTGCACTGCTGGGGGTGGGGGTGGTGGGAGACATGTGCGGGGGCCTGGTGGAGGGTGCCCTGCACTGCTGGGTGGTGGGGGTGATGGGAGACATGAGTGGGGGCCTGGTGGAGGCTGCCCCTGCACTGCTGGGGGGTGGGGGTGGTGGGAGACATGAGTGGGGGCCTGGTGGAGGGTGCCCATGCACTGCTGGGGGGTGGGGGGCAACATGAGTGGGGGCCTGGTGGAGGGTGCCCTGCACTGCTGGGGGGTGGGGGTGGTGGGAGACATGAGTGGGGGCCTGGTGGAGGCTGCCCCTGCACTGCTGGGGGGTGGGGGTGATGGTAGACATGAGTGGGGGCCTGGTGGAGGGTGCCCCTGGATGCTGGGGGGTGGGGGTAGTGGTAGACATGAGTGGGGGCCTGGTGGAGGCTGCCCCTGCACTGCTGGGGGGTGGGGGTTGTGGGAGACATGAGTGGGGGCCTGGTGGAGGCTGCCCTGCACTGCTGGGGGGTGGGGGTGGTTGGAGACATGTGTGGGGGCCTGGTGGAGGGTGCCCCTGGATGCTGGGGGGTGGGGGTGCTGGGAGACATGTGTTGGTAATCAGTAGTGCAAGGTGACATGTGGGTTGGCTGTGGGGCATGGCCATGGTGGATGGGTTGCCTGTGGGACATGAGCAGGGGTGCAGGGTAGTCCCCTGTGGTGTGGGCTGCTTGCAGGGGTTGTGGAGGGTGTAGAGGGAACACCAGGGAGGACCCACACGGCCAAATCACGTGTAGCATTCCCCGGCACCACCGAAATAACGTACCCTGCTGAAATCGCGTGTGAATCTTCCCGTGCACCTCGGAATACACGTACCCAGGCCAGGCCAGGCCCGTGTGGAACTTCCCACACACCCCGAAACACACGTACCCAGGCTAATCGCGTGTGGAACTTCCCGCGCACCCCGTAGTACACGTACCCAGGCCAATCGCGTGTGGAACTTCCCGCGCACCCAGGAACACACGCACACAATATTTTTCACACAGCGGGTGTCCGTGTTTGTCGGTACCCCTTTGCACCTCATTTGTCCTAGAGGGCCACTGTATGGACCATTCATCAGGGCTGTATATGAGTGCTTTTTGTTAGCGCACATTTTGGTGCACATTTTTTTCAGGCGCAGGGACGCTACCGCCTGCTTTCTTGTGGCATACTTGTTTGGCCCTGTGCGCATCTTTGACCGTGCGCTGGTTTGCCCTATTCGATTCCATGAATACGGGTTGTAGGCAAACGTGTGGGCGTTCCGCGCACCTGCCTCCTGTACTTCCCCCGTGACGCCCATATTTTCACGCGTTGTTCCCCATTCCGAGTGTTACGCCCCGTGTTCCGCCTACTTTTGTGATGTGCGCCGCGCTATGTGCAATTTCGCAATGGCCGTGGCGCACGCTGTTGGATGACCTGTGCGCCGGCGTGCGCGGCGCACTTTTTCAGCGCACATCCAATGTTTTTCCCGCGCACGGACTTCCATGAATCGATGTGCGCTGGTTTCCCTGTGATTTTCGCACTTGCACTGCGATTTTCGCACTTTTACTGCGAATCGCACGTTTTGGCACCTCTGCGCGGGATTTTTCGGCGCACATTAATTCCATGAATCGACCCCTTAGTGTAGTTTTATGTATTGTCAACGATTTACACTAGGACACTTTCTATTGCTATATACTCCAATGTATACCCTATTGTCACTTTATTTCATTTAAAAATTCTACACCATTATCTACCGGCCTACGCATTTATATCTCTGTAATTAGCACATAACATTACAGAGTATTGGTTTTAAAAGTGATTTCTAGTAATGCATGTTTTCAATGTGCTGTCAGTGCCATTTTCTATAAAGTCAATTTATTTTTTATTATCAGAGCGGTGTGATGTTTGGTTTACTCACTGTGATACTTTTTTCATACTAATCATTTAGCATATTTCTTTAACAGATCGTACGGGCAATCGTACAATGCCTTCTTGTATCATTTTCAGTTGCAGTAAAACCAGCCATGCTAAAAGTGATAGTACAGCTCTGAAATCTCTCCACTGGCTCCCAGTGGATGCAAGGATTAAATTCAAAACCCTCTGCATTGCCCACAAGGCTTTCTGGGGCATGGGTCCAAAATACCTTCAGCTATCCCTCCGCAAATATCTCCCCTCTTGAGCTCTTTGCTCCTCTACCTCCAACTCCCTCAGGGTCAGTCGTTTTTCTAAGAAACGAGCTGGGGGTAGATCTCTGTCTTCGGCTGGGGCCTCCCTCTGGAACAGCCTCCCTGCCACTCTAAAACTTGAGGAGAACCATCTCCGGTTCCGGAAGCACCTCAATACCTTCCTCTTTTCTTCTGCCTTCGCTCCCCCTCTCCCCTGCTGATCTGTTCTCTCTTGGCACCATGCACCTGGCCACCCTCTGTCCTTTGGACCCAGATACCTGCTCATCCTGCCACCCTCCCTCACTGCCTCCGGGCCACCCTTTGCACTGGGGTCTGTATATCTGTACTCATACTGTTGGGTGTCCTGACCCACGTTTGAGCTATCATGCTGCAACATTTGGTGCTGTGGGCTTAGAAAATCCAAGATGGCCAAAAAGCCCACAAGTGCGCCAGAATCCAGGAGAACCACTCAGTTTGTGCGCACACCAAAATGGTTACCTCACTTGCCACCCACCAGTGTAAAGAAAGATCTTTGTTAACAAAATCCACTGTTACTGATGTCAAAAAGTTGCTGAAATCGTGGCTCACCGGACCACTTTAAAGATTCAACCCTTTTGTGGGGTTCCACATAACCATTTTACTGTAAGGAGCCCCATCAAAACAATGTTAAGCAAGGATTATTTACTACCATGTAAGAACCATTCCTGTTTGGAATGCATTAATCCAAGAAAGATCCCAAAAATGGATGCAGTACCAACAAAATCCTCAAGGCGGCGCTAGCGGTCTAAACTCTGACAGGAGAACTAAGTGCAGTTGCTGACAAAGGGATTTGACTCAGCTGACTTCAAAGGCTGCATTTTAATAAAAAATTAGCCACCTGCTGTTCCCAGAGGCCAGAAGCCTGGGAAACCCTCTCACCTCAAGAGATTCACACCACAGCCCAGGATATCACATGGTCATAATAACCAAATGCAAAGTGACCCCCCGGTCTGCTGACCTCAACCTCCTGGAGACCACACAATAGGCTATTGCACTTGAATAGAATATGTTGATTTTGACTGTTTCCTGTCAACAAAGGCCTGCCTGCCAGAAGACACATGTGATCACTGACCCACCCAAGTCTTGGAGGCGGACTCCAACACTCTGAGAACTGAATTGAAAGCAAAATATATATTTTACAGAAACACTGATAACTCTTTGTAATCAAATGACAGGAATGTATAACTTTGAGAGCCTTCATTTAAAAAATGTACCTTCGATTCAAGCCCAAACTCCAATTTGTGTGATGTTCTGGGGCAAAACCCTGCTATTTATGTATACTACAGACTCTGTGTTTAAGCTAGAGACATGGTAATTTACTGGAGTATGTATGGACAGGCCGTGTACATGTGTATAAACCTGGAGAAAAATCTGATGTTGCAAAACCCACTAAAAAGCACCAAAGGTTGCCATTTCTGAATGCAAGCCCCCAGGAAGAGCAGAATTGGAACAGGGGCTACCTCATGTGATATGTGATGGGTGCATGTAATTTCAAACCACTGTGTATCTATGAAATATGTCTTTAGGTCAAATATAGATTGTGTGTAAAGTTGACAGGGGTGGGTTCTCTGTATCATAAACAGACCTCATCATGATGACACTTCATTTCATTCCCCCAATCAAGGGGAAGAGGAGGAAGTGGCCAATGACAAGTGGAGAGGGGTAGGGCCTAGAAAGCTAGCCTCTCCACCCACTTTCAAAACACATAAAAGCAGACAGTCAGGACAGATAGGGACATTCTATTCCATCTGCTGCGGGACGCTCTGCCGGGAAAATCCATACTTTACCTCCATCAACCTCCAGAGAGCCAACACAGAGACTTCAATCTATCCACCTTCAGAGACCAAGACTTTAATTCAGAATTTGTAGCAGAGAGGTCAACTACAAGCTAAATCCCTCTTTAGCAGGCCTCAAATCATTGCCACTATTCACAGCCAGGCGAGCTGTTTGAATTCTTTGCAAGAACTCTGGCCATTTGCCAGGGAGCAGTGTTGTATCCAGAGAGAGACCAGCTGAACCGGAGACCGCTGTATCCGGACCCACAGACCTGATCAGAACCAGAGACCCAGACCAGACCAGCAGAGTAGAGCTGACCCAGACACTGTGCGCAGAAACCGTCCGTGGCGAGTGAAGAAAACCTGTTGACCGGATCCGTGGCGAGGCCTATTTCTAAATATATTGTGAGTACCTAGCAGAACTGTGCAGAACCAATCTCTTAGTTAAAATAATATATCTCGATCTATTTTAATCTAACCAGAACTGCCTCCTGTCACCTGTCACTTGTCATTTTCTAGCTGCAAGCTGTAACCTGTCGCTTTGAACTTTTAAAATTTCAAATCCGAAAAACTACCTTTATTTAATCGTCCGTATCTCTGGAACCGTTTGGGCTAGGAACTTGGTTTAACTTTCCTCTGAAAGCTTAGAATCTCAGCTTTTCAACAAGCTTATTACAACCGACTCTGTATACTTTTGCCGTAATCACGATTCTCGCACTCGCGAATTTTACCGCGATTTGCGATTCGGTTAAAAATCCAGCCACGTGTGAAAACAGCAGCTTCATTGCTTTCCTTTGCCAAAAATTCGTTTAACCTGCTAGTTACTCCTAGATCCTTGCTAAAGTGAGCCTGAACTCATCCCAAGTATATTTCACTCACCCTGAACCTCCTAAAGGGAATTAAAACCATTTTCAGCATATTTCTCACTGCATTGTCACCATATTCAAAGCATTTTGCCTGTGTTTCAAAACTCCTATCTGTTGTATAAGCTGCTGGGGGGGGAATTGAACTGAATTCTATTTGATTGCATTCCTAAGAACTGTGTCATCTTCATCTCCTTACAGTGCATAAAAGGGGGGGTGAATTGTCCAAGAAAGTGATTACATTGTCTTTTGCTGAAATCCTATCAAGTTAATTTCTGTACTGCATTTCATTCCACATTGCATCCATTTGAAACCATAAAAGTATTGTTGCTATCGTATCCATCCTATAACCACTCATCATTGATTATAAAGAAGTGTGCTAGTGCCGGACTATCCATTATTGATTACTGCTCAGATTAAGTGTGATATTCAATTATTAATTTATTATAAAGTGTGATATATATATATATATATATATATATATATATATATTGTTTAAATGATCAAATAAACAGTTTAAACTTGCAAAACAGAACTACTTCATGGCTCAGTGGGGTCAGGGGGATTCCAAGAGAGGGGTGTTATATAGGGGTAGTCATCCAGAACGCATGAACTGGACGTAAAGATATATCAATAAGGGTTTCCATTCAGTATCCCAGACTAGGCATTGACTTAGCTGTAGTGTTGAATTGAATCCTCTTACAAATAGCCCCCCTTTTTTCTTCCTGCACTTATCAGACCTACCCTGTCTGTTGCCTTAAACCTATTACTTGCAAATTGCTGGCTGCATTACCACTGTTTGTTGCCTTTATTATTTATTTATTGTTATTTATCTGTTTCTCCTCTGCTTTGCACTTTCCACCTCTCCCCCTTCCATGCAGTTTTCCCCTCCCCCCTCTCCCATGCACTTGCAAGTTCTCAATGTCACTGGGCATAGTAAGATCGCTGTTTTGTTCTCTCATGTTCCCCTCCCTTGCCTTGTCGTGCTCTGAAACACTTGTGTACGAGCACGATAGAAATAGAATATCAATCAAAACAGTCCTTCAAGTTTTTACAAATGATTTAAATTTAATAAGAACATGGCTCTTGAACTGTGTCTGAAACTGAAAGCAGAGCCAAGTATGTCTTGGATGACTTGAGGGGCACTCGAAACCTGTTCTGCAGTATGCACTTTTCAGAAGATATGTACGAGCAATCACAGTACACCAAAAAGCGTTGCTCCAGAGTACTTAGAAAACTACTGCCCAATGCAGTTCCAACTGAATTTCAGCACACTGACTCAGGTGAGTAGTGGACGCTACATTTTGAAATGTATTTTATAATTTTCTAGGTTGCTTGGTTTGCATGTATAATAAGTCTTCAAAGTCAACACTCATATGGAAATAGTGTCTGGGCAGGTACCATATCTAACGGTTTTCAGTAATTGGGGAATAATTCAATTGATATTTCATTGCATGTATTTCCTACTTGACACTCATAGTGGGCTTCATTATGACCCTGGCGATAAGGGGTTAGCGGCACCGTAAAATGGCTGCGGTGCTGTTAACCCCTTAGCGCCTAATTACGAGGTCCCTTTGCGGCTGCTGACCTTAACGGCTGGTCTGGACCAGCACAATACTAAACCAAATCAATACTACAAATAACATCTTCTTCCCCGCTATTAGCCAGGCATGGAGACTCGAACAGTTGTCAATGAACAATGCTCTTGCTGGCAAAAGGCTCCGGCTTTCTGGTGATGGACCATGCAACAGTCCTGTTTTTTCTACTAAATACTGCCCTTACCACTTCCAAGACATGGAAACCGAACACATAGTTAGTTTGGTGGTTGTGCAAGTAACTGAATGGACATCTTCTGTTAACATGGCAAAATAAGGTTTTATCATATCCATTCAACTTCTGTAATCAAGAGGAATGCACATAGACCCGATAGTCACTGACCGGCATGTTTCAATTGCCAAGGCCATGGGAGAGCAGTTCCAAGACATAAAGCATCAATATGATGTATGGATGATGTATGGCACGCCGCAAAATCCATTTTGAAAAAAAGCCCACAGAAAACATTTTAAATTGGTCACAGTCTGCAAGCAACCATTTTCGGTGGAGCTCAAAAACTTGACAAGGATCTGTTGATATTATGCTTGAAAAATGGCATTCAGTGATGCACCATTGTTCTAACGTACACTCTTGGCAAGAAAACAAAAATTTCCATCAAAGTGCACATGGACCATTGAGCAAGGAGCAGGATCATAAGAAAAGGTGATTGGTTATATGCTCCCCTGCCCACAGAGCACTTTGACAAAACACTTTCAAGAGACATGAGGGGACTCTCCAATGTCTGCCACACTGGAGATTTGGAGGTGTCCCACAATATTTGTCTAAAGTACAGGCCTAACAGTTTAAATGTTCACATTGACGGTATGGAGGCAATAATAAGACTGGCTGTACTTGCACACAATCGGAACATTGGAAGAGAACAAGCAAAAACTGCAGGAATTGTGGGGCTGCCTCGTTACAACAAGGAGTTTACCAAAAGAAGCACACAGGGGTTGGCAAAGCCCATCTACCAGCAGACGGATTTTGAATTCATGAAAGATCTGACATTGAATGTACTGGCCATGCATATGTATAGAATTGATCGAGATTTTGTTTCTAGTGCACAAACTGTGCTGTGTAACATTGCAAAAGAGATTTGCCCTCCCAAACTTGAACTTGTGGAAAGGTTGCCTTAGTGATTCAAATGACGTGTGGCTCTCTTTACAATGTTTAGCCAGTCAATGTTACAAAGGCAGTCTCAAGCTTTCACAAATGAAATAGTATGTGACTTGGGATTTAATTGATACAAAATGTGTTTTTTTAATGAATTACTGTTTTTGAAGTAATGTCACTAGATAGGCAGAAACATTTCTACTTTTCATTGCTTTTTATATATTTAACCATCCAAACAAATGATTTATTTATTTATGTATTCAAATTTTTGAGTAGGGCACTACATGCCGGAAGGCATCAGAGCGTATTGTTCAACAATAAATCCTGGTATTTCACTCAAATCATCTCTGTCTCAATGCCAGCAAGACTGAGTTCTTTTATATTAGGACTGCTGTTTGTTCCTTCCTCACTTCACTCTGGCCACCCTCCCTGGGCTCTCCTCCCTCTCAAGTCAGAAATCTTGGAGTAATCTTCGACTCCTCTATCTCTTTCCTTCATCACATCCCGGACCTTGCCAAAAAGGCTATTTTCCAACTTCGCCTCCTTAAAGGTAATCTCACTTTCTTCACTTTTACCTAGAAGCTCAATGTTTCTGCAGCTCTGGTACTCTGTAGGCTGTACTATTGCAACAGCCTCTTCCTTAATCTAGCAGCTAATCTGAAATAGGGCTGTGAGACATATCCTTTGCCTCAAGACCAGGGAACGCATATCTCACCATGGCTCTTCAACCTTTCCTTGGCACCTCTGGGCCATCTCATCTCTGCATTCTCGCCTAACTTTCAGTGTTATGTGGATGACATGAGGCTATCCTTCAAGCTCCGTGCTGCCTCCTCTTGCTTATTCCTGACTGTCTATCTGCGATTCAGGCATGGTGTGCCCCCAACAATCTCTGCCTTAATGCCAGTAAGACCGAGATCCTTCTCATTGGGACCCCTGCTACCGCTTTCCCTCTTTCACTACGGCCACCCTCCTTGGGCCCTCTACCTGCGCCTTTATGGTGAGGCAAAAAACCTTGGTGTCATCTTCAACTCCACCCTCTCCTTACATTACGGACATCTCTAAGAAGTTCCACTCCCACTACTAGCTGCACCAACTGAGCGGTATTCTTCCTTTTCTCACTTTCCCCCAGAATCTCACTGTCTCAATAGTCCTAGTTCTCTCTAGGCTGGACTATTGCAACAGCCTCTTTCTAAATCTTCCTGCCTCTACTATTCACCCTCAGCAACCTATCCAGAACTGGACTGCAATACTTGTCCTTGGCCTCAAGTCAAGTGATCATATCTATCCAGCCCTGCATTGTCCACAAAGCTTTCTGGAGCCGTGGAACACATTGAATCCACTCTCTCTCTTCCTAAGCACTTTCCTTCTCAAGTCCACTGCTCATCAATCCTCAACTCTCTAAGGATCAGTCGCTTCTCTAGGCAGAGAGTGGGGGAAGATCTCTCTCCTCGGCTGGTGCCTCCATCTGGAACAGCCTCCCTGCCTCTCTCAAGCAGGAACACTGCAGGTTCCGGAAGCACATGAAGACCTACCTTTATGTTTCTGCTTTCTCTGTGGCCTTTGCACATTTACATCTTACTGTGGAGGCCACACATGTGGCGGACAACCAGGCGTGCCTGCATCAATACAGAAATCAATATGATTGCGGGAATAGATCTACACAGAAGCTAATAAGCCTGTTTGCCCCTCTACACTCTTCTGTGATCCCTGTACCTCTCTCTCCTTCACTGTTATCCCTTCAGGCCCAGCCATTACTCCAGACAGACTCTGCTACCTTTGTGGTTGCTTCACGGATCAAATTCAACACCCTTTGCATCAGCCACATGGGTGTCTATGGCGTGGGAACACATTACCTGCAGATATTGCTCACAAACTACTCTTCTTCACAATTCCTTTCTATCCTCTCGCTCCAACTCTCTGCTGGGCAAACGCTTCTCCAAGCAGAAAGCTGGGTGCATATCACTATTGATGTATAGGGAAATCCGTGCCTGTGTGCACGGCGCCTCAGGTCATCTATGAAAGAAAACATAAATATAGTGGGAACAGGCGCTTTGATACCATTAAAATTGAAGAAAATATTGTCATATGTGGTTTACTTAAATATGTTGTTTTTCACTACACTGATCAGCACTAATATTGTTCATTTTTGTGGCATGTGTTACCAAAAACAAAACTGACTCGGGCACGCTGTGAATGCTAAATGAAGGGTCCCATTGTTATGTGTCCTTAAATACACTGCACTAAGAATTTGAAGGACCAAATGTGTCAAAAATCCACAAAGAAATGATAAGATTCACTATATGGAAAGCTTATGACGGAAAGTAAAGTTTCTATTTCAGAAAACTGTCTAAGCGGTTGGTCCTCTGCCGCATTGGAAGACTGGATTCTCAAAACACAGTGTAAGCAAGCTTTGAAATAATATTTATGCAAGTGTGGATGGAAAGTGTGCTGTGTGCTACATGATGAACGTTGTGATGGATGAATGTTGAATTTGACACAAAGAATAGACATTGTACGTGTTAATTGTAACTTACATTTATAGCAAACATAAGAATGTACTGTGTTTATTCAATTATAAAGTGGGTACTGAAATATGTTTTTGCATTCTCGATTTTATATAGTTATATAATCCCGATGTGTGCCTGTCATGGGTACAACCTATCGGCCAGCAGCTTCTTCAACAGTATTTGAACAATAATCATAAACAACGCATCTGTGATAACGATCATTTGGGATGATCGCCAGACAATCTTTCCATTGGCAGTTGCAGTATTAAGGAGCAACATGGCAGCTTATGGGTTCTAGAAACATGCAGATGTGAAAGTGTTCCATTTATTTCAATTTTAAAGCACTCATTTCTTCTCTGTAATAGAGCCATGCGCGTAGATTACTCGTCGGTCATGGAAGATAACTTTCTGTGAAGAACACAAAGACTTGGATTAATCGATCGATGATTGGATTCGGCAGTAGAAGATCACCATTCACAGTCACACCAAAAATGAGAATGATGCAAAGTTTCCTAGCTATGAACTGTGTTTGAAAATATTAACCAAGTTTTCTTGGACTTAACTATTTTCATGGTGGTGTCAAAATGAAAACTACTTGTTACGCTCCCAACTATTGCTGTTTTCTTCAAAATAAAATGTATCAATCCTTTTTGTAAAAAGAACACATGTTTTGTGTTTGTTGTGGATGTATGCGTTTAAGTTCCTGGTTCTGTGTTAGATAACACTATTCTCAAAACGGCTATAAACCACAGGTGGGGATTCACAAACTTCTTACTCCATGGAGCACTGTCTGATATCTACGAAAAGAAGTTCAGTTCCTAAAAGGTGCCAAACACACATGGGTATTCTATCTGGCAGATAAGTAATACTATAATACTCAAAAATACAAATTTTATTAATCTTACAAATTCAATTATTAAAAAAATCATCATAAAAAATGATCATGTCACATAAAACAATTAACCAACCTTAAAACAACACAAGTGAAACAACCTAAGTGGGTTCTAATCATCAATTCAAACGTGGGTCAAACACGTGTAACCTAATCACAATGAGATCCCTTTGCCTTAGATGTTTTTTTGGCTATTTCGTATTTTAAATTTTAAATGTGTAGATTCCCAATGATTCTACAAATTTAAAATACAAAATAGTCAAAAAAACATCTAAGGCAAAGGGATCTCAGTGTGATTAGGTTACACGTGTTTGACCCAAGTTTGAATTGATGATTAGAACCCACTTGGGCATCTGTGTTGGATAACGTCATGACATTGCTGATGACAGGGTACATTTGGCTATGCTGCACACTAATGTCTTTGAAATAAGTGGAGCTCATCCTGAGTGTCTAGTGATTATTATTATCATTTTTACATTTTTAAAGCGCTCACACAGAGGAACTGTTACAGGAATTGTTTGTTTTCTTAGTTGTGTAATTGTATTGTTTTATTTTTTTTCAGTTGCGTATTCATAACGCGCTTAAACAGCCAGAGGTTTCTAAGCGCAGACCCGGGGATCGAACCTGTGTTGCTTCCTGTCATCTTGCTTCCAAGACGCGCACATTGCCGCTGAGCTATCCTCCCGGGACCCCCTAGTGATGCCAGCGTAATGGGCGGGCAAACCTAATGAGTGTCACGAGGGCCTTTGAGCTTAGGGCAATAGATCATCAGATAAGAATGGCACAAGACGGTGGTACCTGAGCTGTCATTTTTGCACGTGTTGAAGTGAGAAAAACTCGGGTAAGTTGCATTGGAAATTTATTTAAAAACAATCCAAGTATGATCTGAAATACATGCCCGATCCATTGGGATAATAGCATTTCTGACCGAACTACTCCTTTAAGTCCTGCATAAAAATGAAGAATGAAGTTACTTGAACGGGGCTCTGGAAACAGCATTGTTTTACAGAGTTTTCAAATTTGGAGCAGTAGTTACGAATAGTTCAGATAAAATGAGTTTTGTCTAATGTTGTTCTCTAGGGATCGTAGCGGTCTTTGGTCTGGATGGCATTTGGTCCTAAACTCCATTCTAGGAATCATCTGGCAAATCACCTCCTTTGTTCAAGCTCAGTGTAAACCTGGGAATTGTGCTATGCTTGGTTGCAAAACTATTTTGGGGACTGTCCCTGTTTGATGGTAGTCTTTTCCTCTCCCAATTAGGCAATTTCTCACTGAATGGCAATGGCAGGCTATCTTCAATTTTCAGATCTGCTCAGCTGGACCAGCTCCAATAGGGAGAGCCCTCCGTCCTTCGACAGACTGAGCCAGATTGGGCCAGATTCTCAAATCATTTTCTGGTAGATCTCATCACTTGTGTCAAGAAAAGAGCAGCCCAATCCACAAAGGACATCTGATTGTACGCATCTTAGATGCACTCAATCAGATGCCCTTTTCACCCCTTTGTATATATTTTCGCAAATCGGGGAGAGTTTATGCACATTTAAAAGCTCCTCCTGAATTCACAAACTGTTGCACTTTTAGATACATAGAAATGAGGGTCTTCCCCCTGAGCGGTGCAAATCATGACCGCGTCATTTCTGTCATCATTTCTTCATGTGTGACAGCAGTGGTTCAAACCGCGGCTGTCACACTTGCATTTCCTTCCCCCAAATAGGGATGGAAATGCTGTTTTCCCCCGTCATTTCACAGAGACAGCCCTTTAAGGGTCCGTCTCTGTAAAAATATGCTCCCAGCAAACACACGGTTACTGGGAGTCTGCCATACCTTGGTGTAAGTGGGTTACACAGCGCATCATTACACAGCTCTCCGCCCCCTTTCTGAAATGCGCAAGTCGCCTTTGAGAATAGGCTACCTGAGCACTTCTGAAAGCAGAGCAAATGCAACAAGCACATTCTCTGGGCTCCTTTCACTTGTGTTACTTTTTGAAAACCGTGCCTACTGGCTTTCCATGTCGAGGCATGGCATTCCGATCCATGTCAGTGAGGTTAGCCAGCTTGGACAGGAACTACACGGTAGAAGACACATGCTAATGACACCTCATGTCGTCACATCAGACCCAAAGCTGCCATGTGCATTTTAAGATGTGCTCCCTTATAGCCTTTTCACAGTAATGTTATTTTTTATTGGATTTGTCGGAATCATATTCAGTTTTAATATTTGATAAACCTACCGTACAGATGGAATTTCTTTTTTAAATCCTCCCTGTTCGCCTCGCAGCCTCTCTTTTTTTTTCAAACAAACCTGCTTTCCTCAAACTAATATTCCCCAAAAAGAAGAAAATCAATTTAAAAAAGACAGCCAAGGTGTTTATTTCTACCCTCAGGTTCAAAGAAGCGGGGAATGATTAATAATAATTTGTCTGGGAAGAGGATGTTTTTGTAGAGATTCTGCATCTTTAATTTTCAGCGACTCTAACATTGTGTCATTAAAGCTGCATGAATATATAAAAAGTAATACCGTCCTAGCGGTTATGAAGCGCAGCTTCTGTTGCAAATTTCTACATTGTCTGACCCCATTCCTGTCAATTTTCTCTACCCGCTCTGCCTCATATCCGCTGAGGGAACACTGGTGCTCTCTTTATGCTAATTTTATGCTCTCTGAGTTGTGTCTGTTATTCAAAGCAGTGGAAGCAGTTATTGCCAGTAATCTTATTTCTGCAGGAGCCCCGGGGGCTGACTAGGCCTCAAATCGGGCCTGCCGACCGAGCCAGAGCTCTGATGGTCCTGCTGGTAAATGGCAGTTCTTTTCCTCAGAATCTGATATCGGTTGCTTCACAAAACACCTTAATAAAATGAAACAAATCAGATTTTCAAGTAAATAAACCAGACTTCACTGCCAGTGACAATGGTCCGGACAACAGGATTTTAATAAGTGATACACGGAAATAAATATATGAAACTGCCAGGAACCCGAAAATAGCTTTCTACCCCTGAAGAAACAAAAGGCAAATAACTACCTCAGGAATCAATGTTTTTTTTTTAAAGACCTGCGTGTTAGATGTTAGAGTGGAAACGGTGCAAAAGTGCTGGGTTGGTGGAAGCACACCGAGCATGTTATGGAGGCCGCCATTTTATTTGTCTTTATGCATCTCATCGATACACAAAGTTGAAGGCTCATGTTTGGTAGGTAATCTACAGTTGGAAACGTCAGAACGCAAGAGAATAATAAGAGAATAGTTTAAATATTACAAACTTTACAACAAACCATGTAACATATTATATGTAAACTCAGCTGGTTTGTAAATGTAATTATATCAGTACCGTTTATGCTATATGGAACTACACATCTTGCAATCTATTTTTATACATTTTTAACCTGGGCACAGCATGTATGGGACGCCTTAACATACAGGTTTTCCACACAAACTGTTTGCAGTCCTTAGATATGGGGAGCTTCCGTTTTCTGTCATTGTTAAAAGTGCTCGTGGCATTTACCTAAGGCGGAATAAAGCATTTTCAAAAATACCTATTCTATTAACACGTATTCCGTCATTTGAAGAAGGCTTTGCCTCCTTCTAACATAGGTGATTATTTGAAACTAGTGTACAAGCCTCAGATTGTTAAGGGCTGATCGTTGTATGTCCCGGTTGGATTCTATTCACGTTGTCTTGCCCTTTGTTGCTCAGCCATGTCACGTTGAGCCTCATTTCTTCTGTGTTTTACGTTTTCTGTATCATCGTGTGTTAAAATCTTCTTAGGAGGCATTGTGGAGGAGTGACATGCTGAAAATAATTGTATTGACAGAAAGCCCTCTGTATGGGGAAAAAAAGTATTTATTTTGTTATATCACATAAATAGTGCTTAATCAAATTAATTTTTGTTTGTATTTTTTAAAAATGTATATATTTTCTTAGTGTAGTATTTTCAGTGTCATAGAACGTTAAGGCAACAGCTCCCTCTAGCGGTGACAACAGGCAAAGCTATGTGTGTTCCAGCAGTCTCTACTGCACATGACTGCATCGGACAAACATACATCTGGCCTTTTATTATAGGCAGATAGATGTGCTTGAGTGATGGAAATCTTGCTTTAAAAGAACATCTTCCTTTAGGGAACCAAATGCATTTTACATGGAAAAATTATCAGCTGTTTCACTGCTTGACAAATCTTGAATATCATTTTACATTTTGAAAAGTACAATGACCACAGAAAAGATGACAACATCCCCAGTCCACGGCATGCTGCTTGATGCCCCCATGAATGGCACTGTTATATGGGCATCATATTAGACAGGCAGCGTAGCAATAACTGTCCATGTTGCGTGTTTCAAACCGTGTCCATTTATTATGTAAGCGACTTCAATTCAACACTACAGCTAAGTCAATGCCTAGTCTGGGATGCTGACGGAAGCCCTTATTGATGTATTTTTATGTCCAGTTCATTCACTCTGGATGACAAACCTTATATAACACCCCTCTCTCAGAATCCCCCCGACCCCGCGGAGCCAAGAAGTAGGTTTGTTTTGCAAATTTAAAACATTTATTTGAAAATTAAACAATATATATCTATCACACTTTTATAGTAAATTAATATTTGATAGCACACTTGTGAGGATGATAGTGATCAACAATGGATAATGTTACAGTGGTACACTCTTTTTGATGGCTTAGAAGTGATAGAGAGGATGAAGTAGCTGAGAATGCTTTTATGGCTTCAAGGACAATGCAATGATGAATGAAAATGCAGTACAGAAAATAAACTTGATATGACTTCAACAAAAGACAATGTAATCACTTTTCTTTGACAATTCCCCCCGCCCCCCCTTTATGCAAGGTAAGGAGATGAAAAGGAGTGCATACAGTTCTCAGGAATGCAATCAAATATAATTCAGTTCCCCCCTAGCAAGCTTAGAGGAAAACAGGTAGGAGTTTTAAACACAGGCAATATACTTTGATGTGGTTGCAATTAAGTGAAAAATATGCGAAAAATGCTTTTAATTCCCTATAGGAGGTTCAGGGTGAGTGAGAGATTCTTAAATTAATTCAGGATCACTTTAGCAATGCTCTATGAATGATTGTCAGGTTGCACACGAATTTCAGCAAGGAAAGCAAGGACAAATATTTTTACACGTGGCTGAAATTAAGCAAAATGTCAAATCGCGGCAAATTTAGTCACATGCGTCGAGCGCAATTACAGAGGCACTATAAGGAGTAGGAAGTCGGTTCTAGGTTCGTGTCATGATCTCTGCTTCCAAAAGGTCAGGGTTTTCCCAACTCCCTTGGAAGCAGATCCATAACCCAGGTTCCGAGTGCCAACCAGTCCCAATTGGGACCTTTGGACCCAGTCCTGGCGCCAGTGGCACCAGGCTCATAAATATGCCCAGTCCCAGCGCTGGAAGCGCCGGGCTCATAATGCTTGGGTGGACTTACCTGCAGCAGACCATGCTGCTTACTTGCCTGCCAGTTGAGCCTCTGATCCTCTTCTGTTTGGAACTACTTTTCCTGTTGGGTGGGGCAGGAGCCACTCCCTAGATTCAGAACACTGGAACTCTGCTGGAAAGCAGGAACTCTTTTCTTACCTAGGCGTGGCTGTGGAAGGAGACACCTAAGCACTACATGAGGCTATTTAAACCACACCCGATGGATGAATCTTGCTTTGCGTTATTCTGCATCCTCTGCAGCAGAACGCTCATCGTGTCTTCTGCATCTGATCCTGGGCCTAAGGAAAAAGGCTTACCATCCTGAATCCAGTCTTCAGCAACACCTATAAAGACAAGAAAGAACAGGTTAGCATTACGGTCTTCAGTGACAGCTCTTCACTTACCTGGTCCATCGGGTGTCACCAACGCCTCGCGCTGCATTCCGGCATCTGAAAGACAAAGGCTTACCTACTCTTTGTGCGCTCCGGAGGTCTTCACACTGCATTCCGGCATCTGAAAGACAAAAGCTTACCAACTCTTCGCACGCTCCGGAGGCCTTTGGCGCTGCATCCCGCATCTGAAAGACAAAACAAGGTGCGTTTAAAGACATTGGGGAACTTTAATACTCACGTGCCATTACTCCTTTCCACATCTAACCCAGTGGGTATTCCGGCACCCTGCAGCCGCTCCGAACTTGTACCTGCAAAATAAAAAGACAGTTAGAGCGCATCGTGAAGCAGGCAACAGGCGCTTCTATTCATCACACGGGCTCCATCTTCAACTCACTTCAGCCCGTCATCCGCCATCGCCGGAACCCTGCAAAACAAGAAACATCATTACTAAAGACTTTAAAGACATTAGAATTACTCGAAACTTACCGTTCGTGCAGTAAACGACGGACAGCAGTCCTCTGAAGTCAAGAGGCCTGCTCCCCTTATCCAGTGAAGAAACTGGTTACAGCACCCTGCCCCGAGGCAGATGGAGAGCACGGCGTTCACTTACCTAAGGTGAGAGCGTTAACCTTTGGGGTTCTACAGGAGAAGAGAAAGGGAAGAAGAGAGAGACATTCAATAACCCAGTTCCTTAATCCCATATTTTCTATCTGCAGACATCTTACCCTTCGAGTCAGACATACAGTGCACAGAGGTCCAGCCCAAAGAGCCAGCCGTGTGTTACACATCACCTTTGAAGATACGGTATACGCCCAGTCAAGACCGGCGCCTCTACGGGAATCAGGTGAGCGTTACAGTTCGCTGGAAAGCCTAGAATCTTAGCTTTAAGATGACAGGTCCTAATGCAAACAGTTCCGGAGATACGGCCAATTTAGTAAAGGTAGTTTTTCGGATTTGAAATTTTAAAGCTCAGAATGACAGATGACAGTTTTCAGTTTTAAAAATGACAGAATGACACGATTTTAGGAGGCAGTTCTAATAGGCTAAAATAGTTTGGATTAGATTATTTTAAACTAAGAGATTGGTTTTGGCACAGTGCTAGCTAGGTACTCACACTAGATTTTTGACAGGAATGCGACTTTGTCACCAATCGGGTCAGGATTGGCTGGACTTCTGCTTGCAGATCTTCACAGCGATCTGGTCTCTGGTTCTCTCTGGTTCCGGATACAGCACTGCTTTCTGGATACCGCTACAGGTTCTTGCAAAAGTTCTTGGCAAAGAATTCAAACAGCTTGCCGGGCTATTGATTAGTTTGGTTGGATTTGAGGCCTGCTGAAGAGGATTCAGCTTGTGGATTCAGGCCTCTCTGCTACAAATTCTGGTGTTAATTTCTGGTCTCTGGAGATTGATGGATTTGAAGTCTGGATCTCTGGATGTGAAGTCTGAAGTCTCCCGGCAAAGCGTCCCGCAAGAAAGTGGAAAGTGAATGTCTCTACCTGGGTTTCAATGTTCCTTTTATGTGTTTTGAAAGTGGGTGTGTGCCTGGGCCTAGCTAAGCCTGCCCCTCTCGCCTATCATTGGCCAAGCTTTCCTCTCTCCCTTGATTGGGGAAAAGAAATGGAGTGTCAGAGTGATGCTGTAGGTGTTATGGTCAGAGGAACCTCCCCTTGTCAAATTGCACACAAACATTTCTGACCCAAATACATATTTATCTATGTACCATTTTTCTAATATTATAGGTCTAGTTAACATATTTTCTGTAGCACCAAACCATCCAATCCCTGTCTTTGTACGATGTCGTGTCCACTTATGACAGAATTCTCCCCTTTTCATCCGGATAACGACCTCTAAACCTTTCCAGATTTTACACAAATGTGCACCAGGGATATGGGTTTGAGATGATAAAGTGTCAGATTTTTAACATGCATACATTTGGAGTAACAACCTTTTTTTCCGCTACTATCCCCAAGAACATACCACAGGGTCCTAACACCTCTTAAAATGTGCACAGAAAAATCACAAGAATCATAATGTTATTTATATAATTTTGACAAGTCCGCACTATGAATTATCCATCTTTTTAAAATCATGCTCTGGCCCCAAAGGGGTGTGGTTTTCCAAAGCACATGGTGGAATTTCTGGTTTATTCAGTTCCCCCAAGCTCAGCTTGCTCTCACAGGCACTGCCCCTCCCAGTTTCTCCCAAGAGGAAGCCATTTTACAACCCCCTCAATATAACATTTGCCTAAGTCCAGGACAGGGCTTTGTTCAACTCCCTGCAGTCTGGAGGTACCACTCCCCTAATCCAATCAGAGAGGTGTCACCTCCTTTTGGTGGGGGCAGCAGGATGCAGCCAGGCCTGGGAAGAGTTGTTGAGCCAGTTCAACTCCTGTCGGGGGTAGTTGTCAGGCAGAATTCAGCTAAATGTCACTTTAGTTCCCAGTTTTCTACATTCAAATCCAACTTACAATTTTTGCACATGCAGCTAGAATGCTGATTCTAAGTTCAAAACTATGACATTTAAACAATTGCAATCTATGTGACACTCACAAGTAGGTCACTCATTTATTCTAAACCTTTCAATTTTAGTGGCTTTCTGTCCATTTAACTTAAGCTGCTGACATCCACAGCTATTTTTTTATATATACATTAAATAATTACTTCCTTCAAGTCATTTCAGAATATAGTTTTACCTTGTATCCACCTCTTAGCAAGTCTTTCCTTGGCCTGGTTTGGGTTCATTTGTTCAGTTTTACACAAAAGTCTGGTAGTTTTAAAACACCGGCTTTCTGATAGTGGTGAGCACCAGTATTGCATCCATTTTTGACATTAAGAAAATGAATTCCCCACTGTTCTAGGTTGCTTTTGGCAATCAGCATTGCCATTCCCAATGCTTTCAGGCTACTGTGTGTGTAGCCCAATGGTGGTTTTAGACAGTGCCCTCCTGTGCTCACAACATAGGCAAAAATGGGTGGCAGCCTATTCTTCATGTTTTCCCTGTGGACTCTCTGGGGAGTTCTGGCCATCATGATGTTTTCAATGCCAGTAATGCACAGTTTTATGGTAGGGCTTGGATGCATGGGTAAAAACATCCCACAAGCACAAACCTTGTTATTTACGTTTTGCTAGAATTAACATCTGTTTTGAGTGCCATAGATAATACAAAGTTGGCGTGTCCTCCTTCAAGGTGTTAAAAATGGATTGCAAGACTTTATGCGCGTGTTAGCGGTACGAATCCAATAGAGATGTGGAGCAGGAACAGAAAGGAAAAGGAAGTGACGCGCATGTCAGTAGGTGACATCATATGACATAATATGATTGGTTATTTATAACGTGCTTAATACCCAGAGGTTTCTATGCGCGGACCCAGGGATCGAACGTGTGATTGCTCTGTGTCGTCTTGCTTCCAACGCGAGAAGGTTGCAGCTGAGCTATCCACCCGAGACTGCCTGCTCTGCCTATTTCTTCACCTCCAACATGGAAAGAAAGAAAAATGTCAACGAAGGTGAGATTCAGTGGCCCTCATTACAACTCAGGCGTTAAGGGTTAACGCCACTGTTAACCCTTAACGCCTGATTCCCACCTTAACGCCTGCTTTTTGCAGGCGTTAAGTTCCATGGTGCTAAGGCACCTTGGTGCTAATTACGGCACCGTAATTTACGGTGCCGTAATTAGCGCCTTCCCCACTCCCATTATGCCCTATGGGGCAAAAATGGGAATGGGGAAGGGAAAATGGGAAATGGGGATTTACCGCCCCACTCACCTTGTAATGGGGTGGTAAATCCGCCATCCACCATGGTGTAAACGTAGTTTACACCATGGTGGTAAAGTTGGTGCACTTAGCACCTCAGTTGTAATGAGGGCCAGTGTGTGCAAACACTGAAGGTGGAAAACGAAAAGACAGATTTCTAATGACACACACGCTGCACTACACAATCTAAGAAGTGAGCACACTTCAAACTTTTGATCAGCATGAACAAAGACACTACATAAAAGTGCATTAGAGGAAATATGATCCAAATAACATTTCAAGAAATCTGAGATTTTGACTGAATTGAGTGGGAAGGACAGCCTGCTCATACCATTAGTGAGCAACACTGAATTGTACATCACAGCAGAAATGATATGATATGGCATTCATAACGCGCCTGTAGACAAGTGTTTCTAGTCGCAATGTTTTTAGATCAGTGACTATCTGAATCCTCTACACTCTGCATTCAACAGTGTACCCCTAAACATGTCTGACATAGAAATGTCTGGAGCAGAGCATTCAGGGGCGGATTACCATGAATAGATCGAATCTGAAATGACCGAGGGAGGAAAAAAGAAAAAAAAAATGTTTCTAAAATAACTTTTGGTATTGTCTCTCACAGACATTTCGGACTACCCACCCCTCACTTACTTACCTTCTGGTGGCACACGGCGAAGTGTGCCGCCACCTCGGCAATCCCTCTGCGACGCATACACATGGAAGCCAACCGGCACTGCGGGGACCTTCCTTATTTTCTTTATTTTCAATATGGAATGTTGAAGCCTTGGTGAGTTGAAATTTAAAATCAGTATTTTAAAAAGATTGGACCTTAAGAATATAGCAATGAAAATGCACAATTAAACATTACGTAGATGAGCAGAATAGGAATCATAAATTATGCTATCATTTGCTTAGTGTACAATGAGTAAGTGGAAAACTTTAAAACAGAATCCTTACTCTGAGATTGCATTGAGTAATTTAGATCTTCTGGTCCATGCCCGATTTAGGTATAAACCAAGGCAAAGGCCACTCTCACCTCCGAGGGCATAAGTAGGAAAGTGAGAGCGGGTCTGACGTGTCTTAAACCATTGTCGCTGAGAATGTTCTGCAGACAGTTCTTTCTAATGGCTGCATATATAGGGCAAAACAGAATGAAATGTGCCAGATCGTCTAATGCACCACAGCGACAGTGTTGGCTGGCTCCACACTTCCATATAAAGGTGCAATACGCTAACGGTAAAATATTAAGCCTCGTCCTGGTTAGTAAAATCTTATGCTGTAGATTGGTCACAAATATGAGGTACCCAGGAAGTCCCTTTGTGGGTCCAAATGGAACGTAAGTTCTAACCTGTGTGCTGAGTGTCATCTCATCTTCCCATTTATCTGCCAGGCAGGGCTAAATCCCAAGCTTTAGATTTTGTTGGGGAATCACAGCCAGCAATTTATGATTGTGAAAACAAGGACACAGACTGAGCTTGCGTAAAAAGGGTTTAAGATAAATGAGCCAGTCAACCTTACTCCAATGGGAGTAAATTAGTGATGAGGGTCTTAGTTAGATTCTCTCCATTATCCATCCAGAGGTCATGCCAGAATAAAATGGGTCTTGATTGAATCCTATCTGTTAGGTATATCAAGCCATTCTCCAGGAGTGAACTGTAGACTGAGGTGGACTGTGGGACTGAAAGTGATCATCTTAAGAAATCGTTTTCTGCCTTCTGGGGAGGGATTTGTCTTGGGAGGATAGCTCAGGGGCAATGTGCTCACCTCGGAAGCCAGATGACGTGGAGCAACACGGTCTCGATCCCTGGGTCCATGCTCAGGAACTCTGGTTATTAAGCGCGTTATAAATAACCAATTACAATAACAATTCAGTTTGTGTATCCCCATATTTTACACCTGTATGACCCGCCTGCCACTGCTTTACCTCGATAGATGGTCACCATGTGTTTAGTTGAATGATGCCTGATATTTTTAGAAAATCTAAAAATCCTTCCAGAGATCTATCTAATTTATATTACTGATTTCGCTACTTGGTTCTTCTAGGTTAATTTGATATTCAACCTTAATCCTAGATAGTCAAGTGATAACAGACCTCAAGTGGATGTCCATTTAGCAGATCCTTTGAGTGGGTTAACTCTTCATGAAGACACACTTTATTAAGCACTTTCTCGAATTCACTCTTAGTCTCTTATCTGTCATATAAGCCATGTGTCCATCAACAAGCAATTGGAGAGATGTAGGTATGGTTGCCATTAGGACCACATCATCTGAAAAACCTTTGTACTGGTAATTTCCTGCAGTAACACATTGGAACATCAGCCTTTAAGTCTAGCAGATGCTCTTCGAGTAAGTCAGTGTACAGACTGAATACGAGGGGACCATAAAACACCCTTGCCACACGCCCTTTCCCACTTTTATTTCAAAACTAAGCTTTCCCGTGTACCATAGCAGACCTTCAGCCTAGAGTTTTTAAGAAGGGCTTTGATCGTTCGCAGTAGGGACCCTGGCATGTCTATTTGACATAAAGATTTCCACAGGCAGTTCCTGTCTATGTGGTCAAAGGCATAACTCAAATCCATATTGGCCACGTAGTCAGGAACCCTCGAGATTTTGACATACCTGGCCAGAATCAGGCAGAGATTCAGGCCCTGAAAAATAGTTTCTGTCCCAGGCCTGAAAGCAAGTTGAATATGTGACAGTACATCACTGTCCTGCATGGATTCCTCAAGACTTTTTAGGAGAACTCCCGCAAAATGCTTTGATGAACAGTTGAGTAGCATGACTGGACTGTAGGGACATGGGTCCGCTATGTTCCCTTGTATGAATATAGGTACGATGGTACCCGTGCGCCAACTTTCTGCCAATATATTCATTGAAATAAGTGCATGGAAATTTACACCAAGACCGGTTTCCATATCTCAGGATGGCTTCAAAATATGTCATTTGGTACGCCATCAACCCCAGTGAATTTTTGGGCTATTATATCACATGCTGAACCTCTTCCACAGTAAACTTGCCCAACAATTCTGTTTGCCCCAGGTGACATTGCATTAATCTATCCGGACTGTCAGATTTTCAGAGATACAGACCTCCAAAATATGGATCTCTGGATGTTCCCTGACTCCTAGGTCCAGTGCTTTGGTGTTCCTTGACATGATTGACTAAATGTCCTTTGAATTATTTTAACCAGCCTCAGCAGAGACCCTGTCACAGCTCTTGTTTGTGATCTCTTCCCTTCTCTTTGCTAATTCTCCTTTGTAGTTGCATGAAATTTCTCTTATGATACTAATATTGGGATGCAAACTGACGTTTTAGGGCAAACATTAGATCTTTCCTTCTACCATTACAAGGCTAGGAAAGCCAATACCTCCACCAGTTAATAGTACTCTTTCTATCATTGCCAGGTACGCTTTGCCACAGTGCTTTATTATGCGGGAGAAAGCATCTATGATAACCTCTGGTTTGCTGTGAAGTTGTTAACAAATGGATAGCTCTTCTCTACAGGAACAGACGGTCAATGTTTGCAAGGAAGCCTTGTTTGCTGCTGCGCACCGAACTGCTCTAAAGCCTCATTTTGTCAAGTTGCTGGAATAGGCCAAAGAGTTCAGTGGAGGAGGAATCCCCTTTTCCCAGAACCAGGTGAGCACAAAAGGATTATGGTCACTTTCAATCCTCTGTATCATTTTAAAGCCTTGTAGGTTTACCCACCATTGTGCAAGTACCAGTATGTAGCCAATTATACTCTGAAATCACCCATTTACATAAGTTGAGTCAATATATAAAATCTCCAAGTCCTCAAATGGCAAATACAGAGTGAACATGAACACAAGAACAAAACCATCAACAGGCAAGTACTAGAGATTTGGACAGTCATATTCTAATGAAGGATCCTGTTGCGCCATAGGATAGAGATGCAGCAACTGTGATAAAGAAAACCACTTGGCAAATGTGTGTAAATCTGCACCAGTGAAGTGAGCTATGCATCCTAAAAGAGAATCCACAAGCCATGCCTGCAACATGAATAAGAGACCTTCTTCTCTACCTTTGGCTGCTAATAGTGACTCAGAATAATACATCTATGTGATGTTGGAGATGGTTGACTCACCGGGCAGTGATATTAGTGTATTAATAGGGGATCATCAGCCAAATTTGACATCAACATTGGAGCTACTTTAAGCAGCATGTGCATATCCAAATTCAGTAAGGAACCACTTAACCCACATAGGTGCCATCAGAACTGCATGTGTTTCAATTGGCTTTGATAAAGCCCTGCCGTAAATCACAGACAAATCTAAACTGTGCTTCAACACAAGGAAAAAAAGTTACATTCCTGCAAGGTAAAGTTCCAGGGACTAAGCTGTTGGGCATCTAAAACTATAGCAATGAATACTGTTTCAGTGATGTACACGATGAAACAGTCATACGCCAATGTCTCCAGGTTCCAATCACAATTCCAAGGAATGGGACAATAGAAAGTGTGATCAGTCACACTTTGTATTAAATAATCTGTATCCCAGTAACTCAACACCATCACTGTGTCACCATACATTTTAGGTTGGAAGAGAAATCAACAACGTACTCCTAAGTGACATGATCAAACCAGCCTCAGGCCCAACTCCATGGGTCTCACGTATAGTGGTTGTGCCCGTAAAGGACACTATATATGACTTACTCATCTGTGTTGACATGAGACAAGCTAACAAAGCAATAGAATGGGAAAGACACCCAAGCATGCATTTGGAGGAAATTATTAGTCTGCTTAATGGTGTGCAAATATTCTCAAATCCTTACCTTAGCAAAGGATTCCACCAAATAGAGTTGAATCCTCAATTAGTGTATAGCTCCACATTGTATACATACTTGGGTCTATATCGCTATAAGTACCTTAACTTTGGCATCTCATCTGCTGCTGAAATACTTCAAGATTGCATTGGAAAGGTCATCAAGCACAGCTGTAATTGTTTTAACTTCAGTGATAACATTTTAATATTTGCAGTGGCTTTAGAACAACGTGATCAGGCACTGTCACAAGTACATGTGGTTTTAGTATTAGCTGGCCTGACGCATCACATCGATTAGTTGCACAAAGCACACATCAAATCCTTTGGGCATGCATTTTCTCAAAAGGGCATGAGGTCTGATTCCAGCAAAATTTAGAAAAGGAGCCAAATGCATGTACCAGAAGTCCCGCCCCTATCTTGCCTATACACTGGGAACTGGAAATAGTGACAAGCACAACACCTGTAATGATGCCCATAACATGAAAAGCCTTTGAGACAAGGTATCCATTGAGAAAACCATTCTTTATGTATCCACAAAGAGCCGACCGCCTCTTGGGAGAGATCCCTGAAGAATATGTAAAGACGGATGAAAGATGGGGCTGGTGAAGTCTCATGAAGCAAGGTGACATGCCTAGAAGAGATGCCAATAGAGAAGGTGAATATACCATATACAATCTGATGATGAAGTAGAGGATCGAGTGACCCTTTTTGTGCAGAATGAAGATTGCACGTATAAAGAGCAAAGAAGAAAATGTAAGCCGTTTTATAATTGTACAGATGCAGTAACGCAAGGAGACCAAGTATTCATGAAGGCTGGCTATACGTAGTGAATAGACTGCAGGCGCTGCCACCAATGCATATTTTTGTATAGAATCTGGATGTTCAACATCGTATTTTAGCAAGCTGGTATCTCATGAGCAGAAGGGCTGAAAGTGTGACGCAGTAGATTAAAAACGGCTGCGGATAGAGGAAGAATCAAGAAGGCTTGTCTGGCCCAGTGTCAAGGGTTGAGGCAGCCAAGAATCTGGTTACATGGAAATATACAATGAACGTAAGAGCCGAGGCAAGTTCCTCTTCGGCATCCCGATTCAGATGGCCACCGCTATCCCCATGGCAACAAGAAACAACAGCATTGTTAAATTATTCACCACCGCAGGCCCGGATTGGTTCCAACACCTTCTTGACTGCTTCTGTTCCACTATATATGATGAGCATCACAGCCAGCAGGCGAAGTCGCACTACGAAGGCCTGGTGGATAGGTCTAAGACACTCTCTGCAGCTCTTCTGTGAGCCCTGCCTCATCAGGACAAAGGATCACTAGAGAGTGTAACACCAGGGACGCAAGATAGTTCCCCCCCCCCCTTGGCCGTGTCTCGTGGCCCAGAATCAGAAGACCAGATGATTAAGATAGCTGACGCTGTCACCAAGGCAACAGGAAACAACAACAGTGTTAAGTTATTCACTGCCGTATGGGCGGATTAGCTCTAACATCTTCCTGCCTGCTCCAGTTCCAGTATATACGATGAGTGTCACAGCTGTCAGGCAAAGCCATGCTGTGAAGGCTTGGTGGAAAGGCCCAAGACTCTCTCTGCAGCTCTCCGCTGCTCGCCGGTGATGCCACCTGCCACCAAACACAGCTCCTACCTGGTGGAAACCACAGGTAAGCCACTGGTCGCCTCCTCAGGTTTTCCCTGCTTACGTCTCTCCCTGCACACTGTGGCCCTGTCTATGCCCCACCATCTGGGCCATACTGACCGTATCACAACCCACCCCATGCCAGCCACCAGGCTTGCACGCCTCCGTGTACACACTCATCTGGTGGTCTTCACCTCCACACCAGTTCCCACCTGTATCTGTAAAAAAAACAGCTAGATTGCAGGTCCTTGACCCCTACCCCTGCTCCCACCGTGACCTACATCATGTTCACTATGCTACCAGCAGCCCGCCACCTGGCTTATCCCGCACACAAAACTACTGCTACATGTGTAGTTGGAAAGTGGCTGATCTTCCTCAGTGCCTCTCAGAGCAACCCGCCATTGACACCACGGCCGAAATCTTCTGCCACTCACCGCATGCTGGCCCCCACCCTCATGAATGCACCACCCTCACATAACCTGGCTACTAACACTGGGGCCTACAGCCCCACTCGCTCACTGCCTCCTGCTATCAACCACTCTGCCATGACGACCGACGCGAGACGAAACTGCTGCCATACCGGCACACCTATCTTCTCTAAGTCGCTGCTTGCTAACGGTGGCACAGTGCCTATGCCCAATAACGCTAGTGCCTTCCCCACGCCTACTGCGATTAGCACTTGCATGTTATTCGATATTGCTGGTGCCCTGCCAACAGCCACTGCTGCAATCTCCTCATCGATGCCTAATGATATGTTTCTGCCTAATGCTGCCAGCACTCCTTTTTTGCCTAAATGTGTTATGATGCCCAATGATCTGCTTATGCCTAAATCTGCTAGCCCTCCACTTTTGCCAAAAGTTGATAAGATTCCCAATGAAGTGCTTTTGCCTAATGATACCAGCACTTCTTTTTTGCCTAAAGCTGTTATGATGTCCTGTGATGTGATATGATATGATAGTTCATTTGTATAGCACCTATACACAATGTGTTTCAAAACGCTTCAAGGCAAGGGAGGGAACACAGGAAAAGTACAAACAGTGAACATTATTACAAGGCCTTGAACAATGAGAATGCGAGATGTACTATCGTACTCAGCCTGGTGACATTTCAGATAATGCAAGAGCTAAGACACAGATAAGGATGGAAGAGATGGGTAGGAAGGAAAAGGAAACAGACAGGCGTCTAACGTACTAGGCCTGGCGACATTTCTGATAGAGCCGGAGGATTACAAGAGGAGTGGGTGAGGGGGAGGAGAAGAAAGGAGAGGAACAAAACAAGCGACTATCGTACTAGTCCTGATGACATTTCAGATAGTGCTGGAGAGGAAGGGGGAGGAAGAGAAACGAGGGCATGGGTGGGAGACAAACAATGTAGGTATCATACTATGCCCGAGGACGATTCTGATAGAGTAAATGCATAGAGTAAAGAAGAGAAAGGGGGAGAGGAGAGAGGGAAAAGGAAGAAGGGGAGAAGAGGAAAGAACAGAGTGAGCAGTGAGAAAGAATGGAGAGGCAAGTTGGGAGGGACTAATGCAGTTGCTGAGTCAGTAATAACACAATGTTGCAGGGAACAGCAAATGCAAGACAGGATTCAGGATGAAAATGGCACAGCATGATACAAGAGTCAAAAGAGTCCATAATGTCAAAACCAAGCATTTGCACCAACACAGTGATGGCTGAGCAATAGTGTATCAAGACAAAACTCCTGCAATGGTATGATATAGGAGGGGGGCACAGGGAGAGGGCTAAGATGGATGGGAAGGCAGGATAGACAGGAGTAAGCCAAGGCAGGAAACACAAGCAAACAAGAAGGGTGTGGGGGTCCATGGGCCAAACAGGAATTGCCCTTTTCTTTGTCTGATGTTCGCTTCGGACACCCGGGCGAGAGACACCCTTGATCTAAGGGTTAAGAGACGGAAGGAAGAGGCAGGGCTAAGAAGGTGGGTAGTGGTTAGGCCAGGTGACCTAGACCCACTTGCACCTGCTCCCCATGTGCTTATGCCTAACACTGCTAGCCCTCTCTTTTCCCCCAGAAATTGTTAAGACACCCAATGATGCCAGCCCCCTCTTGCTGCCCAAGGATGCAACCATGCCTACTGAAACTAGTACCCTGTCTCTTGAGCACCCCTGGGATGCCGCTTAGTGCTGTTGGCACTAGTACATTACCCACTGCCCTAAGTATCCAACTAGAGCTTGAACTAATCACCTCCTCCTTGACCCAGAACGACAAAACCCCACATGTGCGCCGCACCAGCCTAGCACAGCACACCCCACTAAACTGTGCCATCATCAATGCCCACTCCCTCACTGCACATGCCCTTGACATACATGACCTTATCACCTTGCATAACCTTGGTCTCCTCATGATCACTGAAACCTGGCTCCATGAAGCCTCTGACTCAGCCCTCTCCCTAGCACTTCCCCTAGGATACACAAAATTCTGACAGGACCACCCATACTCGAAAGGAGGGGCTGTTGCCCTCATAGCCAAAGAGTCCATATCCATCAGAAAGGTTGATAGGACAATTCAGAACAATAGCGACTACCTGCTCCTCAAACTCAACTCCTGTACCATTTCCCTCCATCTTGTCCATCGTCCCCCAGGTCCCATAACTGACTTCCAGCCAGCCCCGACACATCTCCTATCCAACAACTTAAAAAAATCAACATAGGTCATCCTCTTAGGTGACCTCAACCTTGGCCTCAATGACCCCAAAGACTTGTCTGCGAAATCATTGGATAACGCGCTTGAAACTCTCGGGTTCAAACACACCTTCACTGACCCCACCAACATTCAGGGCCACATCCTAGACTGGCTAGCCCACCACAACTGCCCACTCACTATCAAAGCCAACTCCACCTCCCCTTGGACAGACCACCACGTCATTCTATTTGACATCCCCATTCCTAGGGGAGTGGAGCAGCCGGCTCTGCCTCTCCCTCCCGCCATGACTAGGAGTTCTCGCCAGCTCACCTCAGATAGGCTCCTACCTCACCTACGAGTGCCGGCTTTTCAGCCCCGCCTTCTCCAAAGATCCTGATGTACTCACCCATACTTACAACACTGCTATCAAATTAGCTGTGGGCTCCATTGCCCCTCTCACATCTCGGAAAGCTAAAGCCACAAGACACACCAATGCCTGGTTCACCCCTGAGTTGCAAGATCTCAGTTCCAAAATACATACAGCACTATCCCTCTGGCAAACAAATCACCTCGACTCAGCCAAACTAGAGTTTCGAAAGCTTGTCAAAGAATACAAAAAAGTAATCATCCAAGCCAAAGCCACCTCCTCCAACACAAGGATTCCCGATGCTAAATCAGATACTAAAGAGATCTTCTCCATCTTCAGGGATTTAGAAACACCTAAAAGACTATAACCAAAGATGAGGCTTGGTGCAAAGGTATACAATCAGCATGCTAAACAAACTAGACACCTTGCAAAGCAAAATTAAAGCCAGCCAACAATCTCTGATCCATCCCACCTTTACCCGCCCACTCCACAAAACCAGCGGGTCATCCTGTCTCTCTCCTTCAAGGAGGTCAATGAGGAGGATGTCATTGACCTCATAAATACTATCAAACCCTCACATTGTAAAGGGGACATCTGCCTGGCCTCCCTCATCAAAGATTGTGCCAGCACACTCGCACCCTTCCTTATGGCCTTCATTAATGCCTCCTTCGCTGCCGGATTGATCCCAGCCTGCCTCAAAGAAGCATGGGTTTGCCTCCCTCCTAAAGAAACCCTCACTTGACCCCACATCCCCCGGTAACTACAGGCCTATAACCACCATCCCATTCTTGCTAAAAATACTGGACAAAACAGCCTACATACAAGTCCAACAGTTCCTTGAAGCTAACAGCCTCCTTGGTCTCAGTCATTCTGGTTTTCGCCCCAACCATGGAACCGAAACAGCCTTACTTTACCTAAAAAACCAAATGGACGACATTCGGGACTCTGGTAAACCTGCCCTACTCCTCCTCTTGGACCTGTCAGCAGCTTTTGACATTGTACACCATAACATCCTCTGCCATCACCTGTCATCTACAGCTCCCTTTTCACCCGACGCTACAGCATGGATCACCTCATTACTGCAAGGCAGGGCCATGAGAGTCTTGCTACCCCCTGACATCATCCAACGCAGAGTCCCACAAGGCTCATGCATATCCCCCACTCTATACATCATCTTTACCAGATCACTCTTCAACATTCTGGATTAGTTAGGCATCACATATGCCAATTACGCTGACGCCACACGTCGTCCTCCCATTATCTGGTGATTATAACGGTGTGCAGTTATAATGTCGACTGCAAAAAGTCGAATGACAAAAATGGCAAAAACAATTGGCTGCATTTTTTTTCCTCGAATATCTCATTTTTTATTTTACATGATTTTTTTGCTTTCGTGCTTTTAAAAAAAGGGTTTAAAAAAACATTTCGAACAGAAATAAAAAAAGGACATTCGAAAAAAAAAAATTCAGACTTTTTTTTCAACATTTTTACTTTCAACATTCTGTAATTCGACATTATCACTATAAACCGATTATAACTATGACGCCAAGACCCTCAACGTCACCTGATCCCTGTTCAAAGCCTGGATGGCTGAGAATGGGTTGTGCTTGAACGAAGACAAGACAGAACTACTCCTGATTGGATCCACTGAAACTTTAAAGAAATTGGACAACCAATTCCTTTTCATCACGAATGACAACATCAAAATCACAGTATCTCAAGCTGTGAAAACCCTCTGAATTTACCTAGACTCTAAACTTTCCATATCAATGCAAGTGAACACCATGGCAACCTCCACTGCTAATCATGCTAAACTCCTCAATGCAGCTAGGCCCTTCCTGTCTAGGGATAATTGACTCAGCGTAGCAAGAGCTATAACGGGATCATAACTTGACAACTGCAATGTCCTCTTTGCTGTCACGTCAGAAATAAAAACTTGGAGAAGCTCCAATTCATCCAAAATAGTGTGTCCGTGCCACCATTGGCATTCCTATGAGTGACCATATATCTGCTGCCAGGAGACAGGCTCACTGGCTACCCATCAAAGATAGCGTCTTCTTTAAAACCTTGGCCCTAGCTTCCCATTCATTGCTGCCATGCAATGGAACTCCCTTCCACCCCACCTGAGAGCTGAAACCTCCCACCTAGCTTTCCTCAAAACCATCAAATCACTGCTATTTGCTTGATCTCAACAGCTGTTTGAGCTAAACGTACCCTATGCCATGCAATGCTCCACACGTTAATACTGAGCTGTAATCTGTATAATGTTTGCCACATGTTACACCTCTGTGTATGCTCCATGTAACTAAGTTGTTTCCTTGTAACAGCGCCTCGATGCGCCTTCGCTTTATACATTTTAAAATAAATAAATACATAAATAAATCCTGGACTGCAGCGACGTAAACTTCCCTCCCTGAGCAGCTTCCTGGTCCTCCGTTCCTCCTGGGATGGCTGAGCAACATCGTAAGTCCTTTGTCGTTTCTTATCTTGTTTTGTGATGGATAACTAGAATGCTCAGTCTAGTTACATGGAGTTCTCTCTATGGCTCTGCTCCGCCTACTCCTCCGAGTACTGATCCGATATGCTCCCTTTTGGTCACCCCTAATCTTATTTGTATCAGTATCTCAGAGACTCACATATTTACAAAGGTATATGGGGGTACTTGAGGGTTAGGATCTAGGAGATATGGATGTGTGTATGGAGTTGGGTGAGGGATGCCATACCGCATTCTCCGGAGAAGTTCTCCTTTGTCCCCAGAGGAGACGTCTCTTCCCATGAGATCCTCAAACTGAGTACCACCTACGGGGAGACTATCGTGTAGCGGACTCATCAGCATGGCGTCAGGGGAAATGACAACTTCCTGGGATTCAACACAGCGCAAATTAATTTTGTGCAATTATAGTTGCATTTTTGCTGCTGTCAATGTAGGATAATGAGGCCCAGCGTGTTAAAGTTCTCTAAAGATTTCTGCATAATTGCAAGTTGTCCACTTTTGAATTCACTGCAAATATTAAAGATTACTCCAGATACAAGCATTAGATGAAATGTACACAAGAAGGAAGTCGGGATCTTAAATCAATATGCATCTCGGGAAAGGAAATCACAGGTACATGTTCTGTATGCAAAAATGAAGATAAAGCAAGGAGGAGGCAACTGCAAACCAGGTAATTCTTTATTTCAATGAAGAGACCCCACAGTCATGAAAGCTGTGAATGGAGGATAGCACAGGGGCAACGTGCTGGTCTTGGAAGCAAGACCACACAGAGCAACAGAGATTTGAATCCCAGATCCAGGTTTAGGAACCAAACTCAGTTATGGTATTAGGCGTAATAAATAAATAAATAAATAAATAAATAAATAAATAAATAAACGCAGCCTTTTTTCAACCTCCAACTGCTACTCGTTCCAGGTTCCAACAACAAACCACCTCTCTTAAGATGCTATACAATCTTCCCCCACACAATAATAAACTACAACACACTTTAATACATTAAACAACCTCCTCTACATATTTGTAACACTTTAACTATACTGTGCAATTAACTATGATAAAACCTGTAAACCAAAAGAACACAGGTCTAAATGGCAATTCAAATGCAACAATAATAGAACATTAGCAACATCAAATTTAATTGATCAATAGCACAGAAGCAACCCACCCACAATGCATGATACATTTTTCCACCAACCCATTACATTGCGTACGATACAATGGCCTCACTACAAGTTTGGCAGTAGCCTTGCCGGTAAAACCGGCAGGCTGCCACCAAACGTGCAATTTTATTCCGGTGCCCGCAAATGGCCAATTACCGAGTCATTACGGCCCTGCCTGACCTGGTAATTGCCCATTTGCGGGCCCCGGAAAAAAGATGCTCACCATTGCCATTCAGCACTATAGGGCTGAATAGGAATGGGGAAGTTGGATACACCGGCACCCTTATAAACGGTGCCGGTGCATCCAACATGCTGTGCTCGCGTGTGCCTTTCTGCTCATCAGGTCCGACCTTGCGGGCAGAAAGGCACCCATGAGCACAACTCGTAGTTTGCAGGTCCGCAAACTACGTACCGGCATGCTTACGTGTACTGTAGTTACCGGACTGGCAAACTTGTAATTAGGCCCACATAAACCCCCATAGGCACACTGAAACTGCAAACCATTGTCTCTTATCACCTCAGATGGGTACTCTTCTCACCTAAAACATGTTCTATACACTTATTAATCTCGCCACTAGATAACCACTTGACCAACTTTACTTCTGCTCTCTTTGAGTAGTAATCAACCATTACTATCATGAACTTGATCTCGTTACCAAAGACACTGTACGGTCCAAAATCATGCACCCCAACTCGCTTCCATGCACCTTCTAGAGATATAATAATCACTCATTCCTGCTTGTGAACTTACATAATCTTGTCAGAATTCCAACACGCCCAGCACTCCTTCATTTTCCCCTCAAACATCACATCCATTCCAAGCCACCAATATTTATCTCTGAATTTCCTCTTTGTGCCCATTGTCACTGGATGTCCCTCATGGGCCTTCTCCATCAACGTTTCCTTTAAACATTCCAGAAAAACGAATCCTTGCCCTCTAAGCAGCTGCTCATCCTGCTCTGTGAGATCCTCCTGCACCTCCCAGAAAGCTCTGCATTCCTCCCTCACATCATTCTTCGCCGGCCATCTTTCTCTAGTCCACTTAATAACCTTGTTTAAAACCATGTCTGACACTAACCCACTTTTCCACTCCTCCTTCCCAATCACAGTATATAGATCTACAAATTCTTCCTCCAAATAAGCAACTACCTCTTCACACTTCTCTACTTTGTCTCCTTTTACACCCTCCAATGGTAATCTGGACAAATAATCTGTAATTTTATTCTCCACCCCAGCACGTGTTCCACTGCAAAATCATATTCTTGCACATCCTAGCAAACCTGGGCATCACACTTATCATCCCCTTTACATTCAATACCTCCACCGGGTTGTGGTCTTTCTGCACCACAAATGTCACCCCTAAATATACTTCCAAAAATACTGAATGCCCCACATACATGCAAACAGCTCTTTCTCAATAACCGAGTACCTACCTTCGGAATCTGTCACTGCCCTGAATGCAAGACATAGTATACTTTCACCACCCCCTCTTCCCTGAGACAGCACAGCCCCTAATCCCTTCACACTAGCATCAACTGTTATGATATGATAGGATACGTCATTTATAATGCGCTTAATACCAAGAGGTTTCTAAGCACGGACCCGGGGCTCAGACCTGCGTTGCTCCTGTCATCTTCCTTCCAAGGCGAGCACGTTGGCCCTGAGCTATCCTCCTGAGACGAGTATAGACAGACTTATCACCAATCTTAAATCCTCCTAGATTATTTGCATTACAAATTCCCTCGTTTATCACACTCACTGCTTCTTGGCAATCCTCATCCCAAACAAATTCAACTTCCTTCTTCACAGTCTCCTGAGTGGTTGGCTCAATTTGCCAAAGTTCTTTACAACCTCATTGTAAACCTCTGCCATCCCTAAAATACTCAAACCTCATCTCTTTTTTTTGGAATGGGTGCACCTCTGATGGCCGTCATCGTTTCTTCCTTAGGCCTATAACCTCCACTGTTTATTACATACCCAAAGTACTCAACCACCTTTGCTGCAATCCCTTTTGCCTACAAGTCTATCTGTCATGTGTCTCTGTCCAGGTTAATGAAAACCAATTTTCCTATTCTGAGCTATACCCCTTTCCTGAACTGCCTGTTGTTGTAAATCCAGTTTGAAACACATTTCCATTTGCTGTTTGTATTTTTCCTTTTGCATTGGCTTTCTGCCCAAAATTGATTCTCCTCATTTATTTCCACGTTGCCCTGATGTGCTGATTAGCAGTCTCCAAGCTTCCCTATCTCCTCAAGAGTAGCAACACAAATTTCTTTTAACTCTGTCCCATAGCAGCTGTGAGTAGCCGTGTGAGTAATAACCAAAATCCGATTCTGCCGTTTTGCTCCAAAAACAGTTTTTCACTTTCTTAGCAGGCCTCCCATCATGGAATGGTGGGCTTTTCTCAAAATCCAATTTTCTCTCTCTGTCCCTAGTCCTTGCCACTGCCTTCCATTCAAAGGAATCAGGTTAGCTAATGTTTGGGGGTGAGTGTTGCAGGGGGGAGTGCTAAACCATTCGGGTTATCTCTTTCAAAGAACTGCTCTTTTTCTGTGTTGCCATTAAAGATTGTGAGAATGTTAACAGTATATCTTCACTGAATTGTTTTGTAGAGATTAGTGCAATTGAGTAGCTCAACAGTAGTGGCTGTAAAATTGTTTGATTTTCCTTTTCCATTAAAACATACATTAATACATATCTTATTGCTACACACCCGCCTGATTCCTGGTCCATTGCAACATGGGTGTTTGTGGAAGTTGGGTACGAGATGGGTTGGAGGCCAGCTCAAATAAAGGAACCTGTGGTTTATTAAAAATAAAAGCTGCTTTCCTGTACGTCACATTCATTGTCAGGGAAGGAGTCCCTGGCTGCAGTGTGCTGTGTAATAAAACCGTGACAATATGGAGAACAACTATCCACCATCACCTCGATAGAAAAGCCACAATTCTTATCTGCCAACTAGGGCATTTCACCCGCGAGGACAAAGTCAGTGAATAAAGGAAGGGAAATGTGCACAAGAGCACACAGTGAACAGCTTTGAGTTTAACAGCATGCACTTAGGAAACAATGCACATGGACACTAAAACCCAGGATGAGCAAGTAGAGCGTGATAAGAATACAAATATATGAAAAGGGATGTGGGTAAGCATTTAGAAGCTCCTATGATTACACAGAAAGTGTGTAAGCTCCTTACTCCCAATTGCTGTTAGAGGTACTGTCGGCGCTAATCCCACATACAGGGCAAGCAACAACAGAATCTGTGAGCTAGCACCCTTGATGGTATTTTATAGGGTAACTTAAAGACAATACTCACACGGATGAGAAATACCACCTGAAATGTCAGCTAAATCCACGCACCCTGTTGATCAAAATGGGACCCAGAAAGGCTATAACAGCAAAGGGAGGATAACTTAATACATACGACTTCTTACAAGTGACAAGTAGGAATAGTGATTACAGAATAGTGAGGAAAACAGAGACATTTACACAGGAGCTGGCTAAAAAAGCACACCACACCTAACAATCAATGGCTAACAAAGGTTGAAGTGCAAAGGAAACCCGGAACAGACTCCAACAGACAATAAATGAACAGCAGCAGGGAAAACACAAATTTAAAGGGCAGCATCTCCCCCCCTCTCCACCCAAGGAAGGAAAGGCAAAATGGGGCACACTACTAAATCTAAAAAAAATCAAGGTTTTACTGCAGAATAGGGCAAAGACAAAGGAATAAAGAACACAGACAAACAGGGCTGGATAGAAAAAGGAAAGCACTGGGAAGTGCTGACTGGAAAACAAGGAAAACAAAGGGAATCTAGGAGGCAAAAATTACTAATAAGCACACTAAATGCGAAATCCAGGGGAAAGGGGACAAGAAAATAGAAACAAGGAACTAGACACCAAGCTAAGATTCAGGAACAAGGCACCAGTCGCAAACAGTAACACTGCATCAATGGCCAGTGCTGGACTGAAGCAAACAGAGGGTTTTAAAACTTGCTAATGAGCACACGCCTCAGGTGTGCTGCTTGATGCACCTGCCAGCCACGGGTGCTGCTCATCCTCCACCAGACCTTGTCCTCCAAGGGTAGAGATGAAGCAGTGGGCCAGGCATTCTGGGAAGCAAAGTATTTTGATTAAAGCAGCATACTGGCTGCCAAAAACCTGGAATGGATCCGGGAGAGAAGTAACATGGAACACAAATAATTTAGCGCTCCCAATTCACCACAGTACTGTCTCATTATGTTTGAAGGAAAGTCAAGTAGGGAATAAACCCCAAATCAGGCTCCCAAGTGGCGGGAACGGGAGCAAAGGGAGTGAATTGTGACAGAAGTATCCTCTGCAGCTCTCTGTACCATTATCACCCAGTCCTTTCCTCTGGAGCTGAAAACAGAAAAGAAATTGTATCCTAAAATTAGCATTCCCCTGTCCCCTGCACACTTTAATACAGTGTAGATAGTTTTCAGTAACAATTTTTTGTTAGTTCAGCAAGAATTGATCAGTTGAAATAAATATAATTCTGACTGGAGTCTTCAATGTTGGTGTAAGGCTTCTTTTTAATTATGTTGACCAGGGCCCAAAGTATTTTGGGGGAACCCCCCTTCTTCAGGGGCAAAACTGTAAATATAACAAGTTATCATTCAATTAGTACTCTATGTACATAGCCACAGTAAATTACTTCAGATATAAACATGGTCAATGTAGCTATTAAACAAGATCAGCAGATCTCACTTGCTTGCTAAACAATAGTGTCATGTTACGGAGAATTCTCCAGAATGGCTAATTTCCCTTACCTACTGAGCCCCTCAGCAGCTTTGCTGGATTTCTAGGATTCATTGTTTTCACCTGGTAAGAGTGTGAGTCTTTTTTTCCCACTCTTACATGTGTTTTGCTGTGTGTGTTTAAACATTTTTGTGTTCATAGACTGTGGATCCTCACCTACTCCATAGGCATCATCTTTTACTGTGTGTTACACAGCACCTCTAGTGCAGTGACACAAAGTTGTCTTTTTCAGACTTCCCACTTTAAACTCCATATTCTGGGACTGACTACTGTCTCCCAGAACATGTAAAGTTGCCATTGACTTTATTAGTCTTTTTAAATGCACAGACCCAGATCAACATCTTACATAGAGTATTGGAAAGGGTTAATAGTTATCGCTTTCTGTCTGTTTCTCATGGAACATTATTTTGTTCCCCTTTCTTTAAGATTTGGCTGGTGGCAGTGGTATCTACCATACATTTCCTAATGCGGTTTATTTTTATAGCCTTCGTACTGTTTTAGGCTATCTTGGTTGCCTCGAACTTAAATCGGCTGGACCCCATTTACTTTTATTTGGTTCCGGTTGGGTTTATTTGACATTTGTTTTTGTAAAGGTTTTCTCGTGTTTTACTCTGCGCGCCAAACAAGATTTGGTTCCTTTGTTCACCGTCCTTTGGCGGGCTTCTGCACAGAAGCCCTCCTTAGGTGCCTGAGAGTCTGGGGGACAGGATGTGAGGGAGGGGTTTTAGGCCCCCTGCACAGGGTTCCCTTGGAAACCCAAGTTGCACTCTGTTTTGATTGGCTAGGTGGCTGTCCTACCAGTACAGCCACCCTACTGTGTGTTTGACAGCCAGGCTCTGTGAGTGGGGGAAAACTGCATAAATAGCAGGTCTCTGGTACTAGGAAGGCAGAGTCGCCACTGGATCAAGAGAACCGAAGAGAATCTGAAAGAAGAGGACCACTACCACGACTGAACCTCCCGGTGAAGCCCTGCTGCGGGTCCAAATCTCCAAACTTCGACGACAGAGAAGATCTGCAAGGAATCCTCTTCCCTTGAACTGGTGGGACCAACCAGTTCGCCAAACACCAAGCAAGGCCTCCCTCTCCTGGTCAAATTTGCAGTGCATTGCTGCAGTGAACCGGATAGCCAGGAGGCCCAGACCCTGTTTAGGTTTTAAGGAGCAAACCTTTTATTCATTGCATTGCTCTGCTGCTGGTTTCTTCCTTGGGCAGTGCAGCACCCTCCAGTCTTCCTCCTTCGTGTCATTCCGACAGTCGCTTCAGGAACCGTGAGCCTGCAGGACCTGCCAGGAACTTCTGCCTCAGCTACAGCCTTCTTCTCCATTTAAGGTACTGTTCTAACCCGGTTGTTCGTTCCGTCCGACCGCTGTGAATGTGTTTGAAGTCTTTCGCCAATCCGAGGGCTTGTCCTTCTCTACTCTTTTAAATAACTTTTCCTTCGACCAACTTCGTTTTGAACTCTTGCCAAAGACTTAACCGAGGACTACATTGAACTGTGTGATCCTCTGCAAACACTCTGAACCATTAACATTGGCCCAGGCCTATTGATTTGAATCCTAGTTGTAGTAAGCCTTTTCTAAATTGCCCTGCCTACTTACTTGTTGGTGCTGTTTGATTTTGTATAACTTTGTCTTTCCCTCCCTTTTAAATTGCTGGAGTGACATTTTGCTCCCACTTTATTATGAGCTTAACTTGTCCAGAATTCATAGGGTGTTGTATAGTATATTAAGAGTGTGATTCTTCTGCTGCTTTACTCAGTGAATTGTTTTACAACTGATGTGTAAATAAATGTATATACTTTTACTCAGAAACCTTGAGTCAGTGTTTTTTTTAATGTTTTTAACCACAGTGATTAATTGCTGTCCTTTGTGTAACTTCTGATACTGCTCACTTTACTCTTGAGATAAGTCTGGCTGCTCAGCCATCGCTACCACTTTACTGTGTAATACAGGCTTGTACCAAAGGTGAATTTGTACTTGCACTTGTAGTCTTATTTGTGTGTGGTGTTCCCAAAGGGTACTGCGTCTGATTCTGCCTAATATGTCACAATCAAAACACTGAAGAAAAAAATGAAAGAAGCCATCTATGTGATTCAGATGACCCCCGTGCACAAACCATGTAAAGTAAATAGAGAAACCGGATCCCAATAAAAATGTTTTTTTTTAAAACACAGTGGTGTTGTAAAGTATGAGGAAAATAATATATCATTATGTCTCCATGCCAATGAATCAACAATGATTACACCCAACTGCACTGTTAAAAACAAGGAACCACATTATTGCCCTTTAAGACTCATTGACAACTATGCTACTCTCCCTCTGGATAGCCTTCTCCAGAAGGGCAGCCTGTTTGCCACCTTTGTTTCCCCTCTGCAACCAAATAATGTCAAAAAGATCTCAATTCTATCTTGGCTTTGACAATGTAGTTTTCTATCACCTGATGATCGATCTGTGTTTCAGAGCACAGAAGCAGTTAGTCTCATCACCTTTAAGCCTCTCAGTAGTCCTCTCTTGCCTTGAGCACTGTTTGTTATATTGGTATTTCTGGTTGTTAATACACTCTTGCCTTAGGTATTGCTTGTAGGTTTTTGGACGGTCTATGGTTTTCCCACCGTGTTTTTGGACTTTCTACAATCTCATGTGCTTATCAAGACAGTCACTTTGTTTCAACAGGTACAGCTTTTTTTGGTTTCATGTAGTCCGTTGTTCAAAAATACTGTTACTGCTGCTTTGACACGCAAGTGAGTGAAGTGGCCTGCAGTAAACACGCAGACAATGTGGGAGCACTCCAGAGTCACTTGCAAGCTGTGAACTTACCGGGTAAATTGATTATACTCTGCTCGGTGTTTGCAGGTCTTTGGTAATTGTGGCTCCTTGCAGTCGATGGACTGTCATGGCCACAGGCCCCAGAACACAAAAAACACACCATCTAGTGAAGGGGGCAATGGGTCACTTGACTCACTTATGTCCTTTTGGGACCCATAAGCACAGGGGCCCTGGTTGGACTCAGTCCTGGTGCCTTTTGCGTCAGGCTCATAAAGAGATGTGAGTAGGAACACTTTATTTCAGTGCAGGAATGCTTTTACTTTATTTCAGTGCAGGAGTGCTTTTATTTTGCAAGAACTTTCCAGTAGCTGAAAGGCTTTATTCCAGAGAACATCCTCATGTGCTGACTCATCGGGGGTGGTTCCCTAGGCCTGGTCTTCATGTGCTGACTCATGGGTGTGGCAGGGTGTGGCAGGCACGCTGAACCTGGTGGCTGTGGCTTCAGAAGCTCAGCTATATAAGCTGTTCCATCCTTAAGGCCGGTGCTTCGCGTTACTGTGTACTCGCGTCCAACGTGATGCTCACCGCTGCTTGGACCAGTTTACTTACCTTTGAAACCACGTGTTCTCCTGCATACTCACCTCGAGGATACCGGTGCTTCATCGCTTCATCTGCAGACTCATCCCCTGACAGTCAGACCCGAGCAACCTCACCCCCGGGAGGGCTGCTACCGTGCCCCAATGCCTCCGCAGAGACCAGGTGAGCGTAAAAGAACAAGAAGCCTCTTCGAATCTGTGGCCTGGGCGTTATGGAAACTTCTGAAACGGACCAGTTGGCCTGATTACTTGGAGAGTGACGGGCTGAAGTTCATGCCTCAAGATAGGCAATCAATGCCCTAAGGAGGGATCTAATTGTGAACCAGGAGCGGACAGATGAACTTGCAAGGCAAATGCTCCAGGCACAGGCAGGCCAGGTCCCAATGCCAGGGTATGCCCCTCCTGCTGTATTTCCACAGCCCATGCCAGTACAGGTGGTTCTTCCATGGGGGGGTTCCCGTGGCCCCACCAGAACACTTCAAAGGTGATCTGAATAAGTACACCATCTTTATGAATCAATGCCACCTACATTTCTTGTGCAGACCTGGGGCATTCCCCAATGATCAAGCGTGAGTGGCATTTGTACTCTCATATTTGAGAGGTAGTGCAGCGGATTGCTCAATACCCTTGGTCAACAGGATGATTCGAGACTTCAGGGGTTTCCAGCGTGAAATGGAGAAACTATTTGCACGGCATACTCAAGGGCGGGCTCTGGACAATGAACGGTTATCACTACGGCAGGGTAATCAATACTTACTAACATATATCACTTCCTTCAATCGTCTGATAGCACAAACTAACTGGCCAGACGAGAAAAGAACTACACTCTTTTACCGAGGCTTGCGAGGAGAATTTAAGAATGTATTAGCCCAAGTAGTAAATCCCCCGGAAAGATGTGCTGAATACATCGACCTGACAGTGCAGCTCGATCACAGATTGCAGGATCGGAAGATGGATTGGGCCAAGGCCAAGGGGTGGTCGGTCTGCGTGCGACCCTATGAGAGTAAAACCAAATCACATGATCAGTCCGAGCCAATGCAAATCAGAGGCTTGCGGAGTCCACTCACCAAGGCAGAAAGCAGCAGCTTTGTTTGTATTTTGGTAAGGCAGGTCATTATCTCAGAGAATGCCAGTGAAACCATCCAGGAAAAGAGTTGGAGCAACTGACAAGGGTGACAAAGAAGAAGGACTCAGGAAACTCCAACGCCCGCCAAGCGTAGAGGTCCACTTGTCGAGAGGTGAAAAGGAACCTATACAGACCTCACATCTAGTCAACATTGTGCTCCCGGTAAACCCCAAGCAGCTGTCAAAAATACATGACTTGGAGGCATACATAGACAGTGGGGCTGTGGGAAATTACATGGACCAAGATCTGGCTACCCGGATAGGCCTTCCTCTCTGACTGAAGCAGGTTTCGGAAAACATCACAGCAGTTACTGGATCTCAGCTATCATCCGGCCCAGTGACGCATTACACCGAGAAGGTCACGCTTCTGTGTCAGGACAGTCACCAAGGGGACATCACCTTCGATCTCATCGGCGCTCCTCAGTTCCAGATGATATTGAGAATGCCCTGGCTGGAGACCCACAATCCCAGGATTGACTGGCATAAACAAGGTCTGACCTTTCCCCACGACTGTGCTGACACATGATATAGCAAGAGATTCTCATTAAAAGGTCTTACCAACCCAGGTTTGTCGAAGAAAGAAACCATACTGGGCCTCACCAGTTCACTACCACCTGAATCCCTGGATTACCAAGAAGTCTTTCAAAAAGAGCAAGCAAACACCCTACATCAGCACAGACCGTATAACTGCCAAATTGATCTGGTACCTGGAGCTCAAGTTCCCTGCAGCCAGATATACTCCCTAACAGAACAGGAAAACCAGCATCTAAAAACCTACCTCGATCAGTATCTGGCAAATGGCTTCATTCGTCCATCCAAGTCCCCTGCATCCTCACCCCTCTTTTTTGTGCCTAAAAGGAGGTAGACCTGAGAACTTGCATTGACTACAGAGCACTTAACCAGATCACGGTAAAAAATGGTACCTGTTACCGCTTATCCCTGAGCTCTTGGATCAAGTCAAAAACGTTCAGATATATACAAAACTAGACTTACGAGGGGCCTACCATCTAGAAGGAGTAAAAAAAGGAGACGAGTGGAAGACGGCCTTTCGCACGAAATATGGCCTTTATGAATATCAGGTTATGCCCTTTGGACTATGTAATGCCCCAGCGGCGTTCCAATTTTTCATGAATTACATGCTCCACGAACTGTTGGATGTCTGCGCTCTTGTCTATATTGATGACATTCTTATCTATTCGACCACCAACGAGGACCATGTCAACCATGTCCGGGCAGATTTGGAGAAACTGCGGCAACACTGGCTATATGCCAAATTGGAGAAATGCTTCTTTCATGTGACAGAGGTAGAATTCCTCTACTTTATTCTCACACCATGGGGCATAGGCATGGACATGCGCAAAGTAGACGCTATCCTTAACTGGCTCTCACCGACATCCATAAAGGGAGTACAGAGTGTACTCGGGTTCGCATACTTTTATCGGCGGTTCATTCCCAGGTTCTCCCAGATCGTCCATCCAATTACCTCTTTACTACAGAAAAATAAACAATTTAATTGGTCCGCAGAGGCAGAGAAAGCCTTGCAGGAGCTAAAACTAGCATTCACCACAGCACCAATTATACGGCATCCTCAACCAGAACTATCATACGTAGTCGAAACTGATGCTTCCAACATAGCAATGGGAGCAGTCGTGTCACAACAAGACCCCGAAACAGGTCAGTTGCATCCAGTGACATTCTGGTCTCGCAAGTTTTCAGCCCCTGAATTGAATTATGCAATCACTGATAAAGAACTGCTAGCAATTAAGGCAGCATTCAAAGCCTGGAGACATTATCTTCTTGGAGCTAGACATAGAGTCACCATCAGCCCGGATCATCGCAATCTACAATATCTGAAGACTGCTAAAGTGCAATCTTTGCGCCAATTCCGCTGGGCTCCCTTCTCTGTGGAATACGACTTCGTCATCACCTATAGACCCAGAGTATGCAATGGAAAAGCGGACGCCCTGTCTCGCATGAGTGAGGGAGAAGACGCATTCACTACACCAGACCCCGTGGCCATTATCCCTGAAGGACGAATTCAAGGCACGATTGCTGCAACCACCACTCTAGACAACCTAATATCTGACCTGCAACACTTGATGAGTCCACCAGTGCAACAGGAATGGCTAAGGAAGGGAGTTCAGTATACGATCGTGGACAACCTATGGTTCTACCAAGGAGGATTGTACATCCCGGAGAAGAAATTACAGAATCATATAATTGCAAACTATCACAATTCATTAGTAGAAGGGCAAACCCAAGCTAAAATAAAGTAAAATTACTGGTGGACAACTTGGCGAAAGGACATTGTCCAGTTCATCGCAACCTGTGGCACCTGTACACTACACAAGTCCCAAAAACAAAGTCCTGCATGTCTGCTACGTCCTTTAGAAGTACCCCCAGTACCTTGGCATACGCTATCAATGGATTTTATTACAGACTTTCCCTCCTCTAACGGATACAATACCATCTTAGTCATCGTAGATCTGTTTTCCCAAATGGTCCCTTTTATTCCCCTGAAAGGTATCCCAACTGCTTCTACTCTGGTGACCGATTATCTACAAGCCATCACCCACAACCGACGGTCAGACCGAACAGACTAACCAACCCTCGACCAATACATAAGGTGTATGCTGCAACAAACCGAGGATACCTGGAAGGATATACTTAGGTTAGCAGAATACGCATATAACAATTCCATTCAAACCAGTACGGGACAAAGCCCATTCTACATAGTATACAGTCAACATCCAAGGACATCTGTTTTTGACCCACTCAAATCATTAGAAATGCCCGCTGTAATGACCTTACACAATACCATCACCCAGGTTTTTGCGTTACTGTGCACTCGCGTGCAACGTGACGCTCACCTCCGCTTGGACCAGTTTACTTACCTTTGAAACAAGGAGTTCTCCTGCATACTCACCTCAAGGAAACCGGTGCTTCATCACTTCATCTGCAGACTCATCTCCTGAAATCCAGTGATCTTGATCCTGACGAAGCAGCAACGCACTCCGCATCCACAAACTCAGACCCTGTGAAGAAGAAGAAAGACAAGGTTAGAACATCCACCCTAGGGCCACGCTGTATTTGAACACCCCACACCCTTTAGTTAACAACTTACCAGCTACTGTACCACTGCAGCTTTGTTCCTCATTCCCTCTGGCTGCTGCCTCGAGCTCCACAGCTTCTGCCTGGCTGGCAACATCACCTGCAAGGGAAGAAAGCAAAAGAGCAAACATCAAAAGTGGAACGGACAGCAATACATGACAACAAACTTTACAATACAACAAAAACAGACGAGGAAAGACAAATGCAAACAGGAACACTTACCTGATGTATAGTGGCTTAGTCGCAGCAGGACTGGACTACCATGTGCAAAGGACCAGTGAAGGAACTCGGTCCAGATCATACAAGTGCCCCTCCCAGAAGCAGCAGGATGAGTGCTCGCCAAAACAAATCATCAGGTGAGCTTTCCAGGGACAGCGCATGCCCCCGGTTGCCACGGTTTGGGAGAAGGGGTCTGGAAGGGGATCAGGCGCACAAGCTGGCAAACTCATGCCCCCTATTCTCCACGCAGGAGCATTCGCGAGCAGCATCACCTATTATCACCAGTCACCACATAAGCGCAGAGGGTGAAGTCGGACCCGAGCGACCTCACCCCTGGGAGGGTTGCAACCGTGCCCCAGAGCCTCCGCAGAGACCAGGTGAGCATAACATGGACATCCTCCTCTCGTCCTCCTCTAGTTACCCCACTGAGGAATTGAGCCTCTTCTGCTCCAGAGAGGGCCATGTGCAACACAGCCACCTGGATCCTTCCAAAGAGGGAACACTTCCCTTGCTATTGCTGCTTACTGCTGCGTGAACTCTGTACAACACATTTTCTTTTGGACAAGCATCTCTTCCTTGTGCTTGCCACTCCACAACCTCTGCAACAGAGACTTCTTTCCATTTCCCCTTTTTGAGTTAGGGAGGCATTAAGGTCTATGGGCTTGAGATTGTGTTTTATTCACATTTGTACCACAGGAGTTTAGGACTGATCGTACCCACATTTACGTGTTCAACAGGTGGAACAGTTAGATTATTGTGGCAACAAGTGATTAGAGAAACAAGAAAAAGGTAAATACTGTGTCTCGTCCCACTCATTCCTCTCAACTTCCTGAGTCTTCTCACCTCCCAGGTGATCCTCCTGCAGAGCACCGGCCCCAAGGTCAGGATCAGGAAGCATCTGCCCTTCCCTGGCCAGCTTGGGGGAGACTTTAGGTAAGGATTTGGTGAGGGATACATGGGATTCATCACACAACACACTTAATTAGATATTCAAAGGCAATGGGTTGGGAAACATTACATCTACCATCCACTCAGAGTAGCAGATATAAATGCTCAGGGTGTTCTATCTCTCCAAACCCACCTTATTGGCAGTAAATATCAGAGGACTCTAAAATTTGAGCTCGGGGAGCCATGTATTCACTCCCAGCATGGCAAATCTACAAGACAAGACTACAGGTGAGTTCCACTGGACAATTGTGTCAGGGAACAGTGGGCATACTTTAATTAAGGTTTACCTACTGCATTATCAAAGAGAGGTAGCAGTGAGATTAAAAGCACAGTAGGCATCATTTAGACGCCACGATTGCTTTTTTGCAGTGGGATAGTAATGAAAAGACATGGTGGAGTGGGGTGTCCAGTTTAAAGCAAGTTGAATAGGTCCCACATGCTGGGCCGCAAATAAAATATTTTCCTGCTTCCTCCTCTCCTCCTTGGAAGAGGACATGCACCAGAAACAAAGGCCATGGGATATGCATGTGTTCAAGTTAATGTACAACCACAATTTGAAACAGAGTGATGGTCATAGGAAGGACAGGCATACTCCATGGACATCTAAGCAGTGATCGAAGTTAGCGGGAACTGTCAGGAGTGGTGTTCCACTACTTTTATTTTTTACTGTTTAACAGCTCCACTACTTTTTGTAACCATTTTTACCATTCTGGAACGGTTGACAAAGTTAAAGCACACTTCTCCACTTTACCACCGGATATCAGTTATACCAAACTTAAATCTGTTTCAACTCGGGAGGACAGGATAGCTCAGCAGCAACGTGCTCGCCTTGGAAGCAAGATGACAGAGCAACACAGGTTCAATCCCCGGTCCGCGCTTAGAAACCTCTGTGTTATAAATAACCTATCATATCATAACTCAATTGGCTGTCAACCAGCATGACTTCATCCCTTGAAAAATGTGTTGCACGTTGCTCCATTCCTGCCTATTCTGTCCCTGTCGCAGTCACCGTTCCACTACCTTATTTGAACACTTCTACCACTGCATCTAAAGTATTGTTGACATGAAGCCTATATCACTATTTTAGGTCATCGAGGGAGGTGTAAGAGCTAAACATGCACATCCACTACTAGCAGGGGGTTAACTGTTTAAGATAATCCACTTGGAACCTGCAGCTACAACAGGGGAGGAACAGTTATGTTAAAGTGTAGTGTTCATTAGACCTGAGACATTTTAATTCAACGGAGAAGGAAAAAATTCATTAGTAGAAGGGCAAACCCAAGCTAAAATAAAGTAAAATTACTGGTGGACAACTTGGCGAAAGGACATTGTCCAGTTCATCGCAACCTGTGGCACCTGTACACTACACAAGTCCCAAAAACAAAGTCCTGCATGTCTGCTACGTCCTTTAGAAGTACCCCCAGTACCTTGGCATACGCTATCAATGGATTTTATTACAGACTTTCCCTCCTCTAACGGATACAATACCATCTTAGTCATCGTAGATCTGTTTTCCCAAATGGTCCCTTTTATTCCCCTGAAAGGTATCCCAACTGCTTCTACTCTGGTGACCGATTATCTACAAGCCATCACCCACAACCGACGGTCAGACCGAACAGACTAACCAACCCTCGACCAATACATAAGGTGTATGCTGCAACAAACCGAGGATACCTGGAAGGATATACTTAGGTTAGCAGAATACGCATATAACAATTCCATTCAAACCAGTACGGGACAAAGCCCATTCTACATAGTATACAGTCAACATCCAAGGACATCTGTTTTTGACCCACTCAAATCATTAGAAATGCCTGCTGTAATGACCTTACACAATACCATCACCCAGGTTTTTGCGTTACTGTGCACTCGCGTGCAACGTGACGCTCACCTCCGCTTGGACCAGTTTACTTACCTTTGAAACAAGGAGTTCTCCTGCATACTCACCTCAAGGAAACCGGTGCTTCATCACTTCATCTGCAGACTCATCTCCTGAAATCCAGTGATCTTGATCCTGACGCAGCAGCAACGCACTCCGCATCCACAAACTCAGACCCTGTGAAGAAGAAGAAAGACAAGGTTAGAACATCCACCCTAGGGCCACGCTGTATTTGAACACCCCACACCCTTTAGTTAACAACTTACCAGCTACTGTACCACTGCAGCTTTGTTCCTCATTCCCTCTGGCTGCTGCCTCGAGCTCCACAGCTTCTGCCTGGCTGGCAACATCACCTGCAAGGGAAGAAAGCAAAAGAGCAAACATCAAAAGTGGAACGGACAGCAATACATGACAACAAACTTTACAATACAACAAAAACAGACGAGGAAAGACAAATGCAAACAGGAACACTTACCTGATGTATAGTGGCTTAGTCGCAGCAGGACTGGACTACCATGTGCAAAGGACCAGTGAAGGAACTCGGTCCAGATCATACAAGTGCCCCTCCCAGAAGCAGCAGGATGAGTGCTCGCCAAAACAAATCATCAGGTGAGCTTTCCAGGGACAGCGCATGCCCCCGGTTGCCACGGTTTGGGAGAAGGGGTCTGGAAGGGGATCAGGCGCACAAGCTGGCAAACTCATGCCCCCTATTCTCCACGCAGGAGCATTCGCGAGCAGCATCACCTATTATCACCAGTCACCACATAAGCGCAGAGGGTGAAGTCGGACCCGAGCGACCTCACCCCTGGGAGGGTTGCAACCGTGCCCCAGAGCCTCCGCAGAGACCAGGTGAGCATAACATGGACATCCTCCTCTAGTTACCCCACTGAGGAATTGAGCCTCTTCTGCTCCAGAGAGGGCCATGTGCAACACAGCCACCTGGATCCTTCCAAAGAGGGAACACTTCCCTTGCTATTGCTGCTTACTGCTGCGTGAACTCTGTACAACACATTTTCTTTTGGACAAGCATCTCTTCCTTGTGCTTGCCACTCCACAACCTCTGCAACAGAGACTTCTTTCCATTTCCCCTTTTTGAGTTAGGGAGGCATTAAGGTCTATGGGCTTGAGATTGTGTTTTATTCACATTTGTACCACAGGAGTTTAGGACTGATCGTACCCACATTTACGTGTTCAACAGGTGGAACAGTTAGATTATTGTGGCAACAAGTGATTAGAGAAACAAGAAAAAGGTAAATACTGTGTCTCGTCCCACTCATTCCTCTCAACTTCCTGAGTCTTCTCACCTCCCAGGTGATCCTCCTGCAGAGCACCGGCCCCAAGGTCAGGATCAGGAAGCATCTGCCCTTCCCTGGCCAGCTTGGGGGAGACTTTAGGTAAGGATTTGGTGAGGGATACATGGGATTCATCACACAACACACTTAATTAGATATTCAAAGGCAATGGGTTGGGAAACATTACATCTACCATCCACTCAGAGTAGCAGATATAAATGCTCAGGGTGTTCTATCTCTCCAAACCCACCTTATTGGCAGTAAATATCAGAGGACTCTAAAATTTGAGCTCGGGGAGCCATGTATTCACTCCCAGCATGGCAAATCTACAAGACAAGACTACAGGTGAGTTCCACTGGACAATTGTGTCAGGGAACAGTGGGCATACTTTAATTAAGGTTTACCTACTGCATTATCAAAGAGAGGTAGCAGTGAGATTAAAAGCACAGTAGGCATCATTTAGACGCCACGATTGCTTTTTTGCAGTGGGATAGTAATGAAAAGACATGGTGGAGTGGGGTGTCCAGTTTAAAGCAAGTTGAATAGGTCCCACATGCTGGGCCGCAAATAAAATATTTTCCTGCTTCCTCCTCTCCTCCTTGGAAGAGGACATGCACCAGAAACAAAGGCCATGGGATATGCATGTGTTCAAGTTAATGTACAACCACAATTTGAAACAGAGTGATGGTCATAGGAAGGACAGGCATACTCCATGGACATCTAAGCAGTGATCGAAGTTAGCGGGAACTGTCAGGAGTGGTGTTCCACTACTTTTATTTTTTACTGTTTAACAGCTCCACTACTTTTTGTAACCATTTTTACCATTCTGGAACGGTTGACAAAGTTAAAGCACACTTCTCCACTTTACCACCGGATATCAGTTATACCAAACTTAAATCTGTTTCAACTCGGGAGGACAGGATAGCTCAGCAGCAACGTGCTCGCCTTGGAAGCAAGATGACAGAGCAACACAGGTTCAATCCCCGGTCCGCGCTTAGAAACCTCTGTGTTATAAATAACCTATCATATCATAACTCAATTGGCTGTCAACCAGCATGACTTCATCCCTTGAAAAATGTGTTGCACGTTGCTCCATTCCTGCCTATTCTGTCCCTGTCGCAGTCACCGTTCCACTACCTTATTTGAACACTTCTACCACTGCATCTAAAGTATTGTTGACATGAAGCCTATATCACTATTTTAGGTCATCGAGGGAGGTGTAAGAGCTAAACATGCACATCCACTACTAGCAGGGGGTTAACTGTTTAAGATAATCCACTTGGAACCTGCAGCTACAACAGGGGAGGAACAGTTATGTTAAAGTGTAGTGTTCATTAGACCTGAGACATTTTAATTCAACGGAGAAGGAAAAAAGATGGGCATATGTTTTGAACCCTTGTCTGTCAGGAATTGAATACAGTGACCTTACTGAAGAGATGGCAAACGTATCAAATGCTTATGCAAAAACGAGGAGAAGCCACGAGCAAACAGCAAAGTGAAGCATTGCTCATGACTTGAGCACCTCATTGGAAATCTCAGGTTTCCAACCTCATCCTTTATCAACAAATAAGGGAAAAGAACACAATCCTGCATCTTTGGAAATGCTGATGAGACAATGGGGCCACTAATAACTGGGACACCCAGTCCTGTGACACCCATGAAGAGGCAGATCAGTTAAAATGAGAAATGTATAAACATACCAGGAGATTAGAGGAGAGAGTGGTATGCTTCAAGCATACAGAATTGCAAGTCGATGCATTCCAACAGAAAGTAAGGTACTAGTGCAGACGGAATACAACATATTTCTCAAGGTTCCCAGAGAAGATGGTGGAAACATTGCTCCACAAAATACTGAAGGTAGATCATGTGTGGCTGCTAGAATTGCAATGAGCAAAATGGTAAAGCGGAAGTACCCAAAACAGAATGCCAAACCTCAATTTTTCATATTTATTTTTGAGACACAAACACATATGGAAAACACTGAGGGCAGCAAAGAAGGCAAACCCATTTGTTTGGCATTATGCACTTAAGGCACAGGAATTTCCCCAGCAAGATAATGGATAAGAAAAACATATTCCAGGAGATGAGACAATATGGTGATGTCCATGGCCAGCACTAAAGAAGACCAGTAGCCACTGGATGTTGCATAGCATATTGGATGGCATGATATGTTCAGATGGAGAAAGCACACATAGGATAGTATGCCCCCTAGAAGGGGAATGATATCTCCTAAGCCCACAACAATGAAGGAGAGTGAAACATAGGACACCAGAGAGAAGATGAGGTGATAAAATAACTACAGGAAGGAATGTCCATTCATTGCTAAAGGCCCTGGTAATGTACAAGTAACATTCATTTGACACATTTCACCCTCTCTTTTTCCCAAGCACCCAAGGAATTTCAGTGCATTCCCATAGTATAAGAAACAATAATGTGGTATGAGTGAGGCATTTGAGAGTGAAACATTGCAGTTTTCTAGCAAATGATATTTCGGAATCAAAGGCTCAGAAGAATGGCGGGTTAGTTGGAATTCGAAAGAGTTGAAGTTAAAATGTTGGTCCCCGAAGGGCAACGGACGTGTCAGGAATTTAATTGCGGAGAGAAGGTAATAGAAATTATAGAAAGAGCCAGAGTTGAGACCTAAGTGTGGAGCAGCACAAACACACTCTCTATTTCTCAGGATGAAAGGGGGTGGCTAAGGGAGTTGACCGCTTTAGAGACAAAGGGCCTGATCACGAGTTGGACAGTATCCGGGCTGGGTTACTGGCCAACTATATTAGCATTAGCACCCACAGGTCCAGGGGTATTAATGCCGGATCACGGGTTGGGTGCTAACTGTTAATCCCCATTACCCAATGGGTCCTTTCAGTGCAATTACTGTGTGTAATACTGCCGGCAGTAATTGCACCAACAATGGAAATCTTTTTGCCATGTTTACCCCCACCTCTGGGGTTAAACACGACAGACTTGTGATAGGGTCAGCCCTTAAATGTGGCGGTAACACTGGTACCACCAAATTTAAGGGCTACCGCCCAACTTGTGATGAGGCCCTTAAAGACTTATGGCAAGTAGCTGGGAGTTGAGGCATCACTATATCCTCGAAATAGTTTAGGAACTAGATCATTTTATGGAATAAGAAGGAAGGAAAATAAAAAAACACAAACTTTTTGGGACAAATATGTTGAAATAACAAGGTGGATAGGTCTGCCATACACCTCCACAAGTAGAACTGGAGAGATGGGGCTGACTAGCCCAATCCAGACCATAATGTGGAAGGGTGTAGAGAGATGGGAGAGAGCATGAGTTCAGGGTCACCATTCCAGGAAAGCAAAGAAGGGTAGTCTCATCTGTGCTGGAATCTGCTTTCCTTTTTTGTTTGGAATATAAATAAGCAAAGGATTGGCAGACCTCTCATGATGTCAGGAAGCCAGAGGAGCAGGAGTGTGGAAACAATGCTAGGACCTGCATACTTATGTATGTAAAGTTCATAAAGTTGCTTTTGTTGTTAAAGAAACTTATGAGTATGTTAAAAAATGTGGAGGCATGTGAAGCTGGGTATATACTTTGAATTGAATTCATAATTTATTTTATCAAAATAGATCTTCTCCCCCATTTCTCCCCCTTGTTTGCTTGTAGATCGCTTGCTGCCAATTGCCCACTCTCACCCTCCCCTGTTAGCCCCCTGCTCCTTTTTTCTCTGCTTCCCTCACTGTGTTCCCCCCCCCCCTATGGTTATAAAGTGCTTCATTGCTTCCCGAAGCTAGGTCTGCAATCTATAAAGAACCTTCTATTGATAATAATAACAGTAATAATACAAATTAAAGTGGAAATAATAGGGACAAAATATTGAACCCGAAATAGGATGGTTCAACTCACAGTTATTACACTGAATCCGTTTGACACTTATTTGAAAGAGAAGATAGATGGAACTTGATGCAGGACACAGGGAAAAGAGCAAGCAATCACTAGTGAGTGTGATTGAAAACATTTGTCTCTTGAAAACATGAATTGGCCAACCGTTGGTTTTTATCAAAATAAGAACCTGCATTGAGAAATACTGCGACAAAAGTCATGGAAAGAATACAATGCCAATATCCTGTACATTGGACAAAGTCACAAGATCCTCCACTCTGAAGCTCCATCGTAAGTGATTAGTCTTAAATGATCACAAGCATTTGATGTAATGGTGAGTGTCAATCTTCGTAAATGATTGCATACAAGTTGATTAATCCACATGGGCAAGCCTTTGTTGAAAATAGCAGCTCTCCTGATATGTTTTACAGGTGAAGAAACCACACTAGGGCTTCTACATATGGAACCAATGGCAGGCAGAACTAAAATGGGGTTTGAGAAGAAAATGTTTGTACTTTCCTAGCTGCTGTGAAAGGAGCAAAACCCAAGCCTTGAAGATCCAAGTTGATGAATTTTTCTTTAACATTAACATACTTAGGAAATTTCAGGGCTTTGGAGTTTTCTCTAACAAGATCTCAGTCTCAAATGTGAATCGGATATGTCACAAGAAAGTAGTAAAGCGTGTTTGTGTGTTGTCACCAAGATTCTAAGTTTGTGGTAGCAGGTCAATCAAAAATCTTTGGCTTAAAAGTGAGGGGAAGTATCAGTAACACAAAGTAAAAAGCTGACAGAGTAATTATCTGGAGTAAGAACTGAATAATATACATTTAAACATGTATAGGCCTGATTTACTAAATGCAACTTTTTTTGTGCATAAGTTGTAGCACAAGCCATTTAGTCGTACGTGCAGTGTAAGTTATGCCCAAATCGGCAAATTCACTAAGTCAGACATGGAAATTCAGCGTTTCACAAACAATGCACAAAATTGGATGCAATTCAATAATGATTCACTAAGAAAAAGTATGACCATAAACACCCCACATAACTACCATCGGCGGAGCACACGCCTGCTTAAGTGAATGCGTCAAGAGAAACTGAAGTCAAATATCAGGAATATGTGCATATACCACCTGTACACCCACATACTTTCACCAAACATCCCTGCCGTCAACATGGGAATCCACAAATTTACCTGCATCGTGCACCATACTTACACTACGAACCTCATGGTAAAACGTATGACACACCACACACATCTCCCAACATCCACCTACGCTTAGTAACTACCTTCAAATGCACACCTTTTGTCTGTGACACTCGATGCGACTCACAATGCCCCTGTTATGCCCCACAAAACACGATAACACCCACCAACACAACAACAAATGATCGGGCACTCCCACTGACACCGCCACACAAGTGGACAGCCACACCTGCCAAAAACAGACACAAACACACTGACATGTCCACAAATCACCAGACACAACCACAGATGCCCACACCAAATGACCAAGAAAGGGAGAAAGCAAACAGAAAGTACAGCACTGGTGCATGCACATTATCTGCCAGACATAATGACCCAGGCATTATGCCATGGTATGGTGGAACATATGCCAGATGCCACATACAAACCATGCATGACAGACACAGCACCCACAGGAAACACAATTCACCCAGTGACACAGCCACATTCCAAAACATACCAACACAGAAACATGCAGAACATATTGTAATGAATCTGAAGATATCATCACTCCTTTCCAGGGGGGTGGCCTCCTCCCATGTGGCCAGGGGACATCAGTCGCTAACTGATTCTGACCCTTGGGGTAGCTATATGAGGGAAGACCGCATGGGGAAGGCGAAAATTAGAGGGATGACCCGTGATCATCAGATGAAAACACATATCCTGTTTCCCTTTTAGAGATATCCTCTCAATTCCTGACGCCTTTATGGCATACTCTGGTAGACCCATTCAATAAACCATAAAACCTACTAATAACATATTGCAGTATTCGGGGAATGATATACCAAAAAATGCGTATTATTCCTGTCTATATGGAAACACTGGGATAAGGAGGCTGAATGGAGTAATGAAGATCAGCCAGGGAAGCCGAGAAGCCCAGCACGTGCATTAGTGATTGCAAGCTCATGATAGGTGCCAGGACATTTAAAACTCAAAACCATCATAAAGCAGGACGATGCTGTCAGAAGGAGACACATCCTCTTGGTGCTGACTAAGGGACCACTGAGTCGCAGAGGGGATCGTGGAGCTAGAAGACTCAGGAAATCAACAGAGAAAGAAGGACTGCAGAAGCAGGTTTGCTGTGCTAGGATAAAGATGAATCTTCCCAACAGTTACAGGAACCTGAAAGAAGTTCCAATGCTGCCCGAACATGCAGAGGTGCTAAACAGCAAAACGGGATCCACTTAGGATGAGGTATGAAGCGAGCTGAAACCGGTGAGCCTGTGAAGTGGAGATGGGATGCCAGAGAGCTGCTTTATGTTTACTGCGAGAAGACCGAAGAGAGCCATGAAAAGCCGGTGAGTCCTAGGAAGGGAAGCTGGAACACCGGGGCACTTCGGCAATGCTATCAAGGAAAGAAAAGAGAAAGCAAAGTGAATGAAAGGGATTTAAGGGATTTGAGATCCAATATTTCAAAAGGAAGAATACCAGAAATGAATGTAAGAAATAAGAACTGTCAAGTTTGTGAAAGTGAATCACATGAGAAGGTCTTGGCAGGAGAGTATACCAGGCAAAGTTAAGTTTGTAAGTGTGTGAAAGTGAATCACATGAGAACGCCCTGGCAGGAGAGTGTACCAGACAAAGTCAAGTTTGCAAATGTAAAAAGTGAACCACATGGAAAGGCCTGCAGGAAAATTTTACCAGGAAAAGATACATTTGTGAGTCAAATTGCATTAAGTGTGGAAAGACCATGGCAGAGTAGTATGCCAGGTGTCCTGTGAGGCCGGAGTCCATGTTCAAGTTGTTTTGCTTTCAAGTTGTTTTGTTGAATAAAGAATCCCAAGGAAGACTCATATCCTTAGGATTGTGAATGTTTGGAAAGACTTGGAGGAGGGAGACATTCTTCATAGAAATGGCTTGTAACACCAAGATGAAGGAGATATCCTCTTGAGCTATTAGGAACTTTGATTGTCTTGTTGGTCTTTCTTATTGGTGAAGAGAAATCTGGGGAAGGCAGCCATTCCCTGGAACTGAATAATATCCATTGGGAAATGTTGTGTTGGAGTTACACCTTTATTTTGAACATTTGTGCATTTCCAAGGCCAAACAAATTACCCATAACTCCTTAGAGTTACTTTCAGAATGTGAGTGCTAGGATAAGATTTTTGACACAGGAAATTTTTCTCTTGGACATCTTGACACAGAACAGACCCTTACTTTTGGTTGAGGTAGGAACATACCAAGTAGGATAATTAGGGATTTTCCAAACCCCTTTTACTTTGAATAAAGGTTTGTGACCACAATCATGAGTTATCTGTGTCCTTCTCTCATTTCTGGCTCCTCACAGTACACACCAACCACACTACACATGCTACCCATCAGGAACACATGGCTCCCTCAATCAGCACACAAGGAACACAATAGGAATGTCACATGAAAGCCCCAACATCTATGCACAGACGCAAGAGATGCATCACGCATGGCAAGTACCAAACAAGTGGATGGCACACACATCTGAATCAGTGTCAAACACTAACACCATTCACAGATTCAAACACCAACACCATTCACAAAAAATAAATATAGCAAATCGCAAGTGGCCACAATTTCTCCATATGCTGTAGTGTCCAGCAAGGTGGAAGCTGCTAAGTAGGTCCAACCCAAGATGAACTTCATCAAATGTGAGATGAACCTGATGGTGGAGTTCATCCATAATCACCTGACCCACATACTCTGGATGTTTGGACATTGCACAATGCAGAGCGGGCAACACTCACACTGGCTCAGGCTCACAGAGCAGGTCCACGCCCAGGGCATCAAGCAGCACACCTGGGAAGCACTAAAAAAGAAGTGGTTGAACGAGAAGTGGAGGGTCAAAGTGAAGTACAACCAGTACCACCTGGCACACGCTTCCGAGGAATACCACAAGGCTCCGAGTTGCACCCGATGCCCAGGGAGGAGAAAACCATGAGCCTGATCCTGGAAGAGGTGTGCACTGGCCTATGAGGCGCTGTGACAGGCACAAACTTTCATTGTTAGCACACTTCCTATGAACACCGACACGATCCATGTCCGAGAGACACACGGAGCACCAAACAATCCATGAAACTGTCTGAAAAGCAACACAGTATGTACACACATAGGCCACAACCCATTCACATTGTAAATATGCAACATCGCTTTAAAGCACGAAGTATACGCCACAGCAATAATGCCCCAAATGGGCCCAGACACACACATCCACAGAACACCCATAAACATCACACACACAAGTTGCCATACCACACAGTGCATCACACCACCAATGGCACACATTTCTCAGACTTCACAGAAGAAAACAAACCCAGTCAGGACATGCCTGTGACCATGGAAGGGAGAATAGCACCACACCACATCTGCTACATGTGCACTGGCACCAAGTAACAGGATCCATGCCAGCACTGCATGTGCACCGACACCCCCAACAACCGTTTGACGCAAAGCCACATGCATACCAGCAACACAATTACCACCTGCAATGCACAATCACCCACACAGATAGACATGCAATGAATCACATGGTAGTCCCCATACTAACAGACACGTACACCTCACACATCACCACCTTGTACATACATGCAACACCAATCACCAATGGCCACAGGAATACGTTCACCGGCTTAATTCATACATGGCCACCAACAGTTGGTCGACGTTTGGGGAAGATGCATCAGGGCGACTTGAATACCAACACAGAGACACATGTCACATCACAAATGACACATATCACCACAAATCATATCAATGCCATGGACTGGCATGTCTACTTTGTGTTCCACTTCGTGTCCATGATGATGGAGGAAGGGACCCCTGTAAAATGCTCTGACAGCAGTGAGGAGTGAGGACAACACCTGGCTGACCAGAGCTCACCTACACAGGAAGCCCAGCAGGAGGAGGACTGGGAGGACCACATCTCCCTCACACAGGAGGTGTGCCGTGCAGAGTCGTCAGCAGAACAAATGTGCATGGGTCTCCAAATAACTCCTCTTGCAGAGGAGGTAATGCCAGAGGTGCTGGCAGAGGACAGAATGCCCTTTGCGAAGGTGGAGGTATATGAGGGTGACACCAGCAGCAGAGACTCCACGCATGTTACCTCTCCCACCATCACTCCCAACTAATGATAATGATGATAATGATGTGTTATTTATATAGTGACTTAATCCAAAGCGCTTTACAGAGCACATATTTACATACAATATCACCCAACCGAAATTGGTACTCATTTATCTACCTCGGAAGGATGAAAGGCTGAGTTGGCCTTGCCGGGATTCGAACCTGTGACCTGCAGATCACGCTCAGATCGCAGCAGCGAGCACTCAACCCGCTGAGCTATCTTACCGGCTAGGTGGCTCACCCAAGCACATAGGCGCAAGCCACTGCATTCCTCAGAGCTCACCCTCAGGCTCCACCACCACAGCCTTTGGGACCATCAAGGGTGGAGCAACTTTAGTGACTGTGCAAGTTCATGCAGTATCAGCGACTCATTGACACCATGGCTGAGGTTAGACACAGAATTTCAGTGGAGCTCACAGGTGTGTCCAGTCACCTGAATAACATTGACTAAACGGGCAAAGAGAAAAAAGGAACATACTCCTCCACCTTACTGCCCAGCCCCACACGCATGCCAAACGTGCCACCAAATCCTGAACACCCACCATTGAGCACAGCACCAACACAAACGCCCCTGCTCATCACCCACTGTCCCTTGTACAGCACCACCCACATGCACCGAGAATGTGTATGTACCACACTTAATAAAGCACAAGTTCACTACCAACTTGTTTGTTGTCACTTGCATGACACAGAAACATGGGCTGTGCATGTGTGAAGGGAACTTGTGACTGTGAGTGGAGGCCAGGGAAGAGACACACTGTGCACATGTTCACACCTCTACACATGTCTATTGCGCATATATCACCAGACACATCCACTGCCACATCGGCAAATGACCATGTACCCTTCACTATCAACTTCAATTGGCATTTGTCCATCCAACTCATCCATGCATCAGTCTAGTGACATCCTAGCCTGAGCGGCATTGCAGTCAAATCCCACATGTGCCACACATACCTGTACCAGGACCATGATGTGTGTGCTGACATTGAGATGCTGGTCATGCCCTGTATGAAAAACGCCCATGCAAAATATATAGCGCTGAAGTAACACATACATGTATCATGCATTCACAGACAGAGCCAGAAGCTGTGTAAACCGGCCACACAGACATCCAGCAGGCCCACCCCCATCAAACACCCCAAAACCAGATCGCACTCAATGGAAAGCTCAAGTGTCCGAACATACATCCACCAGTCTGTGTGACCTAGCCATCATGTATATGACATGCACATTCTAAGCCAGCACGCACAGGCAATACAAGCAGTCAGCCCCCTTGATGGATTCAATGCCAAACACGTCAGGCATACCCAACAGTGGACAAGGTCTGATGCACGACACCCATCATGGAATCATAGGTACCCATGGCACATGTACATGCATGCAAAACACAGCAGGTCACACAGGTGAACCTGCATTTACACTGCATTGCATACCTCACTGGGAGGATAAAGCAGTCCAGGGCATGTGCACAGGTCACCCAGATCACACCAACCTCAGCCTCCCAGTACAGGCATGGCCTATAGCTGGCAGATGGACATGTCAACGCATGGTTAAGTGTCCCTGTGCATCTGTGTGTGTGTCCATGCCACGTCCTTGTGTTGGTGTGTCAAGGCCCCCTGCATGCACCAATCATGTACACCAGTGTAGGGCGCAAATCCATGCAGAACGTTGTGGATTGCCTGCCAGCACATGTTGTAGCATTCGTGTCAGCCTGCCGCAATGGCAGCAGTGAGCGTGCCTAGCAACCATGGCTTTGCACCCTCACATAGACATGTACTGAATTTACCCGATTGTAAGAGTCTCCACTGCAGTGCTTCATGGCGAGCGCTAATCTGATCTCTCTCTCTCTCGAACTGACAGCGTCCAAGTTTGTTCACATCAGATGTAGTTGGCATGCCGCCATTTCCTTCCTCAGTTTCCCTAAAAGCTTTAGATGGTTTTCCCCACCTAGGCTGCCAGAAAGAGCCACGCATGCCGTAAATGGACATTATTGTGTGTGCTTGCCCTAAGCACAGTAGAACGCCTTAAAGGGGCTGGGGAATTAAAGGTGTCTCGTCAGTGACAGTGTTCTGCCGTACTCCTGGATCAAACTGGTGGGCTTCCGGGGTTCCCCTTGTTACTCCTCTGGGCCAAGCATCATGCCGCCGGTGGCGACACCAGATCCTCGGGACCACCTACTCATATGCAGATCCTTCAAATTAATTTCTGCCTCACGACAAATTGTTGCACAAGTGCTAAACACATGCCCTAGCAGCACGAGCGAAACTACTGACCCTTGCAAACATGTATTGAAAGAATGTTTATTTTGTTTTCGTGCAGATGCCGTGAAAAATGGTCTTTGCATTCATGCAAAACTCTGTAATGAGACCCCAAAGTTAAGCCGCAAGATGCATTTCACTTGAGATGGAAAATGTTCCTTTTTCCAACACAGTCAACACATGAAAAGTACACATAAATGATGGACTGTATTTTCCCCAATGTCTATAATATGTATATAGGTCATATTTCCAATTTCCACATCATTTCTCTTTTGAATTTGTTTTTTGAAAATATTCTGGCACGATCACCATAGACATAGTTTAACACATGTGTGCAGCTCTTTTTGTTTGTTGTTGAAAACAGAACAAAAGTGTAATTAGCATTATAAGCTCCCCAAAAATATAAATGCTAATTGTTGTTCTCCTTTTGGAAAGAATGTAGTATTCAATTAATCTTGTCTCAAAACCAGGCTCGATTTAACACAAATCAATGCATTAAAAGTCCCTAACAAGTCTATCTGCTTTTTGAAATGACTAGGAGATGAAAGCGAGGCCTCTCATTTAAGAAGGCCCAGCGGAACCGCTCTGCATTTATATAGCTCTTATCAAAAGCAATTCATTTGGAGATCAAATAGACTGACAGATAGGACAAGCTGGGGATCATTGCTGCCTCCAGGCAGCCAGAAGCGAGCCTGGTTTGCCAGCCAGCACCAGCGCTAATATTGGGTCTAATCAATGTTCATGTATATTAGGGCACCCAGTACCTGCCATCTGAATGTTAATATGGGCGCTCTTTTAGGCCTACTGGCTGATTTGTAATTCACAAAATATATATCCATTTCTCAAATCCTTTGTCAATCTTAGATCCCGGTCTTTGAGCAGGGTTATTGACACATTTTTAGACTGGCCACAGTCAAGCTGCCAAAACACTCGTTAATTTAATTTCCACCTGCAGTTTGAATCATGTGTGGCTGTTATACGTGACACCATTTTAATTTGGAGTTGGATCACCATGATGCTTGTTACATGCCAAGTTCTTTGATTTGTTTATTAAGTAAATTGTGGGACTGGTTCACTGTTGCCAGATTTACATATGGCTGCCTTTTATGATCTCTCATTTTCAATAAAATTAGTTCCAACTGCGACCACAATCTAAGGCATACAAATGCCATTCCTGTATTCACAATAATTAACAGACTGCTTTATTGTCACCCAACTCGACTGTGCAGAACAGGGACTTTGGGCCTCATTCCGAGTCCGGCGCTAACCAATGGCGGTAGTAGCGCCTTGGTCGGCACCGGACCCGTACCGGCACCGCCCTGGTGGAATGGGAAATTACCGCCCTATTCCGAGTTGACCAGGGCAGTAATTTCCCATTCCCCAGGGCTCTTCCCCATTCCCAAATGAGCCCCCATAGGACTCAATGGGAATGGGGAAATTGCAAATAACGGTGACCGTACTTTACTGCTAAAAGCAGGCGTTAAGGACGAGGGCGCAAAGGGAACTCGGAATGTGGTGGTAAGGGATTACCGGCACCGGTCTCGTTAACGGTGACCGGTATCCCTTACCGCCATACTCGGAATGAGGCCCTTTGTCTGGCAGCGCCTGAGGATAACTCTGGTGCAACATGCTTTCCTTGGAAGCAAGACGACACAGAGCATCACAGGTTCGATCCCTGTGTCCGCGTTTTGAAACCTTTGGGTATTAAGCCGTTATAAATAACCTATCATATCATAAGTAATCCAAGTGAGCAAGCAGCTGCGTCCACTAGCGCCTCCTACTGGCTGCCCGCATCTCCAAAATGCATCCACTCTTCAGTCACAAACTTGCTGCCAGAAAAGTAGAAAGAGAGTTATAGAGATAAAGAGTGAGCGTTCTTTGTTTTATACATTTGGTACACTTTAAGGGCACTTTACAAAAAGGCTTTCATGAGAACCCATAGCAGTTCTTCAACAAGCCTTGCAATGCCAACCGTTTTGTCTTTTGTGTAGGCATGCAAAAGGCCTTTGCTTGGAACTGCCCTCATGGTACTAACTCACCATTGCTGGTAAGAGCTGCAAGTATTTGGGCGTATAACAGCAGTACCTAGAACATGCCTAACTAACACCGATAGACAAGCCAAAACTATTGGCTTTGCCAAGGCTTGTTTTGAACAAGATTTACGTGAAAGACAAGTATACGCTATGAATCAAACGGCTGACAGCACACTTGGTTAAGTCATGTTAAGCACCAGTAGCGGATTCACAACTCTAGTTAAGTTGTTGACTCACAGAAGACTGCTTTGAAATAACACATGCAGGCAGATTGAGCACAATGTCTGATGCTACTGCTAGATAAAGCTAGCTCAAAGGAGAATGTTTTTGGGAAGGGAGAGGCAGGATGTGGGTGGGAATGGTCATAGAGATTAGAATGGCCATGGGCAGACAATGGGTGGGTAAACAAATAAACAACACCTACAACCTTTGTGTCCCTCCTTATATCCAATCTCACCCCAATGCAATGGTTTCAACATATAGTGGCACATTAGAGCAACCTAATTGCCAGAACTTAAAATTAAGGGACCTCTTCTCCATTAGAACCCCGGACGTTCTGCCAGGGTGCACATGACAATAATGATTGCCAGTTCACTCGCATGCAGGAGCAGCCCACTACATGCCTTTATCGCGCACATATCAACTAGTCGTTTACCCTTACCAAGCGAACACACAGGATAAGGGAATTTCCCTAGGTGTAATAGGGAATACCCACAGGAACAAGGGCAGTCAGGCCATTAACTACAAAACAATCCCAAGTGGAAAGCCAATCAGTGACACATCTAATGAAAAACAACGTCAAACTGCATGCAGTGTTAAAGAAGACAAAGACGCAATGGATGCTATGAAAACAAATATAAAATATAAAATACACAGGCATTTTGTTTAAACCTAGTGTGAAGGCTGAAGCATGTCTGGGGATGCTTGTGGTCTTGTGCACAAGGGATGTGACCTAGCAGTTTGGGCTGACTGCCCCTTTTTGGGTGGGACCAAGCCTGATTTGCATATGGACTTTCCCCTTCTGTAATGGCTTGGCAGGCAACAAACGATGGTCTGGAGGGTTGCCCAGAGCTCTGTCCATGTTTTGGATTTATTCCAAACCTTCCAGACATCAACTTTTGATTTTGATTTAGACCTAGTGTGATACATCAAAAGGAAATACATCAACAAAAGGAAATACATCAAAGTCAATGGTATGATATGATGTGGCATTTATAACGCGCCTATACACAAGTGTTTCTAGGTGTGAATAGTACATGTGGGAAACAACTATACAAAATAACAATGTCACATTGACCCACTGCCTTGTAGTTATAGCACAGGCAATCCAAGATTTGTATACATTTACACCCACATTTCCACATTTCATTTTTCGTTAAACATTTAATTCAACTGGTTGGTCAATTTATGTTGGAGCACTCCAAAACCAATACATATAGGGTTGAAGTCTGCTCCTGCACCAATGCTTAGTGGTGTGACAGCATCAATTGCAGTAGTTGCAATCACTGCTGTGACAGCGATGCAATTCTTAATTAGAGCTCATTTCCTTAGAATTGACAGTGATATTTTAACTGAAAAGAACAACCATTAGAAATTGGAAAGTTGGTGAAAATAGTCAATTTTTAATTGAGTGTTCACAAGTACAAGTGTCCTGGTATGTTATGTGGCTGAACGGAAAACATCTGCGACTTGCAGGACATTCACTAATGTGTGCCATCATTGCAGGGAATATGAACAGTGCAGTGGTGAGGATGGAAGGGAATGGAATGGAGAAGGACTATAGCTGTACACAATTCATACTAATACAGCAATAATGGCGTCTCAGTTATGGAGCACACCATTTATTACACGCTACTCTTTTCAATTTGCCACGTTATCTTTCTGCAAACCGAATCAAGGCTTCTTTTCGGAATGTATTTGGAATGTTGAGTGACTGATGCCTAAATCATAGCTTTATAGACCACAGAGATAAAATCCTGCAGGATTGCATCCGCAGGGCAGTGCTTATCATTCCTTTTAATTAGCAAAGAAAAACATAATGGTGTGTCACATTATTTCCTCAAGTGTTTCTATTCACAATTAGGTCTACCTGTTCAACCTCCATATATTTGTATTATTTGTCTGCGCCCATTTCAAGTGATTTGGTTAGTCAAAAGTCCTCATTACGGGGTTTGCCGGTAGGCTACCGGATAGTACCGTTGGCCTATCAGCAACCTCGGCTTACTGTTTTCGCTGCCCGATATCCCAGTACTACCAGGATATTACGGGCAGGGCCGGGTGGTAAGTTTCCATTCCCATGGAGTCCAATAGGACTGCATGGGAATGGGAACACTGAAGCACCGGCACCGTTGTTAACGGTGCCAGTGTTTCAGTGATTTATCTGCGTAGGGGCCTGAACTACCGGCAGGTCAGGTCTGCCGGATGTTCACTGCCCCTATCGGCAGACTCGGAGTAAACCGGTCCAGAAAAAATGAGAGAGCCGGTAGCACTGGCTGTTTTACAGGCATTGTTTCGGGACCGGGCTGCTCGTAATGGTTCCATGTCATTTCATCGTGGGATGTTTCTTTCATGGGGTTTTTTACCGCATATTTATCAATGAAAAAAACTCATCAAATTTTGTATTTTTTATTTTTGGGGGTCCCCTCAAGCCCCCACCTTTAATTGTTTATATATTACCGAACATCCACACACCAGATATAGTTTTCTAACCCCCTTAAAAATGTTGAGTGAGTTTTTTTTCGTTAAAGCATCTGCAGTAAAAAACCCAGCGAAAAAACATCCTGTGATGAAAGGATGTTGTATCGCTCGTAATGAGGACCAAAATGTCTCTAACTAAATAACATTAACAGCTTAGTTTGTCCATTGTTAGACAGGTGTATACAGGCCCACATATACTACTACACTGTTAAATGCATTTAAATATGCTCCTTAGACCTATTCCTCCAACTTATTTGCAAATATTGCATAAAAAGAATAATAGGCATCTCTTCTGTTCTCAGGCCAGACAGGTAAATCAACAGCCACATTCTTGTTTGTTTATTTTACTTCTATAGTTCCTATTCCTATGCGAGTTATGAAATATCAAAAATAGAGCAGAAAACAGCAAAGAAAGAGCAAGAACAAACCAAAAAAAACCAAAGAGAATGCAATGATGATCCAGGGACAACATAGAGTTGAAAATCCAGCAACCCTGCAAGTTGCAGGACCAAAGAAAACCGTCCCACCTCTGTAAAATACCAAAATACAAAATGGATGGGAGGCAAAGCCTAAAAATCCTAAATGAAAAATACAGTATAGTCAAAGGCGACTTCTCGCTTCTCTACCCACATGGCCAAGGATCTTCAAAGGCTTCATAGGCTGCTTCAACCTGCTGCCATACAGGCCAGTATTAATACTGTGTGGACGGCACGGCCACACAACTCCACGGCATAGCCAAAACCCCAAAACAACATCACAGTCCCAGGCCAAAAGGTCCCATACGGAGCGGAGCGCCCGTCGTCCCGGGTGGGAGGTGGCAGATGGGAAAGCTGAGCTTCCACACTGGCGAGAGATGCTAGGGAATGGCATAGCTCCACAGGGGAAGCAGCAGAGCAGCAAGTAGCCAACGCACACATGATTGAGGTGTGGCTGGAACCCCGGAGCAACACCCCAGTCCCAAGCCAAAAAAGATCCCCCACAGGGAGCCCCTGGTCTGGGAACATGGTGGCAGAAGGATGATGGATGACCCCGGCATCCACAATGGGGATAGCGGAGGCAACCAAGGTCATCAGGAGACACCAACCCTGGACCGGGGAAGCAGCGAGCAGCCAGCCTGGCCTGGTAACAACGGCCCTACTCCACGGTAGTGGCATCAGCGTAAGCACTCCCTCCTTACAGGCCTCGCCCCGCACTCGTTGTTTAGTGGGTGTGACTACGATGTTCAGTGCTTATTGCTTCCACTGCTATCTGGAATATACTATTAGTTGCGCAATCAGCCATTTTATACAATATGGCTACTACTGCGTTAGGGACATCCTTGTTAAAACTACAATACGTGTTTGCATATGAATAAAGATGTATGCGTCTCTCAAAAAGAATTCAGTATTGCATCCTGCTTGCTTTTATATTATTTGTGAGAAGAAAAAAAAACGTGCTGTATTGTTTCATAATACATTTGATTTCATAATCCAATGAGGCCATTTTTACTACAGACTTCTGTAGCTGTCTGGCATTTACAGTTTTCTGATTTGAAGCACACTTTTGACACATAGGCATAATGGCTTATATGTACTGTTGCATTTATATTGGTGTGTACATACACTGTTTAATAATAATGTATCTGCACTGTCCACAAAACAAAAAGAGAATAAAACATATTCATTTAATGACCACATATTGAACAATTGAAAATTGAAACTTTAAACAAATGTAAAAAAAATACAATCGAAAAGCATGAGTAATATACATCCAGTTTCTAACATTTGTCAGGTGTGTGGCAGCCTCACAGAAAGAGGAAAGATTCTCTAAGGAGGGGGGAGCAATAGGGTGCAGTCTAAAGGATGAAGAGAGTAACTGCATTCAAAGTCAGCAGACTGTTTCCAATACAAGCACATGTGTTCGAATGATGAGAGCTGGGACATCCATCAGAATAGTCAAATCACGCTCCATTACTAATTTTACAGGCTGTTCAAACTTAACAGCTCTCCTTCTTGCACTGAGTAAAAGAGTATCATCTGAAGGAAGGAAGATAGATAGATAGATAGATAGATAGATAGATAGATAGATAGATAGATAGATAGATAGATAGATAGATAGATAGGTTGGAATAGTGAAAACAAAGGCTAATCATGTGTTAACACAATTGCCAAAATTGAAGGCATTCACTTCTGCTAGTTATTGTCCTTTGCACCCCTCTTCCTCCTCCTTTCCCCCCTGCAGCTCTTGCTTTTCTGGCCCTCTCGTTGTCTCTCTCCCATACTTTGGTGGAGACTGCCACTAATAGAGAACTGTCCCTCATTATGCGGATGCTGGGAAAAGCTGCCGTTAAGCAGCAGATTGCCGGCTACCCCGTAAGACTGTGTCTGTCATCTGACTTCCCGGTAACACTGGGAAATTGTGGCATGCCGCGGAAGCAGTGAATCCCCATTTAACGGTTGGTAACAGTGCCAGTGCTTCAGTGAAAATACCGCCGGTAAGGTCCTGACTCCGGGCAGGCCAGGCCTGCTGGGAGTTCCATGGCCCTACTGGCAGACTCACAGTTTTGCGGCCCATTAAGGATGCCAGTACGTTGTTACCGGCAACCTTGTTTCGGGACCACCAGAATATGTAATGAGGCCCACTGTTAACACTAGACCTCTTTATGGACTTTTGCCTACGTTTCTGGCCTTACGTCAAGTGAAGGCCAATGACTGCAAGAATTGATCATATCCATGGCCATTAATGGTATAATGAAATGTATTTCTTATAATCACATGGAACTCTTGCTCTATTAAAGAGAGTATGCATTAGGAGAGAAGGCTTGGTTTCTGGGGTCTACCTGGCAAAATGACCAGAAACAATGATGGCGGTTCTAGCTTCTTGGCTTATCCAATTTTAATTGAAAGGATTACAACTTAGTTTCTTAAAGAAAGACTGAAAATTAGGCGATGCACCTCAGAATGCCTTACGAAAGAGAATCTCTTTACTGATTGGAAGCATACGTAGGACTGCCACCTGATGGACATTCTTCCTTCATCCCCCCATGTCACATTACGCTTCCTATCCCAATTAAATAACCATGCAATTAATTAAATAATCCCTACACACTGCCACACATTGCAAAAATCCCAATTCAATTGAGACACGAGCCTAGTTCCAGTAGCAATTGTCGACGAGTGTCTCAGCGAGCGCTCGGTGGACCTGCAATAGTGCATTACGGTAGATTAGCAGGGTCTTTCGGTTTACATCCCCCTTTCCTCCAGGAGCATTCAGGTCTCTGGTGGTAGAGTTCTCTGAAACATTAGGAAGTCACCAAATTAGATGAAACACTAATTATGGTAAGATAAAAAAAGGCAATCTTCCCCATGAGATCCTGAGCCTTCCAGGCAGACTGTGGCACAACAAGAGGAAGCTGTCAGATTTGAATAATTTCATGCATATAGATAAATCTCTCCGTTTCTTCATATTGTTGTCTTAGGTGCACAAAAGGAAAAAAAAGAGTACTTGGAGCCATTTTGCTGGATAGCCATGCAAATGAAACAGAACATTTAAATATGTTAGCAGGGAGATCAGAGCGATGGTACCCGAGCAGGGCTTCTCTATTCCGTTTATAAACAGGCTGGGAGGATTATTTGGTTTGATGATCCTTTGGAAATGAATCATCTCATCGTTGAATTTGAAAGACCCATTTCCTGTGACAGCGTACAGAGTGCATTTTGCATTGTACTGCTGCCTGCACGAAATATATATCTTTCAAGATCTTGGGCTATATTTCTCATGGGTCAGATTTTTTTTTAACAATGTTGCTATCTTTTTTTTTTAGAAGAGACGTTTGTTGTTTGTAGTTGCAAGCATCATGTCTTACAAAGACTGACAACCCAGAGAAACTATTGCCAGCACCCCATCAACACGTGTAGCATCTATCGTAAAAGTAGTCATATCCCGGTAGACATGTGTGCAAAGCCCCGTAAACTGTGCCTGCACCCCGCTACACAGCTTACGCGCACCCCCAAGTCCAATCAGAACCCTGAGAGTGTGCACGCACACCCAAATCCGACATCCGATCTTACCTCTGTGCAGTGATTCCTATGCGCAAGTGTCGCTAAGCCTGCCTTCCAGTGGCAGATAGATGGAGTGATTTGTGCCGCCATTTCCTTGACGAGAGGTTGCACAGACAGATCCATGAATACGATTGGATATACACATTTGTCAGTGTCCAATGGACTGCCCTCGTAACGCCCACATTTTCAATTTTTCGTTCCCATTTTGCGTGTTGCCCTCTCTACTCCTTTCTATGCACAAGCCATGCCCACGCTCTGCGAGGTGTCTCGTGCAAGGCACTCGGCCACTCGCATAGACGTGCCAAGCCAGCGCAAAGTCCCTGCAAAGTACAAAAAAGCTATGCACAGTCAATTCCATGAAACAACAAACAGAGTTTCTCATGCAGTTTACTGCACAAATAATTTCATGAATCAGAGCCTATGTCTCGTAAAGCACAAGGTGGGGAGTCTGTCTCTCTGTGCGCAGGAGTGGGGTAGCTTGGTGCAAATGCATGCTATCCTGCAGCGTACCATCAATGGGGGCAGGGAAACAGCTTCCTTCTCCACCCACCACACTCGCCCCAACACCCCACAGGGCTCTCCACAGTGCAAATAAATGTGACATTTAGGAGCAATCCAGGACATTTTTCCCTGCTGCTGTCTCGATAGGAGGGCCCTGCGGATGGGTCCTCTCTGGCATCCTGGGTGGAAGTTTGCACATGAATTTGCGCTCAAAGCAGTGGCCTATTAATGGGTAGTGGTTAAAGTTAATGGTTGTAGGAGCCCTCTACCCTCAATTTGGGTGCTTGCTAAAGGGACCTGCTAACCTTAGCAGCTGTCATGATCCGGGCAAAATACAGATGCCAAAAGCATTGGCTTAGGAATAACTACTGTAAAATGTATGTTTGGGCCAGGAGGATAGCTCAAAGGCAACACGTTTGTATTGTAAACAAAACAGCACATAGCAACACAGGTTTGAATCCTCGTCTCGCGGTATTAAGTGTCTTATAAAATAACAATTATAATTATTTTGTTAGTAGTGCCTTTCTTAGCCATAATAAATTGTCAGAGTAATAAGACAATTAAAAATGAAAGACAACACCCACAGCCCCCCAGTTATCTACCAAATCTGTGGTTGCTACCAAGACAATTGAATTGAGGAACACACTAAAGCTTATGTTTAAAATGTATTTGCAGCCATTATGTTTACTAGCTAAACATGCAAAAAAAGGTTTGTTTTGATCAGAGTGGTCACAATGTTCATAATATCATGTGTAACATCAAATTGGAAGTTTGTGATAGTCTCTTTTCCCAGGACATTGTACTACAAAATGTATTGTAGTGTGTGTCTTAAAGTGATGAATTACAGTGGTGAAACAGGAAATGTTTGAACTTGCATTATTTTGTCTTGCCTTCTAGATTTCCATTCAAAAATTGTAAATAAAACTGCAATGATATTATTTTGGCCAAACATGCTTCTATAAAGATTTAAATATTGTTGGGTTAGTTCACTATGTGATTTGTGCATTTTGCAAGTAATCACTACAATGCAGTATTGTTGTATACATTTTAAGCCAAAAAATAAACATTTGTACCAACTAAATCTCAGAAGGTATTTGGTCTAGAGTATAAATTCCAGTGTGGCCTAAAATCTTGGCTTCACTGCTTAACCAAAGTCGGTGATCCTGAGCAAATAATGTAATCTCCCTATACCTTAGCTGCAAATTGTGGAGGACCTAGAAGTGATGAAGTTCAGACTGTTCAACAAAATAATCCTTGCAATGGAGCAGATTTCATGGTTGCAGTTACAAAATGGACTCCCCTCATGCTCCTCTGTTAGTGGTCACTGATCTAGAATGTCATTCTTGTTGTACTGACTCTCCCTCCATCCAATAACAATTGATTTCACAAGAACATGTGCAGGGCATCTTAAGGTTGATTTGTAGCAGTGCTGATATGTGCAGATGTCTACACACTTCAGAAAGCCTTATATTTTCGTTTGTTGTGAGTCGCCTGGGTCCTAATGAGGCCCAAAGACATTACTCGATGTGTCCAGCAATGTTATTGGCATGAAGTTCCTAGGGTCTGCATTGTTACCTTGTTTATAGATCGGAATTATAATCATGTGTTGCCACGTCCGAGGCACCCTATGGGTCTGATAAATGTGCTTAAATAAAACAGTCAAGAGACCAAGCCGGACCGCGGAGTCATTTTTTATGATCACTGGGGGAATGCTATACAGAGCAAGAGCTCTTGATGCCTTTGCTCTCCCTATGGCCCAAATAATGTCCTCTTCATCCCATTGGCAGATACCCAAGGCTCTCTTACACGTGGATAGGTCAGAGCACTGGACGTCGCTATTTGGCACACTGTATTTATCTTTAAAACAGGGCATCCATGCCTGCTGCGGTATGAAACATCCCATGTTCAAACTGGATGCTTTCAATTTACCATTAATAATCATCAAACAAACGGACATGAATGTTTTTCACGAATGCTTGGAGAACTACTTGGTTTTCCCTTATGTGAACCTTCAGTTTTATTGATTTAATACATCCCTTGTAGTGTGCTTGGATGTTCTTCTTACCCTGAAGGTAGTCTACTGCAGTAGATGACTAAAATGACAAATACTTCAAGGCTTTCCTTTTGTTTCTTTTTGCCACCACTATTCTGCAGTCATAAGAGTATTGATGCTTCTTAAAGCCATTGGGCCTCATTACGACCCAGGCGGTAAGTTACCGCCTGGGCCGTGACTTTACCACCATGGCGTAAACTATGTTTACGCCATGGTGGTAGGCGGATTTACCGCCCCATTCCATTGGCGGGGCGGTAAATCCCCATTTTCCCATTTTCCCTTCCCCATTCCCATTTGCCCCATAGGGCATAATGGGAGTGGGGAAGGCGTTAATTACGCCACCGTAAATTACGGTGGCGTAATTAACTCCATGGTCCCTTAGCGCCATGGATTTTAACACCTGCTAAAAGCAGGTGTTAAGTCCGCCATGGCGCTAAGGGACCTCGTACTCAGGCGGTAAGGGTCGGCGCTGTTTACGCCGCCGTAAAACCCTTACCGCCTGAGTTGTAATGAGGCCCATTGTATTTACCCTTGTTTACAAGAAACTTCAAGTACTTCATGGTAGAATTGAAGCCTTCAGCTGAGAAGCGTTCAACTGTACTAGCCTTCCGACTAACCAGTGGATCAAGTTTGTTCACAAAGTTCCTACAAGTGGCTGAGTACCATTTGACCGTCAAGCCGCCCGTTGCAGGCGTAACCAGGGCGACACAGGGGTCAAACAAGAACATTACCAAGGGCAGATGCACCATTAGTATCAATGGTAGATAGTCACTATTAAGTGAAGGTCGCAGACCAAGTGGGTCACTCCAGGGTCTCAAGGAAGTTGAAACATAAAAATGATCAATCAATGATTGCCTAGAACCCCTATGTCAAGTTGAAAATGTCTGGTCCTTGTCATGCTCCCTTTGCAAATAAATGTCAAACTACCAGCTCCTCAAGAAAACGTCCCAAATGGTAGCAGCTGAGTCGACCATGGATGGAAAGTAAAGGTGCCTCGCTTCATAGTCCTTAGATTTAAGACTATCCACAAAGGTTGCATTACAATCTTCCGCTAGTATAACCCTATGTGTGTTACTCTGTATCCAGCCATCCAGTAACCCATCTAATTCCTTGTGAAAGACCGACAGGGTCGATTTAGCAGGGTTCCAATACACGTTAACAAACAAAAATTCTTCTGCCATATTACAAAAAGTCATGCCAACTGCCAAACGCTCATTTGATTCAGTCGAGACCTCATGGTGCTTGCAGTGCACGTTTGAATCAATCTCAATGGCCATACACCCAAACGGTGACCCGTACTGTGTTTTTGCAGTAGATATAAGACTCCTCCAGCTCACAGGGACGCATGGACATAAGGTCCTGAATAAAAATTACAATTGCATATCCCACACCACTTTCAGCATCCTTAATCAAATTTCCATAGCCAAAAACATTCCAAGAGACAACTCTGAACAACAGTTAAAGTGAATTCTTAGAAGGCTTGGCTTTGGCGAACATCTTAATTGCCTCCTACAACCAGGACCAGCCCTCCAGGGATGTGTTAGCTGCACCCTCCACTCCATTTGTGGCTGTGACCACAGGATCAACATTACACATTTGTTCATTAGGAGCCAAAAAGTGGGATACTTCTGTTGGGGAAAGCAACTCAAATAAATTATAGCTCAAGGATCTTATTACTTCTCTTTCTTGCCAAACAAGCTGTGTAATTAGGTCGTATAATAACATACAGATCTCTTAGCCTCTGTTTTTTGAAAAATGACAATGCTATGTCATCTCAGTGTAGTGCACATAAGGATGAAATGGTCTGTAACCCTTTAAGTATCCAGCTTCTATTTATTAGCGGTTTCCCCTTGTCTTGTGGACGAAGCTCCCAACCCATGGTGGTCCCCTGAAATTTGTGTTGTGCAACTCGGTCCAGGGGGTACAGTGGTAAAGCTGTCTGTTTTGAAGGGCTAGTAGACAACGCCACTACAGGTTTTTGGGTGGTCAAAGAAACTGAATCAGAAGAACCCTGGGCTGCCTGTACCACCACACCAGTGGTAGCCACCTCTGGTGTCTTCATGGAGCTGGTTAACTCTATTTGTGTTGTTACTACAGGATTTACAAAAATGTGGTGATCTTACTTTGCCTGCTCATAGCATTTTCTTAGATAGAACTGTCTGGAGACCCTTTCCCTTACAGACAGCAGTCACTGTTGGAACAAGTTCCAGCAATTAATGTATTGCTATATCCTTGACTGACCCATTATCGGATAAGGACCTTATAAACTTCTGCAAACTCTTCTGCTTGTTAAGATTCGGAGCCAGACGATTCTTAGGGCCTGATCACTAATTGGGATACCGCCCAACTTTATAAGCGTTAACGCCCACCCATTTGGCGGTATAACTCCAAGATAACAGGTAGGTCACTAACTGTAAGCCCCCATTCCCCATTGGGTCCACTGGACCCAATGGGGAATTTTCGATGCAATTACTGCACAGCAATACCGCTGGCAGTAATTGTACCAGAAAAGTGGCATTTTCTCTGTGCGTTTACCCCCAGCTCATGATAGGGCCAACCCTTAAATGTGGCGGTAACACCATTACTGCCACATTTAAGGGGTACCACCCAACTCGTGATTAGCCCCTTAGTTTTCTATTTGTCCTGACGTTTCCTTCTATTCTTTTGCCTCCTAGAATTAACTTTGTAGAACTGGTCATTACTATCAAGTAGAGAGATCTGAGTAGTAGCCTGAACATCATCCACCCTCACTGATTTGTTTTCCAATGGAATCTGCTCTTCTTGTAAAAGGTGGAAGTTAATCAAGACCGTTGGAGTGTCAGGTCGTTCACTTTGCTTCATGGGTGAATTGTCTGGTATCAATTCACTTTCTCGAATTACCTCAAATGAGGTACCACAATCCAATTGAATATTGTTCAGGGGGACACTCTTGGTTGTCAAAGAGCTCAAGTCAGGCTGTGAAATCTTCGATCTGTCAAGTAAGAGGCTAACATTTTAATCCAAATTGACCAGCTGCTCTGCATTTTCCTGTACAACATCTTTAATATTGTCATTTAATATCAATAGCGACTCCAGTACAAGATGCAGCACTGAAATTGAAGCTGGACCCAGTTAAACCACTTGTGGTAAAAGAGTGGGGTCTCGCTGCAAAGCCATGTTACAAGGGGTGAAAAAGTCTTAATTTGTCGGTTGTTCAGAATAGACCTGGGTTTAGCAGGAGATGAGACCACAGGGTTGTTTAACAGGGGACTTGAAGACCTGTCAATCGATTCAGAAAGGGGTATTAACCCTGTGATCCCTGTTCTGGAACCTCTGTTTGTGATGACCTTCATGTTTTCACAAAGTCGTTCACAGGAATGGTCTAGTACTATGGAGTCATCAGGTATCTCAACCTGGAGCGGCATTAGGACAGCCTTTCCAACCCCCTCTGCACCACCACACAGACTGGATCATGTGTAGGGAGTCCTTTGATGACCAAAGTCCTTGGTGCAGTAGCTGGGGAGTGTAAAATAGAATTCTCCAGCTCAACCGTCAAGGTCGTACAATATGTGCTCCTGTGCCGCAGAACATTAGCAATGTTTACCTTAGCTTAGTTATTAAAAGGTGAGATGGCCGTGGTAGTCGAAGCTGAACAGGAAGGGTTAGTCATGCCCACAACCGGTAAGTACAGGGGGGAGGGTCTGTTCATTGGATAATGGCCCTCCCTCACTGTAGTATAGCAATGATTGTTATACCTGGCAATGATGCAGGAAGGATTCTAGAAGTGGAATGTAAGGGAGAATCTAAGGGAGTGGAGCATAAAGTTGGAGATGCTGGAGGACCTGCCTGCTGATGCTCCTTTCATATCCCCTTTATATATCTTAATACATTATATACAAGTATCAATAAATCATATTCTTTTTTATAACTCAGTATTCCCATTTATTATACTTCACATGGCGACGAGGAAACGTGACCCTCTGTGAATACATTAGCGCCTGAGTGGAAGAGTGGAATAACGAAGAAAAAGAAAGCAGGTGAGCGGCAATTGCAGCGTTTATCAATCGTATTTAATTAGTTGGAGAACATCATTCATTTGAATGATGCATGCAACTGTATTGAAAAGCATCAAGCGATGTTATAAACTTGCCGTTATTAAGCCGCGCAACTGCATTGTATGAAATTCCATGAAACGAACCGCGCACTCACGTTATACGAAGGTCCTGCAAGGAACAGTGCGCCTGAGAGTAAAGCACCCGCTACGCTTAGTTGCACGTCGTTTGCGTGCAGCCATCTTTGTTATTATAATGTTGCTATGACAACCAGCAACAATACAACAGTAACCTTGCATGCCCGCGGCTCGACAAAGTGGAGTGGCAGAATCTAGATTAACATACGCTTAAGGAACTGAAATAATATATTCACCCTCACATTCCAAACCGGCAACAAGTTCCTGCATACGCACAAAGAGGATTATAAGAGTGCTCCCACTCGTCTCAGTAAAAAAACAAAAAATGTTTTTAAAAATTTGATTTCCTGCTCATACAGCAGCAATGAGATATTAATGAAAAGTGATTTTTCTCAAATCATCAGAAGGAAAGGCAGCAGTGAAGTAGACTATTGACAACAGAGGGGCAGGTGACCAATCCACTACCAGAAAAATGACCATGCACAGTGTCCCACCACCAGCCATGTTCTGCTGGAGGCTGGTGATCCGAATGTACCATGGAAAAGGTGGTTGAAATCCTTTGAACATTATGCTACTGTAGTGTGTGGAACAAACTACAGCACAGAAAGAAATAAGTCATTGCTACTACATTGCTTAGGACAAGCAGGACAAGAAAAGTATGAAGACTTACCAGACTTGCCAGATGAAGGGGATATGAATGAATATGAGAAACGCATTGCCAAATTAAATAAACACTATGAAAAAAAGTTAATCACAATACTGAAAAGGTAAAAATTTGGTAAGAGATCACAAGAAATGGGGAAGAGTGTTGAATAATTTATAAAAAAACTTATGGAAACTTGCCAAGAACAGCAAATTTGGACAACAACTTGATGAGAGACTGAGAGATCAATTTATCCTGGAATGTAGTAGTGCCAAAATCAGAGAAAGACTGTGGGCTGAAGATGACCCAAATCTTGATGTGGTATTACACATTTCTAAAGAAGTGGAGCACATGGAAAATTGTGTAAAGACTTTGGAAGATAAGGTAAAAAGTACTTCCCTGAAATCACTATCAATGCTATCCAGACAACAAAAGTTGACAATGGGAACAGTTACAGTTTATGAATGAAGAAGAAAGAAGAACCTAGAATGCAAGGTACATTCAAGTACAATGGGGATGTGAGGAGTCGAGGATTTGGACAGGGGTACGGCGGATACAACCGTGGACATTTTATGGCCAGTCGTCGACCCCAAATGAGTCAAAGAGGTAGAGGAAGAATCGGAACCTGTTTAAGATATGATAGTCCCACGCACTGGGCCAACAGCCCTGAATGCCCGGCCATCCATATAATTTGCAAGTACTGCAATGAAAGAGGTCATCTAGCCAAATGCTGCAGGATTGACAAAGGGAATATGAATTGGATTGGTGGTGAAGGAGAACATGTAGAAGAAGAATGTGTTTTTGTCATCAATGATGGTGATAATAAAGTAGAATTGGAAAGTCCCAAGACTATCATCATGATAAATGGTTCTCCAATAAAAATGATGACGGATTCTGGAGCAAAATATACATTACTACCTGAGGTAATATGGAAAAAGATTGGTCCTAAATGGTTAAATGAATCGGACATCAACCCCAGTGCCTATAGAGGGGTGAAAATAGACATAATAGGTTGGTTTGAAGCAACATTGACATTCAAAGACAGAACCACCATTGGCAAAGTATATGTATCAAAAAAGGGAGCATCGCCTTTGCTCAGCTGGACACACCAAGCATGGCTTAAAGTTCAATTAGATGCAAGTGTAGAAGAATCCATTTATGTTGTGGAATCAAGTGAAATAACCGCAGAAAGAATAAAGACTGAAGTGTGCAGGGATGGAATAGGATGTGTAATACAACTCAAAAGAAATTGCAAATCAGTTGCACAGAAGTTGAGAAATGTTCCTTTAGCCATGAGAGAAGAAGTAAAGAAGGAATTAAAGAAACTAGAAGAACAAGAGATAATTGAAAAGATTGATGCTGCAAAATGGGTGTCACCACTAATAGTCATGAGGAAGAGCTCAGGAAAAGTCAGAGTGTGCATTGATCTTAGAGAATTGAACAAATGTATCATTGCGGAACGACAACTATTTCCTAACATTCAGGAACTGTTATCAACTATGGGATCAGCCAAAGTGTTTTCGACGTTAGATCTCACTTCTGCATATCATAAAATTCAGTTGCATAAAGACTCAAGCCATTTAACTGCATTCATAACACCCAGAGGTCTATCAATATTGGAGAATGCCGTTTGGTCTCATTTCAGCAGCCTCAGTGTTTCAAAAGACTGTGCACCACATATTTGATGGTGATGAAGGTATAGTCTTCTTTCAAGATGACATTCTCATATATGCCAATGACCAATCAGAACATGATAGCAGACTAGAAAAAGCATTGAGGAAACTATACAAAATGGGCATGACACTAAGCAAGGAAAAGTCAAAAATCTATAGGAAGGAGATTAAATATTTAGGTCATGTCATATCAAAAGAAGGGATTGGACCCAAACCAGATTTAATGTCAGCAATCGAAAAAATGGCTTTTCCCAGCAATAAAGAACACTTAAGAACATTTCTAGGAATGGCCGAATATTATTCAAAGTATGTAAGGACATTTGTGGACAACACAGCTGTACTAAGAGATCTTACCAAAATGAATGTGAAATTTGAATGGAGTGAAGAGTGTGCAAAAGAATTTAAGTACATAAAAATGCTATAGCAACTGCACCAGCCCTAATAAATATGTACAAGGACAACGTACAATGATTACAACAGATGCTAGCAACGGTGGACTGGGGGCAGTGTTAGCATAAGTACATGATGGAGAAGAGAAACTAATAGCATTTGCTTCGTGACTATTAAAGGGAGCAGAGAAAACGTATACAACTATTGAGACGGAAGCTTTGGCAATTGTATGGGCAGGCAACACATTTAGATGTTTTGTGTTTGGAACAAGTTTTGAAATACATACTGATCACAAACCCCTTTTGGAATTGTTCATGAGTAAAGGCCTAGATAAGGTATCAGGGAGAATAGGAGATGGGTTCACAGAATGCAAGAATTTGATGTAGTAATAAAATACATTCCTGGTGTAAGGAATTATGCTGCAGACTGTCTATCTAGATTGACATATTTGTAGGAAGAATGTGAAAGTGAGGAAGGACAACAAGAAATGATAAGTATGCTCCAAGATGCAGCCATTTCCAGAGATTAATGTTTCGAAGGGATGAACAAAGATACCAAAATGAAATTTATAGTGGAAAACATCAATAGGAAGAATGTTTCCATTAGTAAAATTTAAGAAGCAGAAGTTCAAGGATTATGGAGTGTTAGAGATGAGTTGAACACACAAAATGGATACCTGCTGAGAGGAGACAGACTGGTTCACCAGAAGATGTCAGAAAGAAGATAATAGAATTGGGACATGAGGGGCACCAAGGCATTTCCAAAATGAAGAATAGAATAAGGAACACGTATTGGTGGCCAGGATATAATACACATATCGAAAGGAGTGTTAGAAATTGTATCCTTTGTAATAAATCTGACAAGAGTTGTGTGGGTAATGAATATCCCATGGTTATGAATGACATACCAGAGAGACCCTGGATGAAAGTGGGTATAGGCTCTGTTGGTCCAGTATGGAGTGAAGGGTATCAAACATTTTGCGTGGTGGCAATTGACATGCTAACTAGATGAGCAGAAGTAAAGATGATGTCAAGTGTTAGGACCAAGAATATTATAAATTTCATGGAAGAGATATGCAGTCGTGAAGGTTATCCAGAAGTCATATTGTCTGACAATGGTCCTCAATTTGTTTCTTTAGAAATGGAAGAGTATTTGAAGGAAAAGTCCATTATGCATATTACTAGTGCCATCTATCACCCCCAGACGAATGGTGTAGTGGAAAGGTATAATAGAATACTTAAAGATGCCATTAGATGGGCGTGGGCCAATGGGAAGAATTGGAAAAAAGTGGTTAGAATGATGGTTATAGCACATAGATGTATGCCACATAGTACGACTGGAGTATCTCGATTCAAATTGAGTAGAGGTAGGAAAGCAACCACCAAATTATGTCCAGGGTGGATGAGTGATGTGCTGAATTTGAGAGTAGTTACCTCTGAGGTAGAAGATAAGATTAGATTGAGACAAAGTAGTCACAAAGCATGGCATGATAAGAGAAGATTTAGGGTGAACAAGGACCCTGATGTAGGGTGTTATGTGAGAATCATATTGCAAGAGGCATTGAGAATGAAAGACAGTAAGTGGTCTGATCTTATCAAAGTTGTTGAAGTTTTTAAACATGCTGTGAGGACGAGTGGTGGGAGAGTGTGGAATAATGGTAGAATAATGGTGATCAATAGAAATTATAATGGTGAGTATGAGTATGTTGACAGGATTAATGGTGGTAAAAGCATGATAAGTCAAAAACTTTCCTTACCATCAAAATCAATACATATACCAATAGTGACGCAAACTTCAATATCAAGGTTTGCAATATCAAGGTTTGCAAGAAAGTATCAAACACCGAGTTACTTAATGGACTATGGTGAATGAAGAACATGTTTTGAAAGAAGAGGGATGCGTAGTATAGCAATGAGTGCTATACCTGGCAATGATGCAGGAAGGTTTCTAGAAGTGGAATGCAGGGGAGAATCTAAGGGAGTGGAGCAGACATTTGGAGATGCTGGAGGACTTGCCTGCTGATGCTCCTTTCATATCCTCTTTATATATGTTAATACATTATATACAAGTATCAATAAATCATATTCTTTTTTATAACTCAGTATTCCAATTTATTATACTTCACTCACCACCCTATGCATTGTGAACAATAACGTTGGTCTTAGTGGGTTCTTACTAGATACCAAACTCGATGAGTCGACCACCTCCAAAAGACCATCATCTTGGGCTCTCAGGGCTGCCAACCCTTTTTCTGTGATCATCAACCTTCTGCTTCATAGTTTAGCTGTTGACATAGTTGAAAATAATGAAGCAACTGTTGCAGAACCACACTTGCACAACCAGTTTTTGTAACTGTCCCACAACAAGAAACTCTTGTCTGTGATGTGGTGTGTCCTCCTCCATTGGTGCTACAAGCACAAAGACCGAAAGACTGCATTCAATTCTTCCAGTCCACGCTGCACTCCGTGCTATCTGTTGTTTTTAAATGCAGGGCGAGCAGCCAGCAACAGTATCTCCTCCTCTCAGTGCAGCCACAATAGAAAGACTGTAGCAATCAGCCCAAAGACTGCTTTCACTACTTCCAGTCCAAGCGGCGCTCCGCGCTATCTGATGGTTTTAAATTCAGGGGGAGCAGCCAGCAACAGTGGCGCCTCATCTCAGTGCGGGCACAATAGAAAGACTGTAGCAATTAGCCCAAAGACCGCCTTCACAACTTCCAGTCATATTAAATCAAATAGCACTAAATGCCAACCAATCACGAGGGATTATATATAATGATGGATTATACATTGAAGCCAAGCTGCTGCTGTAATTCTACTATTATCTGTATTATACATAAGTTAGAGGTAGTTTAAGGCGTGCCTACCAGAAAAGGGGCAGTCAATGATGTTACTAACTCCTAAATAAGCTTCAGGTATATAATTTCCCTTAACCAATCCCTCGTTCGATAGGTTTTTACTGTTTGCCAGGTAGGATGACATCAAAGCTGATGTACATTGAGGTATAAAGCCTGTTGTGTAATGATAATTTATTCGAGAGTGTGTGAGCTACAATCTGTCTGTTCACCAGGTTTCCCTACTTTATTGAGCTAATAATAAAGTAGTATTTTGCCATATTGTTTGAGTCTGTCTGGTTATTTGGCCCTGAGATCTTTTACTGGTAATCCCATGTGGCACTTGGAATGCTCCAGGTGCTACTGCACATTTTGGTTGCGGTTTGGATGGTTCAGATCCAGACTCTCGGATTCTTGACGTATTCCACCATCAGCTGGAGGCCGCAGAGTTTCCTGTGGAGAGCGGGAGAAAGAGAATGCTTAAACCAATACGGTCGGCAGGTACATCTTTGAAGAAATTTCTGTCCAGTCCCCACAGATGACCCACAAAGGCAAAGTGGTTGATTGGGGAAGAGTTGATACCGAAGGGATGAAAATGAACAATGGACATACGTAGAAACATCGAAAGTGGTAAATAAAAGCAGAGGGCTTTTATTGTATGTGTATATATAATAGGGGAATGAAACAGGATTTTATGAAGGAGAGATACCTCATTTCCTATTCTTAAGAAGATCAAATAGACTGCATCAAACTCTGGAACAGATAATTTTGTAGGGATTCCTGCGGAAAGGCCAAGGAAGGATGCTTAAAGAGTGTGTCTAAAATGAAGTAAAATAAGAGATGAGATACTTTTATTAGAGACAGTAAAGAAGACGATGGTAGAAATTGTTGTGCACATTTGTTTGGGGTTATAATGAATATCAGTGTAAAAAGTTGACATGTTTTGTATTAGATTGTGATAATATAGGTTGTAGGTGAAAAATATAAAACGAAAGTAAATCATTCGACTAGTTATCAGACCCTAAAAATCAAGTGATTGGCGTCAATCATAGGAGGGTAGCAATTGAGAGAAAATAGAATAAAATAAGATTCTTAGATTGTCAATAATAAAAGCAGGATAATAAGAATTGTTAGAACCATAAACTAAGAAACAAAGAAAATACTATTGTGTAGGCTTGGAAATTGTTTTGTTGGATATTTTGCGATAATGGGTGGCGATTGATGGTGCTGGCCTAAATCGATTGTTATGATATAAATAAATAAAGTATTAACAGAATAAAAGAAACAGTAAGTATTGACAAAATGACTTGTCATTATGGGGCACACTCAACTACTACACATGTGCAAAACATTACCGAAATACACACCCAAGATTAGGAAATACCAGGCTGAATGGGTAAAAGGCACGGCTGATAAAATATTCATGCCATGACCGCAAGAAGGCTCGCTATCAAGAACAGTATTTCAACACATGACAACTTACTTACATGCTGCATACACAGGGAAGAAGTTACAGAAAAGGTTAGCCATTTAGAACTATGGAAAATGTATCAGAGTGAGAAAGAAGAAAGAAGACCCGCCCGAAAAGGAGTGGATTTTTAATCAGCATAAAGGGGAGAACGTAAAACCCTCGGCTCCTCCTTCTCCTCATAAGAATGATAGTACTATTGAGGACATTCAGGAGTGTATCCCCTAAAGGAGTTAAAAGCAGTGGTGGGGTATGTTAATCTGACATAAGTACCCCCACCTTATAGTAGTGAAGACAATATAGAAGAGAGCAAGATTGAAGAATGTAAATATATATCAGCACGCAATGAACATGATGAAGGAAGGGACAGACAGATAGAATTAAAAGAAAAAGCTAAGAGACAAAAAAGAGAGAAGGGCAAAGCCAATGAAATGACAATAGTACAGAACGAGTGGATGGAAGGACAGATATAACTCAAATTAGACAGAAAGGGCATAGACAATATTAGAGAAAGAGAGGAACGAGAAAAGAAAGAAAATGAACTGGAAAACACATACAAAGAGGAGAAGGGAAAAAAGGAAAAGAAAGGAAGAAAGAAGAAGTTATGAAGAACAGAAAAAAGCAAAAGAGAGAAGAAATGTGAAGAAATTAAAATACATAGATTGAAAGAACATGGAGTGCAAAGAAGGCAATAGGAAGAAGAGAAAAGAGATGAAAGGAAGGGAAGAAGAAATGAGAAGGAGTAAGGGACGATGAACTAGATCACATTATTAATAGCTGCAAGTGATAACAAAAAGACATAGGGAAAATAATTGGGGCTTTATATAGGCAAAGGAGCGAGACAGATCATTATAAGTCCAAAGGGAGCATCGAAGGATCTCCACCGAAAGAAACAGGAGGAAGATTGGATGATGTAATGATGAACAAGCATAGAACGCTGTCCCGAAGCAGACTAAATCTTGATGACAAGGAAAGCGATAACATCCATACCAGCTGGGGTACAGTGATGTCAGACAAAGAAAGAGAAGAAAAAGAAAGAGCACAAAGAGAAGGCGCATGTCTTTTTTTGATGGATTCAAATATAGAAAGAGGGGTAAAGTGGTCATATTTAGAAGACCCAAAAGAAAAAACACCAGAACCGTCACCATATTCCGAACGGCCACAAGCACAGTCGAGTAGCACAGGGGATATATCCTGACCTGTAAGTAGATTAAGGTCAATGCTAGGACAAAGACGAACGGGAGAAATTAGTCCCACCTGGAAGACAAGAAGTGTACACAATTCCTGTTATTATAGAAAGGAGGAGGACAACCACAATATATACCATGGCCACATATGGATAAACATAATTTGAAATGTAAATTACCTAATTTGACTACAGGTGATGGACAATTGATTTTTGAGGTATAGAGTATGACAGCAGGGGTGATGCTAGAAGTGCGTAATATAAAAGGCCTGCTAGCAGCTATTTTAGGGGAGAGAGCTGATGACATTTGGAGACAAGCAGGATATGCGAGTGCGACAGCGCAAAATACGACACATTTCGAAGTGCCATTTAATAATTGTAGAGCAGACATATGGATAGCGCTTAGAGTACAATATCCTGAAACATCAGACGTGGGTGCGGTTATGACAAGGAAAATGGGTGAGGACGAATATCCTGTTGCTTTTATTCAGGAGATTCAATAACTTTGTTGTCTTGAGACGAGGGAACCGTGGGATAAAACAGTTGCATTATTCTATCATATTTTATGTCAGGGACTGCGCGTGTCAGTGCAACAGCAGATGAATAAACAAGTAGGGATGGAAGTGAAGCCATGTCCAGAGATCCAGGTGACTATCATACATCATTGTTGATTATTACAAGAGAAGAATAAGAAAAAAAACTGAGAATAGAAAGCAGAAGGAAGCACAATTTGTTCAGAAAGAATTGTCGGAATTTGCCATAGAAGGAGCAGTATTGACGAGTGGTGAAGGCATGACCACACAAGAGTTACAGCCAGCGCAGCCAAGCAATGTAGGATACCCTATAGATCAAGATGGGTACGTTTTGTGGCCATATGATGAAGGGAATGGACCTAGAGGAAGAGGAGTTTGATTTCAAAACTTTCAAGGGGCAGTGGTATTTAATGGAAGATAACGGAAACAATGCTGGAATTGTGGAAGGATAGGACATATGGCCTGAACGTGTAGAAGTAGACAGCATGCAGCAGAACTGGCAATCTCCAAGGGGGGGTGGGCTATTATCCACAATAGAACGCAGAACCACAGGAGTATTATGCCCAAGATCACACGCAGAATCAGACATGTGTGCCGCATATACAGCAAACACAGTAAGTTCCTTTGCAATCACTTTCGCCACAAGGGCAACCACAGCATGCGCCTATGCAAACAGAAGTACAGACCCAGCAAGCACAGACAGAGCAAGCAATGGTGCCACAATGGAATTTGGAAACAGGAGCCCCACAAGCATCCACAACCAGGATAAGTAGTGTGGCATTCCTGGGAGGGAATCCTTCACAGGTACAGGGATGAATTTATATCTACAATAGGAAAGCCCCGAAGTGACCTGATGTGTTCAGTACTATCAGTGACACCAGACCCCCAAGAAGAACCAAGGATCAGGGTAATGATAGGAGGCAAGACATTTTTGTTTCTTGTAGACACTGGAGCAAGGGTAAGTACTCAATGTCTGGCATTGCCATGACTGCACATCGATTCTCTGAGGCTATGAGCTTAGTTCCTTTTACTGAAGAGTGACCAATCTCTATAGGAGAACATGACATGTCTATGCCACTATTGTATTTTCAGCAGACAACAGTTAACATACTAGAACGTCACTTCATGACAAAACGTAACATGACGATATCTTTCACTGACAAAGGAATGGTGTATTCCACCCCAGGGATGCATTATATCAATGTACATTCATTTATATTAGCTTTCACAGGTCAAAGGGCACTACAATGAGTTATTTTATATCCAGAAGTATGTTTGTATGGAGTCAATATTTTGTTGACATGGCTTCCCGGATTGATAGGTAAACTGTGGAGAATACCTGATGTTTTTTGTTTAGGACAGAAGTACCTATGGATGATGAGGAAGGAAAGATTATCCCCATGGAGTTGGAGGAAGTGATAGTGAGAGAGGAATGGGTGATCATTTGTGGGACAAATAGTGAGGGAAGAGCATGGAGAACAGAAATAGCCTTTGATGAAGGATACAGATTGACAGACTTGATAGATGAGCAGCTGTTCAGAGATAATAATTCTGGCATTGAATTAGTATTTCTTTAAACACTCACATATTGGATTAAATTCAAGAAAAGAGACATACCATAGAGAATGGCATTGATGAAAAAGAAGCTACCATGTTTCCAGCAAGATTTAGGAAAGGTGTCAAGCATCTTATGGACGTCCATATGATGTGGGTCTATTGAGTGGAGCAGGAGCAGTTCAAATTAAGCTCAAGCCAGGAGAGATGTTGCCATTAGAAAAGCAGTATCCTATGTCCAGAGAAGCAGATGAAGGTATATTTGAAACCATTTCTGCTTTAGTACCGCAGCGAATATTGTTGTCATCAGAATCCCCATGTAACACAGTTGGGTACCCGGTGAAGAAAGTAACAGGGGGTTCGTCAAAATTTGACCTCAGAGAAAGAAATCAGCACTGGCAACATACAAGATTACACTCAGGGGTACTGTGAGTACCCATCAATCTTTAATAGGGTCCTTCAGATGGACCAAAGTAACATACAACTTGAGAACACAATAATTCATAATATAGAAGATATATTAGTGTGCAGCGAGATAGAAGAAAAGTGCAGAAAACATTGCCAGGAAGAGGTCCTGTACATAGGACAGGTAATCTCTCAAGAAGGGAGGAAATTGACACCTGGGAGAGCAGGAGCAATCATGAAAACTCCAAAACCTCAAACAGAAAGGGAAATGCAATAATGTTTAGTCCAATGTAATGATTGTAGGGCCTGGGTTTTTGATTGCAGTACATATATTCAACCACTATTAAAATGTCTCAAGGAAGCACAGATAGGTAAAAGTGAGATAATATGGACAGATGAGATGACTGAAGGATATGAAGAATTAAAAAGGGCAATATGTACAGCCCCTGTGTTAGGGATTCCGGACTATAAACAAGAGTTTTACTTATTCTCACATTCAAATGGAGAAGTGATGACAGCAGTGCTCACACATAAGATAACATTAGGACATGGACATAAACCATTAGCCTACTATAGTGGGATTTTAGACCCAGTAATGAAACAACATTACACTGGCGAACATGTGTTAACTACTTCTGCTTTCGTGATTGAAAAAGATACAAGTATTACAATGGGGTGCTCAAGGACGTTATTTGTCAGGCATTTTATACTTGCCACTTTAGAAAAATGAAAATAAATCACATTGACTACACAAAGAACATCAGGATATGAAATGATCATTTTGAACCCAGCAATCAAAATTGTAGAGGAGTGAATCCAGGGACATTCATAACAGAGCCAGTAGGGAAGGAGGACTATGTACATGACTGTACAATGTATACTGAGTTTTATGACGATATTCCCCATGTCTGGGGGGGGGAATTCTATTTATTGACGGTTCTTCAAACATCGACCAAATGACAGGAAAGAGACATACACGATCATCAATAGAGAAATTAAAAAAGAATGAATTTAAAGCAGTGACAAGTGCAATATAGCCTTCACATTGTTCAGCACAGGCTGCAGAATTAGTGGTGCATTTCACCACACTTCAGAGGTATGAGGATGAGTAAGTGACAGTATGCTCTGACTCTGCCTATGCGACTCCAACCATACATGCAGGATTGTCACACTAGAAGTGGAGGGGTTTCCTCTGTATAGACAGCACACCAGTGCAACATGCATTTTTATTAGATAAATATTACAACAAATAGGGAAGACCCTTTGTGGGCAAACGTGGTTTGGGTCAAGATACAGTGCAATAAACAACAAATATAACCAAGCCGTAAAACAACTCAATGTGTTGTATCTATTCTAATCATTTGATGAATTAGATAACGTGCTGGAGAAGTCATGAAGAGTATCTCAATTATTTCTCAATTTTGGCTTTTTATCTTGATGGCATACTTATCCAACTAAAAACATACATGTCACATAATATAAATTGTGAAACAGATATTCAGTCAAAACAATAATACTATAAACCATAATACAGTATAATGATGTGAATAGCAAAGACAGGTAAACAACAAGGTGTAACCAAAGACAACATTCTGAGGAAATAAACATGCATACAGTAATGTTACTCAATCTAAATTATGAGTATGCTGCAGGGTATGCTTCACATTACCCTAGAGTTCTAAGCATAATTCATCAATAATCATGCTAAGTGTTTGATAAAACACTAGAGTTGAAATACACTGCAATAATTTCTTCACTGCCCCTTAGTTTATCAAAAACCCCTAATGTCGCTTACCCTGTACTTCATGCAGGGGTGTGACTGGGTATGTCCACAATTGGGGGTTCCTCACAATGGTGGACGTACACAGACTACTCTTTGCTGTCTTTATCTTCATACTCAGAGCTTACACTGCTCTTGTTGGCCATCATGGTGATATTCGTACTTTCCTCCAATGATTAGATGACTTTTTGCAGAAATTTTAGACCAAATCAGACTGTTGCCTGAACGTTTCTTTGAGCATACAGATGGTTCTGCTTGATAAATATTTTCATAAACTACTTGGATTGATTCTTTACCTTTTGAATCACAAGCATCCTCATCTTGTTGGATGACGCACAAGTACTTGTGTATTTCAGAGGGATCCCACAAATTGACCTGTAATAAATTGGCTGATATGTGAACTTTGCAAGCAGGCTGATTTGCCGCATGGTGAATCTTTTTGAACAAACTGATGATCCTGTCCAATGATGACACTCATAAACTGTGTGGTATGGTTTTCTATTTCCTAATTGTAGAACGCCCACATCTGGTTGGTAGGCAAACTGATGTTTGTACATTTCTGAGAGTTCCAAGGAATCAGCTTGCCCTTAATCAATTGCTACCTGACATAATGGAAAAGATTCATCGTTTGTACAATGTTTCTTCATGAACTAGTGAATGGTGTTGTCACAGGAAGATATCCATAACTCACTGGCGTTAATCTTCTATTATCTAATTAAAGCACATCCCTACCTCGTTTGGCGAAAGGACTGCACATTTGTCTTTAATAAGAACCCTATTAATCATCCAGCAATCAGCCAGTTGCTTATGGAACTTGTGGAAAAAATACAGCAGCTATCAAGGTGGTTATGAGATTACCTGAATAAAGCATTTTTCTTTCCTCAAACATAATTACATGCAAATCATGTGGTCCATAATCCACTTAGCTATTCCAGAAAGAGAGAGACAATGACGATAAGCATCTTCACGTTGGGGGGCATCTTTTATTGGTGCATGACTCCTGCTTAATGTTTGTTGTCATCATTTTAATCTTGGTAATACATGCTGCATATGTTATGGTTCCGAAAAAAGGGAGGGTTCCTTTTATTTTTCCTACTTCTGAAGGTAAATGAGAAGTAAATGTTGCAAGAGATCCTAAGCCTTATGTGATTGTTCCTACTTCAGTAGCTTATGTGAAAGCATGTGGTTCTGTGGCAAATGTCACTAGACATCCTTATTCAGGAAAGGACCTTTTGGGAATTATTACTGAGCACCAGATACAGATTCCTAGGGAAAGACAAAAGAAGAGGTCATCGGTAACTAACCCTACGCCAATAGTACATGTAACAACACCAATTGTACTGACTAATGTTCCTATGATCCCTCCAGTTAGAAATAGTTATGCTGATATACTTAATGATATAATCATTGAGCCTCATGTGGCAAGAAGGAGACCGAAGAGAAATGCACCAGGGGATGATTGTGAATTAAGCAATTATCAACACAGCACAGCACACTTGGGGAAATATTTTTGGTATCAGCAAATGAAAGAGGTTGGCAAGAGAACGTCCGAGGAGGACTGCTATGTATTTGCACTCCTGCCTTATAGTATGGGAAAATCTAAGGTCTTCATAGCTATTGAAATAGATGTCCTGACAGCACACTGACAAGCTCAAATAGCATTCTGTCGAACAAGAGGCCAGTTTATGGGTCGAACAGCTTACCTAAAATGTTTAACTGAATGGTCAGATCCAGATGAAGATGACTATGTGAAAGACACAAAGGCAAGAGCAAGAACCCACACTAAGAATCATGCGATCAGGTATGAACAGCCTGGAGTGAAAGGAGCTGGAATCAGATGGAAAGTAAACAGGAGACTTGCGAGCCCAGGAAAAACTAAAGAGGGGATCCGAAGAGGGAAGGAAAGAAGCCAAATGCAGATCTGGGGTTCAGTGCTCTCTCCAGATGGTTGGGAGGAAGGTGTGGTAATCTGCAGAGCTTGGGTAGTAATGGGTAACTACAAGCCAACTGTTGACAATGTGGAAAAGCTGTGCAAACCATTATGGTCAAGACTTGCTAACCTATTGACATGGGTCGAAGACAAAGGAGGACCCTGGCAGATAGGCCCCATGGAAAGTGCAAAGCTGTTTTTCAGAAATAATGGCATAAGAGAAATGGGAGAAAATCAGAATTGCGGTTGAATCTTTGATGCACAAGGAATGAGTGTTGGGAGAGCAGTAATATTGGATCACTACTGGGATAGTGGATCCAGAGCTCATATGAAGCTGCCCAAGGTTTGTGGAGGACTGTGTTCCAAAGTGAATGTTCATGTTCCAGCATTGCTGATTCCGAAAAGTGATCTGAGCATTGGTGAATTCCCGAAAGCAGATGCACATCGGAGGAAAAAGAGGTCTGCATAGCTTTTGAGTTGATTGAAGAGGGAGAACGATCAGCAAAATCAATAAAAGCTTTTGAATCTATCCCATATGAACACAGACTGTTCAGCAAGACCTCATCAATATTCACGATAATCGTCATGCCCAGGATCCAGATGGATAGAAATACTAAATGATTGCAGATAACCAGATGGGAGCTTCTGCAAACGATCAACACTACTATAAAAGGATTCAATGCATTCAAGGACGAGCTGAGAACCATAAAACTGATGACTCTTCAGAACAGATATGTTCTAGACATGATTACAGGTATGGTTGGAGGTGTTTGTGGCAAAATCAGAGAATCATGTTGCACCTTTATACCATCTCATGACAATGAGAATGGCACCTTGACAGAAGCCATATCCATATTGACAGACATACACGTCCAGATGACTGATGAAGTGGAAGACCTTGCTAATGATAGTTGGTTTGGAGCAGTTTTCTCATGGGATCCACAATAGATGGTAAATATGTTCAAGTTTCTTGTAGCCTTGTTGGTGATGATCATGCTTGGATTTTGTGTGATCAGAATTATAATCGCTCAGTGCAAGAAGACTGCAAAGAAAGCTATAGGAATGAAGATCATAAATGATGTTGAGTCAGGATGGAAGACTAAGGAACTAACAAATGAATAAATCAGAGACTATGTGAAAGCTAGCATAAACACACCTGAGGGTACAAAGTTTCTTTACCCAAGACACCAGAAGAAGTGTGTGGGAAGATTGATCTACTGTAGCCCTACTGGACACTGCACCCTTATCCCCTCAGCGGGAGGCCTGAAAGGAGTCGTGAAGATTTGGGTCCCAAAGAAACAGTTTTTCAGACGAGGATGTCTTGATGTAAAGATTGATAATGAAGTGGTCGATTATCACCCAGAGGGGGGAGTGTGGAGGTACAGTCAGACATCCCCACTCCAAGCACCGCCCTATTTGTCAATATGTTGGGAACCAGAGATGACAACATGTGCAGTCCCAGCCAGTATACCAATACTGCAGAGAACCGTCGAGACAAGATATCCTTTGAGGAAACCCTACCTAAATTCACAGAGACATAGGGTCTCATTTCAAGTCCAGCGGTAGCTGTGCCAGTAAATTCAGCAGGCTGACGCCAGACTAGTGATGATTTACCACCACCTGACTTCCCGAAATAACCGGGACATTACAGCACCGGCTGTCCGGTATGCCAGGTGGCGACATTCATATCTCCTCATTCCCAGGACTCAATGGGAATGGGGAGGACGGAAGTACCAGCACTGTGCGAAACAGTGCTGGTGCGTCTGTCAAAGTCTGCGGGCGGGTGCCGTCCCGCCCGCCAGGTCTGACCTTGCGGGTGGGATGGCACCCGCCGGCAGAACTCATAGTTTGCCGGTCCAGAAACAACAGTGCCGCTAAGCTTACCATCACTGTTGTTTCCGGACCATAATATTCTTCTGGGTGAAGTATCGGAAGAAATGTGCATTTGATCAAAGAAAGAAGCCTGATGACATCACATGAAATAGGAGTTGACATATCTAAAGGTTGGATGAAAAGAAAAAATACAAACAGTATTCTCTAAGAATTAAAGAACAGATGACATTCACATTTGTGTGTTGCTGCCAACTTGTAAAATGGTGTAAGCACCATGCATTTGCCCTCTGATTTTTCATTTGCATTGTGTGCCACTGCCAACCGTAACATGGGGTCAGGCACAATGGATGTAATCACCTTGTACTTCTCTTTTTTGCACTTTGCGTATGATATATTACCCCTTGCACATTCTGAGATGTCATAATTCACCTTGTACGCTTCCTTTTCTGTATCCAGAAACACTGAAATCAAGCTAAAAGCATCTAGGTACCTCGGGATTTTGTGTGCTATATAAATAAACAAACAAACAAGATGGTACATTTGAGCAACATTTCAGGCTCCAGTTGATGATGATGTTGGTCACCCTGGGTTACCTGGGGGCAACCAGAGGTGGACTCCCTGATCACTGTGCCCAGAGAGGCACAGCTTCACCTCACTGATGAGGCCCAACAAGGCTGAAACATGTGTATGGGGTTGCTGTTGGTACTCTTGTTCAGAGAGGATTTGCCATAGCATTTTGGTGCTGGACTGCCCATGTGGGTGGGACAAAGACTGATATGCAAATGGGTATTTGCCATCTGTGAAAGGTACACTGAGCAAAAAAGCATGTGCTGCAAACTCTCATCTCAGAGCAGGTTATCAGGCCATGTTCTTTCTGGAGAGGAGTGCCTGCTACCTTTTTTGAAAGATTTGCAAGGAATTTAGGGTTGGTCACCCTGAGTTACCTGGGGGCAACCAGACGTGGACTCCCTGCTCACTGTGCCCAAAGAGGCATAGCTTCACCTCACTGATGAGGCCCAAAAAGGCTGAAACACGTGTATGGGGTTGCTGTTGGTACTCTTGTTCAGAGAGGAATTGCTATAGCATTTCGGTGCTGGACTGCCCATGTGGGCGGGAAAAAGACTGATATGCAAATGGTTATTTCCCATCTGTGAAAGATACAGTGAGCAAGAAGCGTGTGCTGCAAACTCTCATCTCAGAGCAGGTTACCATGCCATGTTCTTTCTGGAGAGGAGCGCATGCTACCTTTTTTGAAATATCCAGATGATGATTCTCATGCTGCAGAAACGCTGAAGAATATGTAAATCAGTTTACACGTGTACAGTTGCTGAAACGCAAGTAAGGAAAAGTATTCATGAGGCTTGCTATGTAGTGAATTAGATTGCGGCGATGCGCCAATGTATATCCATAGGAATGTATATAACCTGGATGTTCCACAACGCACTTTAGCAGGCCTGAAAACTTCATGAACAAGGAAAAGACTTCCAAATAATGAGTGACGCAGTTGCAAATTACTGATGGCAAAGCAGGTTTCAGAGAAGATGGGGCTGGCCCAGAACCAAGGAAATAAGACCACAGTGAAACTGATGCCTGTCAAAAGATATACAACACATGTGAGAAGGGAACATGCTTCTGTTTGAAGGAGTGTGCAAAAAAACACTAAAGGTTACTACAGTTCATCATTTAATAGGATTACATGCTGCAAATGGTTCGAAAAGAGTAGTCTTCAAATCACATGGGTGGGATCGAAATAGCTGGGTCAGGCTGTGCCGAAACTAGAAGACAGTGCAAAGCCATACTCCCTTTATTTCCCAAATGAAGACAACAGTTACAAGGCCAAGTTCAAAAGCCAAATTGTCTGACAAACTGAAGGAGTGTAGATGGATAGTGGGTTAATTGGAGGGGAGGCATGATCACGCCGAGCTTCCATGCACCTGTGATGATAGCCTACCTGCTGCTAGCCTGTGGAATATTTTAGAGGGTTACAAGGGTGCCAAACCAATCATAGTGGGCCGTGTAATGAAGAGCCCTATAGTTTAAAGAACCAATTAATTGTCGTGTATTTAGGGATGACCGATGATGACCAGTTATTGGGGGTAAGCTTCAATGCCCACCTGATTTAGGCACCCAATCATAACCAGTGGCTATATAGAACATATACGTAGATGTTCACCGAGATCCACAGGTACTCATTAGTTTTGTAGTTTGCCAAGTAGTATGATGTCAGCAATGACACATTTGTTTTATAAAAGAGCTGTTTTTTTATTAAATGTTTGGAGATCGAGCTGTGCAGTGTCGGATGATGACCGTTGTACTCTCTGTTTTAGACAATTGATATTAAAACAGAAACACACTTTGGCAAACGTCCTGAGTCATTTTGATTATTGATGTTTGAGTAACTTCTGCATCCCCATCCGATTCTAAGTAATGCTACCTCATCTTAAAGGGCTCTTAGGAGTAAGAGTTCACTTGTCTTCTGGTATATGTACTAGGAAAGAGCAGTCAACATAGGGAAATTGGACAAGCAAAAAAGATATTGGAATACAGCTCACAAAGGCTTCCTTTAAACTCTCCATGTATCTATTTGACTAAATCGTGTGCTAGCAATTTAAGACGATTTGTCATCTACCTGCGATTTAACTTGCTTCCCACCTATGAATATGTAGGTGGTTGGGCTAAAAACCCTTATGAGGAGAGACTCTTCCGCCTGTGTAGGGGTCCTGTAGGAAACTAGCCACAAAGTCATGTTACTTAAAGAAATATGAGGGGTTTGTTAATCATGAAGCATCCATCACTACTGACCAGTTTTGGAATGTAATATATGGGGCAGAATCTTTGATGATATCCTCTGGGGCCCATTATATATGGAGGGAGGCACTTGCTCTGTTAGCACGGGTAATTGAAAGCTTTGATACTTGACTTTTGTCCATTGAGGATCAGTTAATTTAACTTCCGGCGGGAAATAGGTTAGCCTACGCTTGGCACTTGGACTTTATGTACTGTATTTAAAGTTAGCATAACACTCAAAAGTACTGGTCTTTTATCTGTGATATATATATCTGTAAACATGTTGTTTTCAAGATCTTCTTTTTAATAATTAAATATGATTTAATGTGTTAAGTATTGTTATTTCTATGTTTTTTTTAATACCGTTTAACTGTGATAAAGGTTTTTGTGTTAACCAAATGCACAATAAAATATATATAATTTTTTAAACAAATGGCAATTTGTTCATTTTGTGAGAGACTGCTTGAGAAGCATGCAGTGGGAGTTTTCATATAATGTGTTGCAAATTGTGCATTCATTTAAAACATATTGTTCAGTAACTCTGGTGAACACTATTACCAGCACAGTGAAGTAACCCATCAAACTGTCTCGCTTTTGCCAAAACTAGTCCACTTTGACTTCAAAATCTGATCCACACTAGCATGTTTAGTTATGAATGTATTTATTTATTACATTTGTTGATAGCATCACGGCTCTAGTACAGGTTACAGTAAGGCTATACAGTTATGAGATGTGAAGATCTCAAATGGTCATAATAAGTTGCGTTTGTGTGAATATACGGTACAGTGAGATTCACCACATGGTAATGGGGCTACATTGGTGTGAAAAAAGGCATGGTTGGAACATCTAAGTAACATGCACAGTTCGGTCAAGTATCACCTCATGGTACAGCGGCTACATCGGTGTGCAAATAGGCATGGTAGGAACATTTAAGTAACGTGCACAATTTGGTGTTTGGTCTGCACTTTTGCTCTGTTCTATTGCTCTATAAGCCAGTCTGAGTCGAAAGATGCATGGGGATGAGCTGCAACCTAGGTGTGATGTAGACGTCAGTGATGGGGTTCAAAGATGTGCCAGGACTGACATGCTCCCGACAAGCACGTGATCTCTACTCCCCCAGTGTTTCAATGCTCACCCCCCTCCACCAAATTGATGCATTACACAGCAGAACCCAAGATCTTGGTAGAAAGTACAAGTAGTGTTTGGTGTTAACCCTTCTGTCACATGCATCAGTAAGCCACCTTTGGGAAAGGAACATTGTGGTGTAGTGGATGGCTAGCTCCTGGCCTTACAATTGACAGACTGTGCTACTGACCTGGCTTGAGGTGGGCAATGCCTGGCCTGTCCAGGTGAGTGCCCGAACCATGGCAATCCGGGGAGGAGGTCAATGCTCCCAATCCATTATTAGTCATCAAGCATGGATGGAAATGCAAGAACATCTAGATTGTGTAAAAGAGAATGCCCTTGTTTGAAACTTAATGTTGCTGTCTAATGCATGCAAACACCTACAGCAGGGGTCTAAAGCCTGCAGTTCTCCTGAGAATTTCAACTATGACCCCAAGGTCCCTAACCATGGACTATGCTAGCTAGGGCTGATGGGAGTTGTAGTGCCCTAAACTGTACAGATTCATATGTGAGAATGGGCCTGGGTGTTCAATATGCAGTCACTGCTGGCTGGTGGTGCATTTCCATTTAAACATTATTTTGCGGCTGCTTTCTCTCATCAAACCCACTCCTGGGCTCTGGACACACTGTTTGGCCAAGTGTATTGTTGCTCTCTAAATCCTTTAACAATTTGACCCCACTCTCTGCCCTTTTTTCTGCCTTGTAGTATACAGGAGTGCCTCAAAGAACAGGAAGTTATCTTTATCAGAGATGTAGATATTAGATCACCTGGGCTGCACAACACCTCAACCAACCAGTATACCAGCATGAGGATAGCTCTGTCTGAAACAACCATGTAAAGCTATAAGACCAAAGACAACATTGTATTTTATAGAAGCAATCTAACCGGCAGATAGCACCAACTTAAAGAGCAATGGGTTAAATTGTGAGCTCAGGAAATTTGCCGTGTGTACAATAAAGATGCAAAATTCAAATATGAATAGGAAAATGCCCATAGGTAATATACTTGCAATCATGCATACCATTAGAGGGGATTTTTTATTGCACAACAATATGCTGAACTGTGTAGTTATGTGTTATGTGAACAGAACCATGCACTGACAAACAAGCCATGTATTGTCTCCATCCATTCAATGGTGCTAAGATGAACCATTTTGTACAGTTTGTCTTTGGCAGGACATGCCAATTGAATGCGAATTTATGTTACTTGGACTGATAAAGGACACATATGCCTGTGGGTGGCTTGGAGGGGTTCTGACAGATCTGAAAGAGTGAGGGGTGGGGTGGGTTAGTTTAGTGGGGATAGAGCAAACATGCAAGAACATGTTCCTATTGCGCTTTTGTGTGCAGACCAAAAGTGCGATGAGATCTGCATATGGATCTTTTTCACAGGTTTCTGTGTTAAGGGCATAATGTTATTTGTATCAAGTTTCTTCCTTAGAGTGGGTGATAGGGTACCAAAAGGGGCCTAGCGCTTCCACATACCAGGTGTTACTGGGTTGGAGGTGGTATGGGCCATTCTTTGGCTGCCTTCATGCCACAAATGAGGGGCAGGGGATCGCTACATTGCTGACCCGGAGAATATTGGCACTTTATTAGCATGAACTCCACTGACCTACAACCCCTTTTTCACAAAATGCAACTGTCACTGGTCTTGCTGTGGTTGCAAATACATTGCTCTAAAGACATGACTATCTGCGGGAATGTTATACGGGTTATGTTGGCAAATCCAAAAGGTTTAGTATGGGACTGGAGGAAACAGGTGACAGTCAGAAAGTTATGACAGCTGTCTGATATGACATATGGTATCAGAGTCAGTAGTTCATTGTGTTATTTTATCTCCTTTAGCATTGTTAAGAAATTAAGGTGTAGGTTTAACAGAAGTGGCAATCACATTTCTGAAAACATCCCAAACCCCCATTTTAAGTAGTCTTGGTTGGTATTATTTAGACTCATCATGGATACAATAGAGTTAATATGTAAGTGATTTCAACCCGGCACTCCACCTGAGTCAATGCCTAGCGTGTGATGCACAGCTGGAACACTTAATTTTTTATTTATGTCTATAAGTTCTTTTATTTCCGAATGATATACCCTTATATCATGTCCCTCTCTGAATCCCCCCCCCCCCACGTCACACTGAACCAGGAAGCAGTTACAAAGTTAAAAAGATTTATTGATTTATTTTAGGTATTTTCACAATGTATATATATCACACGATTTAATGGTTTATACAATGATCACCAATGGGGTGATGTCACAATAAATCTCTTTAATCAGAAGGAGTATGATAGGAAAAATAATGCAGCATAGAATAATACTTTCGTGTGGGTTCAATCAAAATGCAATGTGATTACTCTTTCCCCCTGCACACTACTCAATCCCCCCAATATGCAATATAAATAGATGGAAGGAGAGAAAACAGGTTTCAGGAAAACAGAATTCAACAAAATAATATCAATCCCAATGTCCCCAAGCAAATACAGAGAAAAACAGAAATGATTGCAACTTGTCAAAAATGGTTTTGAATGTGGCTTTGAATGGATGGGAAAACACTAAAAATTGATTTGATTCACTAAAATGGTTTCATTACTAGTGGGAGCCACATTGTATACTAACAGACAAACGTTAAGAATGATTATTGAGTAACTATCAGGTTGAAAACTTAATTCTGAGGTCAGATGCAATCTACATCTGTTTCACACGTGACAGATTTGAGCCAAACGAAAAATTTGCAGCAAACTTTTCTGCGCGCGGTAAGCGCGATTGCGGAAAAACTATAAGGAGTTGGGATGCGGTTTTGGGTTCGTTGGAAAGCAGAGGTGTTGCTGAAGATGCTAGCTTCAAGTAGACACTTAAATTTCGTTTCTAGCATGCACGGTGAATAAGTTATGAAGGTTTTTGTAGAGGTCGTTTTTTTCAGAAAGAGTCAAAATTTGTAAAACAAGGTTGCACTTTTTAAAATTACAAACAAGGTTTCTTATACTAGGGAGACTATGAAGCCACAAACTACATGACAGCACAGCCACCAGCCCAGCAACGCCTCTGGATGGTTTTTGCCTGCCCGCCGAGATGCTTGCCTTTCTTCAGTAAATATATTAGCGCAAAGATGATTTTAACACTACTATTACCAAAGGACTATAGGGATGAGAGAAAGATTCAGGTAAGACAAAAGGTTTTCCACAATGCAGTTCTGGATATAATAGAATGGGTTTGTATAGGATTACTTATGGATAAGAGATTTGCTAGCGACAGTCCTATGCTATGGATACTCACTACCAAGGTTTGGAATGGACCCGTCAGGGATCTGGTCAGGGAGACTTTATGGGCAGGAATTCAGCTAGCACACCAGACTGGACTCAAGGCGCTCTGGTTCTGGACTCAGCACGGCACTCTGGACACTGCACGGCGGGATTTGACTGGATCTGACGGTTTGGTTCTGGTTCACAGCTATCTGGTCACAGCTCTGCTCTACTGGGTCGGATCTCTGGATTCTGGCAAGAATTCTTAACAAGAAAGCAGCAACAGCACAGCCAGGCTGCTCTTTTTTTTTGTTCCCCTTGGAGGTCTGGGGTAAAATCTGGTTTCAGGATTAATTAAAGGCCAAGCTGAGAAGGGTTTAGCTTTGGAAATGGGCCTTTCTGCTTTCAAAGTTCTGGAGTCTGGAATATGGGTTTCTCTTGCAAAGTGCTCCTCCAGCAATCAGATGGTGGGTGAATGTGTGTGTCTCTAGGTCCTAAGCTATCTCTATTTATGTATTTTCTAAAAGGGTGGGTATGCTGACTTCTACTAGGCTCACCCCCTAGATATTCTATTGGTTAGGGTATTTCCTCTCCCCTTATTTTAGAAGAAATCAGGGTGTCCTGAAGACACTGTGTTTTATGATCCAGGGAAAACCTCCCCTTTGTTTCTGCACAGAAAACCTGTTTTTGATACAAGACATATTTACAATTTTACAAACTTACTAGCAACAGCATATTGACATCACAGATTTGGTGGAGCAAGTATTCATCCGAGCCCCGTCTCGGTGAGAGCTTGGGTCTAGATTTGGCAATTTTTCACACTTTTGGTCCGGCACCCAATGTCAGATTTGTCCACATTTTTACACATATGTGCGCATGACATCTGGGCATTAACATGTGAAGTTTCACGTTTCTGGCTTCACCACAATTGCTACAAAACCACAAATTCTTTAGTCATGTCCCTGAATATAGCAGAGAGTTCTGAGTAGTTTTAAAACGTGACCAGAATTTTCATATTAACAATACTGTATTTTACACATTTTTACAATTTTGCACAGTCCTCTGTCAGTCCTTTTCAAAAATATACTTTCTTGTGCTTTAAGAATACACATAACTGTCCGCCCCCAAAGTTTTGGTGGGTCAAGAGCAATCCCCGTCCCTTTCCTCTAGCAGGGGTTTCTGTTGACACTTGCATCTGCATATTCTTTTCAGCCAAGGGAGTCCTTTGTCTCTCCCAGGAGCAGCAGAGCAAAATCCCCTCCCCTCTTCATTAACACCTGACTGGGAGTTCCTGGCCTTTGATGAGAAGCAGGAGAGATGCCCTTTTTTTTCGAGCAAACTGTGGAATTCACTTTGAAGTTCTTTGGCTGCCATCAGATTTACTTTAAAGTCAATTGTTACACTTTCTTAGTTGAAAAATAAACTTATATTTTTCAAAACTGGTAAACAAATCTCTAATTCCACTCTTTTAACCATAGAGATTAAATAGTTGCAACCTATATTGCTTTTGATAGCAAGTCACTTAATTTCAACCATTTGATTTTCTGCACAAGTTTAAGCTTCCAATGTACTTAATTGACAGCTTTCACACAGGCAGCCAGCGGTACTGCGCCCATATTCTGACAGATTTTTACAGACAAGCACACTCTTTAATGTGGATATTCTTTTGATGTATTCTGCTTTTCCTGACATTGTGTGCTTATGGGGATTCTTTAAATAAGGTGACAGGTAACAAGGAATGTTAAATCTTTTCTGATGTTTGGGAACCATTATTTTGTAATTTCAGCAACTAAGGAAAAACGGATTTCTGAGCACTTCTGGGTTTCCTTGCAATGAAGCACTGCCTTTCATGTAGATTCCCTTTTCACTCTCTGGGCAGCACAATGACTGGGTTTAGCAGTGTGGTCTCCTGTTCCACCACTGACACAGACAAAGTAGATTGGCGGCCAACTTTCTGGTTTCACAGCGCAATTTTCAGAGGTTTAGCGTGAATAGGGCTTTTTGCAGCCATTCTGTTGGTTCTGGTGCCACCAGCACACAGTGATGTTGCAGGGAAGAGCCTAGTGGGTCTTTACATCCCACAAATATATGACATTTTTGGGTGGCTGTTAATGGGGTCTTTTAATGTATAGATGATTTTCAATGCATCATTTCTAGATGTTTATACCATCAATGATGTTATAATTATGAGTTTTATAAATGTACATTTTCTACCCAAATGGGATTTGCATTTATGAAAAAAATGTAATTTCTGAATCAAAATTAAATTGACTGAGTGATTCAAATAAGTGAATGTTTTGGTTTGTGCAGCCATCTGTTCTTCTGCAGTTGACTTTTTACCAATTATAAAAATACAAGTGTACCAAATGGAGCTGAATTAAAAATGTAGATCATAGTTAGCTCTATTTTCTTCGTAGTTTATCACAAGGCCTTTGTCTTGGGTACTGTGAGAAACCTGTTGGTGTCTCCCTAGTTATTCCCAGGGGATATGTCATCCAGGTGGCCAGGACACAGTCATTGCTATTGGATCCAGTTTTTGGGGGTGGATCACCTGGATGGGGGTATTTGTGGAGTGGGACACAGACGGGCGAGACACTGCGTCCCCTTCTTTCGGCACCTTTTCCCCCATCCTGCCACATAGGATATTCCAAAATAATGCCCCCGCCCCCTTTTTCCAACAGGAACACTTAGGCAAACAACAAAAAAGAAAGTGGACTAACACCATAGTCGTTTACCTGACATATCCCAATACAAGGGTCAGGCAAAGTCAGGAAATTGACCAGAATCACACACACCTGACGGCCCTTTGCCTTCCCCACAGGGATAAAAAAGGTGGAGCACAAGAGCACAGGACGAACAAGGCAGACCGCACAACTTGAGAGCTAACTCAGCAGAGCAGATCAAGACGAGGAGAAAGAGAGAGCATACCGAGAGGGCAGTGTTCGACGTGTACGAAAAGAAGTAGTGAACTATGTTCCCTACTGGTCTGCACCGCTCCCCACAGACCCCATCCCCACACCCCCTCCCATGCACAATGCAAACCCCTAAACACACATGTGCCTGCTGTTAAAGGGAACGTCCAGTGCAGTGCACTGAAAGTGCAAGTTTCAACTTCTTCCTACACTTTTATTTTAAACAGAAACCATTCTGGAACAGTTTCTTTTTAAAATAAAAGTATGGGAACTGTAAAACTCAATTAAAAGAAGTAGAGGAGCACCTCTCCCGACGGTTCCCGCCCACTTTGCCCACTGCAAGAGGGTGAAAAGGAGAGAAGCAACCTTGCCCATTCTGACGAGGGCCTATGGAACCTCTGCAGAGGGAAACATAAAACAATAGCCAGCGTGTATTGCAACAGATGTCAACAGTACAAGAGACCCTCCACCGCTGATTACCAAGCTGAGGAGAGATGCTTGTTTGGAAAAATGCCAAGCAGTTCATCAAAGCCAGTGAGTCGAGGGGAGAGTCGATAAGAAACCGAACTGTGTTGAATGAAAAGTAGCCAACGGCTAAATAGAACTTTGAAAGGTTAAAGACACTATAGATGAAAGAGGGGGAAAGCCTGCAACAGAGGCATCCGGCAACGCGTGGGTGCTCATGTAGGAGACTCTAGGCGATTGCCTGATGGTAGAGAATACCATAACCTGTAAGCCTTGCGAAGAGGCAAAGAGCGGACATCGAAAGTGTTTGACCGACAGATGATTTTGAAAGCTAAGGGAATGAATCCCACATGGTGAAGCGTGTGAACTATGTGTCGTAAATGTTGGCAAAAGTGAACTGGGTCGAGGGATGCTAACAAGAGGGGATGAAGTCTAAAGTCCTGAAATACAGTGAACTGTCTGTAAAAGTTGGCGAGAGCGAACTTGGCAGAGGGAAGCCGACAACCAGGGGAAACGCCTGAAGAACTATTTAAAAAGACATTAATATTCATGAATGCAAGAAGTATTGGAAGATCAGGGGAAGTGAATTGTCCCCCTCGTCAGTTGGATCTGAGTCCGGCTGAAGGAGATCCAGAGGCGAAAAGTCATCACCCAATGTTCATTTAGAAAAGGAACTGTTTAGTTGTTTTGTGGAATATGATTGCTGAGGGGTCTCTGCAGGAAAGAGGGGGGCACAGAGGTGAAGATGTCACCCAAAGTATATGTGGAACAGAACTTTGTGTTTGTTTGTTGAATGCATCAGACCCGCGAAGGCAAAAGACTTTTATTAAAATGAGACCTAACCGTCGAAGAACCTGATAGCTAACACAGAATTGTTGACTCAGCTGGCAAGGCTCGAGTGTGTGCTGTGCTTAGGAGATACACCTTGTCCCGTGCTCAAAATGTGGGCAATCACATCCTGACGTATTATTTGTGAACACTTCTTTCTTTGTTGAGAACATTATCCCACACATCTTTTGTATTTAGGGTAAGAATTGGCAATAGGCTTTTCTTAATATAGGCCCTTTTGTATTGTCAAGACACCACAAGGACTACATTATTTTCATTTGATGGTCAAAGCTTGCTCCCATCTTAGATTTAGGTTGGGCATTTTCCAACCTGCATTTGCAGTTTAATAAACACCCTTCAACTGTGATCACTTGTGTCTGTCTTTACTGTTGCCTCCATGTGTTCCTTACATTACAAAGAGTGGTGTCTGTTTATCTCTTTTAATGGCTTAGTCATTACATATTAATGCAGTCTGGTTTACAGAAAACTGTCACTTGTATTCCATTTCTTAACCTGCATAAAAACACCTCTTAGGTTAAAAAGAGTTCAAACTAAGTTGAGGTTACATGTAAATAATAACAGCAATCTATTTTGTATTTGTTACTGATAATGACAATTTAATAAAGTGTAGGCCGATGAAAAAAAAATAATGCAATTTACTTTTAAAGAAGATTCTATCATATGCTATACGTTTTATAAATCTGCATATTCTTTGAGCAACTTGTCTACATATGTACAGAAACTCTTTTGCATTAGCTAATTTCATTTTTTATTTTAAAGACAAAACATATTCTTATTGTGTTTAATAGAAGCTAACATGCTATAAAGATATCAAGTCATTAAAAATGTGAATTGATCAATGAAAATGGTAACATTTTTGTGAAATAATTGTGATACCTCCCTGTGTTGCTGGAACCACCCCCGATTTAATTCTTGCACCATCACGTTCATCGTAAGCCTCCATCATAATCAAGTCAACGGTTGTATAAAACACATCCTCCGTCAAATTCTTTTATAATAACAACCTCATTCTTCACTCTTATCAAAGTCTCCTTCCTTCCCAGATCTTGTCTAGTGATCTCCCTGGACTGAGGTCTTCTTAGTGGCTACATCTGTGTTTGGTAATTGGGGCTGATGTGGGATTGGCTGCTGCTTCTGGGTACACCTGGCCTCATGTTGGCCCCAGAGGCGAGATCAACCTTTTGACGGACTTGTCTGCCATCTTGCATTTTACTCCACCCTACCAGGCTCCCTCTTGTGCTCTCCGTTTAGCAGATATGTTTAAGATTTCTGCAGTTTGTACATAGCATTCTGGTAAACAACTTGGTATGCTTTTAATTTACCCTGAATATGCTGAACCTGCTTTCTTGCAGTGAATTTAAAACATCATATCTTGATCAAGGGAACACTTTACTGGAAACAATGAGTTTGAAACATTATATCCCTAGTTAATTGTGTGTACAATTATAGTTTTAAAATGACTTCCTGGATTTCATGATAAACTTCAAATGTATCATAAAGCAATGAAAGCAAAGGGCTGAAAATGAAATATACATGTATGAGCAGAATACTGGGAATCATGACTGTTCCAAGTGGGCAAGTTCCAGTCCTTATTTTATATTAAAAAGCAAGGGGGACCTACTAAGCATTTTCTGCAAGTTAGACTAAAAAATATTCTTTTATTAAGACGAGATAGCAACAGCAGCTAATAACCTGTTGAAAATGAAGGGACTGACTCAATAATGTGATATGTCAAATAATTAATGAATATGTGGCATAGTACAGAGGTAAGAGTGGGAGTAAGAGTCCTAAGATAAAACTATCGCCTACAGAAGGAAATTGCAGTTGCATCAAATCCACAGGTCAGATCATTAATTATTTCACGTAATGGTGCAGAGTTTCAAAATAAGACAAATCATATACCACAATCCATTCAATTAGATACTTTAATCCACTTTAATCCACCAACTTCAAGGAGGGAAATTATATTAAAGATTCAAAATGCTGATACAAGACAAATAGATGCCTGGAGTATTTTCATAAACCATAATGTACCTGTCTGATGTTATACTAAAAGGATGGTAGTAGGGGGCACTGCTGAGTTACAAATAGAATATTTGCCAGTGAATGTAATCATTCCACAAGGACAGTGCCCTTTGATAGTAGGCTATCCCCATATGTTGCCTACCAACTGCATTCTAGATTTGGGAAATGTACATGATTTTACTAGTTCCCCCCACAGATGTTTCCCTTTCTAGAAAACAAAAAGTAGTTTGTCAAAATCAGGACCCATTGTCCCACACGCAGACAGTGCTTTGACTGCAGTTAGCAAATTGCAATAGAGGGATGTGAATTGGATGCAACACATTTAAGTTTGTCACTGTGATGTTATTTAGCTTTGTGAAGAAGTCTGTCTCAATTGTAATAACACACCATCTTAGGTGAATGTCTCAGTATCCAATTAAGATTGCATCTTGTTATTGCTTGTGATCCCAGGGGTATAGCTTGTTTAAAGAATTCATATTTTTTTAACATGTTTTCTGATTTTCTCACAAATTGAGTCATGGGCATATTGCACAATCATGTTGAGCTGTGTCTCCTTTTAAAAAGATCTGTATGTATTTTGGTGTTCTCACACTGAATGTTCAACTTTGAAAATTAAATATATTCCTTGTTTTTACAGTGGTGACTAGAAAGCTGTTTGCATACCGAAAGGGGTAGACCGATACAGACAATCAAAATGGGATGGATGCAAGCTAACTCAGAGTTCCTTATGACAAATTGGCATACACACTAGACAAAGATCATGAGAGGGAGTGTGCAGAGAGAGACTATGTTTTGTTGTGCTGGTTAGAAAGGCATCATTTTTAGGAACAAGTCTGCTCGAAAATAAATTCCTTCTAATCAGAGTGTGTGAATGTCCAATTATATTTGGCTGTAAACATGTTTTCAATGAATCTGAGTAGTTAGGCCAGAACTGAATGCTAAAAAGTGAATGCATGTTTTATGGCCAGTGGATGCCTCTCCAAAATTCATAATTGAAAGTAGCTTCAGATTGCATGTAGATTGTAGAATTGAAATTTGGTGGTGGGTCAAAAATCCAGAATGAAAAAGTAAGGCACAGTCATAATAATGATATCAGTCATACTCCCTGTTTTAATATATTTGTGCATAAGTTTTTTTTTCCACCTAGCAAGGATATGTTGCTTTTTCAGAAGAAATAAGATTAAGTTATTTCTGGGAAGGAAAACTGGAGGAAAGAAAATAGAGGAAAAGGTGTTCTTAACCGGAAAATTGTTCAAGACTGTTCAAGTGTCACAGCTGGCACCAGGTACCATTCATCAGTTTTTATTTATCACATAACAATGAGCTTGGAGAGAGCCCTGCAGCTGGCCTGATTCGCTGCTCGTCCTTCAGCACACAACTCTACTTACTCGTTCCCCTTCTTGCTCTCTGTCCCTCACATTCTGCTCACCTCTATGCTCTGTGTTGTTGCTTATATTAATGTTAATTGCTTCTGTGAAAAGTCTGGTTGCTTCTGCACTTCCTTCCCACTTATTACCTGGTACACATCACTCCCTCCATGTTCCCCACTGCCCCATCCTCTGTACCCATGCATTATGTAAGACTCTCGTCACTCACATGGGTTTTGACCACCTTAGCAGCCCCCTCCTAACAGCAAATAGAAGATTGACATGCTCCTACTCTCCTATACCAGGATATCTGGTTTCCTGTGCACCCAGGCTATCATATGCACTTTTATTCTGCACATGTGTTTCTCTTATTTTCTTATCAATCCTTTCCCTGTCTACTGCTATTGCTCCAGACCTCTGCAACCACAAAGGTGTAAATTTAGTGTTAGCCCCCCCTCCCTCGACTACATTTTAATGGTTATATTCCTGCTGTTGAGTATGGCGTAACCTATGTGCTATCACCATCTCCTGCACAGCTGCCTCCCAATAGTTCTGATTCACTATTGCCCATCTTATAGTTTCTTTAATGACTCTTTTGAATCTTTCCATGGTCCCTTTAGTTTGGGGGTCGTATATCGCACTGGTGCGATGCTTAATATCATTGCAGCTCAAGTGTTTCTCTGATGCACACTGTATCCCATTATCTGATGTGACCACACTGGGATTACCTTCTCATTGAAATACATCCTTTAAGATGTTTACAACCCTCCCAGCACTGGTGCAGGTTGTTAATCGCAATTCTACCAACTGTGTCAGTAAATCTATCAACACTATGTAAAACCTGGGATAACCCACACAGCGCACCAGACCCATAATATCCAATCCCACATATTTCAAAGTCATGCCACGTATACATGTCACAATCATTGGACACATGTCCCACGCACATTTTTTCTCCTACTTCACAAAGGATACATTCCCTATCTTTTTGTTCAATCTGTACAGCACATCCCTGCCACCAGTTATCACTCCTCACTCATTGTTTTTGTTGTGCTTAAATGTCCTTCCTGGGCCAGGTAGATTATCTTTTCTCCGAACTTCCTCTGTGGTATTATCCTTTCTCTTCTGTTCAATAATATTCCATCCACATACAGTTCATCCCTCACTTCCCACAAGGCTTTCATGTCCCTTTCTACAAGGGCTGATTTCATCCATTTTCTATCCTTCCTATCATCAAGGTCCTTCCTCAACTCCAGATCTTCCTCCGATGCTTCTCTCTACTCTTCTTCTCATATTGCATTGTTTAATACTGTGATCATTTGTTCATCCACTTCATTTCTCAGATCTTCCTTGCTCGTCAAAAGTGATATGCAGTCTGCCATGTGATGCTTATTCCTAGCACATATACTACTTCCATAGCAAGCTCTTGTAACACTATTACCCATCTTCCTATTCTTTTTGACAGTTGATGGAGGCCTTTGTAAATGGTTGTTTCTCTCAATGGGTTAGGGTCTGTGCACTTCAAATGCACACACACATTTTCGGAATTTGAATACTGCCCACTTTAATTTTCAGCATCTCCTTTTCAATTGTGGTATACTCCTTTTCAGCTCCCTTTTACAGCAACAATGCAAATGCAATGTTATATTCAATTGTTTGATACTTTTGTGCAAGTGTATCCCCTAGATGCACATTGTTCTTTTCAGTTGCTATAATTGTGTTCCTTCTGTATTTGTAGTTACTTAATGATACGCTCCTTTTGGGGCTTCCTTTATTGTCTTGAATGTATTGTCACATTTTTCCATCCATTAATGTGTGCTTCCTTTAACATTCTCTCAGGACTGCTGTATGCTCTGCAAAGTTGGGGATGAATTTTGCATAATTTTCGGCCATCCGAAGGAATGTCATGAGTTTCTCGTTGATCTGTTTTCGGTTTCATTCTCTTTCCAACATTGAGTGTCCCAACTATTCTCTGCTTCTCTTGTTGAATTTTCACTTTTCCTTCACACAATGTTAGGCCTGCCTTCTCCAATGCATTTAGTGCATTTTGCAAACTCTCATCATGCCGTTTTTCATTCTCATCATATTTTAAGCAATGAATGGGCCTCAGTACGAGGTTGGCGGTAGGCTGGCGGTACTACGGGCAGCCTACCAGCAACCTCGGCTTACTGTTTCCACCACCGATATCTCAGTGATACCGGGATATTACAGGCCGCAGTGGAACAGTAAATTCCCATTCCTTTGGAGTCCCATAGGACTCCACGGAAATGGGAATACTGAAGCACCAGCACTGTTGTTAATGGTGTTGAGTGATTTATCTGCTGGTAGGGGACTGTCCTACCGTCAGGTCAGGTCTCCCGGTAGTTTACATCCCCTACCAGCAGACTCGGAGTGAGCTAGTCCATTACAGGTGCCAGTAACATTGTTACCAGCACCTTAATTCTGGTTTGGCTCATTCTTAATGAGGGCTATTGTCCTGCAAAAATAGAACTCCTTCATCTCAGTTAAATATTCTGTACATTACGTTCTGGAATACAGCCGATGCGGATATTAATCAAACTGGCATCCTCAAATATTGAAACAACCCCTTTGGTTTAATGAATACCATCAGATGTTGAGATGTTTCATGCAAACAGATCTGGTGATATGCGGCGTGAGGTCTAGCATGAAAAACAACTTTGCAGGTCTGATGTTGACTAAAGGTTCATGAATGTTGGGTAATTGGTGTCTATCAGGTATGACACTCCTATTCAGGGACCTACGGTTGACCCATATTCTCAATTTACCATTTGGCTTCAGTGCAACCACCATTGGGGAGTCCCAATCTAAAGCATGTTTTGAATTTTGTGTGCACTGCTCCTGGCTGCATCTGGATTTGGTGCACGTATCCCTGGAGGCATCCTATTTTTCTTTGAACAATTCTCTTGTTTGTATGAACATGTAAACTAGCTCCCAAAAATCCACAACAACTAGAATAAGGGAGTAAACCAAGGTGCTCGAAGAAACCATCTTCATTTAATCCATTCAGCGAGTAGAAGGTCCACAGACCTTCTCAGTTATTACCTGGTAGCCCAGGGTGTATACATTAAATACATTGCATCATCAAATTCATAAAAGAGCTACTTTTAGGCTGTTACAATAAAATCACACACATTATATACATTTCTTCTTTCAATTGGGTAATCATTATCTTTGAGGCCGCCCAGAGTCCCTCCCATTATGGAAGATGTCATGACCCGGACATCATCAGACCGTGCACTGATTCGTTGACACTACAATCAGCTGACAATGTTAAAATACTGATGCCTGTTACTAATGTGGCCTTCGGTGTAAGACTTGTGCACAATAGTCCAATTAACTTCTGGTGGGAAAGGAGAGATCGAAATGTTGCCTTGGCCCAAAACTATCAAACTCATTCCCATCTCATCGTCCCACGCCGGTCCCCAACTTCCCAGACAATTTGCTCGATTTTGGACAGATTGTCTCATACTCCTTTCTGATACATTCTGCTACCTAGAGGTATTTGAATAATTAGGTCATGAAGTGTATAACTTATTAATCATAGTGTGAGGCCAGTATATGACACCTTTTAGCATCAATGTATTTAACCTGTTAATGTGTTCTTCATGTGTGCGTTGAGCTGCTTCCACCATTTGGGGCTCTGTGGATATATCTTGCTAGTATGTTATTGGCAAGGATATGGTGTGCACTTGTCAATCAGAATTCCTATATTGTTCTCTAGTAGCAACAAACTAACTGTATTGTTGTATAGGATAGCAAACAAATATGGATAGTCTATACATATGAACATATTTATTGAGTATTCCAAGCCAGCACAGAAATATAAGCTGAAAATCTCACTATGAGAAACAACACACACGAGCAAAGCAGACCAGTTAGTGAAACACAGTGCATGGAGGCCCATCACAGCCTGGCAGATGCCTTTTAGTTAGGCTATAATATACCTGTTATAGGCAAGTACACGTGTACCTTTTACCCAAACCAGCAGTAGTTTGAATTAGCTTAAGAAATATAGAAGAGTTCTTTAGATTGATATAAAAAGATTGGCAGCAGTATGCTTTAGCTAAATGCATTGCATGAGAATTCAAGATTTAGACAGCCTCTCTTATAAAGTACCCTCCCCCACTCCTCAGCATACAACACCAGACAGGTCATCATAGAAACACGCACACACACACACACACACACAAAACATATAGGCAGAGTGCTTATATTAATGAATAAATAATTGCTATTACAGAGCATTAGCTGAATGCAGCACACATAGGCCAGAATTTAGTTAGCTTTTCTCAAAGCACAAAAACCTTCCTCTCAGAGCAAACTATTAGACAGTGCATCGCAGAAATGCACATAAATTTCAAGTTTGTAACAATTTGTACATTCAGAAGTTGAATACCGCTCACTGATAGGTTACAGGCAAGGGAGTAAAAGCTTGCCCTGGACTTTGGCTCGTCTTTTTGAGTCATACAAATGCCACTTAAAAAAAAGATACAAAGCTCCGGAAGTCTGAAGACAAGACATTTTACATTGATTAGCCAAGATAACACAGGCTTTTCAAGTTCTCACATGTCACAGCAAATTATAACAAAACTACATTTCTAGGCAGAACAGGTGAAATGCAATTTATGAATTGGCAATCGTGAGGGGCCAAATGCAAAACAATATCATCACAGAGCTAGGGCAGACATACAGGTTACTTTATAATTGTAAAGTCCTCTGTGTCCCATATTCGATAGCCACCAAACAGTTTAACATAAAAAACACAACTAACACAGCTGTTCATATTTTCACATCGAGCAAAAGTAAAAGGGATCCTTCAAGAAAATCATAACTCACATGGGTACCTCTGCATCACACTAGAATTAATTAAGACAATGCAACTAGTAGAATGGAATCACATTACCTGCAGATAATATTGAATGCAGCCACTTTCTTTCATTTATTTATATTTTTAAAGCGCTCACACAGCGCGTGGGCATCGAGGTGCTGTTACAGGATTTGTTTTTTTTGCGTAATTTTTTTAGTTGCGTATTTATAATGCGCTTAAATACACAGAGGTTTCTAAGCGCGGACCAAGGGATTGAACCTGTGTTGCTTTATGCTGTCTTGCTTCCAAGGCGAACACGTTGCCGCTGAGCTATCCTCCCTGGACATGATAATGCGCAAACATATCTGCATATGGATTTCAGCACCACTACCAGGAGCATTGTTTGTGAGCAGCATAGTCTCGAAACTTAAGGTTACAGACAAGACAAATAAACTCATGCATGTAAGTGATCCTCCCACCGAGCAAAGTTACACAGTTCATAATGATGAGAACATAATGCCGCTGCCAATTTCTTAAAGTTCCTTGAGGAAACAAATCAACTATTATATTTTGTAGTGTCCTATGTAACCAAGCAGTTTTGTCAAATTGTTCATTCCACTTCCACTCGCCCTGGAACAGCCAATGGAAAGAACGTTCTGACTCATACATGTGTCTAATGCTTCTGCCCTGTGGAAGTGGGTGAGAAGCAAGATGATCTCACTGCACAGTGAGCTAATTAGCCTACCACATGTTTAGAATAGTCCAATGAAATTCAATCATGTATAGTGCAATTCTTATTAGCCAATCCCCATGAAGAAAGTTGTTACAAGTGTGTTGATTTTTGCTTTCCAAAAACATAATATAAATATGTACTCACTCAATTAGAAGTTGAATGTCTGTTGTATAATTCCATGCCTGGCAGTCTATGGCAATACATTTTTTGTTCCTATATCTGCTGCATTGTATCTTTTTTTAGATCTTGGATTATTTTATTGGCATAAGAAGGGACTTGCCTTACATTTTCTTATCTAAACGGGGCCCATGGGAAAGACCTACTTGTGCAGTTTCGGCTATCCTCCCTTTCTCTCAGCCTTGGCATCTTCAGTTGGCTGAGCTTCATTATGGACCAACACAAACCCAAATCTAAATTGCAATGCTATGCTTTCTTAACAAAGAGCTGCGCAGGGCCTGGCAAAGTAAAAAATGGCGCTTCTCTCGCCATTAATAAATACTGCTTTATATATGTGTACCCTTCCTAACCATACCACCATTTAATGCTATCCTTCTCTGTGTATTCAGCAGTCTAGCCATCCCTACAATGTGACAACTAGCTCCCTACAGTGTGGTAAACTAACTCTAATTCTACTTGTGTTACATTTTAAATGGTGGTGGCATACTCAGAATGACATCTTATTCTAGTTGTCTTATTCTATATGTTTGCTCTAATTTGGGAATGGGGTGGGTGGGCATGGCCTTATGCATCACTGGTTGTATCTGCACCATCATAAACATAGCATCGGTGCATATGTGCATTGTTTCCTCCTCATTTGTGCTTACCCACAAGGCACAGAACAACGCAGCTCCTGCTTACCTAGTATCACGCTTCTCTCAACACACAGCCACCAGACCACTGAGATCCGCCCAGGTTCACACACTGGACATCCCCAGCTTCAAACTACGCTCTGCTGGAGGGTCGAGTTTCCCGGTCCTTGCTGCCAAGCTCTGGAACTCACTTCCCAATGCCCTAAGGAACATTCCGCACTGCCACGCCTTTAAAGCCAAAACTAAACTTTGGTTACTGGAACAAGATACCTCAGCTTCCATCCCTGCATCCATCTGCTGCTAGTGCTGTTTTCTGCACGGCTGACTGCACCTTGTGACTCCTGCACTCATATTTGCCTAACGTGTATAGGTTTGCCACCCTGGCGATTCTGTTGTAACTTAAACTGACTTGTTGTAAATATATCCTGTAACTTGTAACTGCATACAGCTTGTACCTTCTCCTGTAACCAGGTACCTCTACATTGTTGCTACTATCACTGTTACTATCACCTGTAATTGTATACTGTATCACCCCCCTCTGTAACCCGTAACTTCCCTCTGTAACCTGTAACTTCCCCTAAACATGCGCCCGCAATCCTCTGGGCAAGGCGCGCAATACAAATAAATAAAAATACAAAAAAAGAAAAGTGGCCGTAGCTTAACATTTAATGTCTTCTGGTGAGCGCAGCTCAACAACGGCATGTTTCCTGTCTCTGATACATAAACATTTCCTTGCAAAGTTCTATCCTTGAATTGCATATGAGCAGGGAACCAGCCTATTATATTGAGCTGTGAGCCTCCATTAGCCACTGGGTTAATATTTGCTTCATGGAGGGCCGTATCTCTGAACTTAATCTTCAATTTGTCTTTTGATAAAAGTGCGTACTTGGCTCCAAAGTCCACCCCCATAGGTACTTCCATCCCATCTGTTGACACTATCGTCGTGGGACTGTATAATACCTAGTCAACAGTGCAGCTCAACAAATGGATGCATTCTGCTCCATACTCTTTGATGGACTTTTCTATCCTATTTAAATCTTGTGGGGATCGACAGCACTTTGTTAGGTACTCCTCCTGTTGCTGTTTCTACAAATCATTTGCCTCCCTAGACAATTCATATTTCAAGCCCAATGTGTGCTGCTATTGGGTCTGTAACACCTTTGTCTGTTATCTAGATTAGGACACCATCCATTCCCCCTCCAATCGTCGTTTCTCTGGGGTTAGTGTAATGCTCTCTTCAAGTACCCCGAACACTCGTCTCTTGCTGCGTTGGCATGCCGCCTCTCTTTACCATCATAATTCTGCCCAATGCAGTGCCTACCTCTGTGGAAGCACGTTGTGTAGTTTGCAGTGGTTGTGTTTGTCTCAACCTCTCATATAGTGTTTTCACCCATACTTCTGTGTGTTATACTTCCTTTGCTATATGAATTACATTTTCGAAAGATGGGTCGTTCCTTGTCCACAACTTGTCTTGTACCTTGTTCTTTCAGCATTTTAGCAGAAATTGATCTTACAGTCTATCCCCTGTCTGTCCTCTGAAATCACACATTTGGGTCAGCCCCTTACGGCTGTTATTTATTGTTCTACACTTTTACGGTCTCCTGCACTCTTTTACCAAAGTGAAGTCTCTCAAGGATTAGGCTGGGCTTTTTCTTATAGTGCTTATCAATATTTTCCATTCATCTCTCACATCCATTCAGTTCTCCTTCTGCTTCAGCCAAGTCTGGCAAGCACTCATACTGCTCCTACCCTGCTGTTCCCAGGCAGTACAGCATTAGGGACTTCCTTTTTTCTGCAGCACAGTTGCTCCCACATATTACAATTGGAAAATGCTCTAATGCTTTCATCCACCTTTCAGAAGTAGTTGCCAGTTTTCCAGCCTCAGCTAGGAATACCATGTGTGGTTGTATGCTTTGCAATGCTTATCAGCACAAGGTGCCTATAACCTGATGTGAAGTATTGTGTATTTATGCTTGTCTCCTAGTTGGTTATTGTGTCTTTTTGTTATCCTTACTGTCTCCTTCTTGTCTTTATTGTCCTATTGACTATTTTTTGTTTTACTTTTCCATACAGTCTGTGTGTTATGCACACTGATCAGCCACCCACATGCTGCTCGAGCAAGCACAGTGATCAGTGTCCTTCGTTGCCATGCAACGACGGTGAGTGCTGCATTTCTTTCAAAGTCTGCCACGTCCCTGATGCCGGGTAATGGCAGTGGTGTGCACCCCGCATCAGGGCACGTGCTGCGTGCTTGCATCCTGGCTCTTATTTTGGTGCTTACTCTGCCCCTAGACTCCAACCCCTTACCTCACTATGGTGGGTTTACTGTGAGCAGTGGTGGGTCTATGCAAGGCTTCTGTGTGCGGTCGTAGCTGCAGGTCTCGGAGATCGGTAATGGCTCACAGAGTTATCTCACGGGCGGCACAGTGGTTCTCCCCCATCGACAGTATCGCAGGGGCAGCAGTTGACATTCAACAGCTTTAATTCATGCTATAGCTATAAGTATGGAGAGAGTTTTGCAGCTGACCATCCATCTTCTTCTCTTTCCTCCTAATGACACTATTTCTGTAACTCCTCCTCGTTCTTATCTTAAGCATTCCATTGCTCAACTCACAAGATACCACAACTGTTTTAATATTATTTTTGTTGTGAAATATCTTACATTTCTTTGATTCTTTGACAAAAAGGTTGCTTGTTTTTAGATTTTTTTTGGTGGAACTCGAAAGAGTTATGTATGTTTACTGTGTCAGTCTCTTTAATGCACTGCACTCATTATACAATGGTATGCAATGCTTTCATGCATCACTTCTATTTGGAAATAATATATGACAAACATTTTGGGGGTAATTCATGGAATAAATGTGCACCGAAATTTGTGGCGCAAGCTGGCACAAGTGTGTAAAAGCTAGCGCACGCGTGCGATTTATGGAAGGCCCTGCGCATGTTTTTCCTGGGATGTGCGCCAAATACGCGCGTGGAGCACATGAGCGCACATGTCACTGCGACATCCCGAACGCCGTGCATGATGCGCACAGCGAAAGCGCACACACCAAAAAGGGGGCGGAACACGCGGAAAGGGGAACAATGCGTGAAAATGAGGGCGTAACTGGGGAAGTACTGCTGGGAAATCCACAGAACTCCCACACGCTCACGAACTACACGTATTCATAGAATTGAATAGGGGAAACCCGCGCATGCCAAAATACACGCAGAGGCATAAACACGTCCGCCACACGAAGGCAGGCAGAAGCGTCCCCGCGCAGTATAAAAGTGCACGCAAACAACCAACACGTATATACAGCTACGATGAATGTCCCATTTCTCACAGCACTGATCGTGGGACACAGCAGGAGGAGGAGCATAGCCAGGTCTCGCATTTCTTTCCCAGGACCAACCTTTTTGGGATGCCTGATGACCATGTCTATGGCAAGTATAGGTTTCCACCTCGTATCATCCTAGATGTGGTCACTGAGTATCATCCTAGATATGGTCACTGAGTGGGAGGATGACCTCACATCACCCACCTTCTGCTCCCAAGCACTGAGCCCCTTGGAAAAGGTGCTCAATGTCCTGCATTTTTTGGCCACTAGGTCATTTCAGCGGACAACTGCCATAGGTGGGGGTGTCTCACAGCCCACGCAGTCACGCTGCCTACACCAGGTGTTGGCAATCATGACTGCACGCTCCTCAGTCCGCAGGCACATATACATGCCCAGAACCCCCGCAGAAAGGCAGGCCGTGGTCCTGGACTTTTACAGGGTGGCACACTTCCCCAAAGTGCTTGGTGCCATAGATTGCATCCATGTGGACCTACGTCCACCTAGGGCCACTGAGAACATCTACTGCAACCGCAAGCACTGGCATTCCATCAACGTACCGTTTGTGTGCGATGCCCATGGAATCATCACCTCTGTCTATGCAAACTATCCTGGGTCTACCCATGACAGTTTCATTTACAGAATGCCTTCCCTGAGAGGGGACCTAGAAGCTGGGAAGCATGGTGACACATGGCTCATTAGTGAGTACAAATGTCTGTGCACATGCATGCATGTCACACACAGACAAATACACTAACCCAACTAATGACAACCATCCTCACCTCCCCAGGGGACAGTGCCTACCCTCTGAGCAACCACATGATGATGCCAATACGGAACCCCACCACACCACCCCAGGTAAGATACAACACAGCCCATATTGCAACCAGGGGCATAGTGGAGCACATATTCAGAATGCTCAAGTCACACTTCTACTCCCTTGACCGCTCTGGCGGGCAGCTACTATATGCACCACCAGTAGTGTGCAGGATCATTGTGGCAGCAGGTGTCCTGCACAATTTTGCAACACGGCGGGGTGTACCGGTGGGCATGGTGGTGCCCCGACATCCCAAACCACAGGCATAGGTGCTGCGAATGGGAGGGGAACGGGCACGTGGTGAGGCAGCCCGCACCCAGCTTGTGGCCACATTTTTCACCTAAAATCCCACCACTGTGGAGTGCACACAGGCCTGGCACATACCAGGTGACAATCAATGATGACAAAGAGACAGTCAACTGTCACAACCTTACCACCATGAGAATGTTGCCACAGAAGTGCTACCTTGTGTGCATCCCTAGCTACTTAAACATAACCAATCCTGTGTGACCAAAAGGAACACATGCAAGGTGCATATCACACCACCCCCTCTGCAAAACAAGCCATGAAAATCACTGGTATGTCACCCACACTCTCCCAACCCCCATCACCCTCGTCGGCCACACCATGACATGGCATGCAACTGCAAAAGAGCAAACGAAATGCACAACACATGACCAATTAGATGGAAAGTGACACGTGATAAATGGAGAGAGGCCTGAGACAATCACACCTGAAATGGAATCAGATGAAATGACTGACCAACAACCTCCCACACATACAAAGTCATACAAAAATGCATGCCACTAGCGGTACCATCAACAAAAGGCAGAATGCCTATTAGCATGCACATTGGCCAATCCAAATCGGCAAATCCAAAAACCTTGTGCTGTGCGGGTCTCCTGCAACACACCGCTCAGCACACATCACAGTGAGCAGCCATTGTGTTGGGGATAGACCTTGAGCATCATATAAAAAGGACAAGCAACAAAAACAACCCATTGACACATGTACACGATCCACAAATGGTAAGTGATCATGCGCTGCAGAGACACAGCATGCCAGAGAAGGCAGTCTGTGTGCACATGTGGACATGGAAGGGTGGTCGTATGTGTGGTGGTGCATTGTGTAAGTGTGTGTGTCAGTAGGGACATGCACTCAATACATGTATGTGAAATTAAGTGACCCTCAGTGTCCTGTACACATCACATGTGAACATTGCCCATGTGGACACCCCAGTATGTCAAACCACACCAATCCCCTGACACCTGAAAAGTAAACCCAACACAGGGACAGCCATTGACCAGCAGAAAACATCATGTACATAGTACCCCACAATGACAATGTCAGAGAGTGCCCAATCACTGTAGCCCAAGTGTACTGTCCGACAACAAAAGCCCATCCCTCCTTTCCTCATCACCATGACCTTCAGAAGAACTGTGTCTAGGGTCCGTCGGCTTCTTCCTTCTAGTCTACCTGGCTTCAGGATCCCCCTTGCCCTTGGTTTCCTTGTTCTTCCTTTCATGTAAATAGTGTCCAGCCCCCTCAGAGGCCACCTTGACGGGTAAAAATACCAAATCGCAGAGAGTTCCAAGGGGCCAAACCCCCAAACCAGGGAAAAAAGCCTCTATGCACCAAAACACCCTAGAATAGTCTCCAGTAGATGACTTAAAGTTGCAGAATATGGCCACGCACATGTCCAAGCTGAATGATAGAATAACTACCAAGGTAGCACAGTTAAACAAAGGTTCAACAGGAGGGGTAGCAATTTGAGTACACAATCAATGAGGATGCCACAACTGATGGGTAGAGCTGGAACTCGAGTAGAAAATAACCAAGGAGCCTGGCACAACTGGATGGTTGAGCTGAAACCCAATCAATCCTTGATAGCATGAACGAAGAAAGGCAGAGACAGCACAAGTCTGGAAAGGCACAGTGAATGCGAGATAGCCAGAAACAGCTGATAGCAAGTTAAGAGCCACAACAGTTGAATAGCATTGGTAAAAGGCCAAAGTCAACATAAAGGTATGGATGTAATAGATGAAAGACAGGGGGAGCGAGAGAGAGATGCTGTGGAACAGAAGTGTACTGAGGCAAACTGAGGCAGTGTAAGAGTACGTGTAAATAACTGCCCGAGAGACGGGCAGACAGATCTGCAACAAGGACAGAAGCAGGAAGAAAAACAGGGACTAAAAGGCACCAGTGTGTGAAAAACAAGTAAAAGTGCTGTAGTCCAGTAGGAAAACCTCGCCGTCAGGCAGCAGCGAAGTCCAAGAGGGAAGACAGATACAACGTGCCGTCAAAAGGGAACGGAGCAGAGTAGTAGTATAGGCAGACATTTCAGGTGAGGACTGGACCGTGAGCTGTACCTCTTGGGTCACATTCCTACTGCATCCTTCTTTGCCACAATCCCCAGGGGCTCAACTCAACATGTACCAACTTGACATTGTCACCAGCCGGTCCCCTCCCACCATCAGTGTGACTTTGACAGCTAAAGGGTGCAGGCTACCGTCTACAGCATGAAGTGCATCAAGCACGTATACAGGCAAGAAATGAAAGTACATCACAATCAACTTCAACAAATGGACAGTTCAAAAATGTACTCACCAAAATCGATTTCAGAAATGCCATGGAGAAAACATCCATAATCCCCACTAAACACAAGTAATACAGGAGCAGACAGGCCACAGATACGACAAAAGTCAAATGCCTGTGTGTAAATTGTTGTCACACCAAACCATCCTTGGAAGTCCATGGAAAGGGGAAGCAGGAGTAGCATAAGTGTCAGGACCCCAAGCCACAAACACATACACGAGACAAGCTTGAATGGGCCCAGCTGGAACAGACAGTGGATGCTTTCAAAAGCCACAAAGCACCACACCGTCACATGAATGCACAATAGACAAACAATTTTAAACAAATAAAATAAAAAATGGCCACATACGACCCTGGGGGGAAGTAACCCAAGAGGGGGGAGGTAAAGGGTGCACCTCAAAACCCACATGCAATGATGTTGAGATTAAAAAAAACCCTCCATGGGCTCAACGCCTGCACGGCCCGACCTGTGTGGGAGACAAGTCGTCGTCCTGCTCACCCTCTGGATGGAAATCAAAAGGTGGACATGGCACAGTTGCCTGACCACGCCTATGCGCAGCTTGCCCCTCAACGGCAGCAAGCATGCGGGTCTGGTAACGCCCGGTCCTGTGTGGTGATGGCACATAGGTCAACATGCAGCAACTCACGTGATATGCGTGCTTCCTCTTGCAAGGTAGCACGTGTAACACAGAGTTCTGCGTGCATGGCCTCGCATTACATCCGGAGCACCTCCCGGCTTGCACGTAGCTCAGCTGAGATGGTGTTCTCAAGCTGCTCCAACCTCTCCTCTGTCCGCTGCTTCTTGGACATGTTGAGCACACCCAGAGTAGATCTGAGGGATTGGTGGTCATCCCTCAGGGCCTCCATGTGTGCCTCTGCGTGAGCAGCAAGTGCTTGATGCAAAGACACCATTTCAGACCGGCGTGCCCTTTCTGAGGCTGCCATGTCCAGCCTGAGTGAGCGGGCCATGGACTGTGCTGCCTGCTGCTGGAGGTCCACCTTCCTAGCGGGGGGAGCACGGATTGGGCCACACGTTCCATGCTCTGAGCGATCTTATCAATAGCTGCCCCCTGTTGTTCTGAATAGGCATAACATGGATTGCTCCAAATCACTATACCCCGGTGGTGCACGGCCACTGCGTTGCCGGACTTGACACCCGTGGGGCCCAAGGAGCTGTGGTCCTCGCTGGATTGGCACCGCCCGCGGCTGCAGGACTACATCCCTCCATTGATATGATGCCCCAGGCACATCAGCAACTGCTGTGGAGGGTGACCCGATCCACCAAAGGCGGAGGTTCCAACACTGTCTGGCCCCTCAGTGCAGGTGTCTCGGACACAAGATCATCCACATCAGGATCACTCACCGTCGACAAATTGACATGACGTGCATCCAACTCAACATTGTTGTCAGAGTGATCATCAGAGCTAGACTGATTGCCAGCCCTGGACACGATGGTCTGGAGCACAAGTGGGCTCTCGTGGTCTACCACCCCACAACCCCCACTTGTGCCGGGTTGCTGATGTAATAGCAACCCTGTGTCTGGAATGACATTACCATCCTCTGGCTCCATTGCGTCATCATCTGTGATGTCGAAAAAAGAAACAGGAGTACACATGTCAGAGGCACATAACCCACACACACATAGACATCACATGGACAGCCACACATGACGCATGCATGTCACACACAACTGAAATTCCTCCATGCATCCAGTGGCATTGATATGCAAATGCATCCCAAAAGCAGAAATAGATGTGTGTAAATAGCAAAGCCTACACATTTACTGAATGTAGTATATCACCTCCATCACACAACACCTCCGTCAGGTACATTTCACAGGCAGAAATGACAGATGGCAACACAGAAATGGCACATATCATAAGCATGCCGGAAACCCCAAATGGCCACAGCTGCAAGTGAATCCAAACACACCATGACACACGTAATATGCATGTACACATGCATCACTAAATCAGCATCACCAATATAGCTTTATCCATCTGCAGCTCGGCCCGTGCTGGGCGTCATGGGCCATGTAGACATAGTGAATGTCCCGAGCAAAGCGAGGTCCTGCAACCAGGCATGAGGGACCATAACGGCCAGTACGGTCTGAGCTGCCGGTGTATGAAGCCTCCAGAACACCCCTCAGGGCCTGATAGAGCACATTGTGCATTGATTGTGCCCTAAAACATTATTCAGTGTGTCAAATCATGAACATAACGGGCGCAATGCTGAAATCAGAGCAGCATTAACGTTAATCAGCTACATATTAGTCATTCAACAAAAAAGCGGCAGAGAACACATGTGTAAATTAACACTTTCACACAAACATACGAGTAGCTGCCATTTTGCACTACACAACGTTGAAGCTGCTTGCATATGTACATGTGAAAGTGTTCAAGAACACCCGTGTTCATATTCACCCATATGGTGATTATGAACAGCATCCTATACAGCAAAGCAAGCAACTACAACGCTGCTTGCTTTGATGTATGTGAAAGTGTACATATACACATGTGAAGGCGGCTCCACAGTCATTACAACCCGAGGTTCTACGTTATTATATCGCGGGACTTTTCATCGCGTGTTTTTTTACCGCATATTTTTTTTTTTAAACTCAATGTTTTTTTTGGGGGGGTGTTACCCCCCCACCCAAACCACCTTTTTCTTTTTTTTATCCCGTACACCCACACCCATTTTTAAAAATGTTTACCCCCCCCAAAAAAATCAATGATTTTTTCCCCCCCAAAAAAAATGCGGTAAAAAATCCCACGATGAAAAGTCCTGCGATGTAATAACGGTATACCCAACCCGATTGACAGGCTATAATCAATCTGCGGCCTATACCAGTTAGTATAGGCCGCAGATTGACCAATCAACTTTGCTAAACACCAGCTAGGGTGTTCCAATACTGAGTACATGGGTCACAGGATGCACCTGTGCCCATGCCTTTCATGACAGTGAAGGGATGAAAATTTGACCATAGATGCCAGGTCAGTTTGACATTGCAGCAGTGAGTAGGCATGTAGAACGGTGTAACATGGCTTAGAAGTGGGTTGGAGCAGAGCAGAACATGTGTACATTACCGAATATCTACACCAACAAATACATTATGATGTCAATTAATAAACATTAAGGCAGTGTAAGGGCAAGTTCAGGCATCACGTGCAATGTGCATGCAGTGGGTTGCATGGCTACAGGCAACCCTCCCCCTTAGTGAAACTGCAGAGTGGCCTTGCATGGAAGTGAAAGGTTGATCAGAGAACTGTGTATTGGCAGACAGTGTTGAGTAGCCTCAATTGCATCATCCGAGTCAACTGACACCACAGCAGATGAGAATGGGACAGTAAGCAGGACACATGATGACCCCTCTGTAGTACACCCATTTGTGCAGAAGGCACTACACCAGTTGAACACAGTCAGGGGGTCTGAAACAGGGGGAGGCCTGTGCCCCACACAGACTATGACACCCTAAACATGTGCGCGATGCAGGACTGAGCCAGAGTGAGCATGGAATGGATGATCAAATACTATTAAATGAATATCATCCTGGACACGTACTACAATGATCAACCTGCCAAGACACAGCATGCGTGAGACCACTGCACACTTCCTCCACAGAGCGGGGAGATGCAGCATGAATGACAGCACTGCAAGTATTCCCACTGCAGGGAACAGGGACACCATAGACAGGGCACTGCAAGCTTCCCTCGTGCACAGGCGAGGTCATCCCAGGCAGCTCTAGTGCACACGTCTTCATGTTCCGCTCACAGAGGGACACGCAGGCCAGGGACTGCGTCACAGACCAGCGACTGCGTGAAGTAGGACAGGCACACTATTTTCAAACTTCTTCAGAAAGAATTGCGCAAGCGCAACACGTTTTCACTAACAGAACAGGTACACTATTGGCATGAAGGCTTCTGGTTCAGCAAGGAAGACATGTTTGGAAGCTTCCCACACATAGCTCTCAACTCACACGCTTTTGGCGGGTGTCACCCGCCTTGTAAACAGCTGGGACGCCTGCCAAGACTCCTGCATAGGGGCATGCATGGAATGCACATGGAGCAGAGGGAAACTCCAGCACGCGTCACAACACTTATGCAATGCAAGGAAATGGAAGGAAAGCACACAGTTCTCAGAAATGCAATCAAATGTAATTCAGTTCACCCCAGCAAGCTTAGACTACAGAAGTTTGAAACACAGGCCCAAAATGCTTTTATATGTGCTGGCAATGAAGTGAGGAATATGATGAAAATGGTTTTAATTCCCTTTAGGAGGTTCAGGGTGAGTGGCATATACTTGGGATGAGTTCAGGCTCGTACAATTCTTCCGGATGAACTCTGCAGTGATCAACCCGTGCAGAGTGAGTTCTTCCTCCGCAGGTGGTGGCCTACTGCCAGTCACCCGAGTCAAGGCATAATTGGAGGCACGCTTTAGCTTAGCACAGCGTCGGAGGTAATCCCAATGCTTTTTGCACTCCTAAGCTGTGTGCACCTCATGTCCAAATGCATTAACACCCTCTGCAACATGCTTCCAGTGGTCCAAATGCTGGGCAGGCGTAGTGTGACAATTTGGGACCACTAGCATCTCACGTTCGTGTCCCGACACGTAGCCCACAAGGAAGTCCAGTTCCTGCTTGCCGAAAGGCTTCTTCCTCGATGTGCCAGAGGCCGGAGTCGTGTCTTGGGTCCCAGCCTCTTGTGCAGAAGCAACCTTCCTCCTCTTGGACAGTGGTCCCAACCCTGACTGGTAAATGCCGCCCTGATCAGTAGGGGCAGTGGCGCTGGTGGACTGGACTAAGGGAGTGGCAGGTGGAACTAGGACGGAATCCCTGACTTGCGTCAGTGGCTGCTGGGTGCTCTTGACTGAACCCAGCAGAGCAACAGCAGCTGTGCCAAGGCCTGTGACCGAGACTGTCCTGGCTGGCAGACTCACAGCAGGGGTGGTGTTGGCTGCATCTGCCCATGCAGTTGCTAACACCTGGCTGGTCGGGGCAGCAGATGGCCCCAGGGACAAGTGCCTCGGTCAGAGCATAGCTGCACCCCATGGCTTTTGCCTCCTGCCACTTGGAAATCTACCTGGGAGTTGTCAGGTGCCAATGCATCATGCGTTGGCCGACCCTGAGCCTGGATGGTGGTCGCCACAGCTGCACCTGCAGCTACCACTACCATTGGGCCCGTGGCAGTCGATGAAACTGACTGCCGGGTCACATGGGCGCCAGTGTCAGATGCAAGAGCTGCATCCATCTGAGCCGCAGGGGGTGGTGGCATGACTGCACCAAGATGTGGCAGAACATCCTGCCCAAGTGGCACACCCCTGTCTCTTCCCACTCGGCAGCCACCCTGAGCATCCTGGACTCCCTCTACTCAATGGTCACCCCGGCCACGTCCCTGACCACGCCCACCATGTGGAGGACACCCAGCTGAGGTGCCCCTCACCTTTCGTGGCCTCCCAACATGCCACAGATGTAGCAGTGTCAATGGGAGTTGTATTGTCCTGGGCAATTGGAGCGAAGGGGGTGGGGTACTAGATGTAAACAGCACCCCTGTGCACCTGCAAGGCTGTATGTGATTCCGGTGAGAAAATGACGGATCACGCAAGGCTCAGGTACCCCAAAACTGCAGTAAAACTGTGCAAACACTCTGGTAGCGCACGTGTGTGAAATTAACCTCCCGCAGTACTTAGTGGCACCCATGGACATGAAAAACACATGCATGTGGGACACACAGGGTAAGCGATACACAGGGGGACCCGCAGTTGGAAAAATAGCGTGCGCGACTCGTCTGACTAGCGTGGTAATGAATAACATGCGTAGCCAATACCCCCACCAAAATAAGAGATGCGTCCTCGATCCGCTGTGAAGTAGGGATGTCATGTAAAACAACAAGAAGCGAACTGCTGGGCCCCGGGAAACGCCTGCGCGTCACGTCACTTACGCGATTAGGCCCTTTCCTCAAATTACACGCATTAACACGTAGACATGCTGTTTTTACATGTGTGGATTCACTATGCACCCATGCAGAGGGAAACTCCAGCACGCGTCACAACACTTATGCGCTTATGCACTAAGAGACTTTCCTTGAATTACATGCTGACATGCTGTTTTTTTCACATGCCAAATTACTCTGCATCAAGCTGGCCATGCAACAACGCACGGAAGACCACGTTCCTGCCCAAAAGGTCATTTTCCTGCCCCCCAGAGCCCCGAGCAGCCTCCACAAGCCATCTGCTGCTGCCTGCCTGCTGGCCACATGCCCTGCTATTTGGTGCTTGCACGTCTGCCATCTGCAGGTGTCCAGTTGCTGCGACCACCCCTGCTGGAACAGAAGACTCCTGACTGCAGTTCCATCGCTCCACAGCCCAGCACCAGGACACAGTTGCCCACTCACACCTGCCTCCGGCATTGCCATGTCGGGGCAAAATCCATCTGGGACCAGTGGCGACCCACCGCAGAGAGGCAGAGGTCTGCCAGCTTCAATGCAGGAGATGTTGGCATACTGGTGGAGCAAGTCCTGGTGCATTATGATGCCCTCTTTGGACAAACACGCGCCGACAAGGATGGACGGAAGAGGATCTGGATGGACATCATGGTTGCCATCAACGCGGAGGGAGTGGCAACCTGCGACCTACCACACGTCCATAAGCGCTGGGAGGACTTCAGGTCCAGGACCCTCAGGAAGGCCAGGCGCCTCTTGGATGCAGCGGATCAGTGAGGTGCCAGAACCGCCTTACCACCGACCAGATGAGGGTCCTGGAACGCATTAGGCCAGCACTTGACCTCCAGGTCCTCAGGCAGTAAGTGTCCATGCATACTCATTGGACGCAGTGCATGTTGAGGTTTGCCAGGAGTGTGCAGCTTGGACAGATGTCTGAAAAGGCCCATATATGGATGTGTATGTGCAGGGACATGACCGTGCTACATGTGAGTCCAGTCATGTGTGATGCACATCAATGGTGTATGTGTTCCAAAGCATGATGCACAACTGCATGTGAAGATGCACACAGGTTAGCATTTCTGTGTATGTACTATGCCATGGTTGGTGTATGACACATGGATGCTGGTTCCACCTTCATGTACATGCACAGCGTACATGTGCATGTGTGTGTTTGACATGTGTGCGTCTGTGATACTGTCATGATCTCTGCTTCCAAAAGATCAGGACTTGCCCGACTCCCTTGGAAGCAGACCCATAACCCCGGTTCCGAGTGCCAGCCAGTCCCAATTGGGACCTTTTGGACCATGTCCTGGCGCCAGTGGCACCAGGCTCATAAAGATGCCCAGTCCCAGCGCTGGAAGCGCCGGGCTCATAATGCTTGGGTGGACTTACCTGCAGCAGACCATGCTGCTTACTTACCTGCCAGTTGAACCCCTGATCCTCTTCTGTTTGGGACTACTTTTCCTGATGGGTGGGGCAGGAGCCACTCCCTAGGTTCAGAACACTGGAACTCTTCTGGAAAGCAGGAACTCTTTTCTTACCTAGGCGTGGCTGTGGAAGGAGACACCTAAGCACTACAGGAGGCTATTTAAACCACACCCGATGGATGAATCTTGCTTTGCGTTATTCTGCATTCTCTGCAGCAGAACGCTCATCGTGTCTTCTGCTTCTGATCCTGGGCCTAAGGGAACAAAGGCTTACCATCCTGGAATCCAGTCTTCAGCAGCACCTGTAAAGACAAAGAAAGAACAGGTTAGCACTACGGTCTTCAGTGGCAGCGCATCTCTTACCTGGTCCATCGGCTGTCACCAACGCCTCGCGCTGCATTCCGGCATCTGAAAGACAAAGGCTTACCTACTCTTCGCATGCTCCGGAGGTCTTCGCACTGCATTCCGGCATCTGAAAGACAAAAGCTTACCAGCTCTTCGCACGCTCCGGAGGCCTTCGGCGCTGCATCCCGCATCTGAAAGACAAAAGAAGGTGCGTTTAAAGACATTGGGCAACTTTATTACTCACGTGCCATTACTCCTTCCCACGCCGAATCCAGTGGGTATTCCAGCACCCTTCAGCTTCTCTAAAGCTCCGAACTTGTACCTGCAAGATAAAAGGGACAGTTAGTGCGCATCGTGAAGCAGGCTACAAGCGCTTACTTACGTGCTTCCAGGCGCTTCTATTCCTCACGCGGGTTCGATCCTCAACTCTCATCAGCCCGCCATCCGCCATCGCCGGAACCCTGCAAAACAAGAGATATCATTACAAAAGACTTTTAAGACATTTGAAGTGCCCAGAACTTACCGTTCGTGCAGTTAACGACGGACAGCAGTCCTCTGAGGTCAAGAGGCCTGCACCCTTATCCAGTGAAGAAACTGGTTACGGCACCCTGCCCCGAGGCAGATGGAGAGCTCGGCGTTCACTTACCTAAGACATCTTACTCTTCGAGTCAGACATACAGTGCACAGAGGTCCAGCCCAAAGAGCCAACCGTGTGTTACACATCACCTTTGAAGATACGGCATTCACCCAGTCAAGACCGGCGCCTCTGCGGGAATCAGGTGAGCGTTACAGAACGCAAAGCCTACCACAAAACTCCCACCCAGGCGCTATGGAAACCTCGGATACCGACCAGCTAGCCCAGTTACTTGGGGAACTAAGAGCAGAAGTGCATGCAGACCGTCAGGAAACGAATGCTCTAAGAAGGGAACTGATTATTTCCAAGGAGCGAACAGACGATCTCGCTAGACAATTGCTACAGTCAGAAGCCGGACAAACTCTGTTACCCGCATCAGGGGCAAATCTTCCTTCAACATCCTCTACGAACCCAGTGCAGATCAACCTACCTGGGAATGTACCTCTGGCTCCGCCCGAACGATTTTCTGGTGACCCAAAGAGGTTTGCAGTATTTATTAACCAGTGCCGGTTGCACTTCTTATGCCGGCCAGCAGCCTTTCCAACTGATCAAGCTAAGGTAGCTTTCGTGCTTTCGTACCTTAGTGGCAATGCGGCAGACTGGTCGATCCCTCTAGTTAATCAAGATGATCCGGTTCTCCATGATTTTCAAGCTTTTCAGCTCAGTATGGAAAAACTGTTTGCAAGACATTCACAGGGGCAGGCCTTGGACAATGAGCTCCTTTCATTGCGACAGGGTAATCAAGACCTTTTGGCTTATATTGCGTCTTTCAACAGACTGATAGTGGAAACTCGATGGCCTGAGGACAAAAGGATTACGCTGTTTTATAGAGGTCTACGTGGAGAGCTCAAAGATGTGTTAGCCCAAGTAGTGAATCCCCCGCAACACTGTTCGGACTATATTGACTTAGTCGTTCAAATTGACCACAGACTGCAGAACAGGAAGGCCGATCTTTCCAAGTTTGATGCTCGAGTATTTTCCAAACCACCAACTCCTACCAAAGGAGTAGACTCCGGGGAACCCATGCAAATAGGGGGCCTGAAAGGACCACTAACACAAAAGGAGCGGGAAAGGAGAAAACAGCTGCAATTATGCCTCTATTGCGGAAACTCAGGGCACTTTCTTCGAGACTGTCCGGTGAAACCAGTCAAGAAGGCAGTAGGAGCTGCAGTTACCAGGGTCACAAACTCTGAGCAGGGAAACGACCTCGCCCGACAAGAATAGAGGTCCTCTTGCCGAGCGTTAAAACCAGTTCCGTGACCTCGCATTTCGTGATACCTATGGTCCTCATTAGCCCTGAACATCCGGATCGATTGCATGCGATTGAAGCTTACGTCGACAGCGGTGCCATCGGCAATTATGTGGATAATGAAATGGTTTTGAGGATGAATCTGACTCTTTGTCCAAAGGCTGTAAAGGACGTCATTACTACGGTGGATGGTACGGAGATAGCCTCCGGACCAGTAACGCATACCACCCAAGAAGTGACGCTAGTAAGTCAAGATGGACACCATGAGAAGATCGTGTTCGATGTGATCAAGGCCCCTCAGTTCCAGATTATTCTAGGAATTCCTTGGTTAGAGAAGCACAATCCTCAGATCGATTGGCGAGCAAGAACGGTTCAGTTTCCAGAATGTGTCTCTACTTGTCACCCTCGACCTGGTGTTGCACTGGCAGCAATTTCCTCGGAGGCTCCCCAGTTACCTCCTGAATACCTAGAATTCCAAGATGTTTTCCGGAAGGATCAGGCTAACTCTCTACCTCCTCATAGGTCTTATGACTGCCAGATAGACCTGATACCTGGATCTACTCCTCCTTGTAGTAGAATTTATGCCCTCACCGAGCCTGAGAATCTTCACCTCCGACAATACCTGGATCAATACCTAGCGAATGGGTTTATTCGTCCTTCCAAGTCCCCTGCTTCCTCAGCTTTGTTCTTCGTTCCAAAAAAGAAGGGGACCTGACCTTAGAACTTGTATAGATTATCGCGTCCTGAACCAGATCACCGTTAAGAATAGATATCCGTTACCTTTGATCCCTGAACTCCTGGACCAAGTCAGAAAAGCATGCATATATACAAAGCTGGATCTTAGAGGAGCCTACCACTTGGTACGAGTAAAAGAGGGCGATGAATGGAAGACGGCCTTCCGCACCAAGTATGGGCTATTTGAATATCAGGTCATGCCCTTCGGACTTTGCAATGCCCCGGCCGCCTTTCAATATTTTATGAACGATGTCCTCAGAGAGCTCATAGATGTGTGTGTTGTTGTTTACATTGACGACATCCTCGTTTATTCTTCATCGGAAACTGATTATCGGAAACACGTGAAAATGGTCCTCGAGAGATTGCGTCAACACAAACTTTTCGCTAAGTTGGAAAAATGTGTTTTCAACGTGACTGAAGTTGAATTCTTGGGATTCATATTATCACCTAGCGGAGTGCGTATGGATTCAAAGAAGGTCGATGCAATTCTCAAATGGCCATCGCCATCCTCCGTAAAAGGTGTTCAAAGCACGTTAGGCTTCGCTAACTTTTACCGCAGGTTTATCCCCGAATTCTCTCGAATAGTCCAGCCCATCACCGCCTTGTTAAAGAAAAACAAACGTTTTGAATGGTCTACCGAGGCGGAACAAGCTTTCCAGAATTTGAAGACTAGATTTATCTCTGCACCGATCTTAAAACATCCTCGCCCAGAAGTCCCCTACATCGTTGAAACTGATGCTTCGAGCCTTGCCATGGGGGCAGTTCTATCACAAAAGGACCCAGTAACCAATCAGTTGCATCCCGTGGCATTTTGGTCCCGCAAATTCTCGCCTCCTGAAATCAATTACACTATTACTGATAAGGAACTTCTAGCTATCAAGTCCGCCTTTAAGGCTTGGCGGCATTATCTTCTGGGGGCCCGACACACCGTTACTGTGATTACAGATCACCGAAACCTGCAATATTTGAAAACCGCAAAAGCTCAATCCTCTAGGCAACTCCGTTGGGCACTATTCTTTGCCGAGTTTGACTTCATAATTACCTATCGACCTGGTACAAAAAACGGTAAAGCTGATGCCCTTTCTCGGATGGGAGTCGAAGAACATTTGATCAATCCTAAACCTGTACCTATCATTCCCGAACAAAGAATTCTAGGTGTAATCGCCACACAATCCATAGAGGAAGTTAAGGATAAAGCCAGGCTACTGGTAACTCCAGCAGACATACAGAATTGGCATCTACAGGGAAAGGACTTTACGGTGAAGGACAACCTATTATATTTCCAAGAACGGTTATACCTGCCCAGCACAGATTTACAGAAAAAGGTAATCTCTTGTTATCACGATTCTTTAATGGAAGGACATCCCGGTATGACCAAGACCTCGGAAAAGATCAAGCGCTACTTCTGGTGGCCGTCTTGGAAAAAAGATATCAGAGACTTTATAATGTCCTGTGGAGTATGCGCCCAAAACAAGAGTCAAAAGGAAAAACCAGCCGGCCTCTTACGCCCTATTGACATCTCGCCTCGCCCTTGGCATATGCTTTCTATGGACTTCATCACCGATCTACCTCCATGCTCCGGATACAATACGATCCTAGTAATCGTGGACCTATTCTCCAAGATGGCGCATTTCATTCCACTCAAAGGCTTACCAACAGCAGCAACTCTGGCCCGAGAATTTCTCGAAAACATCGTCCGACTGCACGGTTTTCCTTCAGTTCTAATTTCGGATCGAGGTAGTCAATTTATTTCTCATTTTTGGCGAAGTTGCTGTCGGTCGGCTCAAATTGATGTGAGACTTTCGACCAGCCACCACCCTCAAACCGACGGACAAACCGAGAGGACCAATCAAACTCTGGAACAGTATTTGCGCTGCATGCTACAACAAACTGAAAAAACTTGGAAAGATATCCTTTGGATAGCTGAATATGCCTACAATAACTCTGTCCACTCGGGAACTGGGAAGACCCCGTTTTTTCTTTTATACGGTAGTCACCCTCAAACCTCGGAGTTGGATCCACTCCAAGATCTTGGAACACCAGCAGTAGACCACCTGCATTCTACAATCACCCAAGCCTTTAAGGAAGCCGTTTCTCACCTTCAAAGGGCTAAAGAACAATACAAGAAAGGAGCAGACCAACATCGGAAGGAAGCCCCCCAATATCAAGTAGGAGATCAAGTCTGGTTATCCACCAAATATCTACCTCTAAAAGGACCACGCACATTCAACCCAAGATACCTTGGTCCCTATTCCATCACTACCATAGTAAATCCAGTAGCGGTCGAGTTGGACTTGCCCCCTCACATGAAGATACATCCGGTCTTCCACGTCTCTCTATTAAAACCCGTGCAACCTCAAACCCGACTAACTACATCTCCAAAACCTATTCTAGTTGATGGAGAACTCGAGTTTGAAGTCAAAAGCATCCTGGATTCCAAGATCTCCAAATCTAAACTATTTTACCTGATTGACTGGAAAGGCTACGGTCCCCAAGAAAGATCCTGGGATCCTGCAGGATATGTCCACGCGCCTCGTCTAATCAAAAGATTTCATCGAACATTTCCTAACAAGCCCAAACCCCCGGAGAAGCCCGGTTTGGGAGGGGCCTTGAGGGGGGGTGCTGTCATGATCTCTGCTTCCAAAAGATCAGGACTTGCCCGACTCCCTTGGAAGCAGACCCATAACCCCGGTTCCGAGTGCCAGCCAGTCCCAATTGGGACCTTTTGGACCATGTCCTGGCGCCAGTGGCACCAGGCTCATAAAGATGCCCAGTCCCAGCGCTGGAAGCGCCGGGCTCATAATGCTTGGGTGGACTTACCTGCAGCAGACCATGCTGCTTACTTACCTGCCAGTTGAACCCCTGATCCTCTTCTGTTTGGGACTACTTTTCCTGATGGGTGGGGCAGGAGCCACTCCCTAGGTTCAGAACACTGGAACTCTTCTGGAAAGCAGGAACTCTTTTCTTACCTAGGCGTGGCTGTGGAAGGAGACACCTAAGCACTACAGGAGGCTATTTAAACCACACCCGATGGATGAATCTTGCTTTGCGTTATTCTGCATTCTCTGCAGCAGAACGCTCATCGTGTCTTCTGCTTCTGATCCTGGGCCTAAGGGAACAAAGGCTTACCATCCTGGAATCCAGTCTTCAGCAGCACCTGTAAAGACAAAGAAAGAACAGGTTAGCACTAGGGTCTTCAGTGGCAGCGCATCTCTTACCTGGTCCATCGGCTGTCACCAACGCCTCGCGCTGCATTCCGGCATCTGAAAGACAAAGGCTTACCTACGCTTCGCATGCTCCGGAGGTCTTCGCACTGCATTCCGGCATCTGAAAGACAAAAGCTTACCAGCTCTTCGCACGCTCCGGAGGCCTTCGGCGCTGCATCCCGCATCTGAAAGACAAAAGAAGGTGCGTTTAAAGACATTGGGCAACTTTATTACTCACGTGCCATTACTCCTTCCCACGCCGAATCCAGTGGGTATTCCAGCACCCTTCAGCTTCTCTAAAGCTCCGAACTTGTACCTGCAAGATAAAAGGGACAGTTAGTGCGCATCGTGAAGCAGGCTACAAGCGCTTACTTACGTGCTTCCAGGCGCTTCTATTCCTCACGCGGGTTCGATCCTCAACTCTCATCAGCCCGCCATCCGCCATCGCCGGAACCCTGCTGCAAAACAAGAGATATCATTACAAAAGACTTTTAAGACATTTGAAGTGCCCAGAACTTACCGTTCGTGCAGTTAACGACGGACAGCAGTCCTCTGAGGTCAAGAGGCCTGCACCCTTATCCAGTGAAGAAACTGGTTACGGCACCCTGCCCCGAGGCAGATGGAGAGCTCGGCGTTCACTTACCTAAGACATCTTACTCTTCGAGTCAGACATACAGTGCACAGAGGTCCAGCCCAAAGAGCCAACCGTGTGTTACACATCACCTTTGAAGATACGGCATTCACCCAGTCAAGACCGGCGCCTCTGCGGGAATCAGGTGAACGTTACAGATACGCCATGGATGCATGTGACACAGACATGTAGGAACCTGATTGGCAGATGTGACATAGTTGCCGATGATTGCACTGTGACAGGTGGTGGAGATGTACAGATGCATGTCTGTCTGGTGGCGTGTGTGCATGTGTTCGGCACTCCCCATGTTGCTTGTGACATCATGCCAACCTTCGGATGTTCATGCTGTTGTGTGTGTATGGATGCCGCTGCCTGCTGCACGATTTCTGTTAATTTGTGCATGTGTGTGGGTTCAAATGATATGAGTGTTGGGGAGTGTGATGCCATATGTGAAGTTTGACACTGCCACTCATGTGTCACTGTCATGTGTGTATCCGACCCTTGTATAGTGCCCTGATGCCTGTGTTCTGTCTCTCCCTGTCTGCAGAGTCAACTGATGAAGAGGGCGGAGACGGTGGAGCACATTGGCAGGGATCCCACCGACAGCCGGAGATGCAAAGCCCAGCTCCCCTCACACGTACTGATATCTTCCGGGAGTGAGGTGTCTGGTGCCGTGTCCATGGCCACAGCTGCTGAGGGAAGGTCCAAGAGGTCGAGTTTGGAGGTGTACTCCTTGGCAGCAGTAGGGGCAGCTGAGCCCCCTATGGAGGAAGATGGCAGGGAGTCATGCATGTTGGTGAGGATTTTGGTTGAGGAGGAGGCTGTGGAAGCCCCATGCCTGAAAGGGGGGATTCCACTTTTGCTAGTGGTGCAGTCTGGGGGCAGGGACAGGAGGCAGCACAGGCCACCGCTGAGGTGCCTGTGTTTAATCCTGTCCCGATCCTGTGACTGCATCATCCAGCACCAGCAGGGATGCCTCCGTCCAGACCCCTTTTCAGAGAGGGGATGCGCAAACAGCAACTGGCCTTCCTCTCCCTGCGGACATTGCAATCTGTGACCAGATTGAGCTTGTCCTAGCTGGGGTGGCTTTGCACCAACGTGGTATTCGGGATGACGTGCAGGGTTCTTGTCTGGACAATGCACGTCATTTTGAATACCCCTTTGGCCGTGTCGACCTACTAGGACAGGTCCTCAGCACTTGGTTCATCCATATGCTGGATCTTCTTGCGACCCCCTCCTCAAATGAACCCCCTATGCACCAGTCGTCCTCCCTGCCATCTTCCCACCCAAGTATCACCTGGGTACCCTGTGGAGCTGCCCCTAAGCCAGCGGCCAGCCTGGTAGAGGACACATCCCTGCCACAGTTGGGAGTTGGAGGTCCAGCAGGGGTGGCTACCCCACCAACTGGACCCCAGCAGGAGGAGGATGTGCAGGCATCAACAGGCAGCGCACGTGCGCGGCAGCAGCAGGCTCAGGGTGGGAGCGATCATGGCTCGGGGCCATCAACATCCCAGGAGCAGTGTAAGAGGATTCAATCCAGCACTACAGCTAAGTCAATGCCTAGTCTGGGATACTGAATGGAAACCCTTATTGATATGTCTTTATGTCCAGTTCATGAGTTCTGGATGACTACCCCTATATAACACCCCTCTCTTGGAACCCCCTGACCCCACTGAGCCAAGAAGTAGTTATGTTTTGCAAGTTTAAATGGTTTATTTGAGAATGTAAACAATATATATATCACACTTTATAATAAATTAATAATTAGTTTCACACTTCAGAACATGAGCAGTTAACAACAATGGGTAATGTTCTACTAATAAACTGATTTGATTACCCAGGAGTAGTATAAAGGATGAGGTAGCACGCTTGGGAATAGGAACAGAAGAATAAGGTGGTAGAGAATGCTTTATCTAGTTTCAGATGGATGCAATGTTGAATGAAAATGCAATACAGAAAATACTCAATATGATTTCAACAAAACAATGTAATCACTTTCCTCTGGCAATCGACTCCCCCCCTTTATGCAATGCAAGGAAATGGAAGGAAAGCACACAGTTCTCAGAAATGCAATCAAATGTAATTCAGTTCACCCCAGCAAGCTTAGACTACAGAAGTTTGAAACACAGGCCCAAAATGGTTTTATATGTGCTGGCAATGAAGTGAGGAATATGCTGAAAATGGTTTTAATTCCCTTCAGGAGGTTCAGGGTGAGTGGCATATACTTGGGATTAGTTCAGGCTCACTTTAGCAAGGATCTAGGAGTAACTAGCGGGTTAAACAAATTTTTGGCAAAGGAAAGCAAGGAAGCTGCTGTTTTCACACGTGGCTGGATTTTTAACCAAATCGCGAATCGCGGCAAAATTCGCGAATGCGTGAATCATGATTACGGCAATAGTATGAGGAGTAGCAAAGTTTGAAAAGCTGAGATTCTAAGCTTTCAGGGGAAAGTTAAACCAAGTTCCTAGCACAAGCGGTTCCAGAGATACGGACGATTAAATAAAGGTCGTTTTTCGGATTTGAAATTTTAAAAGTTCAAAGCGACAGGTTACAGCTTGCAGCTAGAAAATTAAGGTGACAGTTAGGAGGCAGTTCTGGTTAGATTAAAATAGATTGAATTATATTATTTTAACTAAGAGATTGGTTCTGCACAGTTCTGCTAGGTACTCACAATATATTTTGAAATAGGCCTCCCCACGGATCTGGTCAGGTTTTGGACTGGACTCCGGTTCTGGTCTCGGCTCTTCACAGTGATCTGGGTCAGCTCTCTGGTTCTGCTAACAGCGGTCTGGGTCACTCTGGATCTCTGGCCTCTGGTTCTGGATACTGCTCTGCTTTCTCTGGGTACAGCACTGCTTCTGGATCTTTCTGCACAGCTTTCTCTGGACCCAGCGCTGATCTGCACGCTCCTGGATGCTGCTACCGCTTTAGGTTTGCTGGATGCTGAGGCCTACTGAGAAGAGTTCTCAGTTTCTTGGTTTAGGCCCTTGCTTTGAGTTCTGAATCAAGTTCTTTGGAGTTTTAAAGTCTAAGTGTTGAATCTGGATGTGAAGTCGTCGGTCAGCATGCTCCGCAGCAAATGGAATTGAATGTCTCTACCTGTCCCAGCAGTCTCTTTTTATGTGTTTTGAAAGTGGGTGGAGAGGCTAGCTTTCTAGGCCCAACCCCTTCAGAGTTCTGATAGGTTGGAGAATTCTTTGCGTTCTCACTGGAGAGCAGGATTGTGTGTCAGAATGATGTCATTTAATGGCTTGCAGAAAGGACACTCCCCTGTCAAATTGCACACAAATCTATATTTGATCAAAATACACATTTCTCAAATACATAGTGGTTTGTCATTGCATGTACATATTACCTATCACATGAGGTATACTCTGTTCAAACTCTGCTCTTCCTGAGGGCTTGCATTCAAAAATGGCAACTTATTTTCGATTTTAGTGGGTTATGCATCCTTGGTTCTTCATTAAAAATTATACACATATACACGGCCTGTCCTTACATACTCCAGTAAATTCCCATGTCTGTAGCTTAAACACAGTCTGTAGTATCCATAAATAGCGGGGTTTTGCCCCAGAACATCACACAAATTCCCAACGCGTCTTAAAACGTGCACAGAAAATGCACAAGAATTATGGTATCATTTAAATAATTTTGACAAGTCCGCACTGTGAGTTATACATCTTTCTTAGAATCATATTCTGGCCAACAGGGGTGTGTCTTTTCATGTCACATGGTGTAAAAAACAGTTTATCCAGTTTCTGCCAAGCTCAGAGACCCTGCCCCTCCCAGCTTCTGCCAAGAGGAAGCTATTTTACAGTCCCCCTAATAAACCATCTGCCTGGGCCCTGGAAGGCCCATTGTTCAAGAGGAAGCCATTTATGGCCTCCCCCAATAAACCCTCTGCTTGGGTCCTTTGTTTAGTCTCTAGCAGTCCCTTGGTAATTCAATCAGAGAGGGGTAACCTCCACTCAGAATGCAGCCATGCCTGAGAACTGCTGTGGATCCAGTTTCACTCCAATTGGGAGGAAGTTGTCGGGCAGAATCCAGTTCCTTAAGCCAGGCCCCAGCTACTGTCACTTTTAGTTACCCAGTTTTCTGCATTCAAATAAAACTAACAATTTTTACACATGCAGCTGGAATGCTGATTCTAAGTTCAAAACTATGACATTTTAACAGTGACAAACTATGTGGCAGTCACATGTCTGTCCCTCAGTTTATTTACACATTTCGATTTTTGGTAATTTTAAATCCAGTTTTAATTTAAGCCGCTGCAGACCTGCAGAGCTCAGCCAGTCTTGTTATAAACCTTCAAGTCACTTCAGAATATAACTTTACATTGTATCCACCTCTTAGTAAGTCTTTCTTTGGCCTGCTTTGGGTTCATTTATTCAGTTTTACACAAAAGTCTGGTGGTTTTAAAACGCCGGCTTTCTGATAGTGGTGAGTACTGGTAATGCAACCATTTTTGGGATTTAAGAAAATTAATTCCCCACAGTTCTAGGTTGCTTTTGGCAATCAGCATTGCCATTCCCTATGGTTTCAGGCTACTGTGTGGGTAGCCCATGGTGGTTTTAGGCAGTGCCCTTCTGTGCCCATAACATCGGCAAAAATGGGTGGCAGCCTATTCTTCATGCATTTCCCTGTGCATTTTCTGGGAAGCTCTGGCCATCATGATGTTTTCAATGCCAGTAATGCACAGTTTTTTTTGGTAGGGCTCGGATGCATGGGTAAAAACATCCCACAGCAGGCATCGGCCGGCGCGCCGGAGGACCCAGGATTGGGAGTGTCTTCCGTGTGGCAGTGGTTGGGCCAGCAAATGGATGCAGAGCAAAAGCGGGCGGAGAGGGCATGGCTCACAATGGTCAGGGCAGAGAACTCCATGCACCGGGCTTTGAGGCAGGCTGAGTGCCTCGAGGCAACTCGCAGGGAGTTGGAGGAGGCCATGGCTGCATCCCTGCGAGACCTCGGGGACAGGGAAGAGGCCCGCCTCCGGGACAATGAAGTGGAGTTCGATGATGTCCTGGCCCAGGACATCAATGAGTGAGCCGTGCGACTGGCCCGCTGCCTCTGTAAATAGTTATGTAGGTGTAGGTTTCCTTTCTTTTTGATTTTTCTTTGGGGTCGCATAGACTATGACCCGCTTTTTTGTGGATAGTTGTTTATTAGGTAGGTTTTTGGTTAGATTTCCTTTGGATTGTTGGGCTCATGGACACTTGAGTATTCATTTGTATATAGTTATGGACCTGGATTTACTTTATTTTTTTACCCATGGAGGAATGCTTTGCTTTTTTTGGAACTTTGGATTTTGTTTTATGGGCTGACGCTATAGAGCCATTTTACCTTGGATTTTATTGTTTTCAGCCTTCATTTTTGTTGCTTAATTTTGGACATCCGGACTATTTTTTGTTTTCTTGTGTGCTTTTGTTTTATTCATTCAGTTTGGTATTTAATACATTTTTATTTCTACCTTATTTGTGTGGTTTTCTCTCATTGGTTTCATGCATGTCACAATGTGAGTTTTCTCAGTCATGTGTCGCCATTGTGTGGCTCTGACGGACAGGTATTCATGGGCATGCTGGTTATTTGGTATCTATCATGACATGGGGAATTCAATGTGGAGTGGATGGAATGCTTGGCTGGGTGTTCGGACTGGGTGGCATGGGGTGGGTTTTGGGTGTTGGGTTTTGGGTAGGGGACATGTGTCGGGGCCTGCTGGCAGGTTGCCATAACTGGGGGTGGGGTGGGGGACATGAGTCGTGGCCTGCTTGCATGTTGCCGTCAATGGGGGTTGGGTGGGGGACATGAGTCGGGGCCTGCTGGCAGGTTGCCGTCACTGGGGTTGGGGTGGGGGACATGAGTCTGGGCCTGCTGGCAGGATGCCGTCAATGGGGGTGTGGTGGGGGGGCATGAGTCGGGGCCTGCTGGCAGGTTTCCGTCACTGGGGGTGGGGTGGGGGACATGAGTCGGGGCCTGCTGGCAGGTTCCCATCTATGGGGGTGGGGTGGGCGACTTGAGCCGGGGCCTGCTGGCAGGTTGCCGTTTCTGGGGGTGGGGTGGGGGACATGAGTCAGGGCCTGCTGGCCGGTTGTCATCAATGGGGGTGGGGTGGGAGGACATGTGTCAGGGCTCCCAAGTGCATGGTGCCATGTGGCCTCCCTGTGGGGCATGGTCTGGGGTGATGGACTGCCTGCAGGGAATGCCCAGGGTTGTAGGTTGGTTCCTTGTGGTGTGGGCTGCCTGCGGGTCATGGTCAGGGGTGATGGGCTGCCTGCAGGTCATGGTCTGGGGTGTTGGGCTGCCTGTGGGTCATGGTCTGGGGTGATGGACTACCTGTGGGGCATCGTCAATGACTCAGCTCAATGGGCATTTGGATGTTCTAGAGCATGTGAGTGTACCAGTGCATGGAAAGCAAAGCAGATGGATGCATTTTTGGGTTTGAGGTTGAAATTGATAGACCTGACACCCTAGTAGTGTTGTAAGGGATCTCCTGGTACAGGAAGGTTGGCATTGTTTTGATTATTATTTCATTAATGACCTGAACGTCATAGTAGTGTGTAAGAGAGCTCCACATTTTTGCTTTTTTTGATTGAGGAAAGGTGGCGTTTGTATTAGAAGGATTGTGGAATCTTCTTGAGAAAAATAAAGCTGTACAATGTGTAGAGGTTAAAATGGTATCTCCTCAGTAGAAGAAGGACAGCATGCCATAGATTTCAACATATTGTGTCGGCTCGATGAGTGTGGGCCAAAACCTGTATATGATATTTAAGTGGATGTGAGTATTATTTGTGGAAGGAGTATATTGTGGTTAGGACTGAGAATGTACGGTTGTATATGAGAGGATGATATGGATTGGTTGAGAACTGTGGAGTTGGCAGAGGAAGAAGTGAGCGATGTTATCTGTTTATGTGATGGTGTGTTTTGTTTTTGTGTAATATTAGAAATATTTTGTGAGCCTTGTACAAGTGAAAAGAATTATGATGGACATTCTTGCAAAATGTGGGCGCTAAATTGACAATGAGGTGTATCCGACCGTTAGAGCAGCATTAGGGGACAAGGAAAGGGGAAGGGATGGTTCTGATTGCAATAATGGGGACTCCCTTGGAGCATCAGCTATCAAGAGCTACAAATTCCTCTTTTTAGGGGCTGTGTGGGTGAGGATGGTTAAAAACTTCCTTCCAAACGTCATGTGCATTTCACTCTTTGCAATCGATTAGGCTCCTTCCGATTTTGTCACAGAGCTTCCCACTAACCTCATGCTGTGCTGTTTGTGCCTCTAATGTCTCACTCATACGGCACGTCGTCACCTGATCTACGGAACGCCGTGACAAAATCGGAAGGAGCCTAATCTCACGCACATGACATTTTGGAAGGTCTGCACGTTGAAGGATCCTAGCCGAACGGGAGGTGGAATATATGCGGTCTCCGAATTCGGCCACTTGGAAGTAGTGAAACGTGGTGTCCATAAGATGGAGCGCCAATAAAAGCAATCAGAACACCGGAAGAATCCTATTTTCGGAGTTCAGAGTCGAGCTATCCTGATAACAGTGAAGGGAACAGAACTAGAAGAAAATAACGGGATACGTGCAGTACCTGAGCGACGACAGAGAATATTGAGAATATGGCTACTAGCGCGTGATGACATATGTGAAAATGAGAATATACAACAAAGATTAAGTGCCCTGAAGACAGCACCAACAAGATATGCAATGTGGATTTATGTCTGTGTTTATTCTTTAGATTGAAATTCATGTTGGTTCTAGAAACACATTCTGTAAGTGTTGGCACAGCCTCTTGCCCATATGAATTAAGAAGGGCAGTATTAACAACAGTGGTGGTAAAGATATAGATAAACTTCCCATTTAGGCATAGAAGGGTTTGAAGTGTCAGTTTCTCTGCCATATGTGTGAAATGCATACACATAGATGTGATTTTTAGAATGACTTCTGATCATGATGTTGATTTTATAGAAATATATTGTAAATTGTGATGTGTTTTGATAAATATTAAAATATGTATATTTTTTGTAAATACATGGTTATTCGCCCTTTTTGGTTAAGGGGTGAACATGACTAATTTCATATGCATCTGAAACACTCACTCTTAGCAGAAGGGAAAGGAAGCTGGTCTGTGGGATATTGTAAATTTTGTGACTCCCTTGGAGCACCAAGATAAAATAATTAAATATCATGTTGAATGGGTGCAGGACATATCAGGGCAATTCTTTAAAGCTTGGCTTAGGGAAGGCACACTTTAGAGTGACATTGTTGAACACAACTATTATATATTATCAAAACTAGAGGGGAAGAAATGACAGAGTAGACAGAGCATTTAGGACTTGCGGTACATATTTGAGAAAGAAAATATGCAACCTTCCACAGAAATTAGCAAACACATTGCCCCGGATGCAGTCCCTTCTTCCCCGTCCCCATAAGGTCTCTATTTCAATGGGGACCACAGGTATTAAGACACACGATCCGACAGACCTAGGCAAAACCAAACAACAAATCGAATTAGAAGATGGTGCATGCTGACAGATAGAGGACGTAATAAAGGAGGCAGGGAAGGAGGTAGAAAAAGCAGTGTGGAAACAGCAGGAGTAGCAATGTGATACAATAACCCCAGATGCATGGACTTCTGCAAAATGTTTGTTTAAATTGAAGAGTAAAAAATGTCCAGGGGCCAAACTCCAAGGAGAAAGGACGGCAGACAGTGATTCCACTGACAATGATGGTGGGGCAAGAGGGAGTGAAGAGGACAAGGATGCACTCAGGAGGAGGTGGCGGCTCTGGAATGAGAAGGATGGGAAGAAACGGGAGAGAGAAAGGGAGAAAGAAAAGGAAAGAAGGAAAAGGAGAGAAAAGGAAAGAGAGAGGGAAAGGGAAAAATACAGTGGACTGGAATGGTCACAGAAGCTCCGGAGTAGGATCGGGAAAAAGACGGTTGTGAGTACCACAAAGGCTGCAAAGGCATTACAGCCATGGGCACAGGTGCCCCAGTTGCAGAAGGTTTGAGGAGGACCCTAGTATATATGTTGGGACAGTATGGACTCGGATCGATTGATGTACAGCTTGCTGTCCCTCACAGCAGGGACGGGCAAGTGGATGTATGTTTAGAAAGTGAAACAGCAGGGATTACCCTGGTGGTAGGTGATAATAATAGTTTATTCGCCACCTTAAGGGGTGAAGAGGCAGACAACATTTCGGAGAAGACAGGACATGATCAGGTGACCCTAATTAGTAATGCCCATATTGCCATGCCATGTAATAGTTTCCAAGTGCATGTGTGGAAGATATTGCAGTAAAGTACCCAGACACTCAGACATACAGGCTATCATGGCATACAAGACATGCTTAGAAGGATAAATCAATTTGAGCCAGATCTCATTTTTTTAAGAAAAAATCACTTGAAGTCTTAAGGGTGTATAGGTGTATTTTATTTCAGTAATTAATTTCCATATTCTTATTTAATTTTGTGATTAAGGCATTCCAAAAAGAAATATGTCTCATGGATTCATAAACATTGATAACCTCTACATGTGTTTCACCAATGTGTCTCCAGTGGATCATGTGAGAAACCTGAAGGTGTCTCACTCACCAGTCCCCAGGGATCTGTCATCCACGTGGTCAGGACACAGCCATTGCTATTAGATCCAGTTCCTGGGGGTGAACCAGTGAGGGAGGATCACCTGGATAAGGGGTCTTCTGGGAGTGGAAGTGGGACACCGAAGGGTGAGACGTGGTATCCCCTTCCATTGGACACCTTTTCTCCATCCTGCCAAATAGGATATGTAGAAACTCTACTGCCCCCTTTTCCTACAACAACACTTTCTCACACCGTGAGCGACAATGGACTAAGACCAGAGCTGTTTACCTGACATGTCCCAACACAAGGGTCAGGCAGAGTCAGGCAATTACACACAGCTAGACACACCTGACTGCCCTTTCCATTCCCATAGGGATGAATGGCAGAGCATAAGAGCACACTCTGAGCAAGGCTGAATACACAAGGAAACAGCTATACCAGGATGGCAGTTCAAATGGAGAAGAAAGGTGGCGAGAGCTGAAAGGACATCGAGGAGGGAGTTTCTCTTGCCCTTTTCAACTCAGACCTCCAAAGCCACCAATGAAAGAAACATAAGACTGGGAATTGGAGCTGGCGAATGGTGTAACAGATGTCAGCGGTACATAGAACCCTCCCACAGTGATAGCCAGGGCGGGGATATGCGGTTGCCATCATGGTACCATCCTTAACTCAAGTGGAGCCGGTGAGTCGGATGAACCTGATAGGGGACTGGACTATGTTAAACTCAAGGTTGCAGTGGCAATATTAAGAAGATAAATAGACAGTGGTCTTTGTTGTGGACAAACTTGTTGCCAGATATAGAGTGGTCTGGCACTGCAAGGGCACTCATCGGAAGGCCTCTAGCTGGTACCCACCTCCTGAACAAAGAGAATGTGATAATACAAAATTATTGAAAAACAACAAGTACGAAGGGGCCATACGGAAGGTCGGCGTGAGGTGGCAAGGTGGTCATACAAGTGTCAAACCAAACCCCTTGTACATTCGAAAGCCCTTGACACATTTCTGAATATTTAATGAGTGTAAAATTGTGAATCCGACTGAGGAAATGGTGAAATAGGTGTTTGCACCCACCTTAAGGGAACACTGTGTGAACTGTGTTTTTTTAAAGCACGCGCTTTCCATATGCAAACAGAGTGATGCTGCAAGACATGATCACCTTTTGGAAGTCTCTGTTTAAAATTGGAAAGTGCTTTGGAAGGTCTGAGTCTCGATGAGGTGGACCAAAACTGTACATTGTGAGATTGTTTAATAAGACATTGGGCTTCATTACGAGGTAAGTGGTAAGGGATTACCGGCACCGCTAAGGTCAACCGTGCCGGTAATCCCTTACCACCCTATTCCGGGGTCCCTTAGCGGGTCCCTTCCTTAACGCCTGATTTTACCAGTCATTATGGATGGGGCCCGTTAAAGGACTACAGAGCTAATAAAAGGTACCGCAAATTGCGGTACCGTTATTAGCTCCATCCCCATTTCCATTGAGCCCTATGGGGGCTTGAATGGGAATGGGGAATGGTTCCCGTAATGGGGATTTGCCGGGTCCTGCAAGGTTGGAATGACCCGGTAAGTCCCTATTTCGGGAACCCGGACCCGGAATGCGGTAAGGGGGTAGCCATGGTGCTAATAGCACCATGGCTACCTCCTACCGTGTAATGAGGCCAATTGAGACTTCTCTAAATTGCAAATAAGTTGATTGAGATTTAAAGGCGATAGTGAACCCGACTGAGCGATGCCAAAGGAAAAGCAAAGGGAAATTAGTCCCACTCTGTGAAGAACCTAAGTAAACTACATTGTGGTGACAAGTATGAACCCGACTGAGGGATGTCTACAATGTGTGGTCGGTCGAGCCACACTGAGAAATGCAGACAACTGAGAAAAGGATCGGAGCCCGGCTGAAGGGAATCCAAGGGCAAAGGGTAATCACCCAAAGTAAAGAATGACTCAAGGAACTTTTGTTTAGTTGTTTTGGCACATCAGACCCTCTGAAGCAAAAGACTATGCATAAAAGAGACTTGAATAAAGAAGCTCCTGATATTGAGAAAAGGAACTGTAAGCTCGTGCCAGAGAAGCCCAGGAGTGTACTGTGCTCAGGTGTCCTGCCTTGTCCCTTTCCAAAAAAAGTGGGGAAGGGAGGCCCCGGCCACAACATCCTGACTTATCCTTTTGTGAACACTTCTTTCTTTTCTTGTGAATATTATCCAGCACTCTTTTGTAGTATAGCTGTAAGGATTGGCAATAGGTTTTCTTAGTATAGGCCCTTTTATTTGACTTATTTCCCTATTTCCCCTAGGACTGTATTATTATGCTTTGATGGTGGTAGCTTGCTCCCATCGTAGATTTAGGTTTAGATTAGGTGGTTATCCCGCCCACTTTACAGTTTAATAAACACCCTTCAACTGTGATCACTTATGTCTGTCTTACTTTGATACCATGCCTTCCTTACAATTATCAGGATGTTTTACGTGTCACAATTGTACTGTTGGTTATTGTATGTTGTTGTACTTTCTAGTATGTACTTACTGTCAAGGATGTCCTTATGTTTTAATGGCTTTTTTTTTAAAATGGTTTCGAGGACAATTGTATCCAGAGCAAACATATACAAGACAAATGGGAAAATATTTAAAAAGTTGGAAAAATAGAAACCATATTGTGACCATATCGAAAAAAACATTAAAACATAAGGACATCCTTGATTGCAAGTACATAGCAGATTTGATCAAGGTACCAGCAAAAATATGGACCAGTGTCCCCCACAATGTAGGCTTGCTGAAAGGGGCGGGGGCAGTCCACATAAAGTAAGAAGAAGGAGCAATATTACCCAGGGTAAAGCAGTACCCGTTGTTGAGAGAGGCAGATGGGGGAATATATGAACGAATATTGGCTGTGTCGCGACAGGGCCTTATCAAGACCTCAGACTCCCCATGTAACACAGATATTTACCCTGTCAAAACAGCAAATGGGGGGGTCATGAGGATGGTCCAGGATCTCTGACAATTGAACAACATAGTAGAGGTGGAGTTTCCAGTGGTACCGAATCCGGCTATCATCTTGTAAAACATCCCCACTGTAGCTTGTCATTTTACAGTGATTAACTCAAACAATACATTCTTTTTGATTCCATTACATCCCGATTCACAAAGGGCCTCATTACGACTTTGGAGGCAGCCCTTAATAAGGGCATGGCTGCCTCCAAAGTGTCCGGTTTCCCTGAATGGGGAATTATCAGGCCATTCCGAGTTTGGAGGACCCGGTAATTCCTCCTTCAGGGAACCCAGGCCCAGACCTTCCCCATTCCTATTTGAGCCCCCATAGGGCTCAATGAGAATGGGTGCAGGAGCTAACAACGGGTCGATTACGACCGGCCTGTTGTTATCTCCCTGGTCCCCTCGCGGGACCCGCTCTGGACGTCTGGTAAAACCAGACGTCCAGAGCGGGTCCCGCGAGGGAACCTCGGAATGTTGTGGAATGCATTCCACAATAGTTGTAATGAGGCCCAATATCTCACTGCATTTACCTACCACTGCAACAGATTAACCACACACGTTTATCACAAAGGTATTGTGACTCCACAAAGGTTTTCAACAGAGTGTTACAAATCGATTTGGGAAAGGCACAGATGCATAGCACAGTGATACAATATGTTGATGACCTTTTGGCTTGCAGTTGAACAGGGGACCAATGTCGGGAGGATATGATTGCACTGCTCAGCAGAAAAGGGATACAAGTTGCATAAGGACAAGCTGCAATATTGTCAAAAGGGAGCAGTATATTTGGGACGGATTATATCAACAGAGGATCAGAGGGTCATCCAGAAAGGACAGAAGCAATATAGCACACCCCACAACTAAACACAGCAAAGGAAATACAGCAATTGTCGGGTGTGTGCAACTATGGTAGGTTGTGAACACTCCACGTAAACTAAACCCCTTCTGCAGGGTTTTAAGGAAGCACAGAAGGCGAAAGGCCCATTGGTCTGGGCCCAGGAGATGATTGGTTCATTCTGGAAATTAAAAGAGACACTTAGCTCTAACCCTGTTCTGGCAATACCAGATTATAAAAGATATTTTACTTGTTTGAACACTAAATTGGCCAAGTGATTACAGCTGTCCTTGCTCAGACAAAACCGCAGGGCCACCTTTGGCCTACTGCAGCAGTCCCCCAGATTCAGTAATGCAGGGAGACTTTCTTTATGAACAGCTGCTCGCAGCAGCAACATTTTCAATACAGTAATCAGTAATCACAATTACAATGGGATGAGCAGTGATGATCTATGCAGAACACGCAATGTTTGCCATATTGGACAAATTAAAATTGACCCCGACCCCCAATTGGCTTGAAAGATATAAGGTAATATTGAAATCCTGCTATGCAAATTGTGAGGTGTCATCTCATGAATTCAGCAATATTTATAGCTCCATCACTTAACAAAGGAGATTACACTCATGTTTGTGCTACATACATGGACATAACAGAGGGGGACACAGTGGTTCAGGAAGAGCCCTTGAAGGAGGGAGACATGCTCTTTGTTGTCAGGTCATAAATTATAGATCAGAACTTGGGGTGTCAGCATATGGGTGCAGTGGTAGTGCTTTACTACAAGGGAGAATTTAAGATTTAGACGGAGCTGAGGTTGCTGATGCACTTTTTTGACCAAACAGCAGAGCTTGAGGCACTGATAACAGCAGTGTAACTGTCAATGTGACCATTTACTCTGACTCAGTGTACGTCGCATCCACAGTACATTCAGGACTAGATATGTAGAAAAGTAGAGAATTCCGTAGGAGTGATGGCTCCCTAGTACAGCATGCTGAATTATTGTCAAGTTTGGGAGAGGCACTGCCTCTGCCTGTAGTATTAGCTGTGGTGAAATGCACCGCCCATACCAACGGGGCAGACGTAATTTCCAAAGGGATTGACCGAGCAGATGCAGCGGACAAAGAAGCAGCATATATTCCATTGGGCACAAGAGAATATATCCCTCACTGCACAAACAAAGTACCCATGCTCGCCCTCACACCACACCCACCTACACCACACACGCAGCACTACAACTCTTTGTCTGTGACCCAACTAATAGATGTACAGGGTGGTGCTTCTCCAGAGGAACAGGAGCTGTGGACCAGGAGAGGGTGCTCCCTATCATCCACCAATTTGATATGGCACCAGAATAGCACAAGGAAAAAAATCACGGTCTTGGTCTTCAACAATCAAGATTCCTGCCAGGACACAGTACCGAAACAGCTCTGCTAGGCCTAAAAATAACAATGGATGAGTTCAAAGATAACAGCAAATTAGCACTCCTCTTCCTACCTGATTTATCTGTGGCCTTTGATTTAGTGGACCACAGCATACTTTGTAGACACATAGCCACAATAGCTCACTTCTCCCTAAATGCCATACTCTGGACACAATTCTTCCTCACTAATAGAACTATGAGAGTGTTCTCCCGCTCTGCATCACCAACCGGTGCTGCAGTCACATGTGGAGTGCCTCAAGGTTCCTGTGTTTCGCCCACGCTATACAATACGTTCATCAAACCCATCTTTGACTGCCTTGATGACCTAGGGGTCACCTATACCAACTATGTGGATGACACCCAAATCCTCATTCCCCTGACGGGCTCATGCAACATTAATACAAATTCACTTAATCAAATTTACCAAACGATCCAGGCATTGATGGCCCAACATGGCCTCTGTCATAATGATGCAAAGACAGAGCTCCTCCTCATTGGCTCCCAACTCAGACTAAAAAAACTTTGACGACACATATAATTCATTTATGATAGATGACATTAACATCAAAGTGTCCAAGGAAGTCAAAACACTTGGCTTCTACCTTGACTCCACAATCACTGTGATGAGACAAGTTAACACTATAGCTTCAACAGCGGCCTACATAGCTAAGCTCAACAATGCCTGTAGATCCTTCCTCTCCCCAACCAGCTGTACCACTATAGCTAGAGCAAACATTCTATTCAGATTGGATTATTGCAATGCCCTCTACATCGGGACTAACAAACGCAATTTATAGAAATGACAACTAATTCAAAATAATGCTCTAAGAGCTACACCGAATATCAGTAAGAGTAATAGCATTAGCGAAACCAGGCGCTCTGTCCATTGGCTACCAGTACAGGACTGCATCCTCGTGAAAATACGCTCATTAACGCATACATTTATCTTGCAATCGGCCCCAAAATACCTCGCAAATACATTTGCATTGAACAATCCCACTATACCCACTTGCAACGCTTACACAAACCTCCTCACCATTCTCAAATACAAACTCCAAAAGGCAGGTGGTAACAGCTACCCAGTGCTAGTTGCCAAACATTGGAATGCTCTCCCTCCAGCATTAAGATCAGAAACTTAATTCTGGATCTTCAGAAAAAACCTGAAAACCTGTCTATTCACAGCACGACATGGCATCTAATTTACCTGACTCATATACCTGCCTCATTCCCACTCCCATTTTGCACTCAGCTCCTCCCTCCCCCCCTCCATATACAGCCAACTGTATAGGACTGCTCTATACCTGTATGTATTACAATACGACTGTTAATGCACTACTCATGTAGACCACTTCCTGAATCTAAGGAACCAAGATGTGTGATATTTAATGCTAAAGAACATGTATGTATGTAACTGTCAAGATGTTTTCAGTGTCCAGAGGCCCTAGGGTTAGGTGGGTGTTACAACTACCAAAATAAATAAATACATAAACAAGTGATGCCCCAGGCACTGCAGCCAAATATTGTGTGCACAAAGTATTTCCAAGGTGGGGAGTGTGTGAAGAACTAATATCCTACAGCAGATCACATTGCGGTAATAATCTGTTTAGGGAAATAACATCTTCTTTAGGGAAATAACATCTTCTTTGGGCATCAAACACAAGTTGTGTTTTGTTGACCATCCTCAGGCCAATAGTGTTGTATAGCATTTAAATGGCCTGCTCAAGAATTGTGTCACAAAACCTTGTGACTCTCTTCACAAAATCTGGCTTCATTGTTTACCTTCAGCTTTATTTGCATTTTGTAACACACCTGGCTCTGACCACCATCTCAACACACATGAAATAGTAACAATCAGGATAATGCATGCACCTGTCATTCCTGCACATACTATTTCTGATGCGCAGCGCTCTAAGCGGGTTCTGGGGGATGAGTTTCAAGGTTATCTTAAGCAGCTTACTAACTCCCTGAAATGTATTTCACAACAGCTACAGCCTAGTCAAAACCACCCAGGCGCTATTTTAGGAGAAGTACCATCCCCACGGGTGGGAGAGGACCTATTATCACAGCCTCCCTTCTTTCCAGGCGATCGTGTTTTCATTAAGAACTTCATGAAGACATTGTCCGACCCCAGGTTTGAGGGTCCCTACTGGGAATTAAACCTGGGAGGTTACCTACTGTACCCCATCAGCTATAAAAGTCAACGGTGGAAGAGCATGGATCCATGTACCCGACATCCGCAAAGCAAGAGCAACAGACCCCTCCCAGAAGACCAGAAGAAGGGAGGGGTGAGTTAAGGGGAGTACTGCTGAAAATTCTTTGACTTTTTTTTCCTCTTGTCGCCTGTTTCAGAGACCTACCATTTCTTTTGCAGCAACACAAAAAGCAGGATTGGCATCAGTACAGACTAAATGTAGACATGTATGTTGGTTAGGGTGTAAAGCAATGTTTTGGTTTTGTGTTCTTTCTTTCCTTTGCTTTAAAGTAGAGGGAGGACTTTCACCCCCCTTGAGAGTATCAGTAGAGCAACAGGATATGAACATATATCCCTGTTTGCAGACAGCGTGGGGATGCAGCGGTCAACTGATTCTGACAATGTTTTGTATGACCACATGAAGGCAGTTGCCCAGGAGAGGGCACATGACACATGTTGAGTGTGCTCTCTCATCCCACTTGCTACAGAGATATAAAAGATTTTCCTCCCACAGGAAATGCCAGTAGAAATGGCACATTGTTTTATACACCTTGCATTTTGCAAGGTTTAAGGGATTTTTCAGGCACACAAGGTACAAAGACAGTGGGTGGAGAAGGTAGGCCTGATTTTATAAGACAATTATACATAAATAAAAAAAAGCAGATGCAACAAAACATATCTTCCTCAAATATCAAACAGAAGGCCAGGGAAGGGGGGAGCACCTATTTACCACACAGCACACTCTCTTGTGTGTGAATTATACAGAACTCCTGTTACCACGGTGCAGGAAGTGACACCAGCTGCACATAGAGGGCTCATTGTTCCACAATGAGCAGCGGCTGGAAGGGCTAACAAGGTGTAGGGCAGAGGGATTGGTAGGATTTGCTGAAGAAGTAACAGTGATGATGAATGATAAATGTTACACTATTTGGAACAATCACATCCAGGCTTTCACCTGGAGCCTTTACACATAAAGGCACTCACACAATATTATTTATGTTTCAGATCCGTGGGAACAACAGGCGTGATCAAATTGGGAACCAATCCTGCTGTCAGAGGACACTTGAGTTGCAAATACATGGGTCAGAACTGCAGGATTTATGGACTATTTCTGGGCCTGTGGGTCACAAGCATATGTCCAATTACCACCAAATTGGAGTGGTCAGGGTTCCCTGGTGACCCAACACTCTCCAGCTCTTGTAGTGCCCTATTCCTACATTGTGCAATTGAATTATCATTCAGCACTACCAAAAGGGGCCTTCACCTGTGTAAAGAGATATATGAAAACCGCAATGTTGAGTTCCATGGACACTGCACATATTGAAGAATAGGTAAATCCACACATAACTACAAATATTGTTTAAGTGTGGCACCACAGAAGTGGAAAAGAAACAATTATTACTGGTCCCAATAGAGTGTGCACTGACTGGATGCTATCCCAAAGGAACACCTCTACCGTTCAGAAGGCTGTCAATGCCAAATTGCTGCAAACAACATGGTACAAGCTTTTACAATTGGCAAATGAGACAGGGAAAGGGCTGAATGCAGTAAGGGTGGAATTAAGGGTATAAATGTCAGTCACTCTTCAGAAGAGTACTCACTGGATTGGTTAGCTGCCATGCAGGGTGGCGTTTGCGCCAAGACAGTGAGCAGTTGCTGCATGTATGTGCCTGTAAATAATGACACAATCGGCACACTGTCATATGTCTGACATGCCCTCCACAAGATTATGGTTCACAAAATGAGTATGGTTGAGCCATTTGATTTACTCTTTGTCGTTGATGGAATATTCTTAGATTTCTTCATATTTTGCCTAATTTTCTTGGAGGTAATGGGCACATAAGCTTTTCTGGGTTTACCTTCCATTACTTGGGAAGCTATAAACATAGAGAAGATGTTTCCTTCCTTAGGTATCGTCTGCATACTTTGTTTTCCTGGTATCGCTCGAGTGGGTACTTTTGGATCTGATCTAACTTGCTCTATTATTAGGGACTCCACTTCCATGTCTTTCTGCCTCTGTAGTGTCTTAATTTGAGCCCTCATCCATTCACCACCTAGCAGCAGAGCCTCCCTCATAGATGTCTTTTCTGTTGTTTCTCTCTGAGTCAGATCACACTGGCGGTTTTCCCAATTATTCGAAGTTGCAGACTCTTTATCAATCCTCACCTCCATCTTATTCGCCAAGCCTGCAAACTCATCAATTTGTTCGATATTCCTACGATCAAAGAGGATTGATCCTGGAGGTTAGTTGCTATAGCCTCATAGAGTTTGGTGAAAGACAAAAGTGACATCGTAAGGGAAGCCATCATGAGTTGTTGAAGTCGAGCCCACTCCTCCGTTTCCCTTCAATGTATTTTTTATTACACAATCATAACATTGATGGGACGATACTGATGATGATGTGGAAGAATATTGTGATGGTGGGATATTGTTTTCTTCCAAACCTGAAACTCCATCCTGTACAGCCACTGTGCTGCAATTCCGACCCATTTTCTCTGAAAACACCTCTTCATAGTCAGTTTTGGATGGCCCTATTGGGGCCTGTAACAAGTCTCTCTCGGTCAGGCACTTCTTACCCACCTTCTTGTTTTCTACTTGTTGGAAGGCCCACTTTTGTTCTGCACTGAATTTCGATTTTCCTTCACGCAATATGTGGGTTCTACTTTTTTCCGCCTCCAATTTCGCCCTCAAATCTGCTTGCTTTAAGGATTCATCCAAAATGCGCACATGCTCAGTTACACTAGTTAAACTCAAACGTTCTTTATGCGCAATTATTTTGGTGAGATAAGCAAGTTCCTTTATCAAGTGTGCCACCAAATCTGCATTTTGCCCCATTTCCAGTAATCTGGGCTCCTTAGTTGACTTCCCAATACTATCTTCCATAGGGCATATGCCCTTGCACATCACCTTTATTGTGCCAGTTTTTGATTTCGTCCCCAAGATTTTATTTCCCCCTGATTCACTTTTTTAAATTAGATCCAATAATGGGAATAGGGTTCAATCCAGGGCCTTCCTCCGTGTCCAGATCTCCCTCGGCCATCAGCTCCAAGGTGTTATCCCTTTCTTCAATAGTGAGTACACCATATGCACTTTCTCCTTGCATGATTGGCAGACCCCCAATTTTTCCATTTCCTCCCAAAATCAATTCAATTTTAGCCGTATTTTGTGCCGATTTTAACCTTTCATTTGTTGCATTTATGTCATTTCTCCCCTCAGTTTCCTCAATATTTGCTGCATTAATGACCAAGTCATCCACATCATTTATTTCCATCACGCTTCCCGATGTGTCATTAAAAATGTCACACGTCAGATTTTCAGCCTCATTTACTTTGAGCACACCGACTCCCCTCCTTAGCGGGGGCATCCTAACGCCATTCACCTCCCCCCCACTGCACCCCCACCACCCAAACAACCCTTAGTCCAGCTGTCGTGTAGGCCGGCACCACACCCCTGCCCCTCCCCCCGCCCCCCCCCACCCTTTCTCCCGTGCCGGCCTTCCCTCCTCCACATTCCCTGAGCAAGCAATAATAGGCAGAGACAAATTGTACGATTGGAAGTGTTAATGCCACAGCAGCTTTATTTTGCATAAAGTCTTGGAGTTATCTTACATACGATCCGTAATTCACCACACCACAGGTTCTTCTACTCCGTGTGAGATTACCTAGGGTCGCCCCCCCCTCTCTCCGTCGGCGTCGTGCGGACGCCTCCGGGGTACCCCGGCCCTGTCTATCTTCTCTCTACCCCGTGTTCATCTGTCGTTGATTTCCACTTGCCCCCATCGATATCGTTTAGTTCTCCTCTTAACTTTGGTCCATTGACCCAAATGCATCTCTGCCCGCCCCCTCCCCTCTCTGCGTCCCCAAGGTCCCCTTCTATCTACCGCAGGGCGCCCCTTGGCGCCGGCGAAGGGCAAATTCCTATACAGACACCACCGACAGTGTCCCAATGCATCTCATACATACACCGGGCCGGCCCCGACCTCCGGTGCCGACCCACCACTTTACACCGGGCCGGCCCCGACCTCCGGTGCCGACCCACCACTTTCTCCCTGCCTAAAAAGTCATCGTCCTGCGATGTCCATATGTACTAGTGTCCCATACTACACTCACAGTCCAACCTTCTTCTCTAGCACAGCCTCTACTCGAGACCCTCATCCCCAAATTCCTTCCCCCCCCGGAGGGCTTCCCCTTGTATACCTTTGTTGTATTTTTGAGCTTCGTTCTTTTGATCCCCCCCGCCCCTCTCCTTTGGGTTTGGAATGGTTTCCAAGACCCCTATCTCCCTCCCCTTTTTCCCAGGGCCTCCCCTGAGTCTAGTACTCCTGGGGCACCGTAAGATCTAATCTGTTGGCTGTGCATTCCCCTATGGGCCTGACAGCGCTTTGCTACAGGGATCGCAATGTAACTCCGCCGGGCGACCTGAAAAGGAAGCAAAATTCATTACAACACATTTCTTCATAAAGGGAGGGCGGGTGGGAAAATGCTTCTTCATGGACCACACGTGGCGGGGGCAGGAAACCGGGGGAAGAGATCGTTCGTGAAACGATCCTACCCTTTTGTAGGGTCTTCCCCCCCCGGCTTCCTGCTCCCCCTGCCCCCCCCAACCAATCCCAGGTACCCCAGCCACTACCGGGGCGGTCCCCTCCCCCCTCCGCCCCCCCCGTGGTCCTGAGTTAGCCCCTCCTCCTGTGCCCCCGTGGGCCGCCGGGAAGTCCAGGCACGGGGGGGGAGTCTCTGGCCCGGCAACCCCCACTAAGGGGCGGCGCCTGCCATGCCGCGTCCCGCGGCGCATTCGCCCTCCGTAGCGGGGGCATCCTAACGCCATTCACCTCCCCCCCACTGCACCCCCACCACCCAACCAACCCTTAGTCCAGCTGTCGTGTAGGCCGGCACCACCCCCCTGCCCCTCCCCCCGCTCCCCCCCGCCCTTTCTCCCGTGCCGGCCTTCCCTCCTCCACATTCCCTGAGCAAGCAATAATAGGCAGAGACAAATTGTACGATTGGAAGTGTTAATGCCACAGCAGCTTTATTTTGCATAAAGTCTTGGAGTTATCTTAAATACGATCCGTAATTCACCACACCACAGGTTCTTCTACTCCGTGTGAGGTTACCTAGGGTCGCCCCCCCCCTCTCTCCGTCGGCGTCGTGCGGACGCCTCCGGGGTACCCCGGGCCTGTCTATCTTCTCTCTACCCCGTGTTCATCTGTCGTTGATTTCCACTTGCTCCCATCGATATCGTTTAGTTCTCCTCTTAACTTTGGTCCATTGACCCAAATGCATCTCTGCCCGCCCCCTCCCCTCTCTGCGTCCCCAAGGTCCCCTTCTATCTACCGCAGGTCGCCCCTTGGCGCCGGCGAAGGGCAAATTCCTATACAGACACCACTGACAGTGTCCCAATGCATCTCATACATACACCGGGCCGGCCCCGACCTCCGGTGCCGACCCACCACTTTCTCCCTGCCTAAAAAGTCATCGTCCTGCGATGTCCATATGTACTAGTGTCCCATACTACACTCACAGTCCCACCTTCTTCTCTAGCACAGCCTCTACTCGAGACCCTCATCCCCAAATTCCTTCCCCCCCGGAGGGCTTCCCCTTGTATACCTTTGTTGTATTTTTGAGCTTCGTTCTTTTGATCCCCCCCCCGCCCCTCTCCTTTGGGTTTGGAATGGTTTCCAAGACCCCTATCTCCCTCCCCTTTTTCCCAGGGCCTCCCCTGAGTCTAGTACTCCTGGGGCACCGTAAGATCTAATCTGTTGGCTGTGCATTCCCCTATGGGCCTGACAGCGCTTTGCTACAGGGATCGCAATGTAACTCCTCCAAGACTCTCTGCGGGCTGCCGGCGGCAGAGAGTTCCCCCATTTTTTCCCTCCTGCATCTCATACCCTCCCCCGTGCCATCGTGGCCAGTACTCGCCGACATGTTTAAGTATGGATAGAGGAGACCGATTGGTAGGAAGGAGAAAGCTACACATACCTTAGCGTGTCGATGTTTGTGGGAGGGGGGAGCACAGGGAGGAATCGGCCCCCCTTAACCCCCCACCCCCCCCTTGTGGACACTCCCCTTGTTGAAATCCCTCCGCCGCCTTGCGCTTTTACCCTTAAAACCCAACGTAATATCCACCTGAAACACTGACTGGCCCCACACTGATGTTTGACCCCTTTAACGAGAGCGGATGCTGCCCTTTTTATATCCACCTCCGGTGGTTCAAGTGTACGAAAAGAAGTAGTAAAAGTGCTGCTACTGACGTGTAATTCATGTAGCGCCATAATCCAATGTGCATTACAGAGCACATATTACATGCAATATCCCCCAACCGTAATTGGTACGACATTAACCAACCTGCATACTGCTGTGACTGTTTCCAATGTTCAACATTTATACCTGCGCACCTCGTGTCTTTTTCGCTTGGGCGCTTTACCCCGTTACCTGCGTAGGCCCCATAACCATGAACGTGTTACCTAACATTTTCATCGCCGAGTTGTACAGGGCCAATCGGGGCACCCTGCCATAAATGCCCCCTTCCGGCAGACGCCATTACCCGCGAGGCTTCGCGAACTCTTAGTCACCCCCTTGTGTCCTCGCACCTCGTACCCACTACACCCCGGTGCATTCTAAATTTGATGCTGTGCCCCATTCCGCCCCCTTCGTACCCACCGCTGTAAAACATCTGGTGCCAAGTTTCCTAATCCATGGACATGGGATTATAACACCGGATAAGCCCATTAGGAAGCACACCCCGTGGAAGGAGAAGCCACCTAGCAAGAAATGCATCAACTTACCGCAGGTTGCCCCGCTACACCCAATGATGGGCTACTTGCTGGCTAAAACTGCCGAACCCAACCGGGCATGGTGCTGCCACCAGCAACTGAGCAAATCATGCTAGCATCTCACTGAATTACAGCACGGGCGCACCGGCCTTAGGTTAATAGACACACATGGCGCGGAGGCCATTAATCTAGAAAATCACCAGCCCCCATATACTTGAAATAACTCAATGTGGCGCGCGCCCATCCAACTTGTTACCCACGTGCTGCCTAAAATTGTAAACACCCGTTAGTCGCGCGTTGGCCATCAGAACTGCTGACAACATGCTGCATTACCTTGCGAAACGACCGTACACTGCGGGGCGGCCATCGTAATTGGGAAAAAACCTGCTGTGTTCACCTGGAAAGGAGAAGACGAGACCCAAAGTGCACACCGGCCCCCTGCTCCCGTAATTCCGTGTTTCCTTGATATGACAGCCTTATCCCCCTTTGCAAATCACAGACAAACATTGTTGGCACCCTTTGAGCATATCCAGATATACCCGCCCACAACCCGCTGAATATGACCCGATGTCGAAATTATTTAATATATCAGTCTGAGTCTGACTGGTAACTTAGCACCAAAATCGAATACCTAACTTCAATGACTGTACCGTGTCATTGCCACGTTGAAGACAAACGCTGCCTATACCTGAAACCAAATATTGTGTCCCCATACTATGAACATACTTGGTGCTGGCGCGGAGGGCACCCAATTAGCGCCCACAAGCTTGGACCACCACACGTGGCGCGGCGGCCATTCACTTCCCAAACTGCCGACATACCTGAAATAATCCTGTGGCGCGGCGGCCATAAATGCGCGGAAACCTGCTGTATTGCCTTTGTGTATGTGAGTAAATACTGTCTGCCTACCGAGCTGCATTACTCGGCCCACCGCCGTTCCCACTGTGTTTGTGCTGCTACCTCCAGTCCCCTCACCAAGCCAACCTGTCTCCTTCATGTTCCCCCAACTACCCGTGTCCCGTTCTGTTGTCTCTCCAACGCGCGCCTCCCCACGTCCTGGCAACATGTTTGAACTTACCTCGCATGACGCAGGCTGCACACTGCTACTCCTCATACCCTTACAATGCATTTTTCCCACCCCCTTCTTTTCCCTGCGTCGTTGGTATGCCGCCATTACCCCCGCGCCCGCCCATACTAATGTTTGACCTCTCTGCCGCAACGCTGCCTTTCGCACTTCTGCCGCGCTTCTCCTGCCCCTCGCTCGCCGCTACTTTGACCCCCTCCCCCTTCCACGCATACCGAGCACCGGCCTCTACACAGCTCTCAGCGCATTGTCTCCCTATAACACCCGATGCATCACCACGTGTGGGCCCGCTCCCTCCCTTCTCTTCTACATGGGAAGACGTTTTCCATGTTAACTGGCCCCAGGGGCAGTTACTGCGGCCTCATTTCAGAGCGCCAACTGGTGCCCAGGCCTAGCGACCCATCCCTGGTGCCACCCGTTAACCCCTGCCCCCGTGAAAATATATATAGCAGAAAAACCGTAACCAAGCCGCCCTAACAACCTGTGTGTCGAAACACATCTATTGCACATCCCCTGAAAGGCCATGATAATTGTGCCCAGAATAATTTGCCTGCCTGCCCGTAAATCCATCCGCGCATTGTGGATTGTGTCTTTCCTAGATCGCCTGCGTAGGCCCCACCCGTGCCCCCCGTTGCCCTGCCTAGCAGACCACACGTATCGGTGCCACCTGGCTAACCACCGCCCGCCCTTGGACTGCCGCCTCCCCAAGCCCTGCCCCTCCCCCCAACGACAACGCTGCCTCCACCCTCTCAAAACTACGTCCCTTACTGCCCCCACACATTAACCGGGTGGGGCAACGCGGGTGAGAGTTACGACTAACCCATGTGCCAGATGCTGTCCGGGCATCAGAGCTAAGGAAATGGGGGGCGGGGGGGAGCCACCGAGCTGGCTGCAGGGTTTTCGCTAGGGATTGGGTACTTTAATGCATGGGGGTGGCGGGGCACGGTAAAGTGAGATAGTCTGGCGAGAACGAGATAGGGCGAGGATGTCATTGACAATGGGGCACCGCCACATACAGTGTGGGAGAAAGCATGATATGATTTTTTTTTTTTTCCCCTCGCGCCTATACACCAGTGCAATGCCAGATGCACACAGCCAGTGGGCGTGCACCACAGATGGGCACCTCCACTCCAGCTCCCCGAAAGCAGCACACTCCCGCCCGAAACTCCCGCGAAACATAAACACGCCTGCTGTCCCCAGAAACCCCCCGAAATCAGCCCCGTCATGCCCAACGCACTCAAAACAAAAACCCCTGTGAAAGGCCGCTCCCGGCGGCACACCCGGCCAATGACCAACTGGCGGGGTGCAGCATGACAAAACCGATAGGCAATAGCCGCAAACGGAAAACACACATCAACGGCACAGCGGGGGAACGAAAGGGAACCACAAAGCGATGTGGCCACTGTACACCCAGCCCAAACAATGTCTAAACACCCACACTGCACCCCCCAACAAACCATGCACCACTGTTCAACATTGCACCAGGAACCTCCCCAGCCCATGGGCCCCATGCAAATGGACTGCAGTGCCCCGAGGGCGTGTGCAGTGCACAAATGCAAAACAACAAACAAACAATCAAACAAGCAGCGCTCCGATGCCTGAAGGTTCGCAGCGCCACACAAATGCGAACCCATCCAACTGCTCCCCCACAACTGCATGCAGACAATCACCACTGTACCAAAACTGCCCACATCATCCGCATGTCTTCCACACACACACCATGCATGCCCGCAACAAGTAAGCCCACGCTCAGCGCCACGATGCCCCAGGGCAGATGTGCGCCACATAAATCCAATAAACCAACAAATAAATCAATACACCATCACACTGCACCATTACGGTTTCCCACCCCCCGGATAGAGCCCCTCCTGTGTTGAGCGCCCGCCATCCGGTACCCCATGTTCAGCAGATCCCCCCATGCAACACCCCGAAGTCCCACAACTGGCATGCCAAGCGTAAATACAATATCGCTACCCGAAAGCACCAACTCCAAGGATCACCGCACTCCGCAGAACACCAGGCAAAACCAAAGAGTGCAGACATGAGTCGACGGCGGGATCGGATCCCGCGCACACAATGCTCCCGCGCCCAAAAACTCGACCTCACCTCTGCATTTTTTTTTTTTTTTTCCTGCCCCCCCCGTCACCTCCCCCACCCTCCGATTCCCCCCCTTTCCAATCGATCGCAGCAGTGACCAAATGCACACAGTGCACAGCCAGCCAGGCACTGCTCACCTCCCGCTCCGAATCCCGACCTGCAAGCAAACAACCAGCAACAACACCACATCCCGCCCATCAGGGGCATGCACGCGTGAACGAAACACCTCGGAGTCCACACATCCGCCCCGCCCGACCGCCCCCCCCCACCTGGACCCGTCCTCCCGAAACCGCGCGGCAGCCACTCGCCGCCCGCGCACCTATCAGAGGGACAACCTGCAGGCCCCCAACCGCGGTACCAGAACATGTGCTCCGGCCGAACCCACAACAAGCGCGTGCCTGCAGACATGCCCCAGCCCCCGCGCCAGGTACAACCCCAGCCCCCAGCGCCCGCACGGGGTCACGAAAATAGCCACCTCCCCCACTGCCCCACTCGCGCCCAAGCACGTCGCGCCCCTCCACAAACACTGCAGCTACCCCCCCCATGGTCGCGCGGTGGCCCACGATCCGCCAGCGCCAAAGCCCCCATTCGCAGCCGCGTCGCGCTCGCCCGCCGAAGCGCTCAAGGTGCCTGCCATGCACTAAACCAACCATCCCTGTGCAGTCCCCGACTGCACCTCTCCCCAACACCAGCCCCAACACGAACTCCCCTCCCCACAACCACCGCCCAACCACAACAACCACTCCTAGTGCTGATCCCCCACCACATATCCGCTCCACTGGGCCCAATGCAACGGTTTGAACCGTGACAAGCTACCCGCAACCCGGACCTGTCTAGGTGCCCTCTCACTCACCTGCAACTTTTCCGCGTTTCCCTGCTCGAACCGACAACTGGGGCAGGAACCTTTGCCAACAATGCCCGAACTCATCCGCTGGAACTGCTGGAAGCGGACACAGCAACCGATGCTGGAACAGGCGACAAAAAATGCTTCTTCGTGGACCACACGTGGCGGGGGCAGGAAACCGGGCGAAGAGATCGTTCGTGAAACGATCCTACCCTTTTGTAGGGTCTTCCCCCCCCCCCGGCTTCCTGCTCCCCCCGCCCCTCCCCAACCAATCCCAGGTACCCCAGCCACTTCCGGGGCGGCCCCCTCCCCCCTCCACCCCCCCCCATGGTCCTGAGTTAGCCCCTCCTCCTGTGCCCCCATGGGCCGCCGGGAAGACCAGGCACGGGGGGGGGAGTCTCTGGCCCGGCAACCCCCACTAAGGGGCGGCGCCTGCCATGCCGCGTCCCGCGGCGCATTCGCCCGCCGTACCTCTAAGCACGTCTGTGTTCAGGGGAGGCTTGATGCTTTCAGCATTTGCTCCCGCCCTCCTACGGCGCTCATCCAGCAAACTCCTGCAAACTCTACCTTGACTTCATCTTCGCTCCGCTTCGCTTCCTGCAGAGATTTTTTGAAGCAGGAAGCGGGTCACAGCAGCGGGCGGAGCGGAGTACAACGATTCCTTAAAGTGGTAGTAGCAGTTTATTTTGCACTGATTCTATGGCACCAAAGTCTGCCAGCAAAGTGAAAAGGGGTATAGCTCCTGCTCCTGCAAACTCCACCTTGACTCCAACTTCCACTAACAAGTTAGGACCACTAACAGGTAGGGGTGGATGAAAATGGCCAATTACATTCCGCAGGAAAACCGGCAGATTCGTGGCAAATTTTGCGCAATCCAACACTTTTGCCCACACTGCCGAATGGGCGGTTTGTGGCCTTTTCATTTATTTATTTTTTCGGTTTTTAAGAAGAACATTTTGGGTGGGAAAGGGGTGTTTCACCACTCAAGTTTCGTTTTTTTGCCAAAATTGCGTTGTGTGTGTATGTTTTGGAACAACAGAAAACATTCTGGCAAAAAAAAAAAAAAACATTTCTGCCGCAAATAAAGCCTGCTAAAACGTAGAGTAAAAAAGGTCGCAATTCGACAAGCCGGCAGAACAGAATTGTTGGCAATTTTAGCCAATTCTGTATCGCCAACGGGATTTCCCCCCACCCCTATTAGCAGGTAAGGTGGAGGGAAGGCGTATGCGCTGCAATGGGGCACAGTCTAGCGGGCTATATGGGACACAGTTGAGCTGTGGAGGGCTGTGGGGAGTATAGGAAACAATGTGTCATTGGTAATCAGAGCCGAGCAGACCCGCCATTAATCAGATGGGAAGGAGAGGGAGTAGTCAAAAGGTGCAGTCCAAGGTCTCTGGAAAAAGAGGAAGTGGAACAATAGGGGTGGGTCTGGGAAGGCTTGATATATTTTAGTTAAAAAATTGAAAATGTGGCATGGAACGAGAGTAGTGTTGCAGAGGAAAGACAGCACCACGGCTGGTTGTGGCGTTTGTGAAGTGAAAGTAGAACAGCGGCAGCCAGCATACCTGGTAGGAGGAGGTGAATGGGGGAGGGAATAGAGGAAGGTTGAACATTGTTGTGAAGATGCATAGTATGATTGACGTCAGGTTCATTGTATTGGATAGGCTCTCTAAGAATGGGGTCTCTGTGTCAAACAGGTGCTGTGACAGCGTTGCAGCATGCTGAAACATGCTAACAAAAGATACACCTTCAGAGAAGAAGTCACACTGAACAGGGCCATGCCAGTACTTTAAACAAGGAGACGAGGGCGACCGGTGTCGCAGGTTGCAACATTAAAACATATATACGTATAAAATGTAAAAGCTGCATACGCCACAACAACAAAAAAATCTGCAACTAGTGCACAGTCTTGGGGAGCATGTTATATTTAAATGCACATCTTTCGAAGGGCATTGCATGTATTTCTGGTTAAAAATACATTGGTGTGCTTAACCGGGACCTAAGATCAAATTCTAATCACATTTATGATTAGAGGACATTAGGGTGAAGGTCATTCAATTGTTGGAACAGTGGATGTTTAATGCTGACTCATATCTGGACTTTTGTTGGAGGAGGGCTACAACATGTCTATATATGTTCTGTGCAAAATCTAACTTTGCACATTGGAAGAACATGTTAACTGAGGAATCCATTTTCTTTATCCTTTGACGACTTTCAGACACAAGTGACAAGACTAGACATTCCTATTTTGGAACTCCTTTTAGTAAGTCAATCTTTCCTTGCCGCGCCCGCCCCCCTCCTATCTGAACACACATATATATCCGCCCTGCCCTTGCTCACTGGAACCCACTCCTGTCCCCCTGCAGACCCCCTGCAGATGCTGACAGCGGCCATTCAGTGCATCCCTTTAGCCAGTGTGTGACAAGAGACTGGTGTCGAGTGAGAAAATGAAATGTAAATTTTATTAAAGACCCCTCTCGTCTCCGTGTATCAATCCAGATTGCAGCCTAACACAGCAAATCAAATCCTGTCTTCCCGCAGCCCGCGGGCGGAACTCGGAATTCGTTTCTCCGTAATACCATTCCTTCCCAGTAAAATAGTACCCTCTTTCGCAAACGAAAATTGAAAATGCAAACTCTATTGTAATCCCAAGAAAAGTATCCCTTCACAAGAAAAGCATTTTAGAGAAAGGTAGCATCTGTGCATTGTATTTCCCCTAATGATGTCCTCTGCCAGGTGGCGGGGACTCGATGTACTGTCACGTGACTCTCCTGCGTTGACTCGAACTTGACACAGGACTCACTCGGGATCAGTGCCGCTACAATATAATAATATTAGCTCTTTTCTGCAGCACTTCATGTCTCATTCCTTTTCTTCTGGTCACAGTAATGATACTGCGTTATTATCATCATGCCATGTAAAGGTCCAATTTATCAATCTTAAAGTGTTGAGGATCAGGGGCAGGACTCGAACCTGTGATTTCAGGGTTCTCTGAAAGGAGCATTTATGTACTGAGTGTTATGTCCTGTCTCCGTGCCTCAGCACGAGGTGGAAACAGAACGCACAGGGCCTTGTCAGTAGGCCGCAGTGGCGCAGCTCCAGCGGGAGCGAAATGAGACACGCCACACTCTGTTCGTTACTGTGCCCGGAACTTCACCCCATCCGCGGGGGCGGGGCTTTTATTGAGATGCCGTGCGTCACCGCGTTGCGGGACTCAGGGCGGATATAGCATTCCTCCTTTATTTTAACTTAACTTAACATTTAAACAAAACATATCAAATACCATTATGCAGACCCTTAAACTACCAAACCCCCGGGTGCCTCCCCGCTTACAGTTCTAATGGGGCAGACTACCACACATAGTCTTTGAGCCGAGCGGGTGGCTTGGTGGCAGTTCTTAAGCCATACCGCCCCCTTCTGGGGCTGGGCCCCACTGTCTCAATGGGCGCCTCACCTTCCATGTCCGGCTCACCCATGTCAGGTTCGCTCCACTGCTCCCATGTCCTGTCACCCACTTCAATCTCCTCCTGAAGGTGAGCAGGGTCTCCTTCGTTCGACTGGGGATCTTCATCTTCTTGGTGACACTTGCCATCAAATCGTAGCGGGAGTCCAGTTTGGACCTTGTCAGATTTCGCAGCATGACCACCTGGTCGCCCACCTGGTGGTCGGATGGCTTCGACCTCCTCTTGGCACTCATGTGTGCATTGGCCCCCGTTCACCTTTTTGGTGCGCTCCTTGTCGAAACGGTCCGGGCTCCTGCTGGGGTGATGTGGAATGGAGGATTTATGACGGTGCCAAACATGAGGTCGGCTCGCGGGACACCCGTTGTGCTGTGAGGGGTGACCCGGTAGTTTCGCAGAAAACGGTGGAGGTCGACCTTCCAGGGGCTGGCATATGCTCTTGATAGCCTCAGCACTTTGTTGAGTGTCCTCATGAACCGTTCTACATCCCCATTCGCCTGGGGCCACCTTGGCATGATGTGATGGTACCTTATGTTTAGTTCCTGCAGGTATTGTTTGAACTCCTGCCCTTGGAATGGTGTGCCGTTATCACTCTTGATTCGTGTGGGTAGTCCATGCGTTGCGAACATCTTCTCCATGGCGGGAATTACCACTTCCCCTGCCGTGGATTCAACTACCTCGACTTCCGGATATCGTGAGTGATCGTCAATGGCCACCAGGGGGTAGAGGCCTTCTTGTAGTGTGCAAAAATCGATGCTGATCGCATATCATCTGCCAAGGCCACGTTCCGCTGGCTGGATCGGTTCTGGATCCGCTGGAGCTCCGGTTATCTGGCAGGATAGACAGGTGTTTATTAGCCCTTCGACCTTCTCGTCTATCTGTGGAAACCACACTCGGTGCCGGATTCGAGCCTTCGTCCGAGCCATCCCTTGGTGGCCTTCATGGGCTAATGCCACTATTCTGTCCTGGAGGCTCGACGGGACGACAATGCGATTTCCCCTGAGTAGCAGTCCTTGCTCTGTGATCGACAGATCCTGTCGTATGGTGAACATCCCCGCGAGGAACGCATTTGCTTCCGCTGTCCTGTTGTGGTTGTTTTTTATGAAGGACTTCCAATCACCTGAGATGATGGCATCCTTCACCAGGTCGCAGCACGGGTCCTTGTGTGTTTCCAATTCAATGTCCTCGATGCTGGCAGTCTTTGGCCTCATGGCCCGCACAACCTGGCAGATATGTTCCTCGGTCTCTTCGGCTACTTGGACTTCTTGTGGAGTCACCGCTCGAGGGTGTCTTGAGAGGAAGTCCGCTGGGTTCCCACTTCCCGGCTGATAGGCCAATTCAAAATTGTACTGCTGGAGGTGCAGCAGCCATTTGGCTATTCTGGCCGGCGGGTGAGAGGATGTGCCCATGAAGATAGGCAACAGGGGTTTGCGATCCGTAACTGCCGTGGATCTTCTGCCATAGAGATAGAGATGGAAATGACGACACCCCCACAGTACGGCAATTGCCTCCTTCTCAATGTGCGAGTATCGCTGCTCTGTCATTGTGAGGGCTCTTGACGCTTATGCAATGGGTCTCTTCTCCCCTTCTTTGGTGACCTGCATAAGGATGGCCCCTAGGCCGACAGGGCTCGCATCCACAAATAGTTCAGTTGGGAGTTCGGTGTCGTAGTAGGCCATCTTTGTGTCGATGGGCAGCGACTCTTTGATGTTTTCAAAAGCCTCCTGAGATGCCTTCCCCCATTCCCACTTTGTGTTACGCTTGGTAAGTTCTTGCAGGGGTTCAGAGAGAGTGTCCAAGTTATGGATGAACCTCCCACAGTACGTGGCCATCCCCAGGAAGCTGCGCGCTTCGGAAGGTGTCATCGGGAAGACTCACAGCCTGTATGTCGGCAACCTTCTGGGGGTCCAGGGAGATGCCAGTGCTGCTGAACTTGTAGCCAAAGAAAGATATTTCCGTTTTGAAGAATTCACATTTTTCTTTGTGAATAGTTATCCCAGCGTCATCTAGTCTGCCCAGGAACGTCTGCAGTCTCCTCAAGTGTTCTTCTCGCCCTGAGCATGGATCAGGATATCGTCACTCACATTGAGGACACCTGGTATGTCCCGGATGACCTCCTGAATAGTCTGTTGAAAGACTTCGGCAGCCGACGAGATCCCAAAGCTTAGGCATTTATATCTTCGTAATCCCAGGTGTGTCGAGAAAGTGGTTATGTATCGAGAGTCCTTATGCAGCTTGAGCTGGTGGTATCCTGCTTTCAGATCAACTTTGGAGAAGACTTGTGAGCTGGTGAGATCAGCCACGATTTCATCAAGCGTAGGTGTGATATGGCACTCCCGCTTGATTGCAGTGTTCAGTAGACGCATGTCTATGCAAATCCGGACTTTTCCCGGCTGTTTGGGTTTTTTTGTGACCACCATCGGGGAACCCATGGCGTCGGCCCAGTTACCTCTTCTATTATGCCTGCTTCTTCCAATGCTTTAAGTTCTTTCTCCACTTGTTCACGCATGTGAACGGGGTTCTCCTGTGTCTTACGGCCTTTGGCTGGACCGATCCGTCTATGTGGAGCTTGATTGTCTTTCCTTTCAAACACCCTATCCCGTTTTGTAGGTTGGGATACTGTGCCAGGATCTTCTTGACCTCTTGTGCTTCCTTCACGTGACAGACGAACTTGACTAGCCCTAGGTCTTCAGCCACATCCCCACTCAGAAGGCATTCGATCGCTGCATTTACGACGTAGATTTTTGATGGTAGCCATTTTTTGGCCAGGGCTGAGGGTGGTGCGGAATCTGCCAACCACCGGTAGGGGTTTCCTACAGCCATACGCAAACAATAAAGTGTGTTCTTCAGATCTGGTTGTGGTTGCAGTGTTTGGAATGTGCTTGTGGGCATAACATTTACGGACGCTCCCGTGTCAATGGTCATCCATACCTGCTGGTTTTGAAGAGTGACCTGGCATTTGCGCCTCCAGAGCCTTTTTCTTTGCGTCACATGTCCCTGATCCAGGGCTGACACCAGGTAGACTTTTCTCCCTTTTTTCCACTGTTCCCTACCGGATTCATGTTGGGTCCCTGTGACGTCATCCCCTTCTTCCTCAGTCGAAGAGTTTGTCGTTTTGACTCGCCTTGCACTGGCTTGCTTCTTTTTCTTGGTCCCGCTCTTCTCTTGGGGAGTATTCAGGGGTGACAGTGGGGCGCCCAATGATCGGCACACCTTAGCATAGTGGTCCTTTCTGCCACATGCCCCACATGTTGTTCCTTGCGCGGGGCATTTCTGCCGTCCATGTTGCAGTCCACCACACCATTCACATTCCGTGGGTCCCGGGATTCGTGGCTGCCACCTAGCTTGTGCGTAGTTGCCGCCAGCCTCATTGCTTGCGGGCTGTCTGTTGGTGACATGGGCCACCATTGCTGTCGTGAGGGCAGGCTGTAGTTTTTGAAGAGTCGCCCCCATGTTTGCGGCCCTGGTATGTTCCAGTTCTCTTTGACAACCCAATTCCAGAATGCGTGTTAGGGAAATGGCCTTCTCACTCAGTACCATCCTTCTCAGTTTCTCCGAATGGATGCCGTTGATTAGCTGTCTCCGGATTTCTTTCTCGACATTCATGAACTCACACGATATTGTCAGCTTCCTCAGTCGGGTATGGTAGGCATCCAAGGTCTCATCTTCTCCCTGAATAGTGGTGCAGAATATAAATGTTTCATAATCGGTGTTTATCTGTGGGAGAAAATGAGCCGTCAGGGCATCCTTCACTTGCTGGTAGATGTCCTGGCCATCATCAATGGTTAACGAGTTAAAGATACGTAGTACCTCGTCCCCCACGTTTAGCAACAGGTGCAATCTCATCTTCCTGTCAGTGGTTATGTCCTTTCATTCCATCGCCATTTAGAATTTTTGGTTCCATATTTGCCACCGGGGGCCAACTGATGATGGGTCAAGATTGGCTGCAATTCTAGAAGGCGTGCCGGGCCTGGGGGTGGACGTGCCAGTCGCCATGGCAGTGCCTCGCTGTGTCTTAATGGGGTATGCACGCCTCACCTTAATGCCTGTCCCCAGGTGACCGTGCCCCTCCTTGGTTGAAAGTCTCAAACTGTGGTGGATGGGCAGCTGCGTCGGTCCAGGCGCTCACCATGTGCGGTAGCCTTGAACATCCGAATCTGGAAAAAGTGTGAAGGCCTCCCACGCTGTGCCGTGGCCCGTGTTGAAGATCAGCTCGATTGGCATGGAATAAGGAGAGGAAGAGAGAAACATTTTTTTTTTTGTGGGTGGGGGCTTTGTGTGCCCCCCACCGGGTGTCCAAAAATTCCGCGTGTCGCTGTGAGTCAGCAACAGATGGCAGAGCGTCAACACGTGTGCTGGGTTCCGTTTTCCTCGTCACCATTGTTATGTCCTGTCTCCGTGCCTTGGCACGAGGGGAGACAGAACGCGCAGGGCCTTGTCAGTAGGCCGCAGTGGCGCAGCTCCAGCGGGAGCGAAATGAGACACACCACACTCTGTTCGTTACTGTGCCCGGAACTGCTCCCCGTCCGCGGGGGCGGGGCTTTTATTGAGACGCCCTGCGTCACCGCTTTGCGGGACGCAGGGCGGATATAACACTGAGTTACCAAAGTATACAATGTCAACATCAAACAAATTAGGTCAAAATCAGGCCAATATATACAATGATATATATGGTAGACAGCTGAGAACTTGTTATGTTATGTTACTTGGCATTTATATAGCGCCTTATACATCATTGGTACGACCTCAAAGCGCTGGTAGGTTGAACACCCTCAGGAACCGCAGTTCAGTTCAGTAGAGAGAAATAGTGTTGTATGGTGCGTGGGTGCACCGGATATGTGCACAGCTGGTGTAGTTGTTGGATGATAGCTGATTCCTAGAGATAGATGTGGTGCTGGAGATATTGGTTCGATGTGTGTAGTCTGGTGGGTGGACACCCAGACTGGGTTCTGGCTGTGTTAGGCCTGAGTAACACCTATGTGAGCAACTGGCCGGAATGTACTCAGCTAGCTGTGTTTTATTAGGGTGATGAGGTGTTCTTAGGGTCGTATTCGTATGTGAAGAGCTAGGCCGAATTATCAGGGGTATAGCTGTGTTATATTTGAGTGATGGTGTATAGTAGCGAATACGAGTAGTGGTGTGATATGATGGTTATCTGTAAGTCGCCTGAGACCAGGCACGTAACAAGGACGTGACATACGGATACATAGGGCAGGGACGATACAGGTATAAATAGGGATACACATTTCTATCTAGATGCGACGCAGGCTAGGGTTCACCGTTTCATCTAAGTGTGGCACATGCTGTCATTCACATTTTGAAGCCTTGCGACATGCCCTGGGCAGGAGGGTGCAAAAATGCCCTGAGCCAACAGGCCTCAGACTAGAGATGATACAGCTTGGGTCTTGCACTCGAAGCTGAGGCATCAGCCTCCAAGATCACTCTGGTAGGCGCCTCAGCCGGATAGCCAGTAGTTAATGCCTTTACTCACTACCTCAGAGCGAGCTCCAGTAGGCTGGATGCTCTCGGCACCTGTGACGGTAGTCTTGCTGGATTAGTCGTGCTGGATCTAGCCAAGGACAGACTCTTGGAGGTGGCACTCAACGATCACTTAACCCCTGGGGTAGAAGAGGACAAACTTGATCGCCCTTCCGAGGACAACCTGGTAGGGTACCTGAGCCCCACAGCGTTTAAGAAGACAGCCTGGAAGCACTCAGGTCTGTCCCCAGAGAGCCCGGAAGAGGCCCCAGGCCACTCTGCTTGGTAGCCAGTAGACTTAGAGGCCTTGGGCCAGCCAGAAACTGAATCTGGGAACCCCAATCTGTGGGAACCCAGGGAAGGAGTCGCTGTGTTGTGGAGCCACGCTGAACAGAGGGCCTATCTTGTCTTGATGAGAGGTCCTGGAGACAGTCTCCTCAAGGTGGTGTGGAGAAGTGTGGAAGATCTCCCTCCACCAAGACAAACGTTTCTTCAATGCCCTGTGACCAAGAGGGCTGCAGGCCGAACAGGAGTCCCAGCAGTGGTCGGGCCCCAAACACAGAGTGCATGGGGGTCCAAGGCCTGAAGCAAGCGGTCGCATGAGGCACAGCTTGTGAATCCTCCTGTGTCCGACATGCACCAGGGAAGGCATGAAGGGAAGTGAAATAATTGAAAACAAAGCAAGCAGAAAGCTGTAGAAGTCTCCCCGCTGGCTGCCAGGTCCGACAAGGGACTGAGGTGAGGTGCCAGAGGGCGTTCCCACATCCAAGGCCACACCCCTGCATGCTGTACTAAATTTGATGGGGAAGCTGAATTTTTTCACTGTCAATGGTTCGGGTACCGTTGTAATGTTGAGGGACGCCCCACAAGGATGGAGCAAAGGAGATGGGCATACGAGTATGTATATGGTAGTCCTATTTGATTTCAGCTAATTGCGTAGGGTGACCATATTGCATTAGTCAGCCATTTCTGGTATTTAGCCTAATTGGCTAGAGTGGCAGCGCTTTGCCTTTAGCCGCATTGTGTGAAGTAGCCTTATTTGGCATTTAGCTTTATTTGTAGAAGGTAGCCTATTAAGTTTAGGAATTCTGATTAAACTGACAAAATTAAAACTAGGGTGCTTGTTGCGGTGCCATAGTCAATTCTGAGTGTTCCATTACTAGGCCATTTCCAGTCCGCACTACCAAAGTAAAATCCAGGTGTTTCTATGTTATGCTGATTTATACCACAAACTGCTACCACCACCCAAGGGCAGTCTCCACCGCTCACGAAGCTCTGCAAGAGAGGAGGGCGAAGTGTTTTACTGAAAATAGGATAGGTTCAGAACCAGGAGAAACTGTAGTCTATGTGCATTGTCTGTCGTGTGAGAGTTGGTTGAGAGACCCAGCTTGTTGTAAGGGTAGGACTCTGTGCCTCAGATGTGTGCTAGTATTGTATGCTGGGTGAGTGGGTTGTAGGAGGTTGTGGGGTTATAGTCATGCGCTTTGGTTAGTTGTATCCATAAGGGAGGGGGGGTCCAGTGTTGCGGATGTCCTTTAGGTGTTGATTGAGTTGTATTGGTGTGCTTTGTGTAGTGTAGATGGATGTATGCATTATGTCCATTGGTATGTTCTGTCCAAGTTTGTTTACAGAGCGAGAGTGGAGTACAAGAATTAGATTAATGCTAGGTGTGTATGTGCAGTTTGGATAGCCCCCACTCATGTAAAGTGGCATTGATTATGTTGTAGGAGCAGGAAAAGGGTGGGGGAATAAGGGGGAGAATTGGTTAGTACATTGGTTAGTTTTGACAGAGGGTAAACACCTAGATTTGAGAGACAGCAGTAATGATGGAGAGCAATTGACACCCTGGCTCCGGCCCTTGCTGATTTTTGCATCCACTCCTTTGCTTCAGGATCCTTCCCCTCCCCCCTGAAGCACTCCCTTGTGCATCCTATTCTCAAGAAACCCACAGCTGATCCTTCTTGTCCAGCTAACTATCGCCCAATTTCCATTACTCCCTTTCTGGGCAAACTCCTGGAAAAGTTGGCCATCTCTCAGTTTAACCTTCATTCCAATTCTGTTGGCTGTCTCCGTGACCACCAGTCTGTCTTCAGAGCTGCCAGAAGCATGGAAACTGCTCTCCTGAACATCTGTGAAGTTCTGCTCTCTAACCTTGACTGTAACATTCCCTCTGTCCTCATCCTCCTCAATCTCTCTTCTGCCTTCGACACAGTCAACCATACCATCCTGCTCAACCGTCTCTGTGAAAACCTGGGTATCGCTGATCAGGCCCTGGCTTGGCTGACCTCTTTCCTCTATGATCGCCCTCCCAGGTCCAACTTGGGTCCTTCCTATCATCTATCATCCTCTCTACCTGTGGTGTTCCCCAGGGGCTAACCTTTCGCCCTGGCTTTTCAACCAATACCTGGCAACTCTCGCCCACTGCATTGCCACTTTCTGCTCAAATTTCCAGTGCTACGCTGACAACACTCAACTCATGTTCAGGCTACCCTCGGTCACCTCCTCTCTCTCTCTCATCTCTGATTACCTAACTGCCACTCAAGATTGGTGTTCTGCCAATGATCTTTGTCTGAATGCCAGAGATCCTCCTCATTGGCACACCTTCACCATCCTATCCCCTTACTCTCTGGCTGGCTTTCCTTGGCCCTCCTCCTACCACCACCTGCAAGGCTAAGAACCTCGGGGTCATCTTTGACTCCAGCCTTTCCTTCTCCACCCACATCTCTGGGGTCTCTAAAAAGTCAAACTTCCTACTGCACCTCCCCAGAGGAACTCTGCCTTTCCTCTCCTTCCCCCAGAAGCTCATGGTATCCCAAGCTCTGGTTCTCTCTAGGTTGGACTATTGTAACAGCCTCTTTCTAAATCTACCTGCCTCTACTCTCCGCCCTCTGCAACTAATCCAGAACAGGACTGCGAGACTTGTGCTTGGCCTGGGATCATATCTGTCCACCTCTGAAATCTCTCCATTGGCTCCCAGTGGATGCAAGGAATAAATTCAAAACCCTCTGCATTAGCCACAAGGCTTTGCAGGGGCTGAGTCCAAAATATCTTCAGCTATCCCCCCGCAAATATTCCCCTCTCGAGTTCTTCACTCCTCTACCTCTAACTCTGTCAGGGTCAGTCGTTTTTCAAAGAAACGAGCTGGGGGTAGATCTTTGTCTTTGGGTGGGGCCTCCCTGTGGAACAGCCTCCCTGCCACTCTAAAACTTGAGGAGAACCATCTCCGGTTCCGGAAGCACCTCAAGACATTCCTCTTTTCTTCTGCCTTCGCTCCCCCTGTCCTCCGCTGATCTGTTCTCTCTTGGCACTGTGCACCTGACCACCCTCTGTCCTCCTGGCCCAGGTACCTGCTCATCCTGCCACCCTCCCGCACTGCCTCCGGGCCACCCCTTGCACGGGATCTGTATCTGTACCCATACACACCCCCCATTTTCCTCCTGCACTTATCAGACCTACCCTCTCTGCTGGCTTAAACCTAGCACTTGTAAATTGCTGGCTGCACTACCACTGTTTGTTGTCTTTATTATTTATTATTATTCATCTGTTTCTCCTTTGCTTCGCACTTTCCACTTCTCCTCCCTTCCATGCACTTTCCCCTCCCCTTCTCTGTGGGATGTTCTGATCCATTGGCTCTGCCCTGCAACATCACTGTGTTGCTTTCATCTAAAACAACAGAAGGGCCGCCAAAAAGCGCGCAAAAAATCTCTGAGAAGTGCGCATGAAAACCTGACAAATAGGCCGCCAATCCATTTTGCCTATGTCAGTGGTAAAACAGGAAACCACACTTCCAAATCCTATCATTGGGCTGCCCAAAGAGTAAAATAGAACTGCTTGAAAAGGCAGTGCTGCATTGCCAGGAAAATCCTGAAGTGTTTAAAATCAGTTTTTCCTTGGCTGTTGAAAGTGCAAAATCATGGCTCCCAAACAGCAGAGAAGATCCAACATTCTTGTGTGGTGTTCACCATAACCTTATTTAAGGAATCCCCATAAGCACAATGTCAGGGGAAACACCTTTCATCTTAAAAAAAAAAATCCACATTCAAAGGGTGCTTCCCTGGGAAAAATATGTCAGATATGGGCGCAGTACAGCTGCTCGCCTGCGTCCTAGCTGTCATTAATTATACTGTCAGTTTAAAACTTGGGTCTTCAAATCAAATTGTAGAAAAGAAGAGACTTGCCATTAATAGCAATATGGGTTGCTACAATTAAATTTCTATGTTTTAAAAAGACTAGAATGAAGAGATTTGTGTGTATATTTGTAGAAAATGTAAATTGTATTTTAGAAAAGCCCATTTTTAAACAGTGTTTTAAAGTGAACTAATGTCAGCTACACTGGATTTCAAAGACATTCCACAGCTTCTCCCCAAACAAAGGAATCTTCCTACTGCTCTATGCTCAGGAACTGGCATTGAGTTGTTAAGGGAAGTGGGAGGAGATTTTGGCCTGTTGCTCTGAGTGGAGACAAAAAACTCCCTTGACTGAAAGGAAATGCAAATTTGGACGTCAACAGAAACCAACTGCTAAGGCAGAGAGGCTCAGGTTGCTCTTGGCCCAGCCAAACCTTGGAGGCGGAGCTAGACTGATATGTGTATCTGAAACTTCAAGGAAATATCTTTTTGGAAGAAGACTCATAGAAAACTGTGAACAATTTGGAAAAATCTGTGTTTTATAGGTTGTTAATATGAAAATGCTGCTCACAGTTTGAAACTTCTCTGAACCCTGGCGATATTCAGAGACCAGACTACTAAAATGTTGATATTGTAGCAATTGTGATCATGCTAGGAATATGAAAGTTTACAGGATTATGCCCAGATGTCATGCGCATGTATGTGAAAAAATGTGTACAGATGTGACACTGGGTAACCAACCAAAAGCGTGAAAATCTGTCAGTTTTGAACCAAAACTCTCAATAAGATGGGACTCAGACGGATACGTGCTCTATTATATCTGTGATGTGAATATGTATTATTAGCAAGTTGGTGATATTGTAGATATGCTTCTATGAAAAATAGATTTTCTGTGTAGAAACAAAGGGGAGGTTTTTCCCTGTATTGTAAATTGCAGCATCACTATGACACTAGATTTCTTTCTCGAATCAGGAGAGGGGGAATACTAAGACCAATCGGATTCCTAGAGGGTGGGATTAGCATGATCAGCCTCCCCACCGCTTTGGGAAATACATAAATAGGGACTGTTTTAGGACGTAAAGGACACACACATTCACCCATCAACTGATTTACTGGTGAAGCGCTCTGCATGAGAACCCAGATCCAAGACTCCAGAACTCTGAAAGCAGAAGGCCAAATCCCAAAGCTGAACCCTTCTCAGCTGGCCTTTAACATCTTGCAACCTGATTTTAACCCCAGACTTCCAAGGGGCACATCAAAAATTGAACAGCCTGGCTGTGCTGTTTTCTGCTTCTTGCCAAGAACTCCTGCCAGAACCCAGAGATCCAAAACAGTAGAGCAGAGCTGAAACCAGATAGCTGTAAACTGCCAAATTGAAGCTAACATCCTCAGCTTTCAAACGAAACTAAAACCGCATTCGAACTCTTTGTAGTTTTTCTGTAAACACGTTTCTCGCTCGCTGAAAAGTTTGTCGCCAATCTGCATCCGTCTCAATTTCATCAGATGTAAAATAGCTATTTCTGCATTCAACCTCTGAATTCAGTTTCCTATCTGCCAGTCATTCAATCCTCATTGCTAGTGTTTACCTGAAACTAACAAAAGCGGCTCCCACTAGTTTTGGATCCCATTTAGAGATCTAGATCCATTTTTAGCATTTTTCCCATTCATTCAGAACCACATTCAAGAGCATTCGACCTCTTTTGAAATCATTCCTGTTTCTCTCTAAGCTTGCTGGGGGAATTGGGATTGAAATTGCATTTGTAGAGTGTTTATTCCTGAAACCCTTTTTCTCTCCTTCCATCTCTATATTGCATATTAGCGGGGATTGAGTAGTATCAGGGGGAAAGTGTGATTACATTACATTTGGTTGAATTCAAATCAAGTTTTATTTCTGTGCTGCATTAATTTCCTATCAATGCATTTGACTGAACCCACACCAAGTTTTATTCTATGCTACATTATTCTTCTCATCCATACTCCTATTTATTAAAGAGATCATTGATTGTAATATTACCCACTGGTGATCATTGTATGAATATTAATAGTGTGATATCTAGATATTGTTCAAATTCATAAAAGTGTGATATATATATATATTGTTCAAATTCATAAAATAAATCTTTCAACTTTGCAAAACAACCTACTTCTTGGTTCAGTGAGACCGGGGGATTTAAAGAGACGGGCGTGATATAAGGGTACATCATTCAGAAATAAAAGGATTTTAGACATAAAAATATATAATTAAGGGTTCCAGCTGGGAATCTCACGCTAGGCATTGACTTAGGTGGAGTGCTGGGTTGAAATCACTTACATCTCCCATGCTCTTGCACATTCTCAATGTCACTGGGCCTAGTAAGATCGCTGTTTTGTTCTCCCCTGTTCCCCTCCCTTGCCTTGTCGCGCTCTGATACACTTGTGTATGAGCATCATAGAAATAAAATATCAATATATCCCAAATAAACGTGCGAGGGACAATAGGTAGTCAGAGTGGTGGGGCTTTACTGGATTACAGTAATGGCTGTACTCAATGCAAAGACACCACTTACATCGTCAGTCACAGCTGGTTGACTGTGACATGCTTCTCAGGTAAACACTGACTGGAACTGCTTCTTCAGGTGCTACCCTTTACTTTGTGGCCCATCGTTGGTGGCTGCCCGGGCAAAGGCTACCCCCTCAGTGGTGATCTTAAATATAGGCCCGAACACTAGCTTAGCCTGTAGATGGAGGCGGGAGGTGTAGGGAGGCAGCACACACTTCAGGGGAGGCAGGTGGGACACGGGGAGGATGAAAAATGCAATCAGGGAAAGAAAAAAGTAACAACTATCATGGATAAAAAAATGCCATGCCCAGGAAAATGGCCGCACCCCAATGTCAGGTAGCAATGACAGGGGGCAAGGTCCAAAAGAGGGCTAGACCCTTGTTAGCACCATGGAATCTGGCGAAATGCCCAATAACTGTGGATGGGAACGGGGAGAGGAGAGAGGGAGGGAGCACACGGCAAGGGAGGCAGGTGGGAACCAGGAGAAGGAACACGTTACTTAACTTTAACTATTCATCTCCAGCATGGGTCCGGCATGCATTCACATGCCCATGAACACTCCCAGTCAGGCCGGGAATCCCCGGCAAAAGAAAAAACATTCTCACCTTTACTTACAAACAGTCCCTCTCCCCCAAACCAATCACTGAGCAGTCACACTGCCCCCAGCCAATGACTGCCCTCTCTCCCCAAGCACCTCCTACGGCAGCCATCCTCAAATTTGGTAAGCATGTAAAGTGGCAGTATGACCAAGAAGAGCTGCAGGGGAGGGTTTGCATGTGAATCCATGCCAGACCCATGCTGGAGAACAATAGTTACAAGTAAGTAACTTGTTCCTGATCTGGCATGGATTCACATGCTCATGAACAAAGAATACATAGCAGTACATACATACACAACCACAGGAGGTGGCAAGGCTCAATAGAAGCAATTAGTCTCACATCCTCACCAGGTTCACCTTCAAGCGAACAGATTGCATAGCAGACTCCTCTCTGGAATCCCTGTTGACGCAGTTGGATCTCGTGAAGGTGTGCGTAGACTTCCACGTAGCAACCCTGCAAACGTCCATCAGGGGCACACAGATGGGAACGCCTTCATTGCAGCAATTGCTCTGGTAGAATGGGCTCTCGGATGGCCAGGCAGCGGTCGGTTTACCAACCAGTGGCAATGAGTGATGCAGCTGGAGAGCCACCTGGAGATGCAAGTCTTGGATAAAGCCTTCCCATGGTTTACAGGACAAAAGTTCACAAAAAGCTGAGAAGTCATCCGGAAACTTAGTGTGGGCCAGATACAACCTCAGTGTTTGAGCCACATCAATCATCAAGCCACCTGGATTGAAAGTGCTACTTACCTATGGCAAAATCTCCACAAACATTGACAGTAAAAGATGTGTCATTATTAGGTGTAATGGAACTTCGCACCGCCACTACTAAGTGATTCTATCATGGAGGACATACACCGACATGTTAAGGGCATGAACTTTGAAACATTATCTCCACAAGAGTGAATGGCCAAATGGACTTTCATTCTGCCTCAAACATGTGAGTCCCCTTACATCTGGGTCAGGTCCTGCCCTGCCGCCTGGCTAATCTCACACAAGACTTAGGGCCTGATTTATGGAAATGTTAGCACTATGCAAAGTGACTTTCTACTGGTGCAAAGTGACTTTGTACAGCAAAAAAAAGAACACTTTGCACTGTTCTGTACCTCAGGGTGTTTGTTGGCAGTGACAAGTTATTTTGCACCAGTACAAAGTCACTTTGCACCGCGCTAAAAATCCATAAATCAAGCCATTACTCTTTTGCTCTTAGCTAGGACCATTCAGTCCTACTATTCCACTTTTGCAGAAGTGAATATGGTTATTAATATATCATACTGATGTAGACTTTGATGGCCAATTTATTCTGAAAACCATTGCCTTTGGTTTATGTACTGTGAATGGTTATTGTCCCCGTCCCCACCAAGACTACAGATTTTCCTTCCCACCTTCTGAACCTTTCCCTTGTCCCCCCTTCCCTTCTCATCTTGATGCCATGACACAACTATTTGCTACATGGAGCGCTCTCAAAATAACCAATTCGTAAGTAAACACAATGGCACTAATTATAATAATAGCCACGCTGTTTTTCCTTCATTTCTACATCACAGATGCACTTCCGTCCACTAAAACGCACCCTTTGCATTGCGATGCTCTTTCAAAAGGTCTTATCACTAGGGTGAACCATTCACCGTGCTCTATGTACAGTCTAGCTCTTGCTAGCTAGGAGTCACCTGACTTCCTATTTCTTCCAACAGCCACCACATGTGATCCGTATTTCCAAGTGTTTGAATGTATAAGAGATCCGCGTGTTTATTTGAGCAATGTATGTGAGAAACGTGAGTTGAATACTAAACATACAGTTAAACATCTTCTATTGAAATGCCGGGGGACAAAGGAAATGAGGTGGGGGATACTACATTGATTTGTTCATGGGGATGATTGTTTGGAATCAGAAACTTTCTGGGAACGAATTGTCTCAGGCAATGAAGCATTTCTGATATCTGAGGTGGTAAAGATTCTATATCTTTTAAATCTGGTGGAATACATTATCTGTGAAATCTACTTAGGAATCTTTGTTTATGTCTTAATAAGGTTATGTTTGTATACTACCTTCTCCATTAAGAGAGGTATATTATTGGACATACGGTTATGATGTACTTTTATGAATTTGGTTAGTTATCTTTTATACGTATGTGCTTCTGTATTTTTTATTATGTATTGTGTGTAAGAAGTCAACTTTTTTTCTTTTTTTGGTATATCACAATAAAAAAATTAAAATTAAAAAAAAGTATGTGAATGTATTCTTTATAGCATTGCGGCCATGTGGTACAAATCCACCCTACCGCTCTGCCATAACAAGGCGTGCTGCCTGCCAGAGCCCTTGTTTGCAGTTTCCCTCCTGACTCAGCAACATCTGTGATACGCCGAGCTGCACCGGTAGTCAGTCATGCTCCAACCCGGATCTCAATGTCCCTCTTCTCCCTTTCAACAATTAAGTGCCGGCCTGGCTCTCATGTTCTGATATGGGATGACCATGGGGGACAGGTGCCAGCACCAGAAAGGTGATGCAGGGCCTGGCAGCAGCGTGGGAAGGATCCCTTGGTCAGTACCCCCTACCCTGGCCACATGGCAGAGGCTTGTCACTTGAATGCAAGAACAGGATTTGCCACTTTAAACGACCAGACGATATGCAGACAAAAAGGTGGTCCGTGCGGGTAAAATGCAGTGGTATTACTGTATACCTCATCAATACCTCAACGCCCAACTATAAGAGAGGGAGCGTCTTGTTGAAAGAAATCGGGACTGAACATTGCATTGTTGTTTCCCTCTCTGCTTTTGAATACAGAATGTTTTCCAAAACGATAAACATTTTTATTTCTTATTCTTGCCTATGCAGTTTCATCACCAATTTAAATCAGAGATTTCCCCCTAGAAGGTGAGAAACACGTTCTCAATTCTCTGACGTGTTAAACCCTTTAGTGGTGGGTCTATTTAAAACCATCTGCACTATATGCATTTTGGTACCTACAAGGTCCGGGTTGACTTTAAGTGACTAGATTGGGAAACAAACAATTTGAAGGCTCCTGACACACATTTATACCTCATAAGTTGAGGTAAGTGAAAGAATGTGATGTCATCTTTGATGTCCTGGGTGTTAGGCTTAGCAATGCACGTAGGTGGTGCGAGTTATGGTTGCTTAGCTTAGCATAAATGGGGAATGTGCAGTGTTTTTTGGTTTCAATGTGAAGTGTAACATCCCTTTAACAAAGTATTTTTACTGAATGGACATATATATGTATGGCAGAGAATGAAAACAAAGGGGCTAAACATGTGATGTCATCAATGACATTTGTGATGCCATTGTTCATGTTCTGGGTGTTAGTGCACAGTGGTGATGGCAGTGGTGATGGCAGGTATGGTGGCTTAGTTTACCATAACTGGTGAATTTCAGGGTTTTTTTGGTTTTAATTTGAACTATAATGGGGAGGTGGAAAAGTTTTTTTTAGTGAAGTGCACAGGTTTTCAGTAGGGCAATTTAACAATAACGTCCCCTTAACAAAGTTTTTTTGTAGTGAATTGTACAGGTTTTTGGGAGGGCAATTTAACCATAACGTCCACTTAACAAAGTTTTTTTTGCAGTGAATTGTACAGGTTTCTGGAAGGGGAACTTAATCATAACATTGTGTTAATGAAGTTGATGTGCTGAATATACACTGTCATCATGCGTTTTTTGGGAGATAGTGTAATGGACGTACTTGATATAAATGTAACATACAACTTACAGAACCCCTTCCCTATTGATATTAGAAAGGGACGACTGAGCGCCTGTTTATGGACGGGGGCGGACGAGGTCAATAGTACGCAAAGAGGCAGGGGGTATCTGAAAATGTACTATTCTCATACACAAAAAATGGTCAACGTAGAAAAAGGACACAAAGACATTATAAGTATTAATAAATAAATATGGAAACCTAAACGTGTGAAATGGAAACGACGCATCTAATAACCATGTAGAATGAAATGGATGGTACCATTAAAAAAAAAAAGAATGCCGCCATCGTAATTACTTCACAGAAACTCTGCAGTCTAGACTGACAGTGGACCCACGCAGTAGGACGAAGGGAAATAACATCAAAATAGTAAGTGAAGGTCATTTCTTTAATATATGTGTGTACTTTTTTTGGCATGTGGTGCAGAAATAATAATGCCTTTTTATTGTTTTGACACAGAAATGACGAGTACTTTGGAGTGGTTGGAAGAATACTTTCTGCATGGGGAAATGTCAGAGGATAGCGATAACAATGGTACACAGCACTCTACGTATGCAAAGTAATGGCCAGTATTTTATGGACATTTAATAGATATATAGATATTTTTTACAGACCAGGAAAGAAAAGAAGAAAGGGCAACAAACGACACAGAAGAAGGCAGGCTGAAAAGGATTGAATTGAAAATGGAGACACTGAATGAGAATTTTAAACGTTTAAGGGAATTTGTGGAGGACTGTGTGAGAGGAAAAGTACGTTACCACTGTCCCACCTGTACCTGCCCCCTTCTCCATTCCCTAGTGAACCATCCCCAAACCTTCAAGTAGAAAATAGACGTTTTGACGAAACATCCATCCCTTCTTCCCCTCACAAATCTTCCCCTCATAATCAGCCTGTGTTGAATCCTAATTTCCCTATATTTGTGTCAGTATCTGCTTCACCCGGTATTTCTTTGGAATGAAGTGTGTGTGCGTGTTTGGAATGTTTATGTATAGTAGTTGTAGTTAAAGAGTTTGAGTAGTACACTTTTTTTTTAAAAAAAGACTTCAAATGTTTGCGAACAGCGCACCTGTTCGACCTATCCGTAAGGAATGGAATGTGGATGTTGTAATGGCACTTCACCTACCCGTACTACTGTGAACTAAGATGGAATTGATGTTTCACAGCACCATCTATGCAAGTTGTGCATAAAGAAACAGAAAGCGGCGTCCTAAGGACATTATACCTCGCCGTACCATTTACAAATGACATAAAACAATGGGAGCGTGTTAAGGACACTATACCTGTCTGTATCGTCCGCAGCCAAGATGGTACCATCTGTAGAACAGGCGCGGTGGCCAGCATGTTCGTAGTCAAACAAAATGGTGTTGTCCTTAGAACACTGGACCTGTCCGTACAGTGAGCATATCTTGTACGCACATGCGCAGTACAACCATAAGTACAGCGAACATCGCGCCTGTCCCTAACTGTCTGTCTCACTTGTGACGCACTTTGAATTAGTTTGAGAACCCGAACACTGTCCGTAGGACATATGCCCGCATACGCATATTTGTTACTCTGCGATTGCTGTCCAGCGGACACCCATTTCTAATTGTTATGGCATCCATGGACACTGTCGCTTCATTAGAATCAGCAACACCCCCAAACCCTTCACCACCACAGCCTCCCCAAGAGCCTGCAGAGGGATATACGGGTGAGGATGTAGAGATCGAGGAAGAGGAGGAAGAAGAGAATGAGGTGGAGGAACTGCGCACTACAAGTACTCGCCGGGAGTCGTGGGTGTGGCAGTTGTTTTCCGTTTGTGGGAACGTACCAAAAGCATGTGCGAACCGGGTCAGGTGTAACCAGTGCGAGTTGGTGCTGAGTCGCGGGAGACCTGGGGTGTACAGCTTTGGTACTACAACCATGAAGCGCCACCTAACTTCGTTCCAAAGTGCAGACGTTCGCAAGGTGGTGCCATGTGAAGAATGTAGTAGATCAAGTTCCTCTACAGCATCCTCCGTGTCCGATCCTCTCACCACAAGAGACACTCCTGTGGGAGAGCACCTCCCTTCAGCTGCCTCACAAGCCATTCGAAATGCTATTGACCCTTTTCTTTCAAAGGTGACAATAGTGTGTATGTATTGTGACGCAGTACTCTGCAGGGGGGAGAGTTTTCGAAGTGCTTTTGAGGCTACGGTCACGCAGCATCAGAATAACTGCTTCCTACCAAAGTAAAGATCACCCTATAGCTTTCTCTCTCCACCTGCCCCTTCTTATCCCCTTGGTTGGTGTCCCTTCCTTACCCTCCTTTGCCCTCCTCTCCTAGTGTGTCGTGTGGCCAAAAGCAGGAAAGTGGGAAACAATACAAATTTAAAACAAATGGCTGTTTTCAGAGCCGCCTTTCTCAGTTTAACAGTAGAATTAACAAGTGACCGTTGTAGGCCCCCGCGCATTTTTCAAAAAGTCTGCAGTCGTAGGACACAAAAATGGAGGGTGCATGCGGAGTAAAACCAATGGACTTTACACTGCGAGTAAGTGGTGGCTCTGAAAAGAGCCTTTGGTGGTGTTGTGTCTCCTTCAAAAATTGTACATTGGGAAAAACGGAAAAGCAAATAGGTTAGGGTGATTCCAAAAAAGGGCGCAATGCATTTTGTACATTGTGAAGAAAAATTTGGTTGCCAGCATATGTGAGATGGACGCCGAAAAATGAAAGAGCTCCGAAACAAAATGTTTTCATTGTGGAATGAGGACCTGCCAACATCTCTTAGAAAAGCACAAATAGCCTTACTCACATTGTGTCTCGCTTTCTCCATTTGTGCACCAAAATGCAGAAGAACGCAGCCATATTTGTCTTTGTGCAATACGGAAAAAAAGTATGTGGCAATTGGGGAACATGTCCACGATCTGCGCAAGTCCTTCCTTCATTGCAAATTGCAAAGAAATTCCAGACACGTGGCCTAAACTGTTGCCTCCGCAATGAATGATAAGTATATCAGGATGACGCTCTGTCAGTAAAGTAACACAGAGAGGTACCAGGTCCCGTCATCTCATTCCACGCACCCCAGGCCAGTGCACTTCCACATGAGGAAATCCAAGATCTGTAGATAGACGGCAACTTTCTGCATGCACCTTCAACCAATGTATCCATGAGTCTCCCAAAATCCAGATAATCTGTTTTCGAGTACACAGAGCCATAGCTGTGTGGTCTCCTGTCAGGGAGAGGACAGTCTCACTAAATCTCTCTGTTCAGAACACACCTACTGAACTCTGTTGACCAATCACTTGCTGCACTTATTCTCATTTGCATGCGTCTCCACCCCAGAATCCCTGTTGGTAATATGCGCTGCCTGCAAACTACTGCCATGTCTGCGGACAAGTACAGGATCAGAGCGTGACGACTGTACAGTTAAGTAATAATCCCCTTTTCCCCTTGAAGGTGGGCTCTGAAAAGAGCCGTTTTTAAAAAATGTTTGGGCAGATGCCTTACAGACACCTGTTATTTTGTGTTTTTTTTTTAAATGTTGTTCTTACTTTCCTCCTACAACCATTACAGAACGTTCTCTAAAGCAAGCCGTACATTCCAAAAGAACATGGCATTTCCCAAAGAAGACAGTGCAACACCATCTGCTGCAAAATAAGCCACATTACTGGGATCAATGTTGTTGTGGCTGCAGAAAAACATACTAGCTCGTAACATGAAAGCATGCATGCCGCGATTGATGTTACACCTCCCAATACTTTGATCTGGACAGAAAACAGACCTGTTGTCCCATTTTCCTCTAGGGAGTAAACCGGAAAAAATAACTTTTGCAGTTGGAAAGATGTTCATGCGTGCTTCAACCAACTCTCTTAAATCTTCCAACAAAGTACGTGAACTCACATACCCCAAATGGCAAGCACCATAGTGCAAAAGTACCAAATGAGGAGAGGTCATCGTACGCATTTGTCTGCAAACTTGCAGAATTGACGCAACATCGCCATCACCCTCAGCACTCAACACCACCTCCACTCCTCTCACATCGAAATGGTGTGCCACATGCCTACTCTCGGCATAGTGCTGTAAACCATGGACAAAAATATCTCCAAGCACCAAAACCCTGACCCTCTCCACCTCTGCCATCTTCAGTATACGCACAGTCTTTTGACACAAAAGAGCAATGTGAACGTCTGATTGCCTAATACCTACAGTCCCCTTTGCATGCTGGATTTGCTGTAGAAACCCGTATGTGACACGCCCTACCCGCGGACAAGCATTATCTAGGTGCGGCACGTAACTCTTACCCAGTCCTTCTACCCTTTCGACATGAGTCGCAAATCCAGTCCCTCAATGGACACAACTAAGCAGTCACACAACCATCCACCAATCACATTAAACATCACTAAATCTAACTCCGTCAGCAACATTGCGCACTTAAAATTTACTATTGATGACTCTGAATGGAATTCGCTTATCGTTGCAAAGCACCTACCTCACAAACAACTGTGGAAGTGTCGCGGATTTCTACGTACACCTCCATGCATACGCACATGCATGAGTAGAGAGTACAGGTTTGCATATTTTAATCAGAGAAGATGTGCAAACCTTATGATTTCATTTAAACAAATTAATGCTGCCAAATCTGCATAGGCAATACATACCAACACTTCCCATTTTAAGTGCAAGATGTCCGATTTTTCATTGGCAAACCGCACTACGTCTTATTGTCCCCCGCATAACCTATACATACGTTACAGGCATGCCTATTTACCGCGAAACTCGAGTTTACATTTCAAAATGTCTGAGTTGTGTACTGTGTACGGCCTACAGTAATACTACTTGCAATACGATCATATGGGAAAAATAAGCGCTCCCGATTGCTGTGGTGACATCTCCCTCTGAGGGTCTCCTGATTTTTCGGCATTGTACATATAACTTGAAAGTAGACATTTTTTTCCCATCTACTATCATGTCCTATCGTGTACAAACCACTCTCCTATAGATAAAATAGCTTTAAAAAAACAAGGAATTTTCATAACCTTAAAATTGTTCTAATTTCTGAAGGACTTGCAAGTAACATACTCCAAAAACATACAAAGACAGCACATAGTGAAGTGAAATGCACACATGCACTGTGTTGCAATACAAAAGGAGAATACTCTGACAAATGATGCACAATTAACGTGTACAGTGTCATCACTGCTTTAAACACACAAAATGAATACATTTTTTTTTCTCAATCGCAGTGAAGACTACTCTCCTGGGAAGCAACAGCATCTACACTGCAAACGACATATCCGAAGAAACCTGGTCTTTTCCAAAAATAAGTAAGTACAGTACTACCTTTATATTCTAACTGTTCTTCAATGAGGGTGCGTGGGTTATTTGTTGACTTTGGGCACCAAAGCAAACACTGATTTCTGCACCATTCTACTCACAAATCCCCATTTGTTAAACAAAGAATAACAATGAGAATGGCTCACAAATACCTGTGTGTTTGGGACTCAAACATACGTAATCATTAGAATGTTAGTACTAGGAAAGAAATAGCTGTTTCAATGTTATGCCATTTCGTTTACAAATAATGCTTCTCGTCACCACTAGGCCACTTTGTACTGTCATCTGAAACACATTGTCGTGCTTATACATAGAAAAATAGACTTCCCAAATCATTGTAAGAGTCCAATGCACATTCACACACCACGACAAACAGCTTGCCCATCAAAATCATGCATGCATGCACACAACTCACATATATTGTACAACAGACCAAAGAATGCCTTCTTTTTTTCAACAGACACCAAAGAATGCCTACCAAAAAGCAAGTCTGTAGAAAGGAATGCAGAATTAGAGCAAATAAAAAGAAAAGTGTCCAATCTAAGCATCCATCTGTAGTAGATTTTGTAGTTAACGTAGGAACAAACCAGCTAATACAGTCATTTAGCAGAACAAAGGAAGCGTCAACTACTGAAGCTTTACCTCCTCCATCAAAATGTGTCACAAAACGCAACAATGTTGCCTAACAATCAGCTACCAGTACAGCTAGCAATGCTCCTAATAATCCTGATATAGTAACAAGAACCCACAGTAGAAAACGTATTTTAGCAAACATGTTTCACCGCAGAGTCCTTCAGAATCAAATAAGTTGAGGTCCAAAATCATCCTCAACCCTACGGTAGAAAATTAATCCTACAAGCTATCGTGGACAGTGCAATCCTTCTCAAAAGGAAGTTGTTCATATTAGTGTTAAGTAGGAGGAAAGCACTAACAAAACTAAGTACCAAACTGCAAAAGAAACAGCAATAAACGGAATGTGAACAAAAATAATTTCTTAAATGTTTGTGGAGGTGAATGGACTCACACCACAACCACAGAACCATATTTTAATGAAGAAGCATACAAAAAAAATCAAACAAACACAATTGCCATCCATAGCAGTGGACTAGGGTATGAAAAAATCAATAATACCATCATGGAACAAGAAACACTGCTTCCAAAAGTATCCCCTGAAAACTCAGTATTACCTCTCGATTCGACAGAACCACACCGTCCAGTATACAAATGGCAGTGCAGATCAATGTGTGCCATTCCAAACAAATCTTTCAAATCTTTACATCAGTTCCTCAATCAGTATGTAAAAGGAAAAGACAAAAGTAAAATGAAAGTGCTGCAAAATATGGATATTTGTCCAGGGCACAAATACAGAGGACTACAAGGACATTCATCAGCCTGCATTTCTGGGCCTATTTGCAAAAGAACCTTCCATGATATCAAAACGATATCAGTACATCATTCAAATGTAAGAAATCTAGTGTATAAAATAACTATGCAAAGTGTCCAGCTTCAGAATTAGGCAATTTAACTAAATTTTACTAAATTCTATCCCTGAGTATTTGGCAAAATTATCAAGGACATCCAATGCTGTAGGTGCGGTTTCTCGGGGGTTCCTGAGGTATAGAAGGACATCGTCGGCATATAGGGAGATGATGTTATATGTTCCACCAATGCTGATGCCGCAGTCGAACAATTGCTTCCTGAAATAAATTGCAACTGGTTCCAGGCCCAGGATGTACAACATCGGCGATAGTGGGCACCCTTGCCTGGTTCCTCTTTGGATGGGCCATGCTCCTGATACCACACCACCAGTCTTCACCCGGGCCACCGGGTTGTTGTAGAGCACCTCAACCCACCGGATGAAGTGTTCCCTTAGACCAAACTCTCTCAGGGTCAAGATCAGCCACTCCCAAAATATCGAGTCGAAAGCTTTTACGGCGTCAAGTGAGAGTACCGCTAGGTCCTCCTTGCTCTCCTCTGTTTGTGCCATAACATGTTGGAGCCTCCTCAGATTGGCGGTAGAGTTGAGTCCTGGGACGAAGCCGTTCTGATCTTCATGTATTAGGGACCCTATCACCTTCAAGAGCCTCTTGGCTAATATAGTCGTGAGGATTTTGCCATCGTAATTCAGCATCGCCAAGGGGCGATACGAGTCGCACTCATCGGGTGGTTTGCCTGGTTTGAGCATTGGTATTATGAGAGTCTCTCTCATGCTACTCGGCAAGGTTCCAGTTTCATATGCCTCCAAATAAACTTCATGTAATATCGGGGTTAGGATCTCCTCGTAAGCCTTATACAATTCTGGGGTGAGGCCGTCCGTCCCAGGTGTCTTGCTAGTGGAGAGGGACCTGATCGCTTCTGATATGTCTTCTAGTGTGATGGCCTCCTCCAGCCCAGCTCGATGTTCTTGACTCAGCTTGGGTAGTCCGATCTCATCCAGGGTGTCTCTAATGTCTTCTTCAGGGATTCGCTCATTGTGGGTGTAGAGCCTGGCGTAAAAGCTTGAAAAGACTTAATTTATTGCTTGTTGAGTCCTTTGTGTTGTGCCTCCCTCATCTTTGATCTCCTTAAGGGCCTACCTCGGATTCTCCCTCTTACATAACCAAGCAAGTATCCTGCCTGGCTTGTCTGCTTCTTTGTGTGCCCTCAGGGTCCGTGTGGAGAAGTCGAACTTGGACAGCCTCTCCCAGGCTATCCTGCATTCCTCCCTGATGTCCTTCAGTTTGGCCTCCCTGGCAGCGGTCGGAGGCGAAGCATCTTCCAGTTGCCTGATCTCATCCTCCTTGTCCTCCAGCTCCTTCCTCAGGTGCCTCCTGATCCCACCGGCTTCAGCTATTATCTCACCCCTCGTTACCACCTTCATGGCTTCCCAGAATGTGCTCCACTTCTGGACTGATCCCTTGTTGATCTCTACATACTCATCTAGTTTCTCTCTTAGGGTTTCCTTGAATGCAGGGTCCGTTAAAGTTTCAGTTGGCATACGCCACATCAGGATAGGGGGCCTCGGGCCTCTTAGGTGGAGCTGTATCAGGAGAGGAGAATGATCCGAAATCGATCTTCCCAGGTAGTTTGCTGACTCAACCAGCGGTATCAATGCGTTGTCGACGAAAAGATGGTCTATCCTGGTGTGTAAACCGTGGGGGGCTGAGTAGAATGAGTAAGCCCTGTCGATGGGATGCAAATCTCGCCAGACGTCAACTAGGTGCAAGTCCGCGACCACATTGCGGAGGGCACGGGAAGGAGGCCCATTGGGGATGCGCGGCATTAAAGATCTGTCTGTGTCTTCGTTCATCACGCAGTTGAAGTCTCCCCCCCCACAAGAAGGCGTCCTCCCTGTGGTGTGCAATTTTGGCGCATATCTGCTTGAGGTGGGAGGGTATGCCATGTTGTGGGAAGTATGAGTTGACTATGCATAGTCGGGAATTTTCCAGCATGCCCCAAACTATCACGTACCTACCTTCTTCATCCGTCTCCATCCCCATCTGGTGAAAGGGTGTGTCAGGACTCACCCACATGTATACGCCGCGTGCGTACTTCGAGTAAGAGGAGCCACTGTCCTTGCCACCCCAATAGTCCGCCAGTTTGTTCGTGGTGTCGGATGTGAGGTGCGTTTCCTGCAGGAGGGCAAACAATACCTTCTTCCTTTTCAAGTAGGAGTGTATTCGATTTCTCCGCAGGTAGGATCCCATCCCTCTGACGTTCCATGTGATTATTCTGAAGCGTGCTGCCATTGCTTGACTTTGATCATGGATATGGGAGGCTCCCCGCCCATTTCCTGGGTTGGGCATCCACTGCTAGGTGTCATGCTTCGATTTGCTTGCATGGGGTGATGGGCTTCAGTTTCCGGCCTTTGATCCTCCGTGAATTGGAGGACAGTCTTCATGAGGAGTGCAGTCATAACAAAAACTGAACAAAAATAACCATAACTGGTGCACCCAGCTACTGCCCTGGGGGGGCAGTGCTCGGGGGCTCTCGTGCTGTCTGTCCAAATCCGGGTTTCTGGCACGAGTAGGTTTGTGCCGGCAGCTAGCCAGCACTGGTCTTCCGTGGGTGCGTGCTGTGTGCTCATGAGCGGGAGGGCGGGTGGTACGGTAGTCACTTGATGTTCTCAATGTAGTTTCCATGGTGGTGATGTACTCTCTTGTGATGGTGTACAGTGCTGAGTCAAGGGTGGTGGTGTCCAGGTGTCGGTCCGTCACCCCTTGTGCATTCGGTTCAGTTCTCATGGGTGGGTTCAGGGGGGACATCAGTCAGGTTATTGTGTTCCAGCCACATGGTGGCTGCGGCTGGAGTTTCCAAAAATATCGCTCACCCCTTGTGGATCACTTTTAGTCTGGAGGGATACAGCAGCATGTATTTTAGATTTAGTTTTCTCAATCTAGCTTTGATTGGAACAAAAGAGTTCCTTGCTCTCTGCACTGACTGCGTGTAATCAGGATAGATGGTGACTTTTGAATTGTCCCGCTCTATCTCTCCGCCCTCTCTCTCGAGAACTTTAGGATCACTTCGCGGTCCCGGAAATTGAGGACCTTCGCTATGATGGGGCGAGGAGAGGAACCCGGAGGGGGTTTCTTCTGGAGCGATCTGTGAGCCCTTTCTATGGTGAAGCCCTGGGAGAGTTTCTCCGCCCCAATTTCCTGCTGTATTAGGGATTCTATGTAGGACGTCGGGTCTGTGGTTTCGGCTCCCTCAGGAATACCCAGTATCCTAATGTTGTTGCGCCTAGCGCGGCCCTCTGCTTCCTCTGATCTTGCCTCCAAGTAGCTCACCTTTCTCCGAAGGTCCGCCACCTCTGCCTTGAGGTCTTGTGTGTCCTCGGAGATGTCCTTCTGGATGGTTTCTATGTTGGTAACACATTCTGTCAGATTGCGGGCATCTTGTCTTATGAGTTGGATGTCAGCCTTCACCTCACCAATTTTCGTGTCAATAAACGTTCTTAGGGCAGCAATCGCCTTGAGTACCTGGTTGTCCTTGTCGCATTCCCCTGGGCTGGTCTGCGCAGCTGTGCTTTTAGGCGTGGACTAGGCGCTCAGGTGGGGTTTTGGAGTGACAAAAGGATCCATAGTGGCATTCTTGGCCTTGCCCTTGAGGTAGACATTGCAGGATCTCTGGTCCCCTTTGTTTGTTGTAAGTGTCTGGTCGGCTTCATTCAGGGTGTGTGGGTGTATGGCTCTCCCCAGCCCGCTCTCCGTTTGGCCCATCAGATCAAATCGCCTGTCGGGTCGACCCTGCTTTGTTTGTTCGGAGGCGAGGGCCGACTCGCAGGGGGCGGGCAAGCCCTAGTTATATTCGTCGAGATGAAGTGTCGGGCTGAGCTGGGGGCGTCTTCGGTGTCTCCGGTGCTGGTTCTGGAGCGCGGCCCCCTGCGTGTTGTTGCGGTGGGCCTCGAGTGCCAGGGGGCACGATATCACAGTCCAGGGGGAGCCGCGGGGCCCCCACAGCCTCCCCCCACTTTTAATTCGGAGGGGTGCCGCCGTGGGCGGCGCGGGTCCCAGCGGGCGGACCCCAGACTCGGCGGGAGCAGCTCGGTGTGCCGTCCGCCGTGAGCGCTCGGGACGCAAGGTAGGGAGTCTGGCCGGGAGAGTCCTGGGCCTCTCAGTGATGTTCTGCCGGGCAGCGCTGCACGGTTCAGCTGGTCCCGCTGCTTCGTTGGTTTCCCTCGATCAGCAGTGAGCGTGAATGCCTGGCTGGTCCCGGGGAATGAAGTTTCGCCGGCCCTCCTGTGGGGTTCAGGCTCTCCCGGGCATCGAAGCCGTCATTTTGTGTGCGCCGCTCGGAGAGCGGGGGGAAGCTGGGCCAAAGCGCCGTATCGGGCTCCCGAGCTCCGATTTTCGTCAAGAGCAGCTGTGGAGCACAGGTCCTCGCCTCAACTTCGGTTGGGTTGTCGGATGGACAGCACAGCGGGCTTGAAACACTGAATTCAGGATCAGACTACGGGGCTTGGCTGGAGCTCGAAAGTTCCGCGTCCTCACTCCATGAGCACCAGGCCACGCCCCCTCGCAACACCCTGGAACCCACTTTCAAAACATGTCAGCTACGCAGTTAATACAAAAAGTACAGGAAAAAGATGAGGTTTTACAATCAAGTATAACACATTTGTTTTCAAACATGCGTGATACAAAGGACTACTGGTTCCGATGGCACGGAGATGTGTGTTGTATGATCAGAAACCTTGGACCACCGACTTGGTTTGTTACACTAAGTTGTGCAGAATATGCTTGGGAAGATTTCCATGAGTTCCTACGCATAGCAAACATCAACAAAAACAACATAGATATATTAACACCTGGAGAACTTTGCTCTCTATATCCAGTGAATGTGTCAAGATATTTCCATCATCGTTTCATTGCCATGCTACACTTTATTTGCAATAAAACTGTTCCTCCCCTTGGAGAAGTGCAACACTTCTTTTGGAGAAAAGAATATCAAGCGAGAGGAGCACCACATATTCACATGCTGTTATGGATCAAAGGTGCACCTAAATTTGGTCACGACAGTGATAGCACTGTTTTGCAGTTTATCCAAAAATATGTCACTTGTGAAATCCATTCACAACAGACACATAGAGACTTGCATGGGCACATTTTACAATTTCAAAGACACAAATGTGGCAAATATTGTCACTGCAAATACAAAAACAAAGGTAAATACTATACCAAATGCTGCTTTGGTTTCCCTAGATCAGTTAAAGAAACAGGTGAAGTAAACAACGTCATGTCTTCAGTTCGACATAGTGTTAAAGGTAAATCACCTAAGAAAACATATTACATAAAAAGAACAGAAGAATCAAAATATATCAATGATTACAATGCAATCATTGCCCTCTTATGGAATGCAAACATAGATGTGCAGTACATTGCAGACAATTCTACTGTTGTTGCACGATATGTTACAGCCTACTTAACAAAAGCAGAAAAAACAGAGCTTCAAGACCTCTGGGATGACCTAGCATCAGACAAAACACTACCACAGAAATTGTACAGCCTAGGCATAAAAATGCTCTTGCATAGAGAATGTGGCACCTATGAAGCAGCAGATCGTTTAACTGGTACTGCTTTGTATGGAAAATCAGACAACATAGTATGGCTAAGTCTTGGCCTGCTAAATCTAGGAAAAGAGTGCTGAAATTATATGAGAACATGGAAACAATTGCCAGAAATGATCCCAACAGCCAAGACATTCTAAAAAACAATTTACTGGACACATACTATCCGAACAGGAGTAGCACTTTGGAAAGCATGTGTCTATACCACATAGCACAAAACTTTGCATACAAAAATAATATAAAACCTGATGAAAGCAAACGTAGATATAGAGTGACCGATTGTGAAGGGAGCTTAGTGAAATTTACCAAACAAAGCTTAATTAATCATGCAAAATTATCATTAAAAACTCCTCAACAGAAAGAACTATACTACATGTCTATGTTATAATTTTTTAAACCATGGATAAAAGAGGAAGACATACTAGATAACTATGACTGCTATGAAGATGCTTTCAAAGCAAATGAAAGCGCTACCACCGATGTGAACTTTACGCAGTACAAAACAATGTTACACAATGAGAAAGAAGAACTTCAGGCCCAACTAGATAAGGACTCTTCCGACAGTAGTCAACCTTTTGTAACAGGAAGTCAAGAACCACTAGGACAACCACTAATAGCAAATGAGGCAGAAGTAGCTATGGCAGAAGTAGAAAACACCATGTATCAGTATCAAGAAGATACAGAAGACTTAACTGTACAACAAGCAAAACCTAACAAAGATCAGCGCACCATTTTTGAAGACGTAACAAAACAAATTGCACATGGTGTACAACATGAAAATAAAGAATGTAACTGCCAAAATTACAAACCTGTACTGCTGTATGTGAGTGGTGAAGCTGGATCAGGAAAAACATTCTTGATCAAAATCATCAGCAAGTTTCTTCTACAATTGACAAACAACAAACTGTCAGCTGTTGTAATGGCCCCAACAGGTTTAGCTGCCGACAACATAGGCAGTATCACTTTACACCGATTACTACTGGTTCCAGTAGAGCAACAAAATAAATAAGACTATTACAAACTTTCTGCAGAAGCTGCAATGGAAGTACGCAGAGTATTGAAACAAATGAAAATGCTACTAAAAGATGAAGTGAGCATGGTCTCCAACCTAATGTTGGCTTTGATTCACCTCAGATTGCAGGAAGTACTTAAAAATAACAACGAAGAACTCTTTGCAGGGAAGCACATTATCATTTTCGGAGATCTTCTACAATTGACACCAGTGAAAGGTAAACCCATTTTTGAAACCTTAGACCACAAACTGTGCCGTAAAACTGTTGGTAGCAAAGGAAATGTCAACCTTTGGCAACATTTCCAATACAGAGAATTAACAGAGAACATGCGGCAATCTGCAGATCTCACTTATGCCAACATCTTGAAAAGTATTAGAGTTGGAGTACTATCGCAAGAAGCACAAGTAGTATTGAAAAACAGGCACATTCATGCACTTTATGCCGATAATGCATGTGCAATTGATGTTATAGAACAATTAGCGCACACAAATGTCAATTGTATGGCCTTAATGCCAACTCTTGCAAGCCGTTTCAAATTCAATGAAACAATGTTAAATAAAGAAATGCAACCAATAATGGAAATTAGGACTACAGACAAACTAGACGTACATGATATGACAGTACCCATGTGTGAGCAAGCCACAACAAGACTAAGTAGTTCAGAAAATTCAATCTACAACACATCTGGGTTGGAAAATGCTTAAACGTAACCTTGACGTCGAGCAAGGGCTAGTTAACGAAGCAATGGGTACAGTTGTTGGCTTTCAATCATACCCATGTGATAGCAATATTCAGTTTGTCAATATTCGCTTTGATAAGCTTTCAGAAGTGAAAAGGATAGGGCACTCAATTCCTCGATTCCTTCTCTTCAAAGACATGTATGTATGTAGAGAACAATTTTCTCTTGCATATGCAGTTACCATTCATAAATCCCAAGGTCTTACCCTAGACAAAGCATTGATAGAAATAGGAAACACAGTCTTTAAAGAAGGCATGAGCTACATAGCATTATCACGCTTACCTACACTTGACGGTCTATTGCTAATGAACTTTGATGCAAGTAAAGTCAAAGCTGATATTTCTTGCATTGTAGAATACAATAGACTATGTTCACTGTACACCCCCCATCTGAAACAATACCCTGTTCCAGATAAAGTAAAATGTGGTAAAAGAAAACTAAATCAAACAGAAATGCAACAGAATCGAACAGCAAATCCCTCAAAGAAAACGAAAGAAGCTAAAGCTTCATCAATTACCACAAACAAAGAAGAATCTATTAGGGAATGTGAAACAGGTACGTCTTCAAGGAAGGAACAGAAACTCTGAAAAATGCACTCAGATGCAGAACTAGCTGGTCCATTCAAATTTGCAAATGAAACTGTGGTAAATTGCTATGCAAATGTAGCAATGAATATTCTATTTCAATTGCCACCAATTGTTAACAATATTTACTTACACAGTACAGACCAATTGTGTTTGCAAATGTTAGTGCTTCATAGAAACGCAACAAACAATCCTGACAACACGTGCAGTGTGCATGGAATAAGGCAAGAATTGGACCACTGTGCTAGAATGGTGAGATTCACTATAAACTCACAAGAAGATCCACAAGAATTTCTAATGTACTTACTACTAGTATTGGAAAACAAAAGCATACCTATAAATGATATCTTCCAAATTCCGTACATGTGGAAACATACATGCACTCTCTGTAGCAATGTGATACAGGAACAAATCCCAAATGAGTGATTTGTGTATGTTTACATATCTAATTGTGAATCTATTCCATTTCAGCAACTTGTACAGAATGCAAATCATGGCAGATGATCTACTATTTGCAATTCAGGCAATCGCTCCACCTTACTGATACAATCACATAGTGCCTACATAATACTTATGCTTCTACGTTATAATGCAGATGGTACTAAAAAAAACTGCAAACTGACTTCATTCACACACGGTCAAGTGTCACTTGGAAAGAAAACCTTTACAACAATAGGTATTATCTACCATGCAGGAGCTACAACCAATGCAGGTCACTACACAGCATACATTAAAAAAAATGTGGATGGTTCGAATGTAATGATAGCACCATTACTCTAAAGCAGAGATTGCCAGCTAATCTTACAAATGCGTATTTAATCTTCTTAAAGCCAAAATTTAATAAATAATGTGTACTTCAAGATTACCAAAAAATTATGTGAAAAACTACAAACAGTTAGTATACGCCTACAGGTATCTAACTGCTGAAGAGGATATAACAACGACACAAATAAATGAATATCACATATCTGTAAGAACAAATGAACAGTTAGAATACGCCTACAGGTATGAAACTGTTGTTAAAAATCGGCAGCAAGGCAACAAACATAACATTAATCAGAAAGAAGAAGGAAGCACTCAAAGGAAACAAGGAAATAGTTAGTACCATAGCAAATAAAGTTTTTTTTTTTCCCCAGACCCAAGGATTAGAAAAGCAAACAGAGAAACTTAGCAGAATGCACAGTACACTGGTTTGTAAACTAAATATGAGGGTAAAAAAAAAAGTTAACTGTCTATTATGCAATGTAGTAAGTTTTCATAAAATACAAAAACCAACACCTTTTTCTTTTATCACAGAAATTAACAAAGGATATGTCCGCCAAGTACTAAAGGCATTTTAAACATATATGGACTCTGAATAAAGTAAGGCGTAAGTATATTAGCAGTCATTTTGTACACAAGTGAACCTACACGTCAAATCTATGGTAGCAATATGCTGCTGTGGCTGTAGGCTGGCCCTTGCATCTTGGTTGTGTAACCTACCACCTACGCCTTGCGACCAAGGTACAAAGAGTATAGTTCCTACCCACAACCATCGCTGCATATCAAAACCATGGTCCTTGTAAATTAACTACTTTTAAGTTAACTTTTGGGACCATCGTCTGCAGCCATGCAGCCAAGACGCTAGGACGTATTGTAAGAGGATTCAATTCAACACTACAGCTAAGTCAATGTCTAGTCTGGGATACTGAATGGAAACCCTTATTGATATATCTTTATGTCCAGTTCATGAGTTCTGGATGACTACCCCTATATAACACCCCTCTCTTAGAATCCCCCTGACCCCACTGAGCCAAGAAGTAGTTCTGTTTTGCAAGTTTAAAAGGTTTATTGGAGAAATTAAACAAAATATAGATACCACGCTTTTATAATAAATTAATAATCGATATCGCCCTTATAAATATAATGTTAATCAACAATGGGTAATCTGACACTAGCACACTTCTTTATAATCAATGAGGAGTTAGTATAGGATGGATAAAGTAGCAAAAATACTTTTATGATTTCAAGGGAAAAGCAATGAGGAATAAAATGCAGTACAGAAATACTTGATATGATTTTAGCAAAAGATAAGACAATCACTTTTTCTCTGGCAATTCAACCCCTCCCCCATGCAATGTAAGAAATGGAAGGAGATGGAAGTAACCCACACAGTTCTCAGGAATGCAATCAAATACAATACGAAATTCAATTCCCACCCCAGCAAGCTTAGAGAATACCGGTATGAGTTTTAAAACACAGGCCCAAGTGCTTTGAATGTGGTGGCAATGAAGTGAGAAATATGCTGAAAATGCTTTTAATTCCCTTTAGGAGGTTCAGGGTGAGTGAGAGATACTTGGGATGAGCTCAGGCTCACTTTAGCAATGATTCAGGGATGGTTATTAAGAGGCAAACACATTTTTAGCAGAGGAAAGCAAAAAGCTGCTATCTTTTTACAGGTAAAGAAATTAGGCCAAATCGCAAATCGCGGCAAAATTCGCGAGTGTGTGAATCGTGATTACGGCAAAAGTAGCAAGTCGGTTCTAGGTTCGTTCGTTGGAAAGCTGAGATTCTAAGCTTTCAGAGGAAAGTTAAACCAAGTTCCTAGGACAAACGGTTCCAGAGATATGAAAGATTCTGTAAAGGTCGTTTTTCGGATTTAAAGTAAACTCAAAATGACAGGTGACAGCTTGCAGCTTGCAGCTGCAGAATTGACAGGTGACAGTTGGGCAGCTTTAAAAATGACAGATGACACGATTTCTAGGAGGCAGTTCTACTTAGGTTAAAATAGTTTGTATTAGATTATTTTAACTAAGAGATTGGTTCTGCACAGTTCTGCTAGGTACTCACAAGATATTTTGTGCAGGAATGGGCCTCGCCACAGATCTGGTCAGGTTTTGGACTGGACTCCGGTTCTGGTCTCGGCACTTCACAGCAATCTGGGTCACTGGTTCTGCTCACAGCGGTCTGGGTCAGCTCTGCTCTGCTGGTCTAGCCTCTCTGGATTCAGCGGCCTCTGGTTCTGGATACTGCTCTGCTTTCCGGTCCGGATCAAGTGGATTCTGGATGTAACACTGCTTTCTGGGTACTGGCAAGAGTTCTTGGCAAAAGAATTCAGACAGCTCGCCCGGCTGTGGAAGAGTTTGCAAATGATTTTGAGGCCTGCTGACAAATACTTTTGCTTCCAGTGGGCCTTCTTGGTTCAAAGTTCTGTAGTCTCTGTTTAGCTTGGAATTCTAAGTGTTGGATCTCTGGATGTGAAGTCGTCGGTCAGCATGCCCCGCAGCAAATGGAATTGAATCTCTCTACCTGTCCCAGCAGTCTCTTTTTATGTGTTTTGAAAATGGGTGTGTGCCTGGGCCTAGCTAAGCCTGCCCCTCTCTACTTGTCATTGCCCAATTCTCCCCTCTCCCATGATTGGGGGAAGGAAATGGATTGTCAGCATGATGAAGTCTGTTTATGGGTCAGAGGATCCTCCCCTGGTCAGTTTGCCCACAAATCTATATTTGATTCAAATACATCCTTCCCAGATATACAATTTGTTGAAATTACATGTGCACATTATATATTCCTTATGGTCCATGCTTGACCGCCTCTGATCTTCCTGGGGGCTTGCATTAAAAAAGGACAACATTTTGCGCTTTTTAACTGGTTTTGCAATATCGGACATTTACCCAAAATTACACACATGTGCGCAAGGAGTATGGACATTAATTGATGAAGTGTCAGATTTTTAACATGCACACATTTGGAGTGAGACCCTATTTTCCGCTAGCAACCCCCCAGAATACACCACAGGGCCCTAACGCCTCTCAAAATGTTCACAGAAAAATCACAAAAATAATGATATTACTTATATAATTTTGACAAGTCCGCACTATGAGTTATCTATCTTTTTAAAATTATGCCCTGGTCAAAAAGGGGTGTGGCTTCCCACATCACCGGGTGGAATAACTGGTTTATCCACTTCCCCCAAGCTCAGCTGCTAGCAGAGGCACTGCCCCTCCCAGTTTCCCCTAAGAGGAAGCCACTTTACGGCCCCCCAATATAACATTTGCCTGAGTCCAGGACAGGCCTTTGTTCAACTCCCTGTAGTCCCCAGCTGCTCTACCCCTAATCTAATAAGAGAGGTGACAACTCCTTTTGGCAAGGGGAGTGGCTGAGCAGGTTTTAACTCCTGTCGGGGGCAGTTGTCAGGCAGAATCCAGTTTCATTAAGCCAGGTTTCAGCTAAATGTCACTTTTTGTTCCCAGTTTTCTACATTCAAATCAAACTGACAATTTGTACATATACATTAAATAATTACTTCCTTCAAGTCATTTCAGAACATAGTTTTACATTGTATCCACCTCTTAGCAAGTCTTTCCTTGGTCTGGTTTTGTTTCATTTGTTCAGTTTTACACAAAAGTCTGGTGGTTTTAAAACGCCGGCTTTCTGATAGTGGTGAGTACTGGTAATGCAACCATTTTTGGGATTAAGAAAATGAATTCCCCACAGTTCTGAGTTGCTTTTTTGGCAATCAGCATTGCCATTCCCAATGGTTTCAGGCTACTGTGTGTGTAGCCCACTGGTGGTTTTAGGCAGTGCCCTCCTGTGCTTACAACATAGGCAAAAATGGGTGGCAGCCTATTCTTAATGTTTTCCCTGTGCACTCTCTGGGGAGTTCTGGCCATCATGATGTTTTCCATGCCAGTACTGCACAGTTTTATTGTAGGGCTTGGATGCATGGGTAAAAACATCCCACAGTATACACAACTACTGCATTACAACACATTCATATTCACTTATAACCCCACTGCTTATGACTTCAGTGTACGGTGCATGACCTTTGGACATACAGGCAACACTCTGGGTCCAGGGCAAAAACACCACAGAATATTGGAACCATTGTGCCTTGTAATTTCACTACGTACAAAGTTGGCTTTGGGAGGATAGCCTTTGGCCATGCTCCCAAAACGCTACGCCCTCCCCACAACCTTCTTAATGATGTTGCATAGTACAAGTGTACCTATAGCTGTGATATGCTGCAGTAGTTTGTAGCCACAGGCTACAGACGTGAGTGGGAGGCCATAGATTTATCAATGAATGGGTATACAGTATATAAAATCCATAGGTGCTTACAATTGCAGTGTGTATTACTTTGTTCAAATACTCTACATCCTGGCCACTACTACCACACCATATGACATCCATTGGGGCATATAACAACACTACGTACAAATGTGCTTTTGGTGGCATGGCCTTCGGCCATGCACCCATAACTGCAGCCCCTCCCCACAGCCGCCTGAGTGATGCATTACCACACCATTTCACACACATTGTGCCTTGTAAGTACACTACATATAACTGTGCTGTTGGGTGCATGGCCTATGGCCATGCACGCATGACTGCAGAACCTCCCCACAGCCACCTGAGTGATATTCAATACTAGGGGAGTCTCTGTAGCTGTGAAATGCTGCAGTGATTGTGGGCAGGGCCTAAAATCATAGGTGTTTGTCCATACATTTCAATATATGGATGTGAAGTGGCTTATAACTCCAGTGCTTAGACGTTTCTTCTTGGGTGCATGGCCTTCAGTCATGCAGCCTAGACTGTACACACTCCCCACAACCATCTGATCAATAATGAATACTACAGGTATACCCATTGCTGTGACATGCTGCGGTGGCTGTGGTAAGTATGGCGTCCGGCCTACGGCCATGCACCCAAGACTGTAGGCCCTGGCCACAATCACCACGGCATATTACACCCATGGTTGCGTAAAAATCAGTAGCACACCCATAGAAGGAAACATTGTAAATGTAGCATGTACTGAATTTGTACTCAACACTCTGGGAGCTGGCCACACCTGCCAGATACATAATCGATTGTGTGGGTGTGAAGTATAAATTTGATAAGCTGCAGTGGTTGTGCGCAGTGTCTAGATGCTTCGGTGTATGGCATACAGCCTGCAACCATGCACCCAAAAGTATACATCTTGGCCACAACCACCACAATAGATAAAACCCATGTTGGCTTGTAAGTGAAGAGGTTATAACGTTGTTGATGGGTGCATGGCCTTCAGCCATAAACCCAAGAATGCAGGGTCTGCCCACAACCACCTCAGTGATGTGTGGTAGTTGTGGCTTTTCTATAGGTGTGGTATCCTTCAGTGCTTCTGGCCAGAGGCTGCACTCCTAGCCGTATGTCCATAGATATTACATGGGATAAATGTGCAGTGTCTTGGACGTCCAGTGCTTATAACTTTGTGCACACTCCCCACAACCAAGCAATCAATACGCAATACTACGAGTGTATTCATGGGTGTCACATGCTTCGGTGGTTGTGGCCAGGGCCTACAGTCTTGGAAGTATGGAAGTAAGGCCTTCGGGCGGCGGCCATGCATCCAAGACTCTAGGCCCTGGCCACAATCACCGTAGCATGTCACACCCATAGCGGCGTACTAATGAATACAATAACCATAGGAAAAGAAATGCAATTACTGCATGTTGTCAATTTCAATGGTCGCTAACACCACGCGTGTCCTTACAACAATTACAAGTTGCCCTTGCACTGCATGGACTGAAATACTACCGTTATTGGACCCCTCATTTTCTGTGCGTACAAAGTGGCCATAGAAAATACATCATGAAGACCGACCGCCAGAACAAATGCATTGATCACCCATCTCTTACATTCTGAACTTTTCCCAATGCTCTATGACACAGCAAAAGAGTTTTATAAATATAGCATGTTTGTGCTGGTTGTTGCTCCGCTATCGGCAGATCCAAGATGTCAGGCGCATCCAAACAATCTGACGCAGAACAAGGCTCGCTGCAGCCGATCGGCAGAGACGTTGCATGTCCGCGGTCATGACGCCAGCCCCTTAGCCAATCGGTTTCTTGTCCACGGAGCGGACAGGGAAGTGTGACCGCGGAGCGGACATAGATATCACACATTTTTAAAGACGTACTGTTTGGTCATTTTAAAGAAAAGTACTGCACGGATTGTCACCAAATTTACAAAAGCACGCTTTCGGGACCAAGCCCCTGCCGCAAATTTGGTGAAAATCCATCCAGCGGTTTGGCCTGTAGCTGTGCGCAAAGTTTTCCCCCCATTCAGTCTATGGGAAGAAAAGACATTTTGGGACCCCCCTTATAACTTTTACTCCACTGGACAAATCCTCACCAAACTTTGCAAAAATTCAGAGTAGCCCATTTACTTCACCAGCACTATACACATTACCTTGATATTCTGTCTATCCCTGCCTATGGTTCACCTAGAACCAGTGAATCCTCACCCCTTGAGCAATGCTAGGCCAAGAAATCAGGCTGGCTTACAGAAAGAATATATAAATTAAATAATAGGTTAAATTAATAATTATTTGCACACATAGAACTTTCTCTGTGGAACAATACACAGCTTCAATACAAAGTCTCACTTATTGTGAATCAACATTAAGAAAAACATTGAAATTACACCACATGTGTCTTGTCACTTTTGGGTCTCATGGAAATAGATCTAAGGTCAAATAAATATTTCAACACTTGTATCACACACAAAAATCCCTGAACACCAAAATGATGGCATTCCTTTAAACATAACAAAATGAAGTGCTTGAAGTGGTGCAGTGAAGTGGTCTGCAGTGGGTCACTTCCAGACAGCTATTCTACTGAGGATATCTTCCATTTCTGTTGATGGAGGCATGTCTTACCAGAGTGAAGTCCTGCTCCTGCCTTCTTTAGCTCTGTTGACCATGGTACGTGGATCGGTTGAAGTGGTGCAGTGAAAGTGGTCTGCTGTGGTCTGCCGAGGACGGCGAGAGGCGCATACCTGTTTCACCCACATAGCAGCTCTCTTCCAGCTCGTCAATCGGGACTGGTGGGATAAAGGTACCTATTAATTGACTATTGGCGACTATTGATCTTTCTGCTACACTACTGCAGCTTGTTAGTTTTTGTACACCATGCCGGGACTGCGCAGCCGTAAATCAATGGGGTGTAACTCCGAATTTTCTAAGGTGCGTGTGAGAGACAGCATCTCTAAAATGGAACAAAGAGTGTCCCCCTCCAGGTCCCATTAAAGATGCACAAGGAGGTGGGGCTAAAACTTCCTCTCATGGGTCTGCTCTTACCTGATGCATATTCTTCTGCTGTGGTGGGTTCCCCACGTAGGGTTTCTGCAGATATGGAAAAGACTATCAGGCAGAAGAGTGCAGATGCCTCTGCAAACCATGCAGGATGATCTAACAGAATGCGCACGGTCGAACTTTGTCTCTGATGTGTCTATTCTGGCCCCAGTGGTCTCTTTGGAGTTAGCTAAAAGTAGGTCGGTCCTAGGTTCATGGATGAAGTTCAACTCTTCAAGGCTCCTTACTTCCAACCTACACACAATGAGACTGAGGGCAATGTGTTTCAGACAATCTGCCATGGCTCTCCAATCCTACCAGCTGCCCACAATTTCTTTAATCAGCCTGGCCCAATTTCAACATGCTGCTCATCACCATCCGTTGATGAGAGACTGTATAACTATGAAACATGATTGCCAGGCTCAGGAAGAACCAATGGTTGATTTTTTTTTTTCTTCCTGTTTTCTCAAGGATTTTAGATACTATGGGCCAAGGTCACAATGTAAATATGTATGAACTGAGAGAAGTACGATCAGCTTTGAAGGACTTTCTTGCAAAAGTCAATTTTATTGAAGGTTTTATTTTGGCTTTGAGTGCTCCGATTGCTATTTGTAAAATCCCCTTGACTGGGGGCACTCATACTGCTTTTAATCCAGTCTCTGTTGCTGCCCAGACTTCTCTGGCAGACTTTAGCTTATCCCCAATAAAGCCAGGGGAGCCAGTCTCTGTAGATGAGGGGGAGGCTGCCAATATGCAGAGCCCACTACCAAAGGCTATTGAGACTCTGGTTCCGCTGGCTTTAAGTGATGTTTTACCGCAGCCCGCATTGGAGGAGGTGGGAGGGCCAGCGCCCCCTCACAAGGTGGTTACTATTGGGGAGTCAGTACCGCCTGTTGAAATTGGCCGTACAAGGAGAGGAAAAAGAAAGTCAAGAATAGAAAAAAATCAAGCTTGGTAACCCCAGGATATAATAAAGGTTCTCTTAAATTTCTGTGGCCAATCAAGGCACAGACTGAAATATTTCCTGATGACTTGGATTCTCCTAAATGGTTCTCAATCTCCCTGGTACATAGATCTGTCCCTAAGGTGGTGGGTAACTACAAGAAAGGTAAAGCCCATCCCCTGACTCAGGAGGTAGCCTGTGCTCAACCTTGTATTGTGGAACGCAAGGCAAACAGAAAATCGCTAACTAATGACGGCATACATCAAACGTTAAATGGTGGAAGTGGCCGCTGAAGGATTGAATGTTTCTTCTCTTTCCACATATTCAGTTGAATCTGATGAGGAGGTCCTCCAGGTCTCTTCGCTGGAGGAGACCAAGCCCTTGATACAAGCTACTGTAGTAGGTGGGGACAGGCCTAGTGTGTCTGGTATGCATGTGTCCATGAACCCTGCTTCAATGAAAATGCAGCCTACTGCCCCACCCTTTGAACCCGCGAGGATGGCTGCCCAGCCATTTCCATGGGACCTCCTAAATTACTTTCAATGGAAGAAAGGAGGAAGTCCCTATTACAGCTAGCTGGATTTGGAGTTTTACCCATAGGGTCAGCTAGATTCCCTAAGGGTCCATCTGGGGGCTCCATCTCTAGAATACCGGTGATGGTGGAGGTAACTGATGAAAACCAAGGGGCCTCACTGTCTGGTCCCAAGAACAGGGGATCAGCGGAGCTATTTATGCCTGAGGCTCACTTTTCAGGTTAAAGAGCTTTACCCGTTAAACCACCAATACATCCTAGCACTGTTTCATCAAATAGCAAGTCTACAATCACTTTCCTCAAAGGATATTACCAGAATCTTTTTTCTGGATTTTAGGCGTGTTGATAAGATCAAAATGTTTTTTTTTAAATCTAAGCTTATATATAACGTAGTTGTTGCCAAAGCAGAATGTTTGTTAAACATGGGCAACTCCTTATATGAGGATTGACCGCAGGATATCTGAAAGGGACCGATTCAGGGTGGTAATGGCGGTCCTGTGCTTAATCCATGAGAACGCTTAACAAAAAATGTAAGTCTGGCTGCTAAAAGAACGTCCAATAATGGCCCTTCCTGGACGCTTAGCCGTGTTGTGATGTACGATTGGTCTCACATCATAAATTCCCTACACAAGCACAACCCATTGAATACGCCTGGGTTCTGCCATCTTCGCTCTAACAGGTAATTATGGAATGAGACTGACTTGATATGCATTCAAGAATCTTTTATGTGTGATACTCCTCTCATGAAAGGCTTTACTGTTGTGCATGAGCCTGCCAGAAAAGGGGAAAAGGGTAGACCTTATGGCAGGTTAATTAGGGTGTGGTGGTTGTCTCCTGGCTCTAACATTGAAAATATGTGCATGGGCCACCCTGACGGCCTAGGTTGTAAACAGCATGGTTTGAGCCATCCAAAATTACTGAATCTAAATGACCTACACCACCAAAAGTTCCTAAATAGATACTACTAAATGTCCTACTGACTAAATGTTCATAGGACATTTTGTAGTATCTGTTTGGTGGTGTAGGACAAAGAAAAAAAAAAGGCTGCTGGTGCTGTGGGGGACACCCCGCAGCTGAGCCGACCAAAAAAACAAATAAATACAAATAAAAGGCTGCAGGGGTGTCCCCCGCAACACCCCGCTCACTATACTATACAGTATAGTGAGCGGGGCTTGCGGGGGACAACCCCGCAGCTGACCTGACCACAAAAGTTTTTTTTTTTAAAAGGACCCTGCAGCGCCAGTTCCCGATCATGAAAGTGAATGGGAACCAGCGTTGCAGGGACACAGTGCATCGGAATGAAAGGTAAGTAGTGGGTTGGGGGTGTTTTGGGGGTGTGGGTGGGGGTCTGGGAAGGGGTTAGGTTTTCTATGAATTTGGTGTTGTTTTACCGTGGATATCCGAATGGGAAATGTATGAACAATTGTTTATAATGTAAATTTCTCATGCAATCATTTACGTCGCAAACATTTCAGCCGTGGTAAAACGGCCCCACATCTTTTTTATCCTGCATCAACTTCCTTGACAGACTTTTTAACTTCCATTATTAATGTATTCGATTTATATTCTTTGTTACCTAATGTGTGATTTTTGGTTATGGGCGATTTTAGTACAGAATGCTTAGATGCCTAGCGGTATCGACCTGGGCCAAATAGACACTTTTCACTACCTGCAAAAGCCTGATGAATACTTTTCTGAGTGTGTCTTGACAGCTTGGACGTTGTTCCCTTAAATGGGAACATTTTAGATGATGTCCCTCCCAATTGTGCTTGGTTAGATGGCTCTAGCAAATCTACCTTGGATTTTATATTTGTTTCTACTCATATTTTTTCCTATTACTAATTGTTTTAGAGTTGATTCCAAGACTGATAGCAATCACTCGCTCCTTCAGGTATGCTTTGGTGAAATTGGTATAGCGGATCTCGGATTCCATTGATATTAATCCTCGAAATCATGCTGTAATTTGGCGACCCAAGAATGCCCCTAGGTTTAATGCAAAGATTCATCATGATTTATTGAGGGGACTCTTTGTTGACATGTGTCTTTCTCTCCTCATTTACAGGATTTTTTTTAGCTTTGATTTTGTCTTCGAGTCTTAGAATGGACAGCAATCGTATGGACCTATCCCATAAGTTCAGTGCAGAGGTTTGAGCCAGGAAGAAGCAGTTGAGAGGGGACATTAGAAAAGCTTGAAAATGGGGACCTTATGCACCATGATCATAGCAAAATTGAAGCAAACCTATAGAAATTGGGCGAACGGTCAGTATGCATTGCTACTACAAAAAGATGCATAAAACATGCTTACAGCCCTGCCCTCTAGAGATACAGCACATTTTTGGAGACTGATTTGAAGGGGGAAGGGGGTTGAAATTTTCATTGCAGCACCAGCCGATCCTAGGACTGGTGTGGAAGAATTACTTGGGCAATGTGTATGCTGCTGCAACTCATGCAGATGTTTGTGCATCCAGGACTTCTGAGGTCCTTTGGGGTATGGAGGCCTGGAAACTATTAGACATCGATCCTTTAGGGATTCAATTGTCTATTGAGAAGTCTTCGAATGCCCCGGGAACTGATGGCCTCTCCAAATTAACATTAAAATCAGCACTGCTCTAACGGGCCGAGGTCCTATTTCAATTGTTTTGCATTGTTGTTGGTCATGCTAGAGGTCCTGCGACTTGTAGGGAGGCCACTGTGGTAGTTATTTTCAAAAAGGGAAATAAGGCAAATTCGGGGACTATCATCCTATCTCCCTTTTGGATGCGTCCTATACAATTTTCTCTGGCTTTCTGCTGTGCGCACTTGAGAGATGGGCTACCAGTGCCAACAAGTTGGACATTAATCAGTCAGGTTTCCGCAAGGGAACTAGTACAGCTCTGAACAGTTTTGTGCTACAAGAATCAGGCATTTCAATCGCACCATGTTTCTCTCTTTTCTTGATGTCTCTAGAGCATTTGACTGTGTGGATCGAGCTAGGCTATGGGGGATGCTCAGGTTATGGGGCTGTCCAGAGGCCTTAGTCTAGATGCTGGAACCCCTGCATGAAGACATCAGAATCAACGTTAGGCTGGACGAAAAGGACATGTATTTGGGTTGGATTCCTGTGGACCATGGCTTGCACCAGGGGTGTGTACTAGCTCCTTTTCTGTTCAATCTATGCATCTTCAGAATCAGGGCAGCATTGGAATGTACTTGGGTGAATCCCCTGAGGCTGGTACACGTGAAAATTCAGTATCATCTGTACGCTGATGATCTTGTCTTACTCGACTATACTGCAATAGGTCTACAGAAATCTTTAGTGCATTCACAGGATTTATTTAGGGACCTTTGGTTGGACATCTGTATGTCCAAATCTAAAATCTTGGTTATCAGGGAAGGCGAGCTTTCGCTGTTATATTGATGGCAAGAAGCTGGAGGTGGCCACTCACATTAGGTATCTTGGTGTTTTGATCAAAACAAATCGGTCAGTGTTCCTGGCTAACCAGGTCTTGAAGCTTGATGCCATATCAGTAGTTGCACATCTTCTAAAAGAAAACCCACAGCCAATCCTTGTTGCCCGTCTAACTACCGCCCAATTTCCATTACTCCTTTTCTGGTCAAACTCCTGGAAAAGCTGAACATCTCTCAGCTTACCCTTCATTCTGATTCTGTCGGCTGTCTTTACGACGATCAGTCTGGCTTTAGAGCTGCCAGAAGCACAGAAACTGCTCTACTGGACATCCGTGAAGATCGGCACTCCAACTTGACTCTAACATTCCCTCTGTCCTCATCCTACTTGAACTCTCCTCTGCCTTTGACATGATCAACAATACCATCCTGCTCAACCATCTCCGTGATAACTTGAGTATCACCGGTCTGGCTGACCTCTTTCCTTTCTGACCGTCCCTTCCTGGTCCAACTTGGGTCCTTCCTTTCATCTCTCTTCCTTTCTACCTGTGTTGTTCCCCAGGAGTCTAACCTCTCGCCATAGCTTTTCAACCAATACTTGGCAACACTCGCCCACTTCATTGCTATTTTCTGCTCCAATTTCCAGTGATATGCTGACGACACTCCACTCATTTTCAGGCTTCCCTCAGCCACCTCGTCTCCTTCTCTCATCTCTGATTGCCTAACTGCCATGTGACGCCAACACCAGCAAGATGGAGATCCTTCTCATCTGCACACCCTCACCATCCTGCAGGCCTCCCTTTGCCCACCTCCTTCCCCCCACCTGCAAGGCTAAGAACCTCGGGGTCATCTTTGATTTCATGCTTTCCTTCTGTGGCCACTTCTCTGATGTCTCTAAAAAATCAAACTTCCTACTGCACCTCCTCACATGCACTCTGCCTTTCCTCTCCTTCCCCCAGAAGCTCACCATTTCCTGAGCCCTGGTTCTCTCTAGGTTGGACTATTGTAACAGCCTCTTTTTAAGTCTACCAGCCTCTATTCTCAACCCTCTGCAACTCATCCAGAACAGGACTGTAAGACTTGTCCTTGGCCTCAAGCCCTAGGATCGTATCTCTTGAGCCCTGAAATCTCTCCACTGGCTCCCTGTGAATGCAAGGATTAAATACAAAACCTTCTGTATTGTCCACAAGGCTTTCTGGGTCCTGGGTGCAACATTCCTTCAGCTATCCCTCCGTAAATACCTCCCCTCTCAAGCTTTTTGCTCCTCTACCTCTAACTCCTTCATTGTCAGTCATTTTTCAAAGAAACAAAATGGGGTTCGATCTCTGTTCTTTGGCTGGGGCCTCCCGCTGGAACAGCCTCCCTGCCACTCTGAAACTTGAGGAGAACTATCTCTGGTTCTAGAAACACCTCGAGATCTTTCTCTTTGCTTCTGTCTTTGGCCCACCTCTCCCCTGCTGATCCTCTCTCTCTCTGCACCGTGCATCTGGCCTACCCTCTGTCTTCGGGCCCAGGTACCTACTCACCTTGCCATCCACCCGCACTGCCTCTGTGCAATCCCTTGCACTGGGGTCTGTATCTGTAACCATACAGGCACCCCCTTTTTTTCCTGCCCTTATCAGGCATACCCTGTCTGCTGCCTTAAATCCAGCACTTGCCAATTGCTGGCTGCACTACCACAGTTTGTTGCCTGTATTATTTATTTATTTTTTGATTATTTATCTGTTTTCCTTTGCTCAGCACTTTCCACTCTACCCCCTACCCTGCACATTTTCCCCTTTCCCTCTCCCATGCACTTGCACATTCTCAATATCACTGGGTCTAGTCAAACTGTTGCTTGTGTTCTCCCTTGTTCCCCTCCCTTGCCTTGTTGCGCTCTGAAACACTTGGGTTATTCACTGAAACGTAGAGTGAGGTTGTTTTGTGGAGTGACTGTTACAGAGTAGACCTGAACAGTTTCTGCTTCATACATTCCATGCTTTGACTATGCTATATGTGATGTGTTTACTCCTGATAACGCCTTGCAGTTGTCAAAAGGGGTCATGATCTCCTGGACAAAGCCAGTATTGCCCCTAAACGATCTCTCAGGCATCTTTACAGTGCACAGCCAACCACTAATGCTCTCAGGTATGTACCCGTTGTGTTGCATTCAGGGGCAGTGCCCCCTCGTGAGACCAGTCCCTCCCTTGTGACTGCCTTATTACATCAAATCTTCAAATCTGCAATGTCTTGGGCATTCATCAGCATCTAAAAAAACGGTACCGTCCTTGCCGTAGGTATACATGTCCACCCCAAGGGGTATTTTTAGAAACATCCTCCTATTATTATTATTAAGTACTGCACACTCCTGATGAGAGTAAGATTAAATATTGTGTATAGCATGCCCATTTAGATTTGTATTATTGTGTCTGTTGGATTCACTAGAACTATCTAGCATCCACATTGATAAGCATAGTAAGGATAAATGACGCATTACTTATAAAATGATATTGTAGGTTTGTTCGTATTGACGAGTATATGGCTACCCTTCGGCAAGTCTATGCGGAGAAACAAATGCAGGTGATGTAACATCTGGCGTGAGACCACATAGCACACATGTGTTTGTTCAGACATTAATATGATGTGTTACATCTTACAACTTGACTTAAACATAACCACTTGGACTATTGTGACGGGTGTCTGGAGTAGTTTTAAAGAAAGTCTGTGAATAATTTCAAGATAATGCCAGCAATATAACTATAACTATGCTCTTCATGAAGAATGGGCATAGTGTGTAGAATTGGAAAGCTGTTTTAGGTTCATTAAGGGAGTGAGGTGGTTTGGACGTTGTAGCATATTCTGAACTGCATTATGTGTTTATGAATGTACAAAGTGTGTGCGTTGTTAGTGGGTAATGAGGATGTTTTCAGTTTGACATCTGGCTGTTGTGACATAGTAGTGTTGAGAGTCTGTTATAGTTTGTATGACACAGAGGGCATGCAGGAGGGCATGCAAGTTATACATTCTTATTTGCATGTAAGGTTTGTGGTGGTTCACAGAATGTATAGTATGACTCACATATCATAGATGCTGATAATGGGTGTACATACTATGATGATAATGGGTGTGCATATTGCTTGATGTGCTATGTCTATCTGGAGCATTTGATATACACTCCCACTTCTTAGGACATTCTGCAGCCTGGCAGGCATTCCAATCAATTGGTATCCCAGGGACGTGATGCAGGTTTGCCCGTCTCCCCCTCATCTAGTGGGCCAGAATCCAATTGCTGCCTGCCTACATTTCCCACAGATTGTTGCAGCACGAACCGAGGAAATAACTGAGGGTTACAAACCTGCAAGTGGGAATGAGATGTGTGATAATGAAGAAGTGTGCATTGGGATATACACACTGAGGAGAAATGTCTTGGGGATGAGGGTGGTAGTGGAATAGCATAAGGATGGCACTTGAAGCCCTGACGCTTTAAAGAACCTCTTAGCTGATCCCTCCACTCAACCCTTATTCTGCCCCTCTGGTGTTCCCCCATTACCTGCTCCCCCTACCCATCCCAGCTACTCTGCTAGCCCTGGACCCTTACTTGTAACCCCTGGGTGTGTCCCTGAGGAACATCCCTCTGTTTCTTCACAGATAGGCACAGGCCGAATAATTTCCATGCATACATACATACATACATACATACGGTGTGGATTTTAGGGTTGAGGATTTGTGTGAATGTGAACATTTTATGAGTTCTGTCTTGACTTTCAGTATACAAATAATATTTACAGTTGAAGAATGTTATGCACTATGATACATTGTTATGTTTGAGTCACTGGTAGAACGTAACAATTTTCTTTTGTTGCTTGTATAATTTTATGTGTGCAGGGTATGTGCATGTGTTTGTATGTTTTATAAGTGAGTGGAAGAAGAAATATTGACATGTGTATAGGTATTAGATATGCATTTGCTAGGCACTAAAATCGTATGCCCAGATATTCACAACATTTTCCAGCTGTTTCCGTTTCATAGTCAGGTGTTATAATTTGGCAGTGCCCAGCAAATATCTATGTCATGATTACACAAAAGACAGCGACTTTTGACTTTTTCGAGGCTTGGTTGATGCTGTACATGCTGCCATGCCCTTGTCTTATTCTCTCGCTAGTTTAATACACTTACATCATCAGTGACCTTCGTAGACCGATATAGTACTGTGCTTATGTTTCGTTGATTTAAACAGTATTGCATCTTCATTATAATTATCAGTTTTGCTTTGTTAGATATATGTGTTTTGCAGCGGACATTGTTATAATCATTCACGATAAGAATCTTGTTAAAATGTATATATTTTTCAGGAAAGGCACTGGACCCATAGATGGGGTAAGTAACTTCTTTACTGAAGCTTCTGGTTACAAGTCTTCAAGTTCCTAGTTACAGGTAAGGGCATTAGGTTAATGGACACAGAGACGTCCACTGGGACCCTCTCACTCAGGCAGCTCACTTCTCAACTGACGTATATAGAACACTTACAGGGCATCACACATCAACATTGTACAACTCACATTTCCTAGGCATTCAGACAGCTCACATACTCACAGCATCACATAAAGGAAAGAAGCACATCACAGCAAATCTGTAAAGTTCTGCCCGTGTAGGATGGCTTTATTGTAACAATAGTGTTGGTGTAAAGTTTTCAGTTAAATTATTGTGTGTACAAATATTTGTATGTTCTTAAATGGCTACCCCTCCTTTGTTTCTTCAAGTGGGTAAATGTTGTGAAACACTCTTTAGTTTTAGTAGAATCAGTAGAGGTCCACGTTTTCTTTACAATATAAATTGTGATGTATATATGATGTAATCTTGAGTAAGAGGAATCCAAAATGTCTGTATTTCAAACGTAGACTGAGTCACCACTGGTGCCAACCAAACAAAGCACAGTGAGGGCCATTCTGCTTCCATCTAGAAAGTAATAAGGTAGGGACATCCTGGTTCAAGCAATTAGCTAATGTTGCCCTATAACCACCACTACATGTACTAGTAAGAGCTGGGTGAGAAGGAATAAACAACCCACAGAAACCGGTCGACCATAGATAAACAGAATGTCTAGTTAGTAATTAGACATCCTTGTGAAATTACTCGTTTTTAAGCTTTACATGTGAGCAGATAAGGAGGGAAAAATAAATTGGGGTTGACTCCCTCCTGTGCTGCTTGTTACAGTTTCTCCAGATTTTAGTGCAGCATGGTATTTATTACCAAGATTTGTGCACCTTTGGTCTGTATCTATTTAGGGCCAACCTCTTCTGTCTACCCTCTAATAATAGATACGCTGTAAACCAGCTCCTACTTGGATTAGTCGCCGCACCAGGGACATCCAGTGGTGGTTAGAGGGCAAGATTAGCTATTTATTTAGCTTAAAAAAAAATGAAGGTGTGTTTACCTTGACTCGCTTGTGTGTTCACTTCCAGGGCCGCTGGTCCAGGTAACATGGCCCATTTGGTCCCTTTAAGGATTTTGTGACATCTTGGTTCAAGACACTTTAAAGTCCATCCGCCAGATGAGCAGTGCTCCTTCCCTTTTACTTCATGCAACTCTTCCGATCTGCACCTCCAGATGTGGCTTCTCCTCCTCCCCCGATCCCTCATAAACCTCTAACCCAGCGAAAGTAGCTCAGTTGTGTCTGGCTGCTGAAGTCTTGGATTATCAGAGATGTCACATTTTCACTAGCCTCTCGTCTGCTTCCCTTAGTATCTTATTCACACCTATTTGAAGGGAGTTATCTATAAACCTTCTTAGATATAACTAAGCAGCCCTTCCATCCCCAAGGTAGAACAATGTAAAGGCCTCAGCTTAGCTCCCATGGCTGCTTCCTTTTTTTTTTTAAAGCTGTGTATCTGATCCTTTACAACAACAAAGCTCTGGATATGAAGCCTGTATCAGTGTATAGGAACATGAAAAGCAAGCACAGTGTGCCAACACCTTTAAGGAGCCATCATAATCTCGTATTGAATTCATGGAAAGCCTTTTGATCCTTTCCCACTGACCCTTAATGATACATTACAATTATGTTCCAAGTATGCCTCTTTCGAAATTACTGAAAACAGAATTGTGCACAAAACCAACTCCTGGTATTATTTGTATTAACAAGCTAACTGGAAGACTGTTCTAAAGAGATTTTTCATGATTTAGCAAAAGGAAATCCTGCAAAAAAACATATATGAAGGAATTTTATTAGACCATTAAATTGGAAAGTTTGTCTTTCCGGAATTAACATGCCAGTAATAATGTTTACTAAACTACAGGTTTGGCGGTGCAGTGTCTGGATACCTCCAGCCATGGACAAAAAGCAGCCGGTCTTTCCGGCACGGGTATTACCAGCCATGATACCGGCAATCCCCCCATGGTGCCCTATGGAACAGGATGAAATGGGTATTAACCTGCCTTTGCCACCACTAATCTGCCAGTAAATTACCTAGACCAAGTGGTGGTAACAGTATTATCAGCTTTTACCAGCGGGATACTACTAAACTTGTCATGATCACCAGGGAGTTTTGTGCCTAATTTGCATCAAAATAGTAAGAAAAGGATACTAGGTAGGGTTTTTCTAGCACTAAGTAATATAAAATATTTTCCACACAAAATGGACACATATCTTCATAGCTTCCTGCTTACTAAAACTGCAGATACAACTTTGTTGCAGATTTTATTAGAAGCTAAACGAAAACACTCAGCAACGGTCAAGTTTCCTGAATTTTTGCAGCAATTTGGAGGATTTTGAGAAACCTCAAAACTTATGTTTGTAAAAATGTATTTTCTGCCGAAACAAAATGCTGACAATTTCATAAAATGGGCAAACCCAAATGCACAATTCTACAGATATTAGCAAATGCGAAATGACCAATTTCACACATTCCCACTTTTGATTAAGGTATAAAAAGTTATTTTGTAGAACTCGCTAATAATTCATTAAGACATGAATGTGTTCAACTTGTTGTTAGTTTCTCCCCTCCTGTTATTAAATGTAATGGATATATGATCCTGTGGCTTTGGAAGTCAAGAGGACTGGTCACCAGCAATGTTCCAAATAGCCCTTCCATCTGCCAAAGTGAGGAGCAAAGTTTAGCCCCTCTAGACAACCAATGCTCATTGATCGGAACTCATATCCCTGGCTGAAGGCGGGCGAGCCCGAACACCCAAGCTAGCATTCTGAAAACAGTTGGGATGTATCTAGACTATGAGAGATGTGGATTTGATCTCAATGGAGTGATGCCATGGGAGAATGGCAGGGGGATTCTATGTGAGAAGCAGACGACAGACGGAGTGGCCAGTAGTGGGAGGTCTGCTGACCTTACGGGGACATTTCATGTAACTACTTACCAATCAATAGTTTAAAAAGCCTTGATAGAGGGCTGGAGTGAACACGAAGGTACGAATGGTATGAATGGACAAGCCTTAAAGTGCTCAACTGGAAGGCTGGTATCTGCCTTTGGGCCACAGGTGACTATGGCAAACATTGAATTAAAAGACTTTTACATTCCATGTGGATTTAAAGAAAAGATGGGACAGACTCGAAAATCATGTTTGCAACATATAATGAGGTGCACCACAAAAAGTGTGCCCTATTCTTAAAGGGCGCATGAATGTGGACATTACAAATGCACACATTTAGATGTCCTTGTTCAGCCCCATTGCACATGTGTGCAAATAATGGGGAGTGTTTGCGTATTTCAAAGTGCACCCCTAATCCACAAACGGATTGTTCTTTTACATGAACATAAAATAGTTACATTCCCCTACATCTTTTTGAAATAGGCACAAGGGAAAGTGCAATGCATAACAGGGTCAACCCTGTCATTCCTTTAAATGAAACAGCAGCAGTATGAACTGTTTCTCTTCCACTTACATTTCTATACCTTAAACAGAGATGCAAATGATTTTTTTTTTTTTTTAATTGGGTCACTGTGATGGGCCATTTAAAGTGCTGGATGGGTATTTTCAGCAACATTGCTCCCCAGCAAGGGATTCTGCCCCAGGCCCCGGGCCGCATGAAATGCGCGGGGTGGGTAGGGAAACGGCGTGAAAGCAGTAGGGAGGGGCGTCCGAACGGCGCCACAATAAACAAAAGTCCAGGTTTAAGGGCATGAAACATCACCTGGGGAAGGTGCGAAATATAACAGCAAGGGGCCGGGGGAAACCCGGCCCCCAATCAGGAACAAAAGGCCTGGGGTATATAAGTAAGCCAGGAAAAGGAGAGGTGGCACAAACCAGGTAAAGAGCTCACCTCTCTCGGGTAAGCTCTTAGTGCCTGGATAAGGGGAAGGAGAAACGTTTGCCACCCAACCCACCCTACAAGAATGACGGAAGAAGAAGGGAGCAGGCAGGAGCCGGAACGCCGAGTACTCTTTCAGTACACGGTCCAAAAAGAAGGAGCAGGCAGAAGTGGGAACGCCGAGTACTCTTCCGGTACACGGTCCAAAAAGAAGGAGCAGGCAGAAGTGAGAACGCCGAGTACTCTTTCGGTACACGGTCCAAAACATGTCGTAGGCGGCATGTGCCCAGGAACGAAGGCCCAGGGATAACAAGGACTCAGGAGGAGCCTTGGGCAACTTTGTGACTGGACACGAGGTGCCCAAAAGCATATGGCAGTGTATTGATTTTGTTGTTTTGTATTTTGTGTAAGAAAATAAAATGCCTACGGCCTACAACTTTTCCATAAACATAATTGGTCTGTGATTTATTATTTAGGTAGGGACCTGGTAAGAAGAGCAAAGCGAGCCCACACTACTCGCACTACTAGCCTATAATGTGGGGAATCCAATACTGCTAATTCCCCACATAACCAGTGAAACAAAGTGTTCCCAAAGTTACCCAGTATGTTCCTGGCCAGTAACACTACACTAAGTACATCACAGAAGGCACCCTGGGGTGCTAATTACCCCATTACCAACCACAGGCACGAATCATCACCAGGAAACCAGTGTATAGGAGGAGGGAGAACACTACAAAACTGTATGAGCGGTAGGAACAGAATGGAGACTGAAGAGTGATGAAAGAAGCAGAGGCTGGAGAGATGGTGGAGAGAGTAGCCACAGTGGAGAGTAGGAGGAGCTGATGAGAGAAAGAAGATGGCAACGTTACGAAGATGAAGTAGAAGGCTACAACTTGAGAGCTTGAGAGTGAACAAAAGGAGGTGGTGGGATTTAAGAGAGTGTACAAGGCAATTGGAACATCATCGGATGACAGTGAACAGCAGGATGTGGTAAATGGAGGAAGAGAGACAAGAGAGAGAACAAGAGAGAGAGAGAGAGAGAGAGAGAAAGCGAGAGAGAAAGAGAGAAAGCGAGAGAGTGAGAGGAATAAGAAGGTGGTAATGAGAATTAGAGGACTGGAAGAGCAAGTTTTCTCATAAAGTGAAGAAATGCGGCAGAAGAAGAAAGCATTAGACCAAGGGAGTGGTACTCAAATGGAGGTGGGAGAATGCCTAATACAAAAAATGTGTGGTGACACCTAAGGAGAAGGAGGAGGGAGGGACATCAAAGATTGCTAATGATTTGAAAGAGGTCACATCCAGGGGGGTGGAAAGACACCAAAGAGGTTCAAGGGAGAGTCCCACGAGAAGGAAGTGGCAGCAGCATTAACAGAGGTACAGTGAAACAACAAGAGGAGAAAGGGTATCTGAGACATTAATATCTGACTGCAAGAAGGGATCATGAGAATAGTGAGAGTCGCTGCCTAGCTACTAGGAGCAGGCAGGTTCTGCTGGCCTGGCTAGTCCAAGGAAGGACCAGAAGTTGGGAGGAGGCACGAGTTGAGTCAGGGAGTTTATTGTGAGTTTAAAAAGGCGCAGAACCAGAACATAATCCGGAAAGATCCCCGGTAGCCCTTTGTACCTCCTCCTGCGGGCTAAATTCTCTAACCCACCTGCTTACAAGAATGTACAAAACAGTGCGTCATGGGTATGGGACCCTGGAAATCCCTGATCTAGATCAGACCCAGGGGATAGCCCTGAACCCTGCAATGTCACTGAGGCAACCCCCCTGGAACAATTTGAACTGGGGCTTTCGTCTCCGAGGCCAGGGGTGCCTAGTTGTGCCCATCTGCTGGCAGAGACTTTGAGCAAAGGGATGTTCAATAGGAGGAAAGGAACCAGCTGAATTGAGGAGAAAGCCATTGCAGCAGTTATTTTTGTTTGGGAAGATCACTTTTTTTTAGTAACCCACAGTGTAGCAAAATCCGATATAAAACATAGCACATACTGGCAAGTGATCTTGGTATCTTTCTTCACCCAAGGTGGCACCCTGTGACGATGCCAATTTTCTCGATAGTGTGGTAAGCAGACTGCTGGAGCTGGCATGGCCGCTGAGACATGTCCAGTTTCTCTTGGTGAATAGGTACATTGCTTAGTAACACTCATTTCAAGAGTATCCTCTGCACTATTTTGAATTATGTGATGCTTTGTGAATTGGGCCGCCTGTTTTCCAGGCATCTGCAGTATCTATCACGTTCATTTGACTATGCCTGGCTACTTACGTACATGCATTATTCCATCTGCATGTAAACAGGATGTGCAATGGTGCGGATACTGTTCCAGTGACTGCAGTGCAGCCATAGGAGTTCGGTACTATTTCACATGCGGATATGTACAATTCTCTTATCACGTGTGCAGTATGAAACATTTTAGTGCTTAGAAACCTTGGCCTGCGATATCCTCTAAGGCACTGGGAGGTCATCAAATGTTTAAATAACTTTTTCAAGTGCCAGGCTATTATGCCAGTCTATGCAAAAAGGACGAGCATACTCGTCCTTGGCACTTAACAATTAAGTTTCATCTAATGTCATAAATTGTATAGCTAGAACACATCCAGGCATGTCATAGCCCAGCCAAAACTCAGCTGTATTGGCCTTCAGAAGATTGACAGAAAATTAAAGGCGACGTTGTGACCTCCAAATACATCAAAATTGTTCTACTTTCATGTTGATTCGTTCCTGTACAATAATTTTCTGTGCACAGGGATCTTTTGTGGTAGGGCAAGGCTTCACATGACCGCAATTGACAATCTTTGTGTGCGTTGATGAAAATCTGACAGTTCTATATTCCACCAAGGCAGGTGTAAGGTATGCTGACAATTCGTCTGTCCTCCAAATCCCCAGACGGTGGAAGTCACATGTGAAATGGTTCGATTTCTATTTCATATCCTCTTATTTGCAAGGCTGTTCCTGCATCTGCAGCTTACACATGATATAAGAGCGCATCACTCACATTATTGCTTTTCATGGAATCCAAACCCGAGATTGAATAAGGCAAGAGGAGTGCTTTCAATACCATATCCCACATGATCTGCTGGAGCTATGAAACGCGTTTATAGGGTTTCCTCTATCTATTTAGGAATGTTTATGTCCCATTGGGTTAACAGCTACATAAAGAAAGCAACTGCTGCAATACCTCCATTCATTTCGATTATGCTAATATAAACCAAGGGACTAAACTACTATTAATATGTTATGCAAATTGAGAGTGCCATAATACCTGTTCCTTTTTTCCTGGAAACCGTCCAAGGAAAGGTTCGAGCCCATGTTAGTCCATGTTAGTCCAGTTTTTAAATAACACACAATCCATATTTTGATGCCTTTCATTCGAGTAAGGAAAATATGCTGACACATACGAGGTCATTACGACCTAAGAGGTAGCCATGCTGCTATTTGCGGCATGGCTACCCCCATTCCAGGTACCGGGTGCGGGTTCCTGGAATGGGGAAATACCGGGCCATTCCCACCTTGGAGGGCCTGGTATTTCCCCATTCCAGGTAACCCATCCCCATTAGAGCCCCCATAGGGCTCAATGGGAATGGGGAGCATGCTAACAACGGGCCCGTTAATAATGGGCCCGTTGTTCGCATGCTGGACCGCTCGCGGGACCCGCTAAGGACGCCTGGTTAGCGGGTCCCGCGACCGGAACTCGTAATGAGGCGGTAGGGGGTTAACGGAACCGGCAGCTCTATGTCGTTTTGCATTCCTCACGCTGAATGCAGGATTCCACATTCCAGAATTCAATGCATAAACAAAATGTATTCAGCTACCCACAAAAGAAAAGGTACACATTAAAACTCAGTTGTTAAGATTTGGGAATAGAAGCACTCTGACTCTCATTCAGTGGTGTACCTTGAATTTCCTGACATGGCAGGCCTGCACAAAATACACATGTGCCTGAGAGAGGGGTCCATGCAACTAAAGACACACCTTTATTTCATCAGGGCATGTTGAGTACCATTGCTCATGAGGACCAGGCCCATCTCTGAACTTTTGTACTCTATTGTACATTTTTAACAAATAACTATTAGCACCTAAGGGGAGGGCACCAACCAATCAGGTTGCTCTGAAAGTAGGCTATCACTGATCTAAGCCTGAGTTCTGAGCAACTTGATGGCTGCTCTGCCCGCCCGCCAACTTAGCCGCACCATCCCTTCCCTTATTTTCCATTTCTTCCCTGCCCACGTCTCTGATTGGCCGCTGCTGCTGCCGCAGCGGCTGCTACTTCCGCTCCTGGTCCATTGTGGCCACCATGGAAAAGTAAGAGGAGCTCCATATGGAATTAAAATACAATGCATTCAGCACCCTGGGTTACCAGATTTGCAACTCAGTGGCTAATAGGCTTAAGAGCCTCTCTGGCAAGCCGGATACAGTGTTATCGGCCCAGGGACTCACGTTAAATGCACTAGCTATGCTCGAGCCTTTAACTCGACCCTGGGACGATAACACCAAATCCAGCCAGCTGGATCGGGTCTTAACGCTTAATTATTATTATTATTATAATAATATTATTATTATTATTACCTGTCTTCGGGAAGCAACAGAGTGCAATACAATCATAAGGGAAAGAACAAAGATACAGTCTGTAGTACAGGGGTATAATAAACTATATGAATAATAATTACAATATGTACAGTGTGGTAGATGAAGAGCATGAGAGATATACATAGATGATTGTACAAGAATGTTCAGAGTATATACAGGATCAGGTTGTCATAGGTGTAGTGGCAAACGCAGGCACCGACTAAGCAGTTGGAAGATTGACAGAGGCTGCTAACCACAATTTGGTTTTGAATTTAAAGGAGTGGAATGAGGGTTCAGATCACAACAGGTTGGGCAAGGTGTTCCAGAGTTTGGAAGCTAGTGTGGGGAAGCTAGAACCACCCACTTTCTGTAGTTCGAATCTAGGCAAAACAAGGCAATTTGTGTCGATCTGAGTGGTTGGTTAATATTGTTTATAATATTGATAATGTTAATATTAAAGCAATATGACCCGAGCGGCGGGGCCACTACCGACTCAGATAATGTCCCGGGGCCCATTTTCCCTTTACATGGTGACCATCAGGAGCGGACGCGCTGGGAACACAAGTGCTCCCAGCGCGTCCACTCCCGAAAAAGGATCAAAAAGAAGGTAAGTGGGGTCGGGAGGGGGACGAACAGCTCTGAGTCTCAACACGGCTGGAGGCTGCCATCGTCCCCCGCCGGGGACGCAGGAGCAAGAAGGTAAGTGGGGGTGGGGGGAGGAGGGAGGAAAGGGAATTAAAGAAAAAAAAGCCTTACCCGAGTCCCAGGCAGGGGGCAAAGGCAGCCTCTCAGCCGCGGGGAGGCTCGGAGCTGGATGGCCCCACTTCCAGCCTCCTCATTGGCTGAGGGGCTGCCAGGCCCCCCGCTGAGGGCAAGGTGGCTGGAATCCTGGCCTGGAATCAAAGGATTCTCGACCGGGTAAGGATCTGGCGAGAGCCAATCTGAATGCGTGTTGCATTCTACTTGACTCTCACCGCGTACTAATACCCAATTCAATGCTATTGGGTGTATTGACTGTGTTAGATGAAAGAGGTCCCTGACTGACTACAGACATGTGTTATCTTCCGCAACAGAACCATAAAACACCTGGAGATTAACTGTTGAATATGAACATTCTACAGCCTGCTTAATCTAGCTGGCAGTGCATAAAAAAGATCTACATTAATACACTGCATCCCAAAAAGCTTGAGTTTCAAAATTGCGAAGACGACTTGATCGCATTTTGAAACTCAAGCTTTTGGGACTCTGTGCATTTGTCCCTCGCTTTGCAGTTAATGTATGCCAGAACACCCATGCAAGCCTGAAGCCCATAATGCCGAAACTAGGTCAGCGGAGGACACTCCCAGAACCCCCACTCACCTAGTTTGGCATTTTGCACAGTGAAAGTGCATTCAGCATTTTATTTGTTATTTTAGGGCAATACGCAGAAAAAACACAATTAATTTGTCCCACCTAACATCACTACTCACAACATGCACATCCCTGTTCATTAATAATATGCTGAAACCAAGCTCTCAAATCTGTGTGAAAGAGTTCTCAACATTAATGTGCAGTTACTGTGCACACTTGCAAGATGATGACGGAACAGCTAATGTCCTGCAGTCAGAGTAGGGGAAATGCTACCCAAAAATATGTATGCTTTGTACTATGCACAGGCTTCATTTCCAGCAATGGAAAATACAGAAATTGGTGATATCGTGTTTATCTACGGAGAAGTCCAGCATGCAGAGAGCATTGGGGCGGGCTGATGTGGCTCTTTGGGGTATTCCTCCTGCACATCTTCTATTCCTTGTGAGATTGGGTCGGACCCCTTCACATGTGTTGGTTGATGTGCACACTGATGACCAGCAGGAGCTGCCCCCTTCACATTGACCCATCCCTGAAGGTTATATGGCCGGTTGAGACTTGGGGATCTATGGTGGACTTAAACATCAGACTACCATATACACCACTGACCTCATTTTAATGAAGCTGAGCAGATGTGGAGTACGCAAATGGTGACCTGAGAAAACATTGAAGTATTCTTGCACACTAGTGAGAGATCAAAGGATGAATATTCACCACATTGTGAAATTAGAATTGGCCCAAATTAAACACCAGCGTGAAGACCCTTGCATCTTGTTTGGCTCATATTGTATCAGAGTCCTTTATTGAGTATATCAGTTCCCAAAAAGATGTGAATACATGAAGTAATTCAAGGCATGTGTTTCCTTTAATAGATTGACATGCATGGTGGTGTACCCATCCATCAATGGAAAGATGATCCTGAAATAAGATGGTCAGCATGGTGATGCAAGAAAGGGTTTGGAATCAATTTTTGCTCTCCATGGTGGCCTTTTGAGGGACAGAGTTTGGGTATGAGTGCAGACTAGTCTCCAGGTAAGTTGGACTGGGGTGGGAAGAGGGAGTGTGAGGTTTCTCAGGGAAGCAGATATCCTGAAACATAAGCTTATACTAAGGGTTTTAGCCTGGCATTGCAGAATGCCGATTGGCAGGCACTATCATGCCGGATTATGATAGGTTTGTTTTAAATTGTTCTTGATGTTTCAAAATGTGTTCATTTTTTGCTTTGCATTTGATATTTTGATTTTGTGTGTGCATGAAATGTGTGTAAGATTGTGTGACATTTGTCATGGATTAATTAACTTTTGTGAAAGTGTTGTTTGTACATATATTTGTTGGCTGGTGTGATCATTATGTCTTTGATTTATTGTAGTTAGGGTTATAATGAAAAATTATAAAGAAAAGAATCTCACTATCAGACAGAAGTAATACGTCTAGAGATACAGCCCATGTCCATCTGTACCGAAATGCAGTGTCTCTGCATAAAAACACTGAAAAGGGTGCCTAGATTAAGTCATCACATTAAAGAAAACATTGGGTCTCATTACACGGATGGCGGTAAGGGTTTACCGGTACAGGTATTTTACCGGTACTGGTAAATCCTTACTGCCTTACTACGAGGTCCCTTTGCAGGTTGGGGAATTTAACGCCTGCTTTTTGCAGGCGTTAAAAACCAACCCGCAAAGGGACCAGGGAGCTAATTACGGTACCGCAATTTGCGGTACCGTAATTAGCACCTTCCCCATTCCCATAGAGCCCTATGGGGCAAAAATGGGGAAGGGCAATGGTGGAAGGGGGAATTGCCGCCCGCCAATCTTGGAATAGGGCGGTAATTCCCCTTTCCACCAAGGCGGTGCCGGTATTTTACCGGCATGAACCATGGCGCTAATCGCGCCATGGTTCACCGCCATCCGTGTAATGAGGCCCATTGTCCTGAAGAAGGCTTGCTAACAACAGTCAAAAAGTGATAGGGATAATGCCATAAGACACAAGGGGCAACACATATGTCGACTACTCCCAAGGCCATAATCAAGTGCCTATGATAAACATTTTCAGATGCTTTAGTAGAGCCCTTAAGGATTTGTATATATTAATGTGAATTTCTTAATTGTGGAACAAGAATAGGTAGCACCAAACTCCTTTTGATAGTAGAAAAGTATTGTACGTTTAAAAATCAAGTCACATACCATACTAACCCTACACAAAAAACCCACAGTAACATATCTCTCTGTATATAATGCAATCTGCCAAACGTTTAAAACATTTCAACCCTGGCGGAGCCACAGCGGAGTGTGGCTGAGTGACTCGTGTGCTCCAGAGTCTTCCTACAGTCTCCTTTGTTTGTGTGTGCTCTACGTTCTACTGGTGAACTTTTAAAACATTACAACCACGACGGAACCGTGGTGGAGTTTGGCTGAGTGACTCGTATGCTAAAGAGTCTTTCTTCAGCCTCCTTTGTTTGTGTGTGCTCTACGTTCTACTGGAAAACTTTTAAAACATTACACACCAGTAGGTGCTGCGGCAGATTGTGGCTGAGTGACTTGTGTGACCCGTTGCATGGTGCACAGTGTCCGGGGTGCCACTCTGCTGACTTTGGCATTGATGTAACAGCTGGCCAGCGAGCGCACATTGCGCATTTCAATTCTTCAGGTGAGCACTGACAAGCTGGAAGCCTTGAACTAAAGTGAACTGGTATGTTTGGAAATTGTAATGCCGGTGAACACGTTTGTATAGTAATGACGTCTTACGGCTATTGGGCAGCCTGATCTTCTCATGTTTACTTTTATTGTTGGTTGATAATTTGGGACGTCGCAATCACAGCACAGTAATTTTATTTGCTTGCATTACTTGAAGTTACATCCCTGTGTCAAATGACTGTTTATTCAAGAAGTTCGCAGTTTGTTGTGCAGTTTGATTTTTATTAACTCTCGCTTTCCCGGCATAGGTTGATTGGGGCACGATGTTAGGTACTCATAAGCCCAGTGATTTCCTAGTTGATGGTCTACTTAATCTTTTCTGAGAGGTAAATAATGAAATTGAAACCGGTGAGATGGGTGGGGATTAGGAGTGATCTGCTTCCGAATGGTAGATGCCAGCGGAGTAGATTGACCAAGGCCATACCTAAGAGAAAAAGGGGGAAGAGAGACCATCCGGCCACACAACCCATTATCTCAGGCTATTTCTCTGGGATTGGCAAGGAGCGAGTCAAGGGTTGCACGTTGGAAATGTCTGGGTTGCCTGACTCAGGTTTGCCATCTTGGCAGAGGGTATGCCCAGAGTCTGCCATGGTGATTGAATCAGCTGAGAGTCAACTTACAGACTTACCTGAGTCAAGAATTAGAGATGCCCAAGATATGACTATGGACATCATTGCTGATTGCTCAGCTTCCACGCACTCTTTGGATAACAATGACTCCTTGCTAAACCTTTGTAGATCCTCGATAGGGGCAGTTTCCTAATTGAATGAAGTAAGCCCCTCTGGTAATTTATCCCTGAGTCCCGATTTGGACCGATTGTTTGGTAAAACGGTATTGAGGGGATCAAGGGTGGATGACAAAGAGTGGGTGGCACCGGCCCTAGCGACTGACGGCTTCTTTAATATTGAGGTTAAAGCCATCTCTGAGAGATTGGGTGATGTCCATATGATGTGTTCCAACCTGGTGAATAATCAGTTGAAGGTTCAACAACTATTGGATATTGTAGTCAAAGCTATGGGACTACGATCTGACGTAGCTGAACAAATTGGGGAGGTTAAGAAACTATCAGAACCCTGAAACAAGATACGATGGCTACATTAAAGTATGGTATAACTGAACCTGGTAAGTCACTATGTGAAATGGGGGAGTTTGAGGAAAGAAATAACTACATTACTCTGGACGAGCCAGGGAATACTTGGAGGACAGAAGACTCAGTCAATATATCAGCAGCAAACGAGGATGATGCACTTGAGGCATTATGTACTGAAATATCTTTGATGGGAAGATCTGAGTATTCACAACCTGAGACGTGCCCTGATATTTTGCAGAAGGAAGGCAAAGTTAAATCAATTGCACAGTCAAAAATGTTACTGTTAGAAGGAGATGGTTATAGAAAAGCTGTCATGTACTAAGGGTGTTAAGGGATCAAGTAAAGCAAAAAATGTAACTCATACCTTGTCTGATGGGACTAGAAGAAGTGTAACTCTACAAGGGCCTCTGGATAGGTGGACACTTCCTAGGAGTGTGGGGGGGGGCATTTGTTGATAATGCAGGGGCGAGTGCTATGGGTTCTACCTTGCCCAAGATTATCCCTAACAACGCCTCCAAAATAGTCAAAATAGTGCATTGCCCCATGCAGGGTACGAGCAAGGGGAGACCCTTATTGGGGAGTATCTCTAGGACCCACTAATGGTGAATATGGGACAAGGTCAGGGGCTGCTCTACCCTGGCTGGCATGATCATATTAGTGGGCACTATTCGGTTAGTCTTATTTTCTGATTTTTTTTTTTTCTTAGAGTGTTTAATATGCAAGATGATACTTGCAGTTTTACTATTTATAATATTAGGTTAGACTGGGAACAAACTGTGCCTTGTAAGGATCCCAAATTATCTATTGTGCTTTTGATTGTGAATAATAATTGTAACACAATGTGTTTTAATGATTGAATGTGATTTTATAATAAGCTGTATTAATTAATTGTATTAATTATTTACTGATGCTTTTTATGTGGAAATTTGTTATTTGAAAGTTTGTAAAAGTTAAATTACTGTATACAAATAAATAAATACATAATGAAAAAATAATGCATTCTGAGTGTTTGAAGAATACGTTTTTATGTTTTTTTTAAAGGTTTGAATATAGTATTTATATTGAAAAATGTACATGGCTAAATACAGTGTTATCAAATGAACACAGTATGGAAATGTCAGTCAAAACCAGTCACGTGGACATAAAGGAGGGTAACCAGTTTACAATTTTGGTTTTCTATATCGCGTGTAATCTTCACACATTTAAACCGGTTCCCCGAGAACAAAAAATAGGGAAGTACCCATCTTTTCAGTACAGTATTGTAGAGGTACATTTTGATTTAGAGCAGTTCTCTTCACTGGAATGGTTGGTGACAGATCTGTCTTTCCTAAAGATGTTGTGGTTATCTTGGATGGCCAGTGCTATATAAGAAAGTATCAGGAACTGATATCCGGTATAACTTAAGAGACATTTAATTAACATGAACGAAAGACTAGAGTGCCAAAAATGGGCATCAAGAAGAAGAGTCCACAGGTGAATCCTAAATAAACAATAAAGTACTGATAAAGTGATATGGTGTGTAATCAAATGGAGACAATAATAGTAAAACAATTAAAATAAATTGAGAATAATAAAAAGATACCTGCATTAAACACTAAAAAAGGACTACATGTTAACGTCCTGGTATGCAAGTTTTAAAGATTACCACCTAATTGTGAGCATTGTTTATACCAGCATTACACACTAAAAAGAGACTATCAAGTGTAAAAGGCATTCAAAAAGACATCCAAACCAAAAGACAGAAGAAAAACAGGACATTGAATAGTGTTGGCGATTCACCCCCAATATTAGAAGAACAAACCAAAAGTGACAAAATGTCTAAACAAAGTAAACCGTTTTTCTGGAACAGATAGTAAGAAACGGCAATAAAATGATTCAAAATAAAGACGCCCAGAGAAGATTTAATAGATAGCATTTTAAAGAATAATGATAAAATAAGAAGAGTTTTCTAACAGACTGCACATAGCAATAAATAGGATAAATGAAGTTCATTGTACCAGATTTCATGGAGGCTTAGACATGGCTGCTGCTAACACTGAATATATTTAACTTTCCATTCACACATGCAGCTCAAAACTCTTTATTGCGGATTGAAGCGCTGAACATAAAGGTAATGCAATTCGGTATCCTTACAGTTTCTCATGTGTAACAAGAAAGATGCTCAGCACTGCCCATGTCTTTATATTTTCCATTTAGCAAGTAGACCAGAAAAGCGCAAAAAGAAAATAGATACATATAAAAGCATGAGTGAACAACTCAAACTGGTTCTTTTTATTGTGCTTTATTTTTTGCAGAAAGCATGTTTGTTTTCCATTCCATTAGCTTCTTCCCATTACGCTGCATCCTTTATGATCAAATGTCTTGAGCCCATGCCAGTGTTCTTAAAAAGGGAAAGGGAATCTTGAAACACATTATGGTTTTAACACTTATAGTAAATTATCTGAATGTAAACTGTTCCCTTTGCAAAGTAGTTTGTAAAAGACCAATGTGGTGTGATGTACACACACAATAGCCCCATTCACATAGGATAAGTGGCTCACAAAATGTAGATGATAGCCTTTCTGTGATGTTCGATTCCTGGGAATTTTCAGTTCACTTTTTTTCAAAAAGGTGAATTAGGTGTGTTGAGATGACAGTTTGGATGATCAAACCCCATGAATACATTAAGGTCTGGTATCCATGCCATATTTCAACAAAGCATGTAAAAGACTAAGCTGCAGAAATAAGTGGGACGGTGGCGGCTTATGCAGCGAACAATGCACACAGTGTTAAGAAATCACCATTCTGTGTATTACTCATTCCTCTGCGCCTATTTGGAAAAGTTGCAGTGCAATGTATAGGCATTCCCAGGTTCATGCATGGGAGGACATACTCAGCCATTCCCTACCTAGGTTTGCACTATTGCTCCTGGGAGGATAAGGGGAATCAAAACAACGTCTGCAGTGGTACGATGCAATCTAATCCTTCCCGTGTGTCAAAGCCCAATATGTTCATTAGTTGTTCTACCATTAATTGTGTGTTTCGTGCATTCATACATTGCACTAACAGACACATAAGGCCTCATTACGACCCAGACGGAGCACCATGGTCAATGCCGGTGTCCGCCATGGCGGAATGGGGGATTACCACCCCATTCCGAGGTTGGTGGGGCAGTAATTCCCCATGCCGCCATGGCCCTTCCCCATTCCCATTTTTGCCCCGTAGGGCTCAATGGGAATGGGGAAGGCGCTAATAACGGTACCGCAAATTGCGGTACCGTTATTAGCACCAAAGTCCCTTTGCGGGTCCCTACTTTAATGGCTGGTAAAACCAGCCGTTAAGGTCGGGTCCCGCAAAGGGACCTCGTAATCAGGCGTTAAGGGTTTTACGGCGCTGTTAAACCCTTAACGCCAGGGTCGTAATGAGGCCCATAAACAAGGAAACACATTTGCTATTCTGTAAACAAAATGTGAAATGACTGCAACATATTCTGTTTCTCTAAATCAGATTATACCCATCGGGGAAGGCACACAGACACTTCCTACACTGTCAGGTGACTTAATAGCTAGGAAACTGTGGACATTGATTTATCACTGGTACATTTAGAGCAATACTGGGTTTGGTGCAAACGTTTGATTGGGTAATAAAACAAAGGTTAACAAATAATTCATAAATTGATAAGTACTTTTTAAACCTACCAATTTCAAGTGCATTTTACCCTTTACTGGGGGAAAGGTAAAGGCACAGAGTCAGAGGTAAGAAGAGTCTCTCAGGCAGCCAGGACAGCCAATGTTAGTTGAGCAAAGTCTAGGGGAGCTGAAGATCTTCTTTGCAGGTAAGTAAAAGTCTTGCACAATGTTTGTAGAAATAAGGTTTACTTGACGGGCCACAAGCTGGGAGGCTTGTGAGGGGCAACGCTGCAAGAAACTCTACAATGGTAACCAAGACAAGTCTCAACTGAGATAAAGTAAGGCTACACAACAAGAGGTAAGTCCTCTTAGGTTTACAGTAACTTTGGTTAGAAGAAATGGTTCCAGCTGGCTTCTGTTCCTGTACAACTCTGCAGATCCTGGTTTTCCCGGGCCTCAGTCGTGGGGACAAGAGGGAGGATGTCTGGGGACTCCTGCACTGCAATAGGAAGGTCAGCAGGGACGTCATTTGGGGGTCGCCAGAGGTCGCAAGAGCGACCGCTGCCGATTGGCCAGCGACCTCTGTCAATCTCTTGCGACCTCTGGCCGTCGACCAATCAGAAGAGGAGGGGCATGGCCACAGCGTGCTGCGACGCTTCTGTGGTCCTCCATTTTTATTTAGTAGTTGCATGTGTCAACGCGTGCTCGCTGCTCCTGCTACTCTGTGTCCAGTCCATCCAGCACTCCACTGAAGAAGGTGAGTAGTACTACTGGTGGGTGGGTCGAGGCGGGTGTCAGGTGTGTGGGTGCACTGTTATTGAAAGCCAGCAGCGCAGCCAGGGACCTGGCGGCGATGCCGCAGGCGAGGGTACACGGCCACTGGCACTGCTAACCACATCACACACGCGCTGGAGCAGCAGTAGGCAGCCAGGCTTCGCTTACCCAGCCTGGCTGCCTGCTGCTTCTCCGGCGGGATGTCTGCGACGTGGTCAGCGCTGGTGCGGTGCCCTCGCGACCTGCTTTAAACAGCAATGATACTGTCAGAGGCAGAGAAAAGGGCATTTCTGTCCGTGCATGTGTCCAAAAATATGGAACGTTTCACAAATTTGCGTGTCATCCTTGCGCAGTCAGGGCCATGCTAATCTTCTGTAGTGGAGTCTCTGCTTTCTGGTGGATCCGGTTTTAAATGCAATTCGAAATAACTCATTTTTGTGTTCGCTTTCTGATTCAAATCTACGCACAAAGCAGGAAACCAGTATCGCACACGCAGTTTAGGGTGGAACGAGTGCCATTAGTGACGTGAACGTTATAATACAAAAATATCCATGTGGTACTGCACGTCACATATTAATTTACGGGTGTTAAGATGGCATTACAAAGAGCATGGAAACTACTGTAAACATGACCAAGTATGCATAGTACTACGGGAACCTAAAAGTGGGCAAGCGCCATTTAATACCCTAACGTACAACGTTTAAGGGCTTGACACATTACAATGTAAGCATGCTTGTAAAGTGGGCAATACTGCTTGGACACTACGGTCTATATTCCAACATGCCTAATACGCTTTGCAAGATGTTGGCAGGGGGTAGTTGCCAAGTCACTTGTATTGAGGTGAAAAGCCACTTAAACGATTAGAAGTGTCAGGGGTGGCAGTGGTCTTTAGTTATTAAAATAAATGGGACATCCTCTTCTCCCATAGGTGGAGTTATTATAATGCAGGTGAAACGGATCATGATCCAGGCTGCTTGCAAAGTGGCACCTCCCTTCATAATACCTGGGTGCTGTGGGCCTGAACGCATTACAATTTTCCCACCACAAGCCAGAGAAAAGACAGGGTGCCTGTGAGGGTTTGCTTGGGTGGGGGCATGTTCAGTTTGAGGCAGGGCCGTACTGGCCTGTAGGCAGAATCCAAGGCCCCCTTGGGCCAGTGCCGCCATCTGCTATAAGTGGGCCGGTGTGCTCAGGTCTGGCTGGCTTGCCTGCGGGCTGCAGGCTGCAGCCCGCTCAGCAGCCAGCTCATGCCTCAAGACACACAGCGGATACATTCATTAATGAAAGGTAAAACGAAAGTGTTACCTTTCTTTGATGAATGAATCACGTGGGCGTGCTGACCTGGCAGTGCCCTTGGCCCTGGACCCATCCAGTGATGTTGTAGCGCCAGCGTGGCGCCAGTTGTTGCAAATGCAATAATCGCAACAAAAGGAGCGGCTCGTGGGCCTGGAGCCACTCCTTTTGTTGTGATTCATTGTGGACCCTGCACCATGTCCTGGGATCCTCTGCTCGTAGTTGCATTACCCATCTCAGCCATTCAATAACTTAATAGTTGTAATCTACTATTCTGGATGCGGGTGAATTAATAAAAGGTGTTTAAGTGTCAACATTAGCTCACTGAAGCGATTTTGTGTGAAAAAAAGAACACACATTAAAAATCACATGTACAACTGTTTACATAGGTTCTAAGCCCTGATAGTCATATGATAAAAGGGGTGCACACATACATTTCCCGTGCCAAATCCCAAAATAACTATGCCACTAAAGGTAATTCTTCATAAAGAGAACATAGACAGAGGACTGAAGGAACTGATCTGTTGATGCATTGTTCTCATGAATCCCCCATGGGAGCCAACATGGTAGCCGCCAGAAGGATCTCTAGCTTAACATATCTTCTGTTGCGCTCATCTTCCACTCGGCTTCTCTCGTTTTTAGTCGATAATTTCCATTTCTAATTTGAAACGCACATCCTACTGGACAGGCAAGGTGCAAGCATATGCATGTATACCTGCTTTGTCACATTTATTTCTATAGCTTCAAGGCACAGAAATGTAATTACATTGCTCTCGTGTGCATGATTACACAATGAGAGGGTTGGCTGCTGCACATACAGGTGCACTTGAGTGTTCTCCTGCTATGTTTTAGAGAGGTTACTTGTCAACAGCAGTGTGCCTCTTCCGTAACACATCAAGTGACCATTGACTTCATTGTGCCACAATGAAAGCTTTGTTGTAATGTTTCTATCTTTCCCATCTCCCTGGTATGCTGTTCGGGATGTTTGCATGTATGAGGTAACAAGTGCTCAGAGTATGGTATGTCATGTGAGTGCGCTGCTTTCACTATTTAGCACCAGACCTGCAGATTAACTTAACTGGTCTACTATTAAATCTCAGCTACCAGTTTAATGGTATCCACTACAGAATAAATGCTCATTTTGTTATAGCCGATATGATAGCTCAGTGGGTTGAGTGCTCGCTGCTGCAATGTGTGTGTGAACTGCAGGTTGGAATCCCAGCAAGGCCATCTCAGCCTTTCATCCTTCTGAGATCAATAAATGAGTACCAACACAGGTTGGGTGATATTGTATGAATATTTGTTCTATAAAAAAGAGCTTAAGCATAAGTGCTAAACAATAACATATTGTCATTTGGCCTTAGGCGTCTGCTTGCATTCACAGTAATTTGACAGTATGGATCTATACACACAGATATCGTAACTATATTTTTCTTAGTGTACTGAGGGATAATGCTTTATGGGGCCACTTCCTGTGAAGTCATGTAGGGGTGTGGTCAAATGACATCACTTCCTGTGGGACGTGGTCAAATGACACCACTTCCTTTGATGTCGAGTGGATGTGTGATCAAATGACATCACTTCCTGTGGGGCATGGTCAAATGACATCACTTCCTGTGATGAGTGGGGGCGTGGTCACATGACATCACATCCTGTGATGTCACTCTTGTGGGGCGTGGCACTGTGATGTCACTTCCGCTACCCCTGGCATTTTGGTGAAATGACGTCCCTGAATGTCAGCGGCAGCAATGGGAAAACTTCAATTCAGCAGCAGTTCCAGCTCCTCGCATCTACAGCAAATAGCAACACCACGGTTCTCGGATACCACTTCAGACTTTCCTCGCATCTAGGGCCCAGCACTCAATTGAGGTGGTTTTAGGCTTGGTCAGTCCTGCTTCAGGGAAGGCTAGAGGATCTTCCTGGTGCTCGGGTCTGACTTAAAAGGGATCCACTCAGTTTGGTGTTCCTCTCCCTGGTACTTTGGTTACAGCAGCAGTGGAAGAACAGCCAGCTCTGAGAGGATGTCCAAAAAAGTTGACTTTGGGGTTGATTGGTCCCACCAGCCCAAGGGGCTTTCAGTCCTTTCAGGGCTTCTCTAGTCGAAACAAATTTGGAGCTTCAGCACAGCAGCAGGGCTTAACCGGGCAAACCAACCGTCCAGGAGATGCAGCAGGTGTCTCTTCCAAATTCTTCTTTCCAGTGGTCAACTCTGCCTTCCAAGCCAAAAGCCTCTCCTTTTATGCAGGTCTCTCCCATTCATTCCAGCGTAGCTGTCAATCACACAGGACGGTGGCTGTCCTCTAAGGACAGCCAGCCGGCCAATTACCTTTGGGTGCATTTCTGTAACCAAGGGGATTAAGCACATGGAGTTGCGGGCACCTGTCTTACTTCCTGCCCCTGCCAGACATACTGGAGCCAGAGGCGGGCTTCACTCGTGAATCCTGCCAAAAGCAAAATGACCAAAGGGACCAAACCTGGTTTGGCACACAGAGTAAATATCAAGAAGGACCTTTGCAACAATAAATGGCGAAAAAAGAAGACCGCGCCGTTTTGAAAACATGGGCATCCATGGGTGCCTTACTGCACCTGCGAACGCAGCCCACGGTAAAAATACACAATGGTAGTAAAACGTAAACCACTATCACCAGCCATTAATTGTAGAAAGGGTGACATAAAAATGTTACATGAGAAACTAGATAAAGGGGATACTAAGTAACCCCTCCAGCACCCCATGGTAAGATAGTATGTGCTGGGTCTAGAAAGTTACAAAATGTAAGTAAAGTCAATTTCACTTCACTGCTCTTGGAAACAGTAGTTTCACCAAGAGAAGGTATTTAAACCTTTGGGAAATCTATGAGACTGCCCTGTGCCACTACACTGAAGGTTCTGTGTGTCACAATGTAAAGATGATGCCTATGGAGTGATGATGCCTATGGAGTTTGTCAGACACCAAAGTCAAAAGAAACACACAGGCCGATTCATGGAATTAATGTGCGCCGAAAACGTGCGATTCGCAGTGAAAGAGCGAATATCGCAGTGCAAGTGCGAAAATCGCAGGGAAACCAGCGCACATCGATTCATGGAAGTGCGTGCGCGATAAAAATATTGGATGTGCGCTGAAAAAGAGCGCGGCGCATGCCGGCGCACAGGTCATCTAACGGTCATCTAACGGCGTGCGCCACGGCCACAGCGAAATTGCACATAGCACGGCGCACATAACAAAAGTAGGCGGAACACGGGGCGTGACACGCGGAATGGGGAACAACTCGTGAAAATACGTATTCATGGAATCGAATAGGGCAAACCAGCGCACGGGCAAAGACGGGCACAGGCACATACACGTCCGCCACATGAAAGCAGGCGGTAGCGTCCCTGCGCATGAAAAAAATGTGCGCCAAAATGTGCGCTAACAAAAAGCACGTATACACAGCTCTGATGAAAGTCCCATACTGTGGCCCTCTAGGAAAAATGACGTGCAAAGGGGTACGTGACAAACACAGACACCCGCTGTATGAATAATAGCGTGTGCGTGTATTTCGTGGGTGCGTGGGAAGTTTTACACGCGCTCGGGCCTGGGGGAGCGGGGTACGTGTATTTCAGGGGTGCGCGAGAAATTTTACACGCAATTGGCCTGGGTACGTGTATTTCAGGGGTGCGCAAGAAGTTCTACACGTGATCGGGCCTGGGGAAGCAGGGTACCACTCACCGTCTGCCTTGCGTGTAGAAGAACGCGTAGCCAACACCCACCCGCTGTGAAGTAATAGCGTGTGAACCCCAACGCCTGCAAAACACACGCACCGCACCCCACAAAAGCACGTACAGAGCAATGGAAATCCACGTGGGATCTTCAAGCCCTGCCAGGGCAACGCCCGTGCGCGATACGTCACAGACGCGCATACGCGCTAAGGGCCTTTGGTCCAATGGAATCGCGTATGCGTGCTGACGCGCTTACGCGCTAAGGGCCTTTCCTCGAATTACACGCTGGCGTGCAGAATTTTCACGTGCCAAATCACTCCGTATCAAGCTGGCCACGCGTAAGCACATGGAAGACCACGCTCCTGCCCAAAAGGCTGAATTACTGCCACCCAGAGCCCCGAGCAGCCTCCCACGAGCCATCTGCTGCTGCCTGCCTGCCTGCTGCCACCGTGCCCTGCCATTTGGTGCCTGCACATCAGCCATCTGCAGGGGTCCAGTTGCTGTGTCCACCCCTGCTGGAACAGAAGACTCCCGACTGGGATACCATTGCTCCACAGCCCAGCCCCAGGACCCAGTTGCCCACCCACGCCTGCCTCGGGGGTCGCCATGTCGGGGCAAACACCATCCGAGACCACTGGCGACCCCCAGCCAGAGGGGCAGAGGGCCACCAGCTTCAGTCAGAAGGAGGTTGGTGTCCTGATGGAGCTTGTCCTGGGGCATAAGTCAAGTGGCGCTGGGAGGACTTGAGGTCCAGGACCCTCATAAAGGCCCGGCGCCTCGTGGAGGGAGACCGGGGCAGCATGAGTACCATTCAGCTGAGGGTCCTGGAATGTGTACGCCCAGCGCTCCATGCCCAGATACTTGAGAGGCAGACCCATCTGGAGTCGAGCGGTAAGTGGCCAAGCATTGCTGAGTGAGACAGGGCATGTTGCAGTGTGCTGGTTGTCTGATACTTGCCTGTATGTGTGACATAGGTCATGTACGTGTGTGTGCAGGGACATCATGGTCATGCATGTGAGACAAGTAATGTGTGAAGCACACGGTTGGTGTATGTGTTTAAATGCAACATGGGAAGCCCTATGCGGAATGCACACATGAGAGCATGCCAGTCTCTGTTCCTGGACATGGGTGGGGGTGAGGGATGGGTGCTGATGCCATGTACATGTATAGTGTCCATGTCTGTGTTTCTGACCTGCGTGTCTGTGACTTGTGAATGCCATGGATGCATGACACATGTCTGTGACAATGTTCAGAATCACTGATGCAGCCTAGTTATCCTTGCATCCACTGTGTCTGGGGTGTACGAGTCCAGATGGATGAAAGTACGTTGAAGTGTGTGCATGTGATAGGCATGACCCATGATGCATGTGAGTCCAAAAACAACATTTTATGCTTCAAGAGTCCCTTGGACATGTTTGCTTATGTCCATAGCATGCACCATGCCTGTTACTGCATGTGTTTTGCCTGCACTGACCCATGTGTTGTGGAGGGACATGATGGAAGTGATCTTTGACAGTGCCACTCATCTGCTATTGCTTCCTGTCTAGGGGACCATTGTACAGTATCCTGATGCTTGTGTTCTATGTCTCCCTCTACACAGCACAAAGTGAAGTAGAGGGCGGAGACGGCGCTGTGGAGCTAAGCGGCGGGGATGCCCCCACGGCTGCAGCGGAAGGGGTGGGTGAGCCCCCACAGGGGCTTGCAATGGCGGAAGACGGTGTGGAGCCATCCAGGTTGGTGGTTTCCACAGAGGAGGAGGAGGCCGCTACTGAGCCACACATGGGGCCTGGTGGGGACATCCCTGCTGGTGCAAGTGATACAGTCCAGGGGCAGGGGCAGGAGGCAGCAAAGGTCGCCGTGGAGGTGCCTGTGCATGTCACTGTCCCTGACACTGTGACTGCACCACCATGCTCCAGCAGGGATGCCCCATCCCAGGCCCGTCCGCAGGTAGGGGAGATGTCCATGTCATCTGACTCCCCTCCACCTGCGGACGAGGGGACCCCTGGCCGTATGGAGAAGGTCCTGATTGGTGTCGCGTTGCACACGGGTGTCATTCGTGATGATGTGCGTGCTTCCCGGGGGAAGCTGAAATGGATTTTATCGCACGCGGCTGATACAGTCTATCGCACGGGAACACTGTGCGCCAGCCGCCTGCGCCACTTTTGTGCGAATTTCCATGAATTACCTTGACAGAGTCCAAATCACAGAATAATACATGGGAGAGTGGGAAAAAGGTCTCACTCTCTCCAACTTAGAAATTAAAAGTCCAGCAAAAGAGCTGGGGGTTCTAAGGTAGAAGGGAATTAACACCTATGGAAATTAGTACCTATGGAAATGGAATAAGACCATGCAAGAATTACTTTTAAGATGGAATACAAACACTCTAATCAAACTATAATCATACTAAAGACTTACCTTAAATGTGGATTGGTCGCAGCTAGTCTGGATCAACACCCTCACAGACCAGTGAAGTAACTTGGTCCATTCAACACGCCCCTGCTAAGGAAAGCAGGACGGATAGCTGTTCATCACGAAATTACAGGTGAGACTCTATGGGAAAGTGCTTGCCCACCATATTCTGGCACGAAAGGGCTGGGAGAAGTCCCGATAGCCCCACTCCATACTCATTGCCTCTCCTCTTCATGCAGGGGCAACACCCAGCTCCAGAGCCGCATGTTCAACCATTCTCAGAAGGGGAAGGTGATTTTGAGGAGCCAGTTTGAGGGAGGGCTCCAACCACGCCCAAACACCCCCGCGGAAGCCAAGTGAGCGTAACAGAACGCAAAGCCAGTCGAAAGCTCCGCCTGGGCGTTATGGAAACCTGAAACCAACCAGTTAGCCCAGCTATTGTGAGAGTTGTGGGCCAAGGTGCATGCCTCCAGACAACAGACTAATTCCTTGAGGAGAGACCTTGTTATAGCCTGAGTACAAACAGATGACCTGGAAAGACAGATGCTTCAGGTACACGCAGGACAAGTCCCGTTACCTGGAATTACACCAACACCGACACCTCAACCCTCAACTCCAGTACAGGTGGTACTCCCAGGGACCATTCCACTTGCCCCACCTGAACGTTTTTTTGCCATCCCAAACAAAATATGCAGTGTTCATGAATCAGTGCCGCCTCCGCTTTTTGTGTCGACCCGGAGCCTTCCCTAGTGACAGTGATAAGGTGGCCTTTGTGCTTTCTTATTTGAGAGGCTGGGCAGCTGATTGGTCCGTACCATTAGTGGCTCAGGACGATCCAATACTTCGGAACTTTGCAGAATTCCAATTCGAATTGCCAGATACACTCAAGGGCAAGCATTGGATAATGAACTACTGTCGCTGAGACAGGGATGCCATGACTTATTGACTTACATTGCCACCTTCAACCGCCTCGTAACACAGACCAAATGGCTGGAGGAGAAAAGGACCACACTGTTTTACCGGGGGCTTCATGGTGAGTTAAAGGATGTACTAGCTCAAATTGTTAACCCACCCGAATGCTGTGCAGACTATATTAACCTAACCGTGCAGTTAGACCACCGGCTACAAGATCGAAAAATTGACCACACGAGGGCGGAAGGACGATCAGTGTGTGTAAGGCCTCAGGACACTCAGACCAAGAGTCATGAAACCCCTGAACCTATGCAAATGGGGGGGACTGCGGGCTCCCATTTCTAAGTCCGAAAGAGAAAAAAGAAGGGAACAGCGGTTTTGTTTATATTGTGCAAAAGCCAGTCATTTCCTGCGAGACTGCCCCACAAAGCCCCCCAAGAAGGTGGTAGGTGCCACAGACAATGATAAGCAAGACAAGTAACAGGAGCAGGAAAGCTCGGCCGCCCAGCAATTGTAGAGGTCAACTTGTCAAGCAGAGTCAAGAGAGTTGTAAAAACCTCACACCTGGTCATTCCAGTATTGATAATTCAACCCCAACAACCATCGAAAGTGCATGCTTTAGAGGCCTACATCGATAGTGGTGCAGTGAATGGCTCTCACCTGTCTTGGGGTCCTGTGACTCAACATACCGGCAAGGTACTGCTGACATGTCAAGATGGTCACCGGGAAAGCATTTACTTTGTCTTCATAGGAGCCCCCCAGTTCCAAATGATTCTAGAAATGCCATGGCTGGAAACCCATAACCCAAGGATCGATTGGCGCACCAGAAGACTGACCTTTCCTCGAGAATGCACCAAGAGTTGCTATCTTAAGGATGTTAAGAGATTACAACACCAGGGGAAACCCATTTTAGGAATGTCAGGCTCATCGCCTTCAGAATATCAAGACTTTGTGGATGTGTTTCAAAAGGAACAAGCCAACACTCTACCACCACACAGAACATACGATTGCCAAATCAATCCGGTCCCGGGAGCACAAGTTCCCTGCAGCAGAATCTACGCCCTGACAGAGCAGGAGAATCCGCACCTACGAACATATCTTGATCAGTATCTAGCTAATGGATTCATCCACCCATCCAAGTCTCCGGCCTCCTCAGCTCTCTTCTTCGTACCAAAGAAAGAAGGGGACCTCAGGACCTGCATAGATTATAGGGCATTGAATCAGATTACCGTCAAAAAAAGGTATCCTCTGCCACTCATTCCTGAACTACTCGACCAGGTAAAGAATGCTTGAATCTATATAAAACTGGATCTGCGGGCCGCTTACCATCTGGTCAGAGTGAAAAAGGACAACAAATGGAAGACAGCATTCCGAGCCAAATATGGGCTCTTCGAGTATCAGGTTATGAGCTTCGGGCTATGCAACGCACCAACCGCATTCCAGTTCTTTATGAACGACATACTCCACAGACTGCTAGATGTCTATGTCCTAGTTTACATCGATGACATCCTTATTTACTCGGCATCCAAGGAAAAGCATGTGAGCCATATAAGGGATGTATTAGAACAGCTCTGTAAGAACCAATTATTCGCCACATTGGAAAAATGTTTTTTCCACGTTACAGAAGTTGAATTCTTGGGCTTCATGCTTACCCCTCAAGGAGTACACATGGATACTCAAAAAGTGGAAGCAGTCCTTCAATGGCCATCTCTGACATCAATCAAAGGGGTGCAAAGTGTACTCGGGTTTGCCAATTTCTATCGGCGGTTCAATCCAGGATTCTCGCAAATCGTCCAGTCTATCACCTCTTTGCTAAAAAAGAATAAAAAGTTTTCTTGGACCTATGACGCTGAAAAGGCATTTCAAGAATTGAAATCGGCATTCACTTCGGCCCCTATCTTCCGGCACCCCTGACCTGATTTACCTTATGTGGTCAAGATCGACGCCTCCAATGTGGCCATGGGGGCGGAGTTATCACAGAAAGACCCTAACACCACCGGACAGTTGCATCCTATTGCATTCTGGTCCAGCAAGTTTACAGCACCTGAGAAGAATTATGCCATCACCGACAAGGAACTATTGGCAATCAAAGGAGCCTTTAAACACTGGAGGCATTAACTCCTGGGAGCTAGGAATACTGTCACCGTTATCACAGACCATCGCAACTTGCAGTACTTAAAGACAGCCAAGCCCAATCAACTTGTCAGCTTTGTTGGGCTCTCTTCTTCGCGGAGTACGATTTTATAATCACGTACCGGCCTGGGGTAAGGAACGGAAAAGTTGACACTCTGTCACGAATGGGCGACAACCAGGACGCCTTTATACCATTAGAACCAGTACCCATTATTCCGGAGGAACAAATTCAGAACCAGATTGCAGTAACTGCCTGTTGGGAAGAATTAAAGACCGACCCTCAATCTCAAATGGATCAGGCCGCCCAACAAGAATGGCTGAGTAAAGGAGATCAGTATTCTGTCATGGACAATTTACCCTATTTTCAGGGAAGACTATACATTAAGGACAAAGAGATCCAAGACAAGATCATCGCCAACTACCACGACTCGCTAGTGGAAGGACACCACGGGATTACTAAAACACGGGCCAAGATCAGAAAAAAACTATTGGTGGCTCACCTGGAGAAAAGATGTAGCCCAATTTATTGCAACTTGTGGAGTGTGCGCACAACAAAAATCTCAAAAGTCTAACCCTTAAGCATACCACCGATTCCCTGGCATACCTTGTTCATGGACTTCATTACAGACTTATCCCCTTGTGAGGGCTTCAATACCATTTTAGTAGTGGTGGACTTATTTTCCAAAATGGCACACTTTATTCCGCTAAAAGGTCTCCCTACAGCTGGAATCCTGGCCACTGTGTTCCTGGGGCAAATAGTCAAATTACATGGTGTCCCTTCTGTATTGATCTCTGATCGTGGAACACAATTTGTCTCAGCCTTCTGGAGGAGTTGCTGCAAAATAGCACAGATTGATCTCCATCTTTGTACCAGTCACCATCCCCAAACCGATGGTCAAACTGAGAGGACTAACCATACACTATAACAGTACCTGAGGTGCATGCTGCAACAGACTGAGGGATCCTGGAAAGATATTTTGTAGCTAACTGAATTTGCTTACAATAACTCTATCCACACTAGGACAGGACAAACCCCATTCTTCATCATGAACGGTTGGCAGCCCCGGACATATTCCTTTGACTCACTTGACGAGCTGGAAATGCCAGCAATTACCTCGGTACATAAGAATATTACTGAAACCATAAAGGAGGCAACCAAGAGCTTAACTAAAGCCAAAGAACAACAAAAGAAGTTTGCAGCCCGGCATAGAAGAGAAGCTCCACACTACCAAGTCGGAGATAAAGTATGGTTAGTGGCCAGAAACATCCCGCTAAAAGGACCACGGGTCTTCTGCCCCAGGTATCTAGGGCCCTATCACATCAAGACCATCATCAACCCTGCCGTGGTAAAGCTAGAGTTAGCAGACAACTTGCAAATCCATCCTGTATTTCACGTTTCTCTTTTAAAACCTGTGAAACCAAAAACAAGGATTACACAACCACCGGAACCCGAGATTATCGACGGAGAACCTGAATATGAGGTTAAAGACATTTTGGACTCTAAAGTAGTGCAATCAAAACTATACTACTTGATCTATTGGGAAGGTTATGGGCCACAAGATCGAACTTGGGAACCTGTGGAATTTATCCATGCACCTCGGCTGATCAGGTGGTTTCATTGCAATAACCCTACCAAGCCGGGGCCAGGGGGAAGATCACCTGTGAGAGGGGCCTTGTGGGGGAGTGCTATCATGGCCACTAGTCGTGGGGCCAGTACTTCCTCACCCCTGGGGTCTCATTGGACCCAGTCCTGGTGCCTCTGGTGCCAAGCTCATCTTAAAGTGTGCTCTGCACACTGTAGGCCCAGGGCGTGTGCAGCTGGGCCGGGCGTGCCCATGGACCAGAACTGGAACGCATGTGCTACAGGCTCAAAGAAGGTCAAGGTGGAGTTGGTAGTTGGAGCTAATGGGAGGGGCCTGAACCAGCCTATATAAGGCCAGCCTATCCACGTGCCCTTGCTTTGCATTATTCTGCTTCCAAGCAGCGTAACGCTCTCCGATGCCTCTCTGACTTTTCTCAGCCTCATCCTGAAGACTCTCCTGAGTACACTTCTTACCTGCAGTGTTCCGCCCATCTCTGCGAGCATCTTCACTTCAGCTACAACATCGCTGAGCGCAGCGCACTTCTTACCTGCTGACAGCTGCTCCATCTCCGGACGCGCATCCTGCCTTTTACCAGCCTCAACATACCAGTGGCTCCTCCAAGGAAATTCTCACCGACATCCTCTTTGTCGTGCCTTCACCTGATTTATGGACCTTTCCCATGGTCTCTGTGCTTACTCCTTTCTCCTCTTCTCCCATTAATGGTGGCACCCGTTGGGATATCCTCTTGGCCTCCTTCCACTCCTCTAAGGTCATCATTAATGTTTACTCTAATAGGACCGTCTTGGTCCAAGGCCCTCAGGCCAACCTTCACCTCTTTGATCGACGCATCCCGTGCCTCATCAATTTCCTTTCCTCTCCTGCTGTCCCCCCTCCACTTTCCTCAGCTACCTTGCCTTCCTCCTCCCTCTCTGCCTCCTCTCGGGTTCCTTCTGCACCTCAGCACCCTCCCGGAAGTCCTTCAAAGATGGCAACATTCTCCACATTGCCACTCTTAACTCTCGCTCTGCTGTCAAACATTCCTCTGATATCTGCCACCTTCTTGAAGAACTTGACCTCGATGTCCTCGGTCTCACTGAGACATGGTTCACGACCAGCTCTGTCACCAACTTTGACATGCTCCTACCAGACGGCTACAAAATACCCTCCTTGCCCAGGCCCAACCGCACTGGTGGGGGTGTGGCCCTTATCTTTCCTGAGTGGATTCCTGCCTCTGTCACTCCGAAGCAGACCTATTCCTCTTTTGAATGCCTTGTCTGTTGTCTCTCTCTCTCTCTCCCAGTCATTTTCTTACTGTGGCTACTATTTATCGGCCACCTGGTCAGATCTCTTCCTTCCTCTCCAAGTGGACGGACCTCTCCTCCTCACTCTTGGCTTCAACCAATCAACTCCTCTTTCTTGGAGACTTCAACATCCACCTAGATGCCTCCTGTCCCCCCTCCGGACACTTTAGTGACCTCTGCGATTCTCTCTCACTCTCCATTCTCCCCTCTGGCCCAACTCATTCTACAGGGCACACTCTCGATGCTCTGATCTCCTCTGACCTTCCCCTCTCTGTCCCTCTCACCACTCCTCTCTCCTGGAGTGATCACTTTCTCCTATCCTCCCACCTCATCCTCCCTACCCCTCAGGCCAAGCCACCCATGAAGCGTTTGTCAGTTGAGGCTTTCGCCGCCACCTTCTCATTCCCTCCTCCACCTTTGGCTGAGTCTCACCCTGACACAGCCCTCTCCATGCTCCACTCTGCTATATCTGATACTCTTGATATCATTGCCCCTGTCATGAGAATCAGCCTGAAGCCCAAAGCCAAGTGTAACTCCTGGTATGACTCAGATCTCGTAACCTTAAAACGCAAGTGCTGGGTGGCCGAGAGGAATTGGCGTGCTTCATGTTCATCCTCTGACAATCTGGCCTGCCACATGCTGCAAAGGCAATACCGGGTCTCCGTTCTCACCAAGAAGAGAGCCATATTCAAGCCCGCATCTCTGCAGCATCTAACAACTCAGCTGAACGCTTTAAAATCTGCCAGGATCTGGCCAATCCTGCCACAGTGTCTACCTCTCCTGTCCCCTCCCAGGCCCTCTGCACGGCACTCGCTTCTCACTTCATTTAAAAAACCCAGGTCATTCTGTCCTCACTCTCCTCCTCTCACCTCCCTCCCTCTACTCCCTGCTCTTCCTCTGATCCTACTGCAGCCACCCCCCCCTCCCTCCTTCTCTGCCTTTTCCCTTCTCTCTGCAGACGAGGTCTCTCGACAAGTCTGATCTATGAAAGTCTTGTTGAAACAGGTAAACCCCTGTTCCTCCAAAACTATCAAAGACCATATTGACTCCCTGGCTCCTGCCCTGGCCGACTTCTGCAATCACTCCTTCGCCACCGGAGTCTGCCCACCCCCTTGTGCACCCTCTTCTTAAGAAACCCTCCGCTGACCCCTCCTGCCCAGCTAACTATCGCCCAATCTCCATCACTCCCTTCCTGGGCAAGCTTCTGGAGGAACTGGCCATCTCCACAACAAATCTGTTGGCTATCTTCATGACCATCAGTCTGGCTTCAGGGCTGCTAGAAGCACGGAAACTGCTCTCCTGAACATTCGTGAAGACCTGCTCTCCAACCTGTACTGGAACACCCTGTGTGTCCTCATCTTGCTTGATCTCTTTTCTGCCTTTGACACTGTCAATCAACCGTCTCCGTGACAACTTGGGTATCACTGGACAGGCTCTGGCGTGGCTGACTTCTTTCCTGTCCAACCGACCCTCCCAGGTCCAACTTGGGTCCTTCCTCTCCAATATCTTTTTCTCTACCTGTGGTGTCCCCCAGGGGTCTAACCTCTCTCCCTGGCAGTTCAACCAATACCTGGCCCTCCTTGCCCATTGGATCGCTGCTCTCTGCCCCAACTTTCAGTGCTATGCGGATGATACCCATCTCATTTTCAGGCTACTCTTGGCCTCCTCCTCTCCTTCCTGTATCTCTGACTGTCTGTCTGCTATCCAGGAGTGGCGTGCCGCCGATGAAGCCTGCCTTAATGCCAGTAAGAATGAGATTCTACTCATCGGCACACCCACTCCCTCCTTCCCTGCAGCACTCTGCCAGCCTCCCTTGGCCCTCTTCCTGCCCCCACCTGCAACGCTAAAAACCTTGGGGTCATCTTCGACTCCACACTCTCCTTCTCTCCTCACATCTCAGACGTCTCTAAGAGATGACGCTACCATCTGCACCTCCTCAGAGGTATTCTTCCTTTCCTCTCCTTCCCCCAGAAGCTCACCATCTCCAGAGCCCTGGTTCTCTCTAAGATGGACTATTGCAACAGTCTCTGTCTTTATCTGCCTGCCTCTACTCTCCGCCCTCTGCAACTTATCCAAAACAGGACTGCGAGACTTGTCCTTGGCCTCAAGCCCAGGGATCATATCTCTCCAGGACTGAAATCTCTGCACTGGCTCCCAGTGGCTGCAAGGATTAAGTTCAAAACCCTCTGCATTGTCCACAAGGCCTCCTGGGGCCGCAATACCTTCAACTCTCTCTTCCCAAATACTTTCCTTCTTGAGCTCTTCGGTCATCTGCCTCCAACTCCCTCAGGATCAGTCACTTCTCCAAGCAACAAGTGGGTGGACAAGCTCTCTCTTCCACAGGGGCCTCCCTCTGGAACAGCCTTCGTGCCTCCCTAAGACTTGAGGAGAACCATCTCTGGTTCCGGAAACACCTCAAAACCTTCCTCTTTGCTTCTGCTTTCTCTGCCTCTCTCCACTACCGATTTTCCTGCCTGAAACTGCATTGGTTACCTGGCCACCCTTTCTGATCTTGAGTCCAGGCCCCGCACCTGCCCTGCCCCCCTGGAAACTCCCCATACCTGGGGACTGTTTTTCTGTATCCCTACAGTCCCCTACCAGTACTTATTTTTGCTCTTACCCTGCACTTGCCACCATCTGGCCGCTTTTATTGATCTTATTTATTCTTCTATCCCTTGCACTGCACTTTTCCCCTCTTTCTCCCCCCAGGCACTTGCCCTTCTCCCTACCCTTGCAATTGCGCGATCTGAATGACACCTGGCCTAGTAGGATCGTTGTCTGTCTTCCCCCTGTTTCCCCTTCCTTGCCTAGTCACGCCCTGAAACACTTGTGTATGGGTGCGTTATAAATGCCATATCATATCATACCATCGCTGAGCGTATAGCTTACCTGTTGCCAGCCGCTACATTGCTGAACGCTCCAGTCACTATCAACTCGTTGCGGCCTGTGCCGGACTCTTCTTCTTGCCTCCATTCTATCACGGTCGGAGTCAGAGACTTCCCCCTGCTATCTTCATCGAGGAACAGGACACCATTCTGCGTCGTTGGCAGGCACCTACAAGGAAACAAGAATAAACAGGTTAACCTGTTTTTTTCCTGCTCTGGTCTCCGGTCCCCGTCCTCCGCCTACAGCACTAATGAAGGGAAAGCCACCCAGAGGTAGCTTTTGTTTACTACAGCTGACTGGCTTTTCCTTCATTAGTGCCGCAAAAGCAAAAGCCAGCACAGGAGGGCCTCCATTTCACAAAATGGATGCGCCCATGTGCTTGCTTTTGCGAATTTTTAGCTTGAATAGCTCAAAATTTTACATAGGAAGTTTTAAAAAAGAGAATGCTAGTTTTTTTTATGTTGCCTATTTATTTTTTAAATAAACATTTTTACTAGACCATGCCTTTAAACCTGAAACTCTAAAGTTATGCTTGTGTTTGTGTTTTCGTAATTGCTTCCACATAAACGCAGTCATGGAGGTGATGTTACCTTGTCCAGTAATATTGCATGCTGTAGTATAGAATGTTCTTATGAAGTCCTGTGCGACTCCAAAATGGGAAATAACTGTACAGTCTGCATGATTTGGAATCATGTAGGGTCTTCAAGTTGCAGACTACTTATCGCATGCAGAGGATGTACGGTGGCATTAAGCACTCGTTTTAAGCGCTGGAAGGGGGGGTAACAGCCTGGGGGACCACATTGAAGGCACGTGCAAAGCAAGGGCTTTTAACAAGGGCCTCAGGACTTTACCACCCGTTCCAGTCCTTGAACGGTTGCTTAACACCTTAAGCACCCATCCCATGTGCTGGGACCTAGCTAATTGATGGTATATTCATTCCGTGATTGGGCCACCTCGTGGTGTCCCTTTTGTGGAAGGAAAAGACTGTTAAAGAATAGCCGTCATGGAAAGGGAAGGCAGGGCTCCATGAAGAGCCCCTCTTCACTTTCCATGGCGGCCTCACGCATGAGGAAAGGAAGAAGGAAGTAGCAGCAGATGCGAGTGCCACGGCTGCAATGAGGTAAGTGGGGAGGGGGAATTATTTAAAAAGGGGTCCGGGGTTGGGGAAATATAGCGAGCGGGGGAGGCGGGCATCAGGTGGCTGGGAACGCAGGCTAACATCAGGCAATTCAGCCCATCTTTCAAGCCTCCTGATTGGCTGGCTCCCCCACCAACGGTGCTAATAAGGAATAGAAACTGAGCTACACAGAGGACAGATTAGGAGTCACTGCAGCCCACAGATGTACATGTCACCTTCCTCTCTGATCTCCTTCCAGGTTAATATTTTCCTCATTGTCTAATTTCGAGTATTGACTGCCAGCCTCAATGTCCTCAACATCAGATGTTTCATGATTTACAATAACGAAAAGGGGAAGAGGACAATAAATGGTCATGTAGGGTCTGATTTACAAAGTGTTTATCAATTGGATTGTGTCATTTAAAAAGGTTTCTGTTAATCAGGCCTTTAGGCTCCTACGAAGGGCCAGAGCTCACACCGCGTTTAGACCAACCGGAGGAAGAGTGAGTGCATTCCCCTGTACTTTTCACAAGTTCCTTCTGTTCTCCATGAATTTCACCACCTTTCTGGTGTCATTCTACCTGTCTAACAGTATGTCAGTGGTGCTCAGTTAATGTGTTACTCATTAGATAGCCAGCACGTTTGCATTGCTTGAAACATTGCTTGTGTTGGAAGTATTGGACAGGATCTCTACCTTTCTGCTGGGGAAATGATGGGTACTCCAACAGAGTTCACAGTATGTTCTATATGAAATGCATTCAATATGCAGTGCTGCTGCTCCCTAACATGTTTTCAGGTACTTCCTGAGATGTTCGTAAGTTCTTTTTGACACCTTTCTTTGACCCCCAGTTGTGGATCTGCAGTATGTGACTTTAGTCCTGTGTTTCCACATATTTCTGAAGATTTCCTTTCCCTCACATTTCATATGTACACTTGAATAACTTTATTGCATGTATTCAGGGGCCTTCCTGATGCTTTATCTGATTCAACTGCATTTGGGTTGTTTTGGTCCTTTTTTTATCGAACACTTCAGTCATTTACAATTCACATTCTCTCTGTGCTTCTTCACTTTTAGCAATCCGTTCCCTCAGAGCTGGGGCACCCAAATTTTACTTCCACCAATGACTTCATTGCACAGGAAAAGGTACGAAATATTGAAGCAGGCTGTTGATTGGGAGAATTGTGCTAAACAACATGCAAAGTTCTGAAACTGCATATTGTTCACGATTGATGTCATTTTTCTTCACAGTGAGCTTTCTGCTTCTTGGAGTGAGGAGTTGGTTTGCAAATAACATATTAGTAACTAATCATATTTTCAGAAAGGCAGTAAAGTTCTGAAATGAATTATTTATATATTATGCATTAGAGTGATATTGGCAATGAGGAGTACTGTGCGCAAATAGTGGAATTAGGCCAAATTGCGAGCCTCTTTTTAAGGTCATGGAACTATCAGATGACTTGCCATATCCATGTAATATGTGGTAAGGGGTTTTGTATTCCTTACATTACATGGCCACACCTACATGGCCACACCATCGTCCCATTCAGGACTTGGTCTTACACATACGTTGATATGCAAGACATCTTACAATTGTCAATATGTAGAATACATGTGAACTCTTTGAAGGTTATAAAAAAATACTCCAAACAAGGTTTGCAATATTTTACAAACAAATTCTGCAAGCAGATTTAATAAAAATGCATTAACAATGCATTTGTGTGAGTTGGTATAAGAGGCACTATGAAGATATGCAGACAGCTGACACCTCTTCTGTCTTCATCTGATGCAGTGCTCTAAATGAAGCTGCTACTACATATTTTCACTAATCAATTTATGCCTTGAACTGTCAGAGAAAATTCAGAAGAAAGAAATCCTAGACTATGGTCACAGTTTATATTACATGCTCTTCTAATGGCAACGGGTTGCACTGTTCGGACGCATTCAACGGCAGTGTGACATCACAACACAACTGTATCAGAGTTTTACACTTGGGGTGGCGTCATGTTTTTATTACTGGCGAGAAATGATGTCACAATCAGACGTAATTGATTATCACGTACAGAGGTGTTAGAAGATTATGCAGGCTTCCGTATATTGCAAGAATATATGTGCTCCACAGTGCACGTTTCAGAAATTACTTTCTTTGTGCTTCTGAGCTCCCCACGCCCTCTGACTGCTGGTTAAAATTATTTTTAGACATTTCTTTCGTTGTTGTCCTTTTGTTTCTGAATTTAAAATAAGAGCCCTATGATTGGCGTGAGTGTAACAATAAACATGTTGATTAATGTGCTCAACAACAGTCTGAATTCCACCCTTGATGTTCCAGTTGATGCAATCATTGTGTCATGCAAATGGTTTATTTTAAAAAATCAGCTAATGACTTTGGTGGTGTTATTCTAAAAAAAAAGAAAAATGACTTTACAACTAATCTCAAAATACATTTCTTAGTAATGCATGTTTAATAGAAAGCTTGTGGTTTGAAGTGCATGCTTGTATATTTACAATATAATCACGTGCTCTTAAGTCATAAAGGCCAAGTGACGCACCTAAACTCATTTCAGCCGGCTAACGTTCATTCCCTGAGCTCACCAATTTTATCATTATCTAATTACACCATGAACTATCGTAGCATGAAAATCTGCACAGGTATTCGCTAGGCACACTCTTGTTTCGGAATCAGAGCCTACCATTCTACACTCTTATTTTAAGGCTGCAGTTCAAAAAGAATACAACTGTGCAATCACTTTAGATCTTAAATTTGCTAATTAAGATGACTTCCTGAGCTGCAAATGTTGTAAGCATCTAATTCATTGTATTTACAAACTTCTCAATGTTGGTGTTGCTACAACGGCAGCCTTAGGTGGTGGCGAGGAGGAAATGACTAAACTTTGCAAGGAGACATGGGGTAACAAATGGCTGACTTTTAAATGCATCAATAGTTTTCTATTTGAATAAATTGGTTTTTTTAAAATTCTTTATTTAAAATGTTCTGATATTTTGAACAAGAACAAGCAATAAATCACAAAGTTTCACAACATAGCATAAAGGATACAAACATGTAGGAACAGAAAAAGAAAGAAAAACAAAAAGAAGACATCAATATAAAATCTTCAAGGTTAACTAGTACCTCCTCAAAAAAGCTCCACAGACCTTTGCATGCAAACTCAATTTCCCCATTTCTGTGAAAATAAATTTCTCCATATTCGCTAAGCAGTTCATTTCCGTAATCCAGTCCTCCAAAATTGGTGAGTCACGAGATTTCCAGCTCCTTAAAATCATTTATTTGCAAATAGCAGCACCTCTAAACAAACATTTCTTTTCTGATAGTGAAAGGTCTTCAAGCAAATCATCACAGCCTAACGCCATTGTTTAAAAATCCAAGTCAATATGTTGGTTCAAAACCCCTCGACAAAGAATACAAACCTCATGCCAAAACCCAATAACCCTCACACAGTCCCACAGTAGATGTTCCATACTGCCTTTCTCACTCCAGCAACACCACCAAACATCAGAATCACACAAACCTCTATTTTTAAGCCTTTCCGGGCTCCAAAAAACTTGATTAAGAATTTTAATTTGCCTCGAACGATCAGTCAAACTTATCGAGCAAAGCTTCACGTTCGCACACATCACAAGCTATAGGTCAGAAGCGATTTCACAGCCCACTCTTCTGCTCCATTCATTAAGTAATTCGGTATTCTCTCTATAATTCGACGCAATTCGATGATAAACCCTACTTGGCAGTGACTGAACACAACTAGTGAAAAGTTCAACATTCGCATCCCCATCACATTGCACTTCACCAATACATCTCTTCAATTTCCTGAAGTCTGAGATAGAAAAATGTTCAACAGTAAAAGTAGCACTTAGCTCAGCAAAGTCAATCCATTTCCCATTTTTAAAAACATCACTAATCCAACGAATCCCACTGAGAAAACACTCAGGCCAAAACAACACCTTGCCATTGTCCGTTATAGCCTTATTCAGCCAGATAGATGCCTCAGGTGACTTCAAAGCAACCGAGCCACACATCTCATAGATATTCTTCCAGACATCTCTAAGAAACTCAGTCAAAGGACATCTCCTACCATGTTTGCCAACAGTCGTGAATATTGCTCTCGGGGCGAGTGGACCCATCACACTTGCCTCAGCCAGAGCCCACTCACTAGGAGATTCCTCCAAAAAGGGAAAAAAAAATTGGCAAGAGAAGGCCAAATGATATGCCTTAAAATTCGGTACACCTAACCCTTACTTTTCAACTGGAAGCTGGAGTTTCCAATGCTTCAGTCTTGGCGGTTTCTCATCCCAAAGAAAGGACTGTAGAGTGGTATCAATCAACTTCCAATAATATTGACCAATTTTCAGGGGAAGCATACTCAGAATGTAATTAATTTTTGGCGTAGGATTCATCTTAAGCGCATTTAACGTACCCCACAGAGATAGATGCAAAACCGACCATCTTTGGACACTCCACTTCAGCTCCCTACAAACCATACCCATGTTTTCTTCAACCATATCACTTACATCCGGAGTCAACCAAACTCCCAAGTACTTCAGTTTTTTCTCACACCATTGAAAGCCAAACCCCACCACCAAAGACTTATCACAACGTGCAGTCACCAGCAGTACCTCCGATTTAGACCAGTTAATCTTATATCCAGCCACTTCATGAAACCACTTAAGTGTGTCCATCAACGAATGTAAGGACAAATCCAAGTTCCTCAAAACTAATAAAAGATCCTCTGCGTAGAACCAAATCTTTTGTTCAACACCGTGAAAGGAAACACCTTGCAAATTCAAATCACATCTTAATGCAATAGCCAGCGGTTCAATGGCTAGGACAAACAACAATGGTGACAGTGGTCAACCTTGCCTAGTGCCCCTATGTAAATCAAAAGACTCCGACAATAAGCCATTAGTTTTAACATCGGCTGTGGGGCGAGCATATAAAAGGGCAACCCACGCAATGTATTCTTCTCCCATGTTCATATTTCTTAAAACCATAAACAAATACTGCCAGTTAATTCGATCAAATGCTTTCTCAGCACCTAGGGAGAAAACTGCCACGTCTTCATCCAAATCCTGTGCATGGGACATGGTCATTAGCAAATTCCTGAAATTACTGGAAGTCCTACGACCTTTAACAAACCCAGATTGGTCAGTGTGGATAAGCTTTGGCATGAGTTGTTCAATACGTAAAGCAAGTAATTTAGCCAAAATCTTATTGTCAGTGTTTATCAAACTGATTGGTCGATAGTTTGACGGTAAGTTACAGTCCTTGCCCTTCTTTAAAAAGACCAAAATAGTAGCATGGTTTGTAGATGACGGGAGAAGGCCAACTTCCTTGGATTCAATAAACATATCCCTCAAAAGACCCAACACCCTCTCTGAAAGAATTTTATAAAACTCCACCGGTAATCCATCAGGTCCCGGAGTCTTCCCAGAATTCAATTTACCAATGGCCACCCTGATTTCATCAATCGTCACCTGTCTGTTCGATTCTTCCTTCTCATCACAATTAACCTTTGGAACATCCAACCTGTTCACAAAATGTTCACCTTGACCAGTAACATCAGATTCATTTCTATATAGATCAGCATAGAAGGTCTTAAAGACCGCATTCATCTCACGTGGATCAAAAGTGGTCACACCATTCCCATCCTGAATTGAAGTAATGGCATCCTCAGAGTGTTGTTGTCTCAATCTGTAAGATAGCCACTTATCGCACTTTTCGCCCCGATCTATACAAATCGATATTAGCTTTCACACCCAAAATGTCATCCAGTTCTTTCTTCAGCCTCCTCAACTCATTCCTCTTACCATCATCATTTGGAACACACACCAATTCTCTCGTCACCTCAATAATACGAGCATCAACATCAAAAGCCAACCTATCTAATTTCTTCCTTTTGCTACTAGACAAACTTAGAGCAAGACCCTTGCATTGTACATTTAAAGACCTCCCAGATGGTTCTTTTACTAAGCTCTTCCGAAGTATTTTCCAACACAAAAAATTCCACTTCAGACCTTAGCTTCTCCAATAGGACATCATCATGTAAAATTGATGTATTCATTTTCCATGGCCACATTCACAAAGACAGGAGCATGATCAGTGACAGCAATAGAACCAATACTGTTTTCAAACAAATTAGCGGTCATCCCACCCGCCGTGAGTAGCATATCAATTCTCGAATAAGTAGAATATGAACCGGAATAAAAGGTAAACTCCCTGACATCAGGGTGTTGCAGCCTCCAGCAATCCTTCAAATCAAAATCTTCAATAAGAGTCCTAAATGAAGAATAATGTGCATCTGTCCTCTGAACCATCCTCTGAGTTGAACGATCAATAGAAGGATCGTAAACCAAGTTAAAATCTCCTCCAATTAAAATATTGGGACAATCCAGATCAAGCAAGAACTGCGACACATCCCTATAGAAGGAACCATCATCCATGGATGGAGCATAAACACTGCAGAACATTCTTAGTCCCTGAATATCCACCAAAAGAGCAACCATCCTGCCCACCTTATCATTGCAAGTTTTCAAAATCTGAATCGGAGAACCTTTTCGAACAAGAATTACAACACCCCTGCTTTTACTGGTATAGCATGAGGTGAAGGCACCGCCAACCCACCTCTTCTGTAAAACACTTACATTCTCTTTTAACAGGTGAGTTTCCTGTAAAAACTGAACATCACATTTCATATTCTCAATACAATTAAGAATCTTCTGCTGTTTCACTGGATTATTCATACCATTAATATTCCATGAGGCGATCGACAGACGTGATTCCCTGCTAGCAGACATTGTGATAGGTCCGAAATGATACCAAAAAGTAAGCACTAGTTCAGAAAACAAAAAAAACAATGAAAATCCGCACCCCCAAAACAGAAATATGACGCCAACGTGACAAGCGCTCCAAAACCCCAATACCCCTGGCGCCCCTCCCAAATATGATTTCAATTGCCCATACAAGAACACAAGCATCACTGCAGAAAACCAATACCCTAAACTGCAATCCCTAAATCCATGCACAGAACTCAACAAGAAAACAACCGAATAACCACAAAGCCATAAGCCAAACCATCTGAGAACATAGAAATGTCCCCTCAATCCAGAAATTGTGTAGATTGTGACTTCCGGTAAATTAATAACGCTGGCCAAATAATGATTTTATTCACCTTTTTTTCCCAGAAATCTATGAAAAGAGATGTGTCTGTAGATACGTAATGCCTTTATTATGTAACTATCCTCCTTTTCTCCGTACCGGGATAGAGGCGCAAGCAAAGGATATGAAATAGCTCAGTCGCTATGTGTGTCGCAGAGCACAGCAACAACTTAAAGCATCACACAGCACTTTGTTTATGTAAAAAATATCACAGTATAATCAACAACAAAAACCTAAAAAAAAAAAAAAAAAACATTTCACTACATTGATGGCCACTTAAAATTGAAGCAGAATTAACAAAAAGTTAAACTGTTTAAAAGAAAGGTGAAAACGTATTTCCTGAAGAAAGCATCACACTGATATGATGTCATTACTTTTGATCAATTTCACAATTGTTCATCAGTGACTTAAGCCAAAATGGTGAGCATCAAAATAAAGAGAGCAAGATAGTTCATATGTAAAATAAAGAGTAAGGGCCAGAAGCGTTTTATAATGGCAAACCCCCATTGGAAAACGCCCTGTGAATCAGGGCCTAAACCACTCCAAACATAATACAGACTGAGGAGGAGCAAGGGATGGAGGGCAGTGGAGGTGTTGCTACAGGAGACAACAGACTTTCCCAGTACTGATGTAGCATCAACTCTCCATGTTTTTCTGAAACAATGCTGAGCAATTTGCTCAGCATGCTATACCATAAGCCAATATGTTTGCTGCATATGGCGTTTATTTAATTGAATGTCAATATTTGTGCACTCTCTATTCTTTGGGCGATATTTTGTTACTCTCTATTTTAGCATGAGTTATTGACATGCAACTTTGTTTGGTATCTCCAGTCACACTCATTTTAGACAGGGATTCTCTGGAGATCCGGGAGGCTTTCTTTCGGTCTTCTTCCAAGCGGGCAGGCTGTGTCGCATTTCGCAGCCAGAGCTGGGTGCTCTGCACTCCTGGCATGAGGATCAGAAGAGTCCCCACAGAGGATAATCGGATTCCCCCCTGGCACAGGCATATGAGCACCATGGCACGTTCTGGGCGGCGTGACGTCTGCATCATTCCTCCAATCCATGCCTAGGAAAGATAAGACGCATTAGGTCACCTTTGAAACAGAAAGAAGGCTCGCTGTAATGTCATGTAACTCTACAAACTGCAGTCCAGTGTAGTGTTTAATAGAAGTTGCATGGACTCGTATTGTATATTAATGTTAGATTGTTTTTTCCACGATATTCGAAAAAAAATGTTTTTATTGTGAATTTGCATTTTTTTAAGCAGAAGGCATTTAAGTGTATGTCAGTGCTCAGAAGTAAAATGGTGCACGTGTCTGGAATCCATATGATATTGCATAAAGTCAGCAAGCATAAAATAAAGTATTTTATCCGGAAGCATGTACTACGTTTCGATATCATCAGCCTATCCTAAATCATATTGCAACCCTACAAATAAAATGAACAGCTATACCCTTCTCTGTGTATTTTCATACTGCCCCACAGTAAGCGGGCTGAAGGTTATACATGGCAGGAATAAGAATTGTTTACTGTTGAGATCTGTATCAAACCGCCAGGCCACAGGTTTGAAACCGTGCAGTGCTGGCTCAGCCTTTCATCTTTCTAAGATGCATAACGTATCTGTTATTGGTATGCTAATATCCGCGGCGCCACAGAGTACCTGACGCTGCAATGTGAAAGAGGATTACTAGGCATATGAATGTGAAGGGTCTAGATAACAACTAGGGGTGGGCAACATGGATGAATTTTGCTTCACCTTAGATACAATTAATGTTGTGTAAATCCGGTCTGCGTAGCCATTATTCCCCTACAGCAAAGTTGGTCATTACTACTGTTTCTAAGAGTGCACAGTTTCACAGTTGACCATATTTGTTCACGCTGCAGAAATATTGGAGCAGAATTGGGGTCTCTGAAATGTGTTCCTCCCTCAATTCATGAAAATAATGTTGCTGTCCAAAGAAAAAATGCACACACAATAATTCCCCCCAAAAAATATCTAGAGCTGATCTGCTACGCACTTTTACCCATTCCACTTCGCTGGCACTCATTTTGCCCACCACATATGCCTCACACCTATTTTATTCACACTCTCTGTTATTATCAAGGGATCCCAGTTTCTTAAATCGTAATTTAGGCTAAATGGTAAACCTAAAGACACCTATGCTGCCATTACTGGCTAGTAAGCTTAAGTGGCAAATAAAGAATGCAGATGTTGTACATGTGTGGCTTGAAATTATGCCATAGCTGCATCAGTGAGGCATAATGCGATCCTGTCCATACCTCACTATGTTGTGATCAATGCCAATGACTCCTTGTGAGAGTGACATATGATCTCATAATCACAACATTTGATGATATATAGTCAAAATTGCATACGATGGGTACTGATGTGCAGAATTTGGTACAATACATTAGGATGGGAACTTGCGCCTACTGTCATTCTAACCTTAAATCACCCTAGTCATGATAAGCAGGCATCAGGTTTTGGAATTAACCATCTCCAATAAAACTAATTATTTTCAAACTGGTTTATATATAACCCTTGCGAGTACTGTACACACGTGACTTGCTATGGTCCATTGTGTGGGTACACCCATCTCAATTCATTAAATACCTTATTAAACCTACAATGGAAATAGAGCAAGAAAGACATGTTGGTTCTGTTGTTTTGGTGAAATGCTGACGACATGAAACAATCAATGGTGATGTTTCTTGTTCACTTGTTTAATATTTCTGTCCCAAGTATAGAGCACAGATGGAAAAAAACAAAGAGATTTACGTGAACCCTAATGAATGTGCTCACAAATGTGGACTTGGCTATGCGACATTGTGCAAAGGTGACCCACAACTTCTGTAATTTACCCTCCACATGGTCCAGGTAGGCACTGAAGTAACTGTGGCAAAAATATGACTATGGCCCATGTTCTCAAAAAAGAGCACAAATGAAAAAGTGCAGGGGGTGTGCGTTGTTCATTTGCGCTCAGTGTAGGAATGTGCAGGTCACCTTATTCTCAAAGCTGACCCACCCTTGCCAGATGAGGCTGGACAGTTGCACAAATATGTGCTGGCCAGACCCCTCGCATACATAAGTGTCAGGACTAAGATCCCTTAAAGGGCCAGTTTCTGAAATTAACAATATCTTGAAGCCCTCCCAAGCGAGTTTCAAGGGGGGGAGGCTGCTTACAGTGGACCAATGTTTCACTCTGCGCACCATCATGGAAAAATACAATGTACATACCTGTTTGAGGGACGCACATGCAAGTGTGACAGACACACGATAAACTGCATCTGTCACACTTTAAGAAAAAGGCATGACTGGATCAGAAATTACCATATCACGATATGTGTATCCCTCTGCGCCTTTTCCCAACAACGTGTCACATTTCTGTCCATTTGGAAGCGCATTCCGTTTGTGAATTCAGCATGCACTTTTAAACATACGATTCATGGAATATTTGCCCAGTTCAAAGTGAATTTGCACTGCTAAAAATTAACTGTGCACTACTGACACAAACCCTGATTCATGGACTTTGCACGGCAAAAATGCACTTTGCACAGTTCCATGAATCAGGGTTTGTGTCGGCAGTGCACAGTCACTTTTCAGCGGCGCAAATTCACTTTTAACCAAGCAGACATTCCAGGAATCTGGCCCACAGATGGACACAGAGGTGGCAAAGGGCACCTTTACCGTTTGTGAATTGGGCTACTCCTTATTTTGGGCGCAAGCGATGAGATGCAGAATCGCAAATCACCACCTGCGCACAAAAACATTTTGAGACTCTGGTTCATAGTGTTCATCACATAGTCAATCGGTTCTTCAGGCATTTTATTTTAATATTTTAAATATGTCAGTCCTCGTTTACTGCATTCTCCTGCTCTGCTTCATTTCCTGAAGGATCGCAAATGGCTGGAGATCTGCTCGGCCACCAACCTGCCAATTAATTATTTACAGTAGCGTTTCGCTCAAAACGGTATCTGCCATCCTCCCCAGTGGAAATAAAAGTTCCCTGTGCAAAGGAGCCAAGGGACAGCCACAGCCTCCCACTGTGGGTTTATAGACAGAACTAAGTCAGCGCACACTGTTTGTCAGAGCCGACATCAGACGGAATCAGCTCCTTTGATCTTGGACCTCCACAGGAAGCTTAGATCTCAGACAAATTAGATGAAAATGAATTTATAGCAGATATGTATCCTAAGGCACGCAGCCGAATGCTGTGTTTGGAGTGGTTGGAAAGCATCACAATCCAAACTGGCCCATTTCCTTTCCAACGTGGCTTTGTGATGTATGTTAATTAAAATAAGAAGATCAGACACACGCAGATCTTTCTGGCTGCTTTTGCATTCTAAAAGCAGAGGCAAACAGAGTAATGGTGATTTTATGGGTTTACAGGTCAGCCAAGGGGATAATGGTGGATTTGACTTGGATGCCTGGTTTGGTCCTTTGCGTGCTATTGGAAGTGGGTTTCCCATGGGTTGCTTAACAGGCTATCGCCCAATGTTCCAAAATACACAGTCTGCTACCCTGAACCCTGAAACTGCTTGCATCATCATACTAATCTGAGCAGTTTTCTATACGTTAGGTCGCTGAACAGTGTACGCAACTGACCAACTATCTTGTCTGGTGTGATTTGGTTCAATCCTTGTGAACCAACATCCGGTTTGCAGAATAACTATTTACTAATTGCACCCGGGTAAGGGTGCTCAGCCAATCAGGTGGTTTGTACAGCTGGCAAGAAGACACTGTGTACCATCTGCTGTATCCAGCTACCCCAAACCATTCCCCAGGTGGTACCATCTTGATTGTGGGGAAGCAACCGGGAGCTTCCCCATGTCCTCCCCCGTCCCTCAATCCCCCAAAAAAACATACCCTTTCCCCACCATCTCTCTCCCTCCAGCCCTACTTACCTGCTGCACCAGTGCTTTGTGCTCCAGTCCGAGCGCTCCTCCCAACCTCGGCCGCTGCCATAGTAATGGCAAAGAGACTAAATCCCTTTTCCTATGGCAGCAGCCATCTTGTTTAAAAAAAAACAAAAAATAATAATAATAATAAACTACGCCGTTCATACCCTGAGTGAACCCCAGGGTGCAAATGGTGATCACCCCTTTTTCGGGGGGCAGACACCGAGGACTTTTCTTCGCTCGGACATGCTTAGGCTGTCAGGCCGTTACCTGCCATGTCCTCCGCAGACACGGGGGTGATTGTCAAATTCATTTAATTTCTATTGATATTCACTGTATGCAAATGTATGATGTGTGGATATCTTGACTACCTTGGATGAACTAGGGATTTGAGGAATGAAGTGGGGCACCTATTCAAATTTAAATGTATAGAATGACAAGTTGTGAAATGAAAAGTGTTAGAGGAGAACTTTGCGGCATTAATACCAGATGGTATTATATGCAGGTCTTCATGTCTAAGGGCCTCATCACAAATCTGGTAACCATTAAAAGTGGCAGTAACGGAATTAGCACCGCCAAATCTGCTCTGCCGGATCTTGAGCCAGTGCAAATACCGCTGACTATAAAATCATCCGGCGCTATCACAGCCGGTGCTATTACAGCTGGCCACTCATGGCGCAAACACAGCTGCATCACAAGTCCATGTTCGACGGTATCAGTGCCGAAAACCAGCGCTAATACTGCCGAAAACACAGTGCAGTTTCCTCCAGCCTCCAGCAGGAGGTAAATGAGCACAGGTGCCTGAAATGAAGCTACAGGTGACCCCAATCCACCCCAGCTGACCGCATAAGGCTCACCCTTCCCCAAACACTGGTACCAACACCATGCTGCCACTAGCCACTATGAGATGGGACAGGCAGATGATCATGCTGTGCTTGACATTTTTGAGAGGCTAGAGAGGCCAGGACACATGGAGTACAGGGGGCGTGTAGGTGGTCAAGAGGAGGAGTGCCCAAGCAAGGCATGCCCCGATCCCTAGGCTCAGGCTCTCACCATGGACCCTCACTGACAGCCAGTTGGTCACCCTGTACCACCTCAACAGGGAGACCTCAACAGAGCTGCTCACCACAATACAGGACGGCACAGGGAGCAGAATCAACATCTGGGCAGCTGTGCCCCCACTGCTGAAACTAGTGTCTGTCCTACAATTCCTTGGAACTGGCTCCTTCCAGCGCTCTTTGACCATGATGCATGCCATGGCATATCCCACATAATGTGCAGTGCTGACCCAGGTGCTTGAAGCCCTCCTGCGGCAAGTGCAACATCACATTTCACTGCCTACCACCCCAGCCCAGGTAAATGCCATGAAGGCACAGTTATGCCATTGCCCAAATGCCAAATGTGCTTGTTGCCCTGGACTGTACCCATGTTGCGCTGGTGGCCCCCCAGGCCCATGAAGTAGTGTAATAAAACCTCAAGCACTACCACTCCAACATGAATGCGCAGGTGACCTGCAACCCCAACCTCATCATCACCCACTGCTGTGCCCGCTACTCCGGTTCCACCCACGATGCCATGGTCCTGTGAAACAGCACACTGCCAGAATACATGGAGACATACAGAGGACAATGGCCATGGATAGTGGGTGAATAGAAAATCTTGCACAGATGTGCTGTGTGTCACATGCCCAAATGGGGGAGAGGGGTTTCCAATGACCACATAAAGGCTGGCATTACAGACAAATTCGAAATCCGCACTTGACCACCTCACGCACCAATGTCACACTACAGACCAGGGAGCATGCACAAACTTACCTGCATGGAGAAGCAGTAGTATACATACAGTATCAACCAAATACAACAACATGACTCCAGGTACCACAATGCAACATGCACCCACCAAAGCAATGCAGACAATTGGCCAAAATCCCACACAGCACAACATCCCAGTGACCTATGTGCAGCCAGGCCACAATTCCCCCCGTTGCCAGCAGATGCCCAGGGAGGATCCATGGGGAACCCAGCATCATGCCCCATGCACAGTGTGACTACACATCCACATGACAGCCACCATGTTATCTGGACATGTCACTGAAATACACCCTATGTTGCATATGCTGAAAGGGAACAGGGTGCATGTGAAGCACAAACAATGCATGACACGAGTGACACTGCATGAATAGACACATTCCATGAAATGATGGGCCATCTGCATGCACAAGTAGCCCATTGACCTGATATTGAGTAAGTCCACACCACACCATAAACCGTGACTAATGCCTGTGCCTCCTCCCATGCAGGTGACTCTGGATAACCACAGCTGACCTGGCTAATGAACGCTGGCATTAACCACAAAAACTGCAAGAGAATGCCTACAACCACACTCACAGCAGTTCCAGGGTCTGAATCAAGCATACCTTTGGCATCCAGATGGCATGTTTCCGCTGCCACGACCGTACAGGTGGAGTCCTGATGTACGGTCCAGAGAAAGTTCTGAAAATTGTGCTAGTGTGTGCAATGTTGCACGTTATCTGCCTGAAGAGAAATGTTCTGCTACATCCTCACGTGGACATGCCACCCTCAGACGATGAGAATGCAGTGCCTGTGGCAGAGGCAAATGCACGCATTGCCAGAGATGACATGAGGGATGGGAAAATGGCATGCCAGGGATCAATAGACATTTTTTTTTTCTGACAATAACACATGGCACGAGCCATGCACCACTGTGTGACACCCCCAATCAATAAATGCAACAATGACACAATCAGAAATGTCTGTGTATTGATGAATGTTATCAGTTTTTATAGAATGACATGCCCCAACTTTCCCCTCTCTCCCTCCCACCACCAACTCCCCATCACACTAAGCCCCATCCTCCACCACCAACTTCACATCACACTATCCCCCCTCCCACCACCAACTCCACAGCATGGCCCCTCAAGGAAATCAGTGTCCCAGAGTCTATCATATCTCCCTGACAAGTTGGGTGTAGAGTGTAAGGGCAGACGTGTTTGCTGCCATCTTGGCCCTGTTCCGTGACATGGCATGCATAAGCGTGTGGGTAGCCCCCTGGATGCTGTCCCTGATTGCCTGCATGTGTGCAGTGTGGGTGCAGCCAATCTCCTACATCTTCCGCTGGCTGCGCGCCATGTCCTCGAGCCTAAGCATCAGCATGCTGCGTGTCGAAGTGTGCTGTGGTGTTGAGGGGCTCTGCACTGGCCCAGAACTGAAAGCAGGGGAGCCATATAGGGGAGTATCCTCATCCAGCTCTGGTGTACGTGCACACTGTGGTGTGGAGGGCTCTGCGGGGAGTTCTGGCATTGGCAGCATGGAGGGCTCTCTGGGGAGTGTGACCCTTTAGCAGGTGATGTCACAGATCAGTCATCCTGGCAGCAGATGTGGCCTCACTGTCAGGACCTCCAGCTGCAGGAGTGGGTGCAGTGTGCCCTACACTGTTCCTGGCAGCCTGTGGTGTGGGCATTGCCTTGGCCCTGCTCTGATGCAGCATTATGTGATGGAACATATGCCTTGGAGTGGCCTGTGTGGGTTTTTGCGGGGTGGTGGTGGCAGACCTTAAGGGCCTGGTAGCGGCATTCCCTGATGTGCCAACATCATCCTCCTCCTCCGCCTCCTCTGATGCCTCTGCTGATGCATGAGTGTCTGTAGGGGACGTAGGCAATATTATCAGGTATGGTTCAACCATGTGTGTTGGCATGCAAGGCACAATTGCTATGGTACATAGTGTGACCTCAGAAATATGGCCAAATGGGCATGGTTGATCATGGGAGGATGCATGTGGCCCAGCATCATGGGGTTGCTTGTACCGATGGGTGTGTGGCCCATGGCCTGTTGGTCTTTGGCATGTGTGTGAGTAGGCCAGGGTGTCCATGCTGTGGCAGTTTACGTCTGGCATGCATCCTCTACCCGGGTGGCACTCACATGGGGGGGTAGCTTAGTTCATGGCACTTTTATGGCTCTACGGGGCACTGCTGTGCAGCCATCAGGGCTTCACTGTGGTGTACAGTGATTGGCAGGCTGTGCACATTTCGATCTGTGGGATTTGTACTTCCCTGTGGCTTGTCTGGCATGCCATCATGGGGCAGGCCTACTGGGGCCACAAAATGCTGGTATGACTGCTGCACAGTGTTGTGGTCCCTCACGCACCTCAATCCCATTGGCACAGGGTGCACCATTAGGGGTGTGGTGATCATGGAATTAGTTTGGTTCACTTGCCTGACCTTCCTGCTGCTGTGTGGTTCAGGGGTGTCCTCCTGACCCCTGGTTGATGTGGAGGGTGGCTAATGTGCCACCCCATCACTCTGCCCTGTTGGCTTGCTCAGCTTCTGGGTCTGATGACCTGTGCCCCTGTCCACTTGGGCATCTTATGCTGGGTTGCCATTTGTACATACAATGGGGAGTGGGGTTGACTCACCTATTGCCTCCTGGCTGCTGGCACCCGCCTCTGCACTGCCGACTCCCTCAATCCCTTCAAGATTCAGCACTGTGCTACATTTTTCCTCCAATGCGGTGAGGACCAGTGGCTCTACAGTGCCTCCTCCAGTCGCGGTTGACTCTTGGCGGTATTGGGACAGAAGTTCCTGCACCCTGACCCTCAGATCGTTCCACCACTTGCGGCAGTCCTCTACATCATGGGGCATGATGGATACTGCTGTCACCTTCTGGGAGAGGGTAGTCCAGATGGCTGTCAAGCACTGCCCAGTGTTTTTTTGTTGGAAACTGCCATAGAGTTTGTCACAGTGAGAGATTACCTCCTCTGCGAGGACACCAAACTCACCCCTGCTGAATTTAGATTTTCCGGGGTGATTTCCAGCCATTTTGCCTCTTAGCCTCTCCTGAGACATATTTGCTGCTTACCAGGACCGGATGGCTGCAGGAAGTAGAGATATTTCATCAATTGTGTTTTAAAATGGGTACCGCAATGCTTTCCATACCGACGGTAGTGGCATTTCCGGCTTTTTCTCTGCAGCAGCCCTTATTTTGGCGTAGTTACCACTGGCCAATAATTGCATTACCGCTGGGGTCAGGGGCACATTCACGCCAGGTTGCGCTACAGCGTTAATTCTGCTGGATGACGCTGCAGTAATGTTATTACTGCCTGGCAGTAATTGCGCTGGATTACCACAAGACTTGTGATGAGGACTTAAATCATTCATCAAAGACATGTTGTCTTATCCTATCCACGTAACACAATCATCCAGAGTAAACACGTAAAGGAATGGTTAATAGATTGGACAGTATGGCTACTGTCTGAGGGGAGATCTAGTGCCTGGCTGAAGGGAGATACTGGGACGGATGACCCCTAAAAGATATGCCTACTGTGTTACAGTAATCTGTTTGGAAATGTAACAATACATATTATGAGAAGTTATGGTGGTCCATTCCATAAATGTAATTGTAATTTGGAATAACATATTGCTGCTCTTGAAATGCCCGGTTCCCTCAGTTGCAGCTCTGTAGTATGCTGCTTGCATTATGTGCACAGATGCAAGTATTATAATGTTACCTAGTGACTGGAACCCACACTACACCAAGGTTCCAGTGGAGTCAGTTGGGACACACAAGATGGGAGTGAGACCAGTGAGGATGTTTATACCTTGTGCTCCTAACCTCTTCTTGTAACCTACCCTGTAACTAATAAAGTTAACTTCCATTTGTACCTACCTCCCTCTAGCCTGGTCCCTGCGTACTTCAATGAACTCTAAATGCTACAAGCTCATATTTAAAGAGAACATTATTATTGTTTTTGACAGTAAATAAAACAATGTTAATTTCAGACTAGACACTACAATAAAACCAAAGAACAGTGAAAAAATAGTCCATTGGTGCCCCTCTGTGCAAACAAACACGCTAAATGACCTGTTCTTTGATTAGGTACCCGCTCGAGAGCCGCAGCCACAGTTTAGCTCACTGTACCTTTCACAGAAGGGAAATATCCATTTGCATATCAGTATTTGTCCCGCACTATGGACTATTTTTTGATTTTTTCTTTAACCAAAAAAACAGCAACTTAAAACAGGGTCATTATAAAGTTTAACAAAGCAAGATAAAATAAGCTTCTCCCTGCAATGCAAAAGTAGAGGAAGGCATTTCAGCTACAAATGCCACCTACGAGCAATTCCTGGAAGCTCTCCTCCAGATCAGAGCCACACAGGAATGTGCTATCAGTATATGCAAATTAGCTGAACATTTCATTTTTTCTCCATAGACGGAAATTGTCATTGTCTTCGAGGGCAGTGCTAGCTTATACTGAGCTGTATCAGCATGAGAGGTTTTATAGAGTGAGGGTAGAGAGTTGTAACGATTGTATACTTTTAGTCGTTTTGGATTCCTTATAGGTAAAATAGTGACCACATTTACGATATGTTTGGGATAGTGCTAATAGCTCTTCCAGTATATCCCAGATAAGGTTTCTTGTTTTTTGAATGGGTGGATATTTACATATTAGTACCCAGCGAGGGCCAATGAGCTTGTAACAAGCAATCTCAATGGCCCTAGGCCGAATCGTTACCAGCCCTTCAAAGCCTTTCTGTACATGACACATTTTGGAATGGTCCCTTCTCCCTTTCCCTGGTAGCCATCTTCTTTGTTTACTTTTTTCTCCACTTTTGAAAGGCCCCCATGGAAAGGGAGAAGGGACTACACGTAGTCCCTTCTCCCCGTTTCCTGGCAGCCATCATCTTTGTTTACTTTTTTCCTACAGTATTGAATGACCACCATTGAAAGGGAGAAAGGACTATGTATCACGTTCCATGGTGGCCATATTTTTCTGTCTTTTTTCTGTCTTTTTTCAGTTTTCCAACGCCAAAGCATTTGACAACTGAAGAAAGACACTATTAGTACCAAGGTCTAATGGGCTAGGGTACCAATAGCAATAAGCCCCTCGCGAGGGTGCAGGGGGACATTACTGTTTCAAGTTGTGACCGTGGGCCTGTAACTATGGGCCCTGGGGCATTACCTGACGTGGTAATGTCCCCCCAGCTCTGAGCTTATTGCTAAAATATATGCGACATGTACCCCCGTGGTCCTAGTCAACAATGCATTCTTGTCACAGCCCTGCTTCCATTCGTTTCTGCAGTGGCATAGTTTCAGTTATGGAGAAACGTATATGACATTGTTATTTTAATGGTGCTTTTGTTTTGTACCAATGGGCCCCTCTGCTCCATTATCCTTATTAACTTCAAGATGACTCAGTTGCAACACTGGTCCGTAGATGTGGTGGCACAGGCCGGCTGTGACCGAACCACTTTGAAGGTAGGAGTATTTATGATGATTATTGTTCAGATAAGTATTAATGTCTTTCACATGATTTAAGTTTGTACTCTTAATAATGTCTTTTTCTCCCTTGTAGGGGATGACAGCTGTTGCGCCAGTGGAGGACTTCAAAGTGTTCCCAAGAAGATACCCAGTTGGGATCCAAAGGTAAGCGCTAGATGCAATGGAGTGCGACCTTAGCAAATGTCTCTATTAGGTTTCTAACCTTATTTGTTCTTTCCTCCTGCAGGTGCAGTCTGGCGGCGCTTGGAGAAGAGTTGCAGTGCGCGGACCTGGCGGCGGGTGAAGGATACCTGTGACAGCGATGAAGCTGGCCGTTTAGAACTTCAGAGTTGGTTCCCGAGCTGAAGGTCAGGTAAGGCGTGCGGTCGGTGGTTGTATTCCACGAGCCAGGTAAGTACACCCTGGACGATCGCAGATGGAGTCAAGGCGAGCAGGTAAGAGATGCTTCAACGAAGATTCAGCTGGTTCTGATGGAGAAAACGGGTAAGTAGCACCTCCGCGATGGTTTGGCTGTCTATGCAGGTAAGATGCTTCTCCACGATTGTTTCACTGGATGACAAGTAAGATGCTTCCCCGCGATGGTTTCGCTGGATGACAGGTAAGATGTTCCTCCGAGATGGTTTGCTGGAAAACAGGTAAGATGCTTGGCTTCTCCGAGATGGTTGCACTGGAAAACTGGTAAGATGCTTCTCAGGCGGCGGTGAACGTTACTCTGCTTGGGCAGAATAACGTGAAGCCTAGGCCTGTGGGCGGGGCAGGCTTAAATAGCCTGGCCCCGGCCACGCCCCCTTGCTCTGCTAGATGGTTCCACCCTGCCACCCCCAAATGATGAAGCACGGGCAGCTTCATTGATACCTATGGCCATGTCCGGCCCAAATGCACCTGGTTGACTCATGTGAGATGGAATGACATGAGCCCAAGGGCAAAAGAAAGCACACTTTCTTATGAGCCGACTGGCAGCAGGACCCTTTAGGGGATGTGAACTGGGGTTCCCGACCAGTGGCCATGACAGCAATCTAATAGTGAGAAATTGCATCAGCTGAGTACTGAAACATACCTAAGCAATATATATATATATATATATATATATATATATATATATATATTCAATGGAAAAAACTTTGTTAAGGGGACGTTATGGTTAAGTTGCACTAATAAAAACCTAGAAAACTCAATGGAAGAACATTGTTACAGGGACATTATGGTTACAGGTACAATCGAAAAACCTTAGAAATTCACCAGTTATGGTAAGCTAAGCAACCATAAGTCACACCACCACCGTGCACTGCTAAGACTAACACCCAGGACCTCAAAGATGACATCACAAATGTCATTGATGACATCACTGATGACATCACATTTCTGGCCCACTTATTTTTGTTCACTGAAATATCTAGGCCAGGTGGTTTTGTTCACTGACAGTCAGAATATTAAAATTCAAAAGGTGCTGTATTTTTAGACATTAATCTTGTCATATGTGCTTAAAGTACTTTCTTTAGGGTTTGGTCTCAGCTCTTGCTGCACATACATGGGGCAAAATACATATCTCTCATCAAGAGCCTCGAGGGTTCTTTTAGGTGAGCATTACACTCCAACAAAGATATTCCACTCCAGCAACCTTCGTTCTCTTAAAAAAGATTGGTGGATCAAGCTTCATTGTCTGGGTACCAAGTCTCTGGAATTCACTATTACCCAATATTAAGGGATGTACGTTGATCGCTCAATTCAAGAAACATCTAAAAACCCATCTCTTTGATAAACATACAGATTAAACTTCCCTCTTCTCCCGCTTTCAACTTCTCTGCATCAGTCTTTTTATATTTGCTGTTGTCTATTGTCCTGTGAGTGCCTTGAGGCCTGCTGGAGAATGGTGTTATAAAAGAAATAGATAGACGGAAATCAGAGAGGAGGATTCTAGCTGCTCACAAGGATGCCACATATACTCACGAGCATACATCATTGGTCTGGAGGTGCCAGAATGCAAAACCTTTAATAATTAGACCCTGGGTGATATATGGCACCAGCCAGCGTCAGTAATTTTGAGCACACCATGCTTTTATTTCCCATGTCTCTCTCCTATTGGAGACAGTCTCAGCTGGGGCAGTGATTTTGTAGAATGCAGACATTCCTAGAGTGAGTCCTGAGGTAAGCTTAGACTTGTCCACTGCGGAAGCGCATTAGTAGGCATGTAGTTGATATGTTTTAATTTCTTTTCTGAATCTTTCTGCATTGTGGGAAAGAAATGCATCTGTACAGCATTATGGCCTGCTAGCATCCAATTCCAAGAAGTATTGCTAGAGGGATACAGGCTTCCAGACAGTGTACAGCCTCTTTCCTCCCTCCCCCAGGACCATAGAGGGGAGTTCCAGTAGGGTTCTTGAATCGCATATAAATGCTGCCAGGACGTCTTCCCAACCATGGGACGTGTGACCTATGTGAATAATTGTGGATGGTGAAGTAGTGTGGCTCCCATAAAGATGTTAAAATCGTTCAATCTGTGGTGAGGCAAGTGGGTTGTAGTGGTTGTGTAGTAGTCCTACCTTTTAGGCAGTATAATGACAACAGTTGTGTTAACAGTTGTGTTAACAATAAGAAGAGGACATCTTAATGATGTGCCATGGCGCAGAATTGGCAGGACATGTATCTGTCTTGAATAAAGAATGTGTCAATTCTGTATTTGTTGGAAGACCAAGAGTTTCAATCTTTTTCACTGGTAGGAGTAACCAATTCAGAAATTGTTTAGCCAGTAAGACCCAATCCGAAATCGGATATCCGATCTTCAGCTAATCAGCATGTGGCTTCTGTGTGTCCCTCGCTAGCCAAGCAGCTCCATTGGGCTGGGATCTGACACTAACCATCACTAGCCAAACAGCGCTTTTGTTCTTAATTTCTTTTTTTTTTTGTTTGCTTTAACGAGAAGACATATTTGGTTGTGTGCTTCCTCTACAGATTACTTAGAAATGCCACAATAACATATGTGTTGATATATGGGATTGGCTTTTCTTGTACACTTGCTATCAATTCTCGAAAAGAGCTGGGAAGATAGCTCAGTGAGTTCAGTATTTGCCTCAGACATGCTGGTATTTTGACGTTCACATCCTGACATGGCCAACTCAGCCCTTCATCCTTCCGAGGAGGATTAATTGAGTCATTAAATATGGTAATGACAACACATGTTATTTTAGGTGTTTTGAAGTAGGAGGATAACAGAAAGAAAATCTACATAAAATGTGATTGTCTCATTATTTATGTAATGCCTAACACTATGGGCCTCATTACACGGTAGGCGGTGAACCATGGCGCTACTAGCGCCATGGTTCATGCCGGTAAAATACCGGCACCGCCTTGGTGGAAAGGGGAATTACCGCCCCATTCCAAGTTTGGTGGGGCGGTAATTCCCCCTTCCACCATTGCCCTTCCCCATTCCCATTTTTGCCCCCTAGGGCTCTATGGGAATGGGGAAGGCACTAATTATGGTACTGCAAATTGCGGTACCATAATTAGCTCCACTGGTCCCTTTGCGGGTTGGTTTTTAACGCCTGCAAAAAGCAGGTGTTAAATTCCCCAACCCGCAAAGGGACCTCGTAGTAAGGCGGTAAGGATTTACCGGTACTGGTAAAATACCGGTACCGGTAAACCCTTACCGCCTACCGTGTAATGAGGCCCTATGTCCTATGCTACCAAAGTAAGCCAACTTGTTTCGTGACTTAGAGAACACTTTTGTAGTTTAACAGTAAAACCCCTTTTGTTCAAACACCACTCACCCCACATGCTACTTAAACAACCCTTTCCACCCTTGGACAAATGCTTCAATTTACACATTACACTCAGCTCACAGCGGGATTTAAGCGTGATTTGTCAGGAGTATACCCCTTAGAGTTTTTAATTTTGAGCCCAATTAAACAAACAGCCTCGATGCAAGACAAGGCACATCTGACTGGTAGAGCTCCCTTACATTGATGTCAATACAGAGAAAATTCCCCTAAACGTGTGCAGCTGCTGGAGTAAAGAAAATAAACCTTTGCATGTTAGTCACCATGACCAACAACCTCAGACATTTGCAAAAAGAAAACAGTGAACAAATCTACTCTCAGATCCTCTGTGTCAGAGTGATTGAGTTTATAAATGAGCTTTCACCAGCCACAAGGTGGGTGGTGTACTGCAAAAGCTGATCAAACAATAAACATGGCATTCCAAAAAGGGGGGGGGGATCTTACCGGCTTACGTGGGCATTACTTAACTGTCAACCTTCTTATCTATTTCGCAAACAGATCAGCAATATTATTGATCTAAATCTCCAGTCAGTGCCTGCCATTTAAAGTCCTTCAGAGACCGGCTGAACGCACATCATCAGAAATGCCAATCTACAGAATACCATCCTCCTGCCCTAGCGGGTTCACATTCAGTGTAGGCATCGTGATGGTGAATAATGCACATCATTACTGCACACTTTATCACCAATCTGTGAGCCCAGATTATGTTTATATTGCCCCAAGGAAACCCTCTATTATGATGCCTCTCACATGTAATGTCACAGGATTCATGATCGACTGCACCAGGCAAATGGACAGAAAACGAGCTGATCACAACAACAGTAGCAGAAGCAGAGTGGTTGTGATATAATCAGTGCCTCCTCTGCCACAATCAAACACCTAACCCACACAAAAGAATCTGGCCTACTGTGGTGATTAGTTGGAACATGGTGTTGCTGCTAATCGTTTCTGTCAAAAAGCAACAGAAGAAGCCAAATACCTGAGCGGGTGCCACAACAGCAAAGTGCCTCCAATTGGTGGCAATGGTATGCATAATACACCACTCTACTGGCCGCAGCCACAGCCACCCACACACATCAGTATACAGCAAGGACTACGACAAAAATATGGTCTTGTTGTTCACATAAATTCTCTGCCTACCTACACCCACCTACGCCTCAACACCTCTTGACAGCAGAATGCGGCGCAGTCCTATGATAAAAATGTGGGCGCAATGAACACATAGCGAGTCCCCCACAATTCTTTGTGGCACCCATCCACCGTCCTGACTACATGGGTTACTTTTCTACCGGAGCCTGGCTAGCCCTGCTAAGCCTTTTTTCAGCTGAATGCACACACACATCATAATCGTGCCCAGCTTCCTGCACTCTGAACTTCCATCCCCACTAACAGTGCATTGAAACTATAGTAATGGTTACATTGGTGCTATACAAATGACAACTACAATACAATACAATGCCAAGTTTGCTTAAGCCCCAGTTGTTTTGACACTGATGAATGGATGCCATAATGCCAATCTTGTCAACTGCATTGTGGCCCTGTGTTGAATCGGCTTTTACAAAATGTCATTTTCCCTTCTCTTTGCACATCATAAAGGTCTGTTTTACACTAGACACACCTTGTCTTGATTGATCTTGTCTACCAAACCACAGCAGAATACCTCTGTGCACAATCATATTCTTGAAATGTTTTCTCAACCCGCAGTTAATTGTCTGTCCCCCAATGGTTAATTGGGACCATGTTGCATTTAATCTTCAAAAACATAGCTTCCATCCCACACTATGCACTGGTCCAATATCACACGACCTGGATTCTCAATTGAGTCCTCCCTTGATAGAGCCAATCTCTCGGCCATGGTGGAGCAATGAGTTGAACATTCTGCAATAAAAGCATTGCCCTTTGCATCAAGGGCATTCTCTAAATATATAAAGAATGATTTTTTAACTTGGACCAAGATTTCATAAAATAGAGATAAGAATTTCCAGTATTTCTTGTTTCCTTGCAATTCTGCGTTACTGCATTTGGCAAATGAGAAACATAATAAAGCTATTACAGTATGTATATGAATCCGTACTGTAGCTATAGAACTGTGTAAGCATGTTCTTCATGTATGCAAATGTGTGCTCGCGTAATGTGGTGCAGGGCTTCAAGTGTGCTTCATGACTAACGCTGATATCTCGTGGTGTCACTAATGACGTCAGCATAGTGGCTTCTTGGTGCTTAATCGAGGCTGTCCATTTAGGTATTTCCATCCACAATCTCCGTTGAGTCCCCTGTTCCTGAAAGGATATGCACTGGATTAGGTCTGATTGGCTGACTGAGGGGATGCCTTTCTGTGTACGTGTCAGCCAGTGATGCACTTGGGGCTAATCCGAAATAGGATGGATGACTTTGAATGTTCCTGGCTCTTTCGTCTGTCATGTTCATGAGGGTGAGGAGGGGCATCCGTGATATCCTCTCTTCACATTTCGACCCCTCGATCCTTCTCTCCTTACGTCACAGACATTGCCAAGAAGGCCCACTTCCAGCTGCACCTCTTCAAAGGCATCCTCACTTTCCTCACCTTCCCCAAGAAATTCATTGCCTCCAGAGTTCTGGTCCTGTCTAGGCTGGACTACTGCAACAGCCTCTTCTGCAATCAGCCTAAATCCTCCCTTCACCCCCTTCAACTAATCCAGAATAGGACTGCAAGACTTATTCTTGGCCTCAAGCCCAGGGACTGCATCTCTCCAACTGTAGCGCTCACCTTATATCCACAGGGACGCCACCCGACTTGACTGGTTCAATTCCAATTCAGATTCTCCTCCCCCGGGGACTCGTTCTGCCGTGGATCTATTCTTGTATCTTGATAAGATGCGCTCTCCGTCCTGCTGTTCTGTGCAGAGGCACGTCTTTACTGGGCACCTTACAGCCAAGTTACTTCACTGGCGTGGGCCCGGGAGTCCAGTCCTGCTGTGACTCCGCGTTTGAGGTAAGTCTATAGTTCTTAAAGAGTGTGTGTCCGTAATAGTAGTTGCCCTGTTAATCTCCTCCTTTTCTCATAGGCGCAGAAGGGATGATGAAGACTTCAAGCTGATGGAGAGGGCGATGCTCTTGAAGGTAAGTGAACGTGCGAAGCGCGGCGCTATGATCGCCTTTGGAATTTGGTTAACCTGTGCTGTTCTTCCCTTGCAGGTCGCCGAGAAGTTCCTGGAAGATGTGCGATCAGATGGAAGTGGAACATAGAGTGGAAGATGTCCGCTGACGAATACCAGGAGAGCTTCGGTAGGTAAGCGCAAGTCTGAAAGGTGTTGGGATCGAAAGGCGAAAGCTTACTAAATTGTTCTCTTCTCTCTCACTCCCTAGGATGTTGCTTGCTGGAGAGGACAGTTTCCATAGAAGACTCTGGGTCGATCGAGGAGCTGGGTTGCTGAAATTGTAAGGAGGAATAATGGTGTTCTTCTTCTCTCCCCACTGCAGGCCTGCAATGCTGCGAGCAGGTCTCGGTGAACGTCACGCTGCAAGTGCAGAATAACACGAAGCGAGTGCTTCAGCTCGGGCATGGCTTAAATAGCCTACAGGTATCCCAGGTGCCTCCAGGACGGACCACCCCCTAGATGCTTGACTGCATGGTTCAGTGCCAAACTGAACCTTGTGGGGGTTGCCATGTTGGTCCATTCCCCAATGGGAACTCCATCTGTCATATGAACCTGGTGCCTAAGGCGCCAGGACTGGCTCCAGGACAGCCGAGAGGGGCATGATTGGGCCCTTGGGGCCTTACAGGAACACTGTGGCGAGGCCCAGAGACCCCGAGTCCCAAGGTCAGGGGCTATGGTTGTGACACCAACTCTAAAATCTCTCACCTGGCTCACAGTTGCTGCGGGAATCAATTTCAAGACCCTCTGGATCATCCCCTAGGCTTTCTGAGGCCTGGGACCCCACTATATCCAACTCTCTCTCCCTAAATACTTCCCAAGTAGAACCCTTCGGTCTTCTTGCTCCAACTCTTTGCAGATCAGATGCTTCTACAAGCACACAGTGGGGGTAGACCGCTCTGTTCCGCAGGCAATTTGGGGGATATATTTACCCACTCAGCAGTACTCACCCACATCACCAAGCTGCACTTCAGCAGTTAACAGCAGAATGGCTGTGCTGGCTTCTTTGAGCATGAGAGCCTTGCATCAGACTGAATTTTGTAGTTACAAAATAATGGCTGCACTGTCTTGCCAAGCACCTATTGGGCAAGATGGGACAGGGACCGCACTGAGAAAGGCAGCCAGTGTGTTTCTTACATGCACCCAAAAAGAAAATGGAAAAGCAGCACTGCTTTGCTGTTAGTTCAACATTTCCCGTTGGTGTTTAAATTTTGGTGCCCTGATACTCTTTCTCATCTGTTCAACCTTCCACAGTTCGGATCCCAGGAGATCCGGCTGTGCCCATCCACAGTCAGATTGTGCCAGCAGAAGTAAGCATTATCCTTGAATGACAGGCTGTGTCAGGCCTGATCTGGGAGTCACCAGAAACTGTACTTTCAGCCGTATGGAAAAGCGCTTGACTTTTTGCTTCAAAGTGTCAAAAATAAACCCTGTCAAGGAAATCATAGTTCTGTGCATGTCAATTTCAAGGGACCTTTGGCCTTATACAGACTGTTGTGTAAGAGAAACTGACTGGGGCTACAAACAGTGTTTGGAATCAAGATGTGAGAGAAAACCGAATTTGACGGGGACATCGAGCAGAATTCATCATGTGTCAAAATCTGCTTTTGCAAATTTGAAAAATGCTGGTTTTGAAAGGGTCATGTTGAATAAAGCACTTTCCTGGCCTAGAAATGTCAGGGGGGTGTTGTTTGAAAACCTAAATGGGATGTTTTGTTTCAACAGACATGATTCTGATTCAAAGAAATAAAATGAATAATTAAATTCAAATGGCTGCAGTGTGGAACTGGCCAGACAGGTTTTCTGCTAAGGAGGTTGCTAACAACAGGAGTGTTTTTTCCCCCCAAAGGAGCCACAAATGGATTCTCTGACACCTCTGTGTTAATTATGCCCTTGGAAGCCTTGAATAGACCAAGAGAAAGAAATATCACACGCTCGTCAGACTTCTGTCTGTACTCCAGGTTGACACAATAGATTCTGTGATGCCTACGTGTGAGAACTCAAGTAACACCTCCCCTCAACTTCTACTGGGGAGCTTCAAAGCCAACTCCAGAGCAGCCTCATAAGCTCTGCCCTTATTTGGTAGACAATGCTGACCATCTGTCTCAAAAGACAATTTTATTAATAAACATTTAAGACTTTTATCTCTGCAACAGGACTTCACAGGAATGTAAAAAGTTAACAGCTTAAATGTAATTTTTGTGGTTTTTAAACAAGATGTGGTAGCTTCCCTGGCATATTGTGGTTAGAAATGGCAGAGAATTGGATATTATGAGGAAAGCGTCTAAGATGCCACTTTGAAATTCAATACTTATATGCCTTATGGTACTATATACACATGTATAAAATTATAGCATTTTAGGTAAAGTAATTTCATTGAAAATGATGAAAAATTGTTAGACGGACGAAACAAAGTCTTAGAAATATGAGAATTGGACTGCATATGCTCTGTGTGAAATATGTAACCTGCCTATGTAATATGACAAAAGGCCATGACGGTACAAATGTGTGATTTATGTTAAGATTTATATTTGGCAAAAGGACTATGGGATGGCTTTTCACCTCATAAAATACAACCTCAGAAGCAATTAACTTAGGCTGACCTATCCGGTTCTTGGAGGTAGGTCTACCTTAGCTCTTTCAAAATACCAGGTGATGTCACCCACTTTATAAAAGGTGTGGGAGCTCACAGGGACGGGGCACTCTCTCCCGAATTTCCAGCGCCTGCATATCCAGACATTCCAGATCCATATTTGCAAGATTCCAGACACCACTGCCAGGCCAAAGCATAGCTGACCCTATCTCAGCAAGGCCATTGATCCAGAAACCCCATTAAAATCCCAATAACAAGGGGGGAAAGCTGTGGTACCCTTTTGGGAGCATCCTGTGACCAGACTGGCTTTTTGCCCACTACCTGCATGCCCGCTGTACCCTTGCAATCCAGTGACCAGACTTGCCCAGCAGTTTGCTCTGAGGGGCGCGCGCCATGTGGTGACCAGAGTTTTTGAGTCCAGAACCCGGTTGACTGTCAAACTCAAATGTGGATTGTGAGTAGTTCCCCATCCCATAGCAACAGATCTATCCCATCTTGACCATTTTTCTTTGTCCTACTCTCTAAGGAATTCTATCCATACCCTGATAACTTGTTTAAAACTGTTAGAAATGTCTGTGCACCTTGTCCTTGATTTCCAAGCGTTAGCACCACTTTTCTCTTCATTTCTGTCTTGCATAGATCATAAGTCCTTAGCCATGTTTTGATAAAATAAATGAATTTTCCATAAAGAAAAGGGGTACACTGCGTGAAGGGTTACAACTGCAGCATAACTTTGATATTCATGGGTGGTGTTCCTCTTTTCTAGCCATTGACAGGGTAATTCATAGAATTCAGCGCACAAGTGGCGCACGCGGCTGGCGCACAGAGTGCGTGTGCGACTTTCTGCGGCAGCCGCGTGCGCTAAAATCCATTTCCGCGCAGAGCGTATTCATGGATTTTAGCTTCCAAAACCAGCCGTGGCGCAGAGTGGCGCAGCGACCCTGCAGCAGCGCCAGTTATGCCCCTAACCCCTCACCATGCACAGTGCACAAATCCCGTACATGGTGCACAGGCCCCAAACCACAAAAACACCTGAAAAACTCCCCGCGCACCCCTCTGAATACACGTACCCCACTGCACGGGGTATCTCACACGTGATTGGAGTGGGGTACGTGTATAACTGTGGTTCGCGGGAAGATTCACACGGGATTGGAGCAGGGTACGAGTATTTCGGGGGTGCGCTGGAAGTTTCACATGCGATTGGAGTGGGGTACGTGTATAACTGGGGTTTGCGGGAAGTTTCACACGAGATTGGAGCGGTGTACGTGTATTTCGGGGGTGCGCGGAAAGTTTCACACGCGATAGGCCCTGTGCGAGTGGGGTACATGCATTACTGGGGTGCGCGGGAACTTTCACACACGATAGGGCCTGTGCCAGTGGGGTACGTGTATTTTGGGGGTTCACGGGAAGTTTCACACGCGATTGGAGTGGGCTACGTGCATTTCGTGGGTGCACTGGAAGTTTCACACGCGATTGGAGCGGGGCACCCGTATAACTGGGGTTCGCGGGAAGTTTCACACGCGATTGGAGTGGGGTACGTGTATAACTGGGGTATGCGGGAAGTTTCACACGCGATTGGAGCAGGGTACGTGTATTACTGGTGTTCACGGGAAGTTTCACACGCAATAGGCCGTGTGCGATTGGGGTATGTGTATTACTGGGGTGCGCGGGAACTTTCACACGCTATTGCAGCAGGGAACGTGTATTTTGGGGGTGCGCAGGAACTTTCACACGCGATAGGACCTGTGCGAGTGGGGTACGTGTATTACTGGGGTGCATGGGAAGTTTCACACGCGATTGGCCCAGTGAGAGCGGGATACGTGTATTACGGGGGTGTGCGGGATGTTTCACATGCGATTGGCCCTGTGCGAACGGGGTACGTGTATTTCGGGGGTGCGCAGGAAGTTTCACAAGCGATTACGCTGTCAGAGCGGGGTACCTGTATTTTGGGGGTTCGCGGGAAGTTTCACACGCAATAGGCCATGTGAGAGTGGGGTACGTGCATTACTGGGGTGCGCGGGAACTTTCACATACGCCAGGCCCTGTGCCAGTGGGGTACGTGTATCTCGGGGGTTTGCGGGAAGTTTCACACGCGATTGGAGCGGTGTACGTGTATTTCGGGGATGTGTGGGAAGTTTCACACGCGATAGGCCCTGTGCGAGTGGGGTATGTGCATTACTGGGGTGCGTGGGAACTTTCACACGTGATAGGGCCTGTGCCAGTGGGGTACGTGTATTTTGGGGGTTCGCGGGAAGTTTCACACGCGATTGGAGTGGGCTACGTGTATTTCGTGGGTGCACTGGAAGTTTGACACACGATTGGAGCGGGGCACCTGTATAACTGGGGTTCGCGGGAAGTTTCACACGCGATTGGAGCAGGGTAAGTGTATAACTGGGGTTTGCGGGAAGTTTCACACGCGATTGGAGCAGGGTACGTGTATTACTGGTGTTCACGGGAAGTTTCACACGCAATATGCTGTGTGCGATTGGGGTACGTGTATTACTGGGGTGCGCGGGAAATTTCACACGCGATTGCAGCAGGGTACATGTATTTTGGGGGTGCGCAGGAACTTTCACACGCGATTGGCCCAGTGAGAGCGGGATACGTGTATTACGGGGGTGTGCGGGAAGTTTCACATGCGATTGGCCCTGTGCGAACGGGGTATGTGTATTTCGGGGGTGCGCAGGAAGTTTCACAAGCGATTACGCTGTCAGAGCGGGGTATGTGTATCCAGTGGGGTGCGCGTGGAGTCCCACACGTGAATTAGCACTGTAGGTCCTCCCAGGTGTCCCCTCTACCCCCTCCACGGCCCCTGCAGGCAGCCCACAAAACAGGGGACTACCTTGCACCCCTGGTCATGTGCCGCAGCCAGTCCATCCACCATGGGCATGCCCCCCAGCCAGGCCACATGTCACCTTGCACTAGTGATCACCAACTCATGTCCCCCAGCACCTCCACCCCCCAGCAGTCAGGGGCACCTGCCAGCAGGCCCCCGATCATGTCCCACTCATGTCCCCCTGCACCCCCAACCCCCAGCAGTCAGGGGCACCTGCCAGCAGGCCCCCACTCATGTCCCACTCATATCCCCCAGCACCCCCACCCCCCAGCAGTCAGGGGCACCTGCCAGCAGGCCCCCACTCATGTACCCCAGCACTCCCACACCCCAGCAGTCAGGGGCACCTGCCAGCAGGCCCCCACTCATGTCCCACTCATGTCCCACAGCACCCTCAGCAGTCAGGGGCACCTGCCAGCAGGCCCCCACTCATATCCCCCAGCACCCCCACCCCAAGCAGTCAGGGGTACCTGCCAGCAGGCCCCCACTCATGTCCCCCAGCACCCCCACCCCCCAGCAGTCAGGGGAACCTGCCAACAGGCTCCCATCATGTCCCACAGCACCCCCACCCCCAGCAGTCACGGGCACCTGCCAGCAGGCCCCCACTCATGTCCCCCAGCACCCCCACCCCCCAGCAGTCAGGGGCACCTGCCAGCAGGCCCCCACTCATGTCCCCCAGCACCCCCACCCCCCAGCAGTCAGGGGCACCTGCCAGCAGGCCCCCACTCATGTCCCCCAGCACCCCAACCCCCCAGCAGTCAGGGGTACCTGCCAGCAGGCCCCCACTCATGTCCCCCAGCACCCCCAACCCCCAGCAGTCAGGGGCACTTGCCAGCAGGCCCCCACTCATGTCCCCCAGCACCCCCCAGCAGTCAGGGGCACCTGCCAGCAGGCCCCCACTCATGTCCCCCAGCACCCCAACCCCCCAGCAGTCAGGGGCACCTGCCAGCTGGCCCCCACTCATGTCCCCCAGAACCCCCACACCCCAGCAGTCAGGGGCACCTGCCAGCATGCCCCCACTTATGTCCCACAGCACCCCCACCCCCCTGCAGTCAGGGGCACTTGCCAGCAGGCCCCCACTCATGTCCCCCAGCACCCCCACCCCTCATCAGTTAGGGTCACCTGCCAGCAGGCTCCCACTCATCTCCCACAGCACCCCCACCCCCTAGCAGTCAGGGGCACCTGCCAGCAGGCCCCCACTCATGTCCCACTCATGTCCCACAGCACCCCCACTCCCCAGCAGTCAGGGGCACCTGCTATAAGGCCCCCACTCATGTCCCACAGCACCCCCATGCCCCAGCAGTCAGGTGCATCTGCCAGCAGGCCCCACTCATGTCCCACTCATGTCCCAAAGCACCACCACCCCCCAGCAGTCAGGGGCACCTGCCAGCAGGCCCCCACTCATGTCCTACTCATGTCCCACAACACCCCCACCCCCCAGCAGTCAGGGGCACCTGCCAGCAGGCCCCCACTCATGTCCCCCAGAACCCCCACCCCCCAGCAGTTAGGGGCACCTGCCAGCAGGCCCCCACTCATGTCCCACAGCACCCCCACCCCCAGCAGTCAGGGGCACCTGCCAGCAGGCCCCCACTCATGTCCCCCCGCGCCCCAACCCCCAGCAGTCAGGGGCACCTGCCAGCAGGCTGCCACTCATGTCCCACTCATGTCCCACAGCACTCCCACCCCCCAACAGTCAGGGGCACCTTCCAGCAGGCCCCCACTAATGTCCCCCAGCACCCCCACCCCCCAGCATTCAGGGGCACCTGCCAGCAGGCCCCACTCATGTCCCCCAGCACCCCCACCCCCCAGCAGTCAGGGGCACCGGCCAGCAGGCCCCCACTCATTTCCCACTCATGTCCCCCAGCACCCCCACCCCCCAGCAGTCAGGGGCACCTGCCAGCAGGCCCCAATTCATGTCCAGCAGCACCCCCACTCCCCAGCAGTCACGGGCACCTGCCAGCAGGCCCCCACTCATGTCCCCCAGCACCCCCAGCAGTCAGGGGCACCTGCCAGCAGGCCCCCACTCATGTCCCCCAGCAGCACCCCAATCCCCAGCAGTCAGGGGCACCTTCCAGCAGGCCCCCACTCATGTCCCACAGCACCCCCACCCTCCAGCAGTCAGGGGCACCAGCCAGCAGGCCCCCACTCATGTCCCACTCATGTCCCACAGCACCCCCACCCCCCAGCAGTCAGGGGCACCTGCCAGCAGAACCCCACTCATGTTCCCCAGCACCCCCACCCCCCAACAGTCAGGGGCACCTGCCAGCATGCCCCCACTCATGTCCCACAGCACCCCCACCCCCCAGCAGTCAGGGGCACATGCCAACAGGCCCCCTCCCATGTCTCACAGCACCCCCACCCCCCATCAGTCATGGGCACCTGCCAGCAGGGCCCCACTCAGGTCCCACAGCACCCCCACCCCCCAGCAGTCAGGGGCACCTGCCAGCAGGCCCCCTCTCATGTCCCACAGCACCCCCACCCCCCAGCAGTCAGGGGCACCTGCCAGCAGGCCCCCACTCATGTCCCACAGCACTGCCACCCCCTAGCAGTCAGGGGCACCTGCCAGCAGGCCCCCACTCATGTCCCACTCATGTCCCACATCACCCCCACCCCCCACCAGTCAGGGGCACCTGCCAGCAGGCCCGCACTCATGTCCCACTCATGTCCCCCTGCACCCCCACCCCCGAGCCATCAGGGGCACCTGCCAGCAGACCCCCACTCATGTCCCCTAGCACCTCCACCGCCCATCAGTCAGGGGCACTTGCCAGCATGCCCCCACTCATGTCCCACTCATTTCCCCCATCACCCCCACCCCCAGCAGTCAGGGGCACCTGCCAGCAGGCCCCCACTCATGTCCTCCAGCACCCCCACCCCCCAGCAGTCAGGGGAACCTGCCAGCAGGCCCGCTCTCATGTCCCACAGCACCCCCACCCCCCAGCAGTCAGGGGCACCTGCCAGCAGGCCCCCACTCATGTCCCACAACACTGCCACCCCCCAGCAGTCAGGGGCACCTGCCAGCAGGCCCCCACTCATGTCCCACTCATGTCCCACATCACCCCCACCCCCCCACCAGTCAGGGGCACCTGCCAACAGGCCCCCACTCATGTCCCACAGCACCCCCAGCCCCCAGCAGTCAGGGGGACCTGCCAGCAGAACCCCACTCATGTCCCCCAGCACCCCCACCCCCCAGCAGTCAGTGGCACCTGCCAGCATGCCCCTACGCATGTCCCACAGCACCCCCACCCCCCAGCAGTCAGGGGCACATGCCAACAGGCCCCCTCTCATGTCCCACAGCACCCCACCCCCCATCAGTCATGGGCACCTGCCAGCAGGCCCCCACTCAGGTCCCACAGCACCCCCACCCCCCAGCAGTCAGGGGCACCTGCCAGCAGGCCCCCTCTCATGTCCCACAGCACCCCCACCCCCCCAGCAGTCAGGGGCACCTGCCAGCAGGCCCCCACTCATGTCCCACTCATGTCCCACATCACCCCCACCCCCCACCAGTCAGGGGCACCTGCCAGCAGGCCCCCACTCATGTCCCACTCATGTCCCACAGCATCCCCACCCCCCAACAGTCAGGGGCACCTGCCAGCAGGCCCCCACTCATGTCCCCCAGCACCTCTACCCCAAGCAGTCAGGGGCACCTGCCAGCAGGCCCCCACTCATGTCCCCCAGCACCCCCAGCAGTCAGGGGCACCTGCCAGCAGGCCCCCACTCATGTCCCCCAGCAGCACCCCCACCCCCCAGCAGTCAGGGGTACCTTCCAACAGGCCCCCACTCATGTCCCACAGCACCCCCACCCTCCAGCAGTCAGGGGCACCAGCCAACAGGCCCACACTCATGTCCCACTCATGTCCCACAGCACCCCCACCCCCCTGCAGTCAGGGGCACCTGCCAGCAGAACCCCACTCATGTGCCCCAGCACCCCCACCCCCCAGCAGTCAGGGGCACCTGCCAGCATACCCCCACTCATGTCCCACAGCACCCCCACCCCCCAGCAGTCAGGAGCACATGACAAAAGGCCCCCTCTCATGTCCCACAGCACCCCCACCCTCCATCAGTCAGGGGCACCTGCCAGCAGGCCCCCACTCAGGTCCCACAGCACCCCCACCCCCAGCATCCTGGGGCACCTGCCAGCAGGCCCCCTCTCATGTCCCACAGCAGCCCCACCCCCCAGCAGTCAGGGGCACCTGCCAGCAGGCCCCCACTCGTGTCCCACAGCACGGCCACCCCCCACCAGTCAGAGGCACCTGCCAGCAGGCCCCCACTCATGTCCCACATCACCCCGACCCCCCAGCAGTCAGGGGAACCTGCCACCAGGCCCCCACTCATGTCCCACTCATGTCCCACAGCATCCCCACCCCCCAGCAGTCAGGGGCACCTGCCAGCAGGCCCCCACGCATGTCCGCCAGCACCTCCACCCCCAGCAGTCAGGGGCACCTGCCAGCAGGCCCCCACCTATGTGCCCCAGCACCCCCACCCCCCAGCAGTCAGGGGAACCTGCCAGCAGGCCCCCACTCATGTCCCACTCATGTCCCACAGCACACCCACCCCCCAGCAGTCAGGGGCACCTGCCAGCAGGCCCCCACTCATGTCCCCAGTACCCTCACACCCCAGCAGTCAGGGGCACCTGCCAGCATGCCCCCACTCATGTCCCACAGCACCCCCACCCCCCAGCAGTCAGGGGCACATGCCAACAGCCCCCCTCCCATGTCCCACAGCACCCCCACCCCCCAGCAGTCAGGGGCACCTGCTATAAGGCCCCCACTCATGTCCCACAGCACCCCCATGCCCCAGCAGTCAGGTGCATCTGCCAGCAGGCCCCCACTCATGTCCCACTCATGTCCCACAGCACCCCCACCCCCCAGCAGTCAGGGGCACCTGCCAGCAGGCCCCCACTCATGTCCTACTCATGTCCCACAACACCCCCACCCCCCAGCAGTCAGGGGCACCTGCCAGCAGGCCCCCACTCATGTCCCCCAGAACCCCCACCCCCCAGCAGTTAGGGGCACCTGCCAGCAGGCCCCCACTCATGTCCCACAGCACCCCCACCCCCAGCAGTCAGGGGCACCTGCCAGCAGGCCCCCACTCATGTCCCCCCGCGCCCCAACCCCCAGCAGTCAGGGGCACCTGCCAGCAGGCTGCCACTCATGTCCCACTCATGTCCCACAGCACTCCCACCCCCCAACAGTCAGGGGCACCTTCCAGCAGGCCCCCACTAATGTCCCCCAGCACCCCCACCCCCCAGCATTCAGGGGCACCTGCCAGCAGGCCCCACTCATGTCCCCCAGCACCCCCACCCCCCAGCAGTCAGGGGCACCGGCCAGCAGGCCCCCACTCATGTCCCACTCATGTCCCCCAGCACCCCCACCCCCCAGCAGTCAGGGGCACCTGCCAGCAGGCCCCAATTCATGTCCAGCAGCACCCCCACTCCCCAGCAGTCACGGGCACCTGCCAGCAGGCCCCCACTCATGTCCCCCAGCACCCCCAGCAGTCAGGGGCACCTGCCAGCAGGCCCCCACTCATGTCCCCCAGCAGCACCCCCAACCCCCAGCAGTCAGGGGCACCTTCCAGCAGGCCCCCACTCATGTCCCACAGCACCCCCACCCTCCAGCAGTCAGGGGCACCAGCTAGCAGGCCCCCACTCATGTCCCACTCATGTCCCACAGCACCCCCACCCCCCAGCAGTCAGGGGCACCTGCCAGCAGAACCCCACTCATGTTCCCCAGCACCCCCACCCCCCAGAAGTCAGGGGCACCTGCCAGCATGCCCCCACTCATGTCCCACAGCACCCCCACCCCCCAGCAGTCAGGGGCACATGCCAACAGGCCCCCTCCCATGTCTCACAGCACCCCCACCCCCCATCAGTCATGGGCACCTGCCAGCAGGGCCCCACTCAGGTCCCACAGCACCCCCAACCCCCAGCAGTCAGGGGCACCTGCCAGCAGGCCCCCTCTCATGTCCCACAGCACCCCCACCCCCCAGCAGTCAGGGGCACCTGCCAGCAGGCCCCCACTCATGTCCCACAGCACTGCCACCCCCTAGCAGTCAGGGGCACCTGCCAGCAGGCCCCCACTCATGTCCCACTCATGTCCCACATCACCCCCACCCCCCACCAGTCAGGGGCACCTGCCAGCAGGCCCCCACTCATGTCCCACTCATGTCCCCCTGCACCCCCACCCCCGAGCCATCAGGGGCACCTGCCAGCAGACCCCCACTCATGTCCCCTAGCACCTCCACCGCCCATCAGTCAGGGGCACCTGCCAGCATGCCCCCACTCATGTCCCACTCATTTCCCCCATCACCCCCACCCCCAGCAGTCAGGGGCACCTGCCAGCAGGCCCCCACTCATGTCCTCCAGCACCCCCACCCCCCAGCAGTCAGGGGAACCTGCCAGCAGGCCCGCTCTCATGTCCCACAGCACCCCCACCCCCCAGCAGTCAGGGGCACCTGCCAGCAGGCCCCCACTCATGTCCCACAACACTGCCACCCCCCAGCAGTCAGGGGCACCTGCCAGCAGGCCCCCACTCATGTCCCACTCATGTCCCACATCACCCCCACCCCCCCACCAGTCAGGGGCACCTGCCAACAGGCCCCCACTCATGTCCCACAGCACCCCCAGCCCCCAGCAGTCAGGGGGACCTGCCAGCAGAACCCCACTCATGTCCCCCAGCACCCCCACCCCCCAGCAGTCAGGGGCACCTGCCAGCATGCCCCTACGCATGTCCCACAGCACCCCCACCCCCCAGCAGTCAGGGGCACATGCCAACAGGCCCCCTCTCATGTCCCACAGCACCCCACCCCCCATCAGTCATGGGCACCTGCCAGCAGGCCCCCACTCAGGTCCCACAGCACCCCCACCCCCCAGCAGTCAGGTGCACCTGCCAGCAGGCCCTGTCTCATGTCCCACAGCACCCCCACCCCCCAGCAGTCAGGGGCACCTGCCAGCAGGCCCCCACTCATGTCCCACTCATGTCCCACATCACCCCCACCCCCCACCAGTCAGGGGCACCTGCCAGCAGGCCCCCACTCATGTCCCATTCATGTCCCACAGCATCCCCACCCCCCAGCAGTCAGGGGCACCTGCCAGCAGGCCCCCACTCATGTCCCCCAGCACCTCTACCCCAAGCAGTCAGGGGCACCTGCCAGCAGGCCCCCACTCATGTCCCCCAGCACCCCCAGCAGTCAGGGGCACCTGCCAGCAGGCCCCCACTCATGTCCACCAGCAGTACCCCCACCCCCCAGCAGTCAGGGGTACCTTCCAACAGGCCCCCACTCATGTCCCACAGCACCCCCACCCTCCAGCAGTCAGGGGCACCAGCCAACAGGCCCCCACTCATGTCCCACTCATGTCCCACAGCACCCCCACCCCCCTACAGTCAGGGGCACCTGCCAGCAGAACCCCACTCATGTGCCCCAGCACCCCCACCCCCCAGCAGTCAGGGGCACCTGCCAGCATACCCCCACTCATGTCCCACAGCACCCCCACCCCCCAGCAGTCAGGAGCACATGCCAAAAGGCCCCCTCTCATGTCCCACAGCACCCCCACCCTCCATCAGTCAGGGGCACCTGCCAGCATGCCCCCACTCATGTCCCACAGCACCCCCACCTCCCAGCAGTCAGGGGCACCTGCCAGCAGGCCCCCACTCAGGTCCCACAGCACCCCCACCCCCCAGCAGTCAGGGGCACCTTCCAGCAGGCCCCCACTCATGTCCCACAGCACCCCCACCCTCCAGCAGTCAGGGGCACCAGCCAGCAGGCCCCCACTCATGTCCCACAGCACCCCCACACCCCAGCAGTCAGGGGCACCTGCCAGCAGAACCCCACTCATGTCCCCCAGCACCCCCACACCCCCGCAGTCAGGGGCACATGCCAGCATGCCCCCACTCATGTCCCACAGCACCCCACCCCCCATCAGTCATGGCCACCTGCCAGCAGGCCCCCACACAGGTCCCACAGCACCCCCACCCCCCAGCAGTCAGGGGCACCTGCCAGCAGGCCCCCCTCATGTGCCACAGCACCCCCACCCCCCAGCAGTCAGGGGCACCTGCCAGCAGGCCCCCACTCATGTCCCACAGCACTGCCACCCCCCAGCAGTCGGGGGTACCTGCCAGCAGGCCCCCACACATGTCCCACTCATGTCCCACATCACCCCCACCCCCCACCAGTCAGGGGAACCTGCCAGCAGGCCCCCACTCATGTCCCACTCATGTCCCCCTGCACCCCCACCCCCCAGCCATCAGGGGCACCTGCCAGCAGACCCCCATTCATGTCCCCTAGCACCCCCACCGCCCAGCAGTCCGGGGCACCTGCCAGTATGCCCCCACACATGTCCCACTCATTTCCCCCATCACCCCCACCCCCCAGCAGCCAGGGGCACCTGCCAGCAGGCCCCCTCTCATGTCCCACAGCACCCCCACCCCCCAGCAGTCAGGGGCACCTGCCAGCAGGCCCCCACTCATGTCCCCCAGCACCCCCAACCCCCAGCAGCCAGGGGCACCTGCCAGCAGGCCCCCACTCATGTCCCCAGTACCCTCACCCCCCAGCAGTCAGGGGCACCTGCCAGCAGGCCCCCACTCATGTCCCCCAGCACCCGCACCCCCCAGCAGTCAGGGGCACCTGCCAGCAGGCCCCCACTCATGTCCCCCCACATGCACAATCATGTCCCACTTCTACACCAAAATACCACAGCACGCTACCCCATTCTTCAGACGCAATGATTTCCCAATCCACCCCACACTGACACAAGACACAAACCAATAGTCAACTATGTACATCAACATATGTCCATCACACACACACTGGTTGACATTGATTGTGTAAACCCACATTTTCACATGCATCAACCCAATGAGCGAATCCCACACATGGAACTAAAATATGAAAATGTATTATGTACAAAAAAAAATCAATGACATGAAAGCATAAAAGAACAGCAAACATGAAATGAAAAGCATGTGCAAAAGATGAGTAAATGAAAAGTATAACCAATCCAAACAAATCCGAAATAAAAATAGTCCAAACTCTCCCTCCAACAACGCAAATCCATTGATCCATGGTGAAATCAAATGAAAAAGGTCAAAATAATCCGTTGTCCAACTATGTACAATCCATTGTCAAGGGGCCATGAGCCCAACGAAAGAAATGAAACCTACCTATTAAACTACCTAATAAAAACTATATACAAATGTGTGTGGCATAGTCCATTCACCACAAATCAAAGAAAAAGGAAAAGGAAACCTAACTCTAAAAACTATTTACAATGGCAGCGGGCAAGTCCGATAGCTCACTTTTTGATGCCCCGGGCAAGGGCATCATCGAACTCAATGTCCTGGAGGCGGTCCTCTTCCATGGCCCAGAGGGTTTGCAGGGACGACGACATGTTCACCTCCAACTCCCTGCGAATTGCCTCGAGGCACTCGGCCCTCCTCAGTGCCCTCTGCATGGAGTTCTCCGCACTGACCATTGTGAGCCATGCCTCTTCCACCCACTGCCGCTCCGCATCCATGGCATGGCCCAACCGCTGCCACATGGAAGACATTTGAAATCCTGGGTCCTCCTGCCCTCTGGCCGATGCCTGCCCCTCCGATGTTGAAGGCTCCGAGCCATCATAGGTCCCACCATGTTGCTGCAGCTGCTGTGCCTGTGCCTGCGCCCTGGCTCTTGCTGCCTGCACGTCCTCCTCCGGCTGGGGTGCAGTTGTCGTGGTGGCCACCCCTGCTGGACGTCCGACTCCCGACAGTGGCAGGGATGTGTCCTCCACCAGCCTGGCCGCTGGGTCAGAGGCAGCTCTACATGGTACCCAGGTGATACATGGGTGGGAAGATGGCATGGTGGACGACAGGGGGTTCAGGTGAGGAGGGGGTCGCAAGAAGGTCCAGCACACGGAGGAATCCAGCACCGGTGACCTGTCCCAGCAGTTCAACATGGTCAAAGAGGCATCCGAGATGACGTGCAGTCTCTTCACGAAAAGACCGCAGGTCACCTCGCATGCCCATTGACGCAACGCTATCCCTGCCAGGACAGGATCAACACGGTCCCGGATAGCCATGTCCGCAGGGAGAGGAAGGCCAGTTGTTGTGTCCTCATCCCATCCCTGAAAACGGGTCTGGGCGTAGGCATCCCTGCTGGTGCCAGATGATGCAGTGACAGGATCAGGGACAGGATTGCACACAGGCATCTCCGCGGTGGCCTGTGCTGCCTCCTGTTCCTGCCCCTGCACTGCACCACTAGCACCAGTGCAATCCCCACCTCCAGACCCCATGTGTGTCCCTTCCACGGCCTCCTCCTCCACCAAACCCCCCACCAACCTGGATTACTCCGTGCTATCTTCCTCCGTCGGACCCTGTGGGGTCTCAGCTGCCCCTTCTGCTGCTGAGGAGTCCACCTCCGGCCTCCGCCTCTTGGACCTACCCTCAGCAGCTGTGGCCTGGGACGCGGCACCAGACTCCTCACTCCCCGACGAGATGACAATCTGGGAGGGGAGCCGGGCCTTGCGTCTCCGCTGGTGGTGCGATCCCTGCCGCTGTGCTCCACAGCACCCTCTCTGCCCTCTTCATCAGTTGATGCTGCAGACACGGAGAGATAAAACACAGACATCAGGGCACTGTACAATGGACTGATACATACATGACAGTTGCACATGAGTGGCAGTGTCAAACGTCAGACATGGCATCACACTCCCCAACACACATGTCATTTCAACTCACAGACATGAGCATTTCCAAAGCAATATTGCACCATGCAGCACCATCCATATACATACAACAGCATTAACAGCCGAAGGTGAGCCTGACATCACATGAAACACAGGGAGTGCACTAGACATGCACACATGCCACCACACTTACATGCATGTCTACATCTCCTCCAACTGTCGCAGTGATGCAATCGCCATACATGTCACATCTGGCATTCAGCCTTCTACATATCAGTGTCACGTGCATCCATGTTGTATCACAGTTGCACACTTGTCAAATACACACACATGCACACGTCCACAGTGCAGATACATGCAGCAGGAACCACCCTCCATGTGTGACACCACAACCATGCCAATGTACAGAAAATCAAACATGTGTGCTCCCACACCTGCATTTGCACAGCATGCTTACCAACACATACACCATCAATGTTTCTCACACCTAAGAGGACTCACATGTGGCAGCCTCACGCCCCTGTTCATACACATCCCTACATGGCTCTACGAAAACACATGTGCAACCTGCACACTACTGGCACACCACCACACGCACAGCGTCCAATCAGTATGCATGTACACTTACCGCTCGACTCCAGATGGGTCTGCCTCTCAAGGACCTGGACGTGGAGCGCTGGGCATATGTATTCCAGTACGCTCATTTGGTGGTCGGACAGGTGGCCCCGGCGCCCCTTGGCATCTGCTGCCTTCAAGAGGGGCCGGACCTTGTTGAGGGTCCTGGACCTGAAGTCCTCCCAGCACTTCTTGACATGTTCTTGACATGTTGTAAGTCGCGGACTGCCACCCCCTCCGTGTTGATGGCAGTCACAATGTCCATCCAGATCCTGGACCGTCCTTCATTGTCGGCGCGCGAACTTCCAAAGGGGGCATCATACTGACCCAGGACTTGCTCCACCAGGACACCAACTTCCCTGGCACTGAAGCTGGTGGCCCTCTGCCTCTCTGGCTAGGGGTTGCCAGTGGTGCCAGATGGTGTTGTGCCCGACATGGCAACCCCAGAGGCAGGAGTGGGTGGGCAACTGGGTCCTGGGGCTGGGCTGTGGAGTGATGGTATCCCAGTCGGGAGTCTTCGGTTCCAGCAGGGGTGGTCACAGCAACTGCACCCCTGGCTGACGTGCAGGCAGCAAATAGCAGGGCACGTGGGCAGCAGGCAGTCAGGCAGCAGCAGATGGCAGGTGGGAGTGTGCTCGGGGCTCTGGAGGGCAGTAATTCGGCCTTCTGGGCAGGAGCGTGGTCTTCCGTGTGTTGTTGCGTGGCCAGCTTGATACGGAGTGCTTTGGCATGTGAAAATCTTGCACGTCAGCGTGTAATTCGAGGAAAGGCCCTTCACGCATAAGCGCGTCAGCACACGTACGCCGATTCATTGGACCAAAGGCCCTTAGCGCGTAAACGCTTCTGTGACATGACTCGCGCGGGTGTTTCCCTCGTGACGTGGGCATAGTGGTTCAGCGCGCGTGAAAAAACTGCACGTCTGCATGTGAATGCATGTAATCCGAGGAATGGGCCTACGCACGTAAGTGACGTGACGCGAGCGGGCGTTTCCATCAACACGGGTGCATGTTCATCGTAAACGTCCAAAAACTGCACTTCCGAGTGTCAGCTCATGTAATTGGAGGAAAGGGCCTTAGCGCGTACACGCGTGAATGCCGCTGTATGTGTGGGCCGCTTTAAAAGGTACGTGTAGGACACCATTGTACATGCTTTTCGTGGAGAGTGCGTGGGTGAATTCTGTACTTCTTGTCAGTTCACACGCGATTGCTTGACAGCGTTTCAAGTTCGTACTCCCTGTTACCTCTGACAGGGTTCTTTATTTGTTTTGGGCCTGTTTCCTCAAACAGCGTTCACTTCTTCTTTTGTCCTGTCTGCTCAGACAGCGTACAATTCTTCTTTTGGCGGGGGTGTTGCCTACGTTTTTTTCACGTTATTTTTCCAGGCAGACGGTGAGTCGCGCACGCATTTACCTACTGTGCTTGCCCCGTGTGTCGTGTACCCCTTCAAAAGTCATTGTAGGCTGCGTGTAACACGCGTACGCTTGTTTTTGTGTTTCTGGGTGCCACAGCGTAGTGCGGGTTCATTTTTCCACACACATGGTCTACGAGGGGTTGCGTGCACGTTACTTTTTGTTTTTCGAGTGCCTGTGCATTGCGTGACCCGTCATCTTCCCCCAGGGGTCACAGACAGCCTTGCTAGAGCACTAGAATACGAATTCCATCTAGTACCCTACCCCTTTCACCCCCAATTGCCCAGGACAATTGTTTACTGCAACTCCCATGCACACAACAACATCAGTGCCATGGTTGGGAGACGACCAAGCGGTAAGGGAGGAAAAGGTGGCCGACCACCGAAAGGTGTGCATGGTGGGCACGGTAGGGGATGTGGCGAGGATTTGCAGGGTGCCCCTAAACCCCCATGTGTGGAGGACCAATCAGGGACACCCATGCTCCCCCCCATGGTTGAGGGAAACGTGGCTGACACCATCCCAGCTCAGCCCTTGTTGGACCAGCCCATTGTGGCACCTGACCCGGCACAGGATGACTCCCAGGCTGACTTCCAGGTCAGCAAGTCTAATCTACGTGTGCCGGTGCAAGTTGGTGTCACCAGGCCACATGGATCTGGGGCAGCGATGTCATCTACTGCCCCGAGTAGGCAGGGTGGGGATGCTGCAGGGGCAGCTGCAGCTCTATCCACCCCAGCTCTGAGTCTCCCAGCCGGGACAGTGTCGGTCCTGGTCCATCAAACTGACGTTGCCCCTGCCAACATCACACTTCAGCCAATGCCTGCACCAAGACCTATGGTCATTGTGCCTTCGTACACTCCCAGTGCCCAGTCCACCTGCGCTTCTGCCCCTACTGACCAGAGCGGCGCAAGCCACTCAGGCTCTGCTCCATCTTTGAAAAAGAGGAAGAAGGGTGCTCTGGCACTACAGGCTGAGACCCCAGACACGGCTACACAGTCCGGCACGTCAAGGAAGCCTAGCTTTAATGACCCCGAACTTGATGCACTTGTGACCTATGTGTCGGCACATAGCCACGAAATGGTGGTGACTGCAGGGTGCAAGACCACACCTCGTCAACGTAGGGCACACTGGCAGACCATCGTGGACCGCATATATGCCCTTGGATTTGTGAGGCACACAGCTGATGATTGCTACAAGCGGTGGAATGACCTGAAACCCAGAGCAAAGAACAAGCTGGCCTCGAATCATGCCGCTACTCTGCTGACTGGCGATGGGTCTCCACCAGAGGACAACAAACTCACTAAACAGGAGTCTGTTGCTGGGACCTTTGTCACAGAGGAACAGATCCAACGCGTTGGAGAGCTACCTGATTACGAGGCATTGTCCGGTGAGTGCCCATGCATGTGTGTGTAATCCATGTGTATGTTGTTTGGGTGACAGGTTCTGATTGAGTGCCAGGTGAGGGTGTGAACTCCTGAGTGTAATGGGTCACCCATGTGCTTCCTCCAATCCATTCATGTGCCTTTGATTTGGATATGACAGTATCCCTTCTGCCCAAAGTAGCCAATTAGCCCCACATTACTGCTGTTGCACTTGAACTATCATCTTGCAACAACATTATTCTGATTTTTTCTGTGTTCATTCAGGCTGATTGTTTAGTTTATCCCATTTTTCATATGCTTTTTTCATCCCTAATGCCACATATGTGACATGCTTCTGTCATTGTTTACACCCCACATTGTGCCACTTTAGTTACCCGGTTATGTGAATGTTTAAACCATTCAGGGCGAGGGAGTATTGGCCTGCTGAAATTTATTTTTATGGCCTGTTTGCATGTTGAACATGATAGTTGTTTCCTGTCATATTGAAGTGACCAACCATTGATGTGTACATCTGCCTACAATCACTGTCTAATTGTACACTTGATGTGTTGCAGTGTGCGGCACATGCATATTTTGCAACACTATTCTGCATTAATCTTCTCATCATGTCCATGTGACATGGATGTGTGACAGTACTCATTCACTGACATATCGCTGTAGTTGTCTAATTTACCATGCTATGCTACATGACATCTGAGTGCTGGCATGTGTCATGTATGTGTATTGGACATGCCACTCAAAGTCTGATGTGTGATGCCAGTGCTACATGACATGCTGCGAATGTGTTGCTTTTCCATCCTGGTGTCCTCATTGTCTGCCTTTTTGACTCCCCTTCAGAATCATTGACAGTGCATGCATGCCAGGGTTATGGTCATGTGGGACATTTGTTAACCATGTATAGGATCTCTGTCTTGTCAGGCCTATGTGTGTGCTATGGTGCTCATGCCTGTTTCCATTTCATGTTTTTGCAGGTGACAACGCACTTGATGCTGGTGAGGTTCAGGAGATGGTGTAGACCCAAGAGGATTCTCAGACACGACCAGGCACCAGTGGGGGACGTGGTGTGGTGGTGGGTGAAAACACTTTGGTACTACAGACCATACTGTCGAGGGGTGCCTCTGGGTGCAGCTCCCCAGACCTCTATTCAGGTGCTGAGTCAGATGATGAGACTTATGTGCTGTCGCAGGTCAGTGCTTTTGGCAGGGATTCTGTTCTGTCCAACCCACCTGGACCAGGGGTAGAACCCTCTATGGGGATGTCAGTGTTGGTAGTTTCGCCTTTGGCGGTTACAGATGCAGGGTCACACTCCACAGCATCTGATCCTGTTCCTGGGCCAGCAGATCAGAGGGGGAATGCAGTCCTGCAGCCTCAGGCAGTGCCAGCACAGCAAAGTGCAGATCGCCTTGCCCCAAACAGGTGTGGTGCCCGCCGACGCATTGGCTGTGCGCCACCAGGCAATACTGTAGGGAAAGCTCCATGTACGGTATGGCAACTCAACAGGCAGCATCAGTAGAAATGATGGCTCAGGCAATGGAGAGGGTGGCCACTTCCATTCTCCCCCCTGAAAGGCAGATGGAGCAACAACAGCAAGCAACAGACTCCATTTGCCAATCACACAGGGAAGACATGTTGGCGTCCAACAGGAACCGACGGGCGGCACTGGAGACTCTGCGTGAATCCATATCAATAGAGTCACAGGGCCACAGGGAAGCCCTGAGGGTGGAACTTCATAACCTCAGGCAGAGTCTGCTTGAACTTGAGGCTTCCTGAAATGTTAGGGCAGAACAGCAGCTGGAGCAGCTCACACGTTCGCTCTCAGCTGAGCTGCAGGCAACACCCGAGGAGATCTGGGCATCCCGCGAGGCCATGCGTGCAGAAGTGCAGGCAACCAGTGACGTGCTGCATGGGGAACTTCGCACTTTAATCCTCCAGAATCAGACCTTCCAGACCCGCATGCTTGCTGCCATGGAGGACCGTACCAGGGCTTTGCGTGGGCTGCCTCCCATAGTGCCACCACCTCCTGATGCAGCAGCAGAGGGTGAAGAGACCGACAGCAGTTCTCCCACAGTGGCATAGCCGTGAAGGCCATGAGCCCATGGAGGTATTTTTTTTCTGCAACATCCACACAGGTGGGTGTTGGTGTGCACCCTGTCCTCAAACCTCCTGGGTGGCCCCCACCCTCCTCCCCCCACATCACCATTTTTGATTTTCTTTTTTTTTTTTACAGTGTGTTGCCTTCTGTGGCTCCCGTGGGCATTCACTGTATTCCGGCTTGTCACATGCAGGCTTGTCCTGAGTTTGGGTTAGATGCTTGGGTTCGTGACACACACAGCCCTCCTGCTTCCCATTTCCATGGGCTTGCAAAGGGTGTGACCAAGTGACTGTGACTTACACAGTGACATTGGGCTCCCATGAGCTGTGTGGGCAGTCTGTAGTCAATACTGTGTGTACATCCCTAGTGGGTATTGTTGTATTATTGTACACTTCATGGTGTATTGCTATGTGCTTGTGCATCCATGTCTTCCTCCTAATTTGCAGCTTCCTTCCTCATGTCTTCACAAGGCCGTCTCCTTTGCAGATGGAGTTCATGTTGTATGCAGTACACTGACACATTTGCGTGGCAGCAACACTCTACAGTTGGAAGGGGTCGATGTGCTGGTTTATTCAGGTTGTAAGACTACCACTACTTTGACTTAATACTGTCAAGTTTTTGCAATGTTTCATGGTGTGTTGCTGTATTGTGTTGGTGGTAAGTATTTGTTCATGTGGGCTGTTTGTTATTGATTGCTGGGAGCATATTGTCTGTGGACAGTTTCCATTTGGGACAGTGCACTTTGTGATGGTACATAATAAGTTAGCACTGAACAAATCCAAAACTGAACTATTGGTAGTTGGTTCACCACATACTATTACTGAACTTGGTCTACAGTATGATAACTTCCAGCTGGGAGAAGAATCCATCAAACCTCTAAAAAAAGTGAAAACCCTGGGAGTGACTTTCGACCAACACTTGACTATGAAACAGCATGTCAGTAGTATTGTTTCATCGTGTGCATAGTACATTAAACTTCTAGCACATTTAAGGCCTCTTATTTCACAGGACAATGCAGAAACTATTGCGAGAGCAATAGTAGGCTCAAAAATAGATTACTGCTCTAGCCTTTTTATGGGAATTAATAAATCGGAATGCAACAGGCTGCACATCTGTCAAAATAGGGCTATTAGAGCCGTTATGAAACTCAAACCCAGAGACCATTTTACACCAGCGAGACGTGAGCTTCACTGGTTGCCTGTGGCCTCTAGATTTCTATTCCAGACCCTGACTATTGTACATAAGTGCAGATCTGGGAAGATGCCTGGATATTTACAACAACTGTTATCCATAAGAACTAATACAAGATCACTGAGGTCAAATAACTTGTTTCTCCTATCTGAACCAAAGTGCCATACTGTCAGAACAACCAATTCAGCGTTCTTCTCTAATGGACCCAGAGCTTGGAACGCTCTTACGCTGGAGTTAAGATCCATGGACTCATTAGAATTCTTTAAAAAAAGATTAACAACCTACCTGTTTCACTAAACGACCTTTATGCCACTGATATAATCTCGTGCAGCTCTTCCTCATGAATATACTTCTAGTTTTTTTATCTTTGTCCTGTAGTGCCCTCACGCCTTAGGGTTCATGGTTGTGCTATACAAATGTGTTAAAGTAAAGTAAAGTAAAGTCTTGTGCATTGCTTTGTTTGCTTTCACATTGCATGACATGCCATGGTGTGTTTGGTGGCGGAGCTGGGGAGGGGTTGTGTGACATGGCGCTATTTTCATGTTTTATTTTGCAAGGGGGTAGTCATTCATGCAGCATAAATGTGTGTTTTTTTGGTGACACAGCATTGGTTGTCTTTCGGCAGGTAGGGATGCACACAATGTAACACTTCCAGGTGACCAATCTCAGGCTGGTATGGTTGTGACAGTTGACTGTCCCTTATGTCATCATCATTGATTGTCAGCTGGTATGTGCCAGGGCTGTGTGCACTCCACAGGGTGTGATTTTAGGTGAAGTAATTAGCCACCAGCTGCGTACGGGCTGCCTCACCACGTGCCCTTTCCCCTCCCATGCGCAGTGGCCGTGCTTGTGGTGGGGGATGTGGGGGCTGTAAAGACTGGTAGGGGGTGTCTGTACTTCTGCTCTCTATATGGTAGAGGAGAGACACAGGAGACCCCAGCCAAGATTCTCTATGTGGTAGCAATGGACGAGCACTCAAGGCCTAGCTTCTCAGGAGGTGATGCGGGCTGGTTCTGAAGTACAGTGTAGACCCCGAACCCCCACAAAGGAATGTCCACACACTGTATTACTGAAAACACAGTCTTTATATAATTAATATTCAAAGGTATGTAAACAATCACAATAATGCACTTTGTACTCGGAAGTCAATAATGATAAATATATACCATTCTAAAGTGGTACCACTAATGTTATCCAATCTCATTAAAGTGCATCAACTGTACGGTTAAAATGTCACACAGATTAATAACGAGGAAACCAGCAATAGAGATAGGAAGGAACGTAAAATGGTTAAAACAATAGGCAGAATGCTGGCCCCGTTATCTAGACACAGTTTTGTGTGGAGATCCCCCCACGTGGGCAACCTGTAAAATAAGGATATATCGCACAAGCCCAGTCCATATGTTCAAAAGTCTCACTTCTTCCTGTTAAGGTTTTACCCCCCCCCCCCCAATGTACCTGGTGGAGTAGAGTTCTCTGCGATGCGTCGACTTCCTTCTTGAGTGCCTCCCTTTCAGGCGGGAGCCACGGATCGTCGAGAGGTGTCGGGGAACTTGGTGTTTGGTGTCGGGAATCGACGGCCCTTCTTGAGTGCCCTCCCTTTAAGGCGGGGGTCACGGGTCGTCGAACGTCCGACGGTGAACAGGTGGAACTACGACAGGGAAGTGACAGTTTCGTTCCTAGCAGAGCTCGTCGACGACAGAGTGTTGGCGTCCTGCAAGGAAGAGGCATGCGGGGCACCTCGGTGACGATAGTTCTGGACCGCAAAGAGATGAAGAACTGTGGCCCAGCAAGGGCATCGAGTCGTTGGCGTCTCTGTGGTCCTTAGGTGGCGGGAAACCCACCGGCAGATGCTCCTCGGCACGTCAACGGTCGGGCCTTCTCCGGCGGGAAACAAGCGGATGACGATGCAGGTGAGAGCGTCCGATGATCAATGGAAGTTCTTAGGCAAACGGGAGCACGGCGGCTCCGGTCGGTGACGGCAGTCGTCAACAGCGGCGGACAACAGTCCGAGTGCTTCTCCTTGGAGTTCCGCAGCAGTCCCCGTATTGGGTCGGCAGCCTGTCGAATGTCTGTCTACCAGGATGCGTTGGCAAAGATCAGCTGTGCACGATCGTCCCTCATAGCTCGGGAAGAGGGCGCCTTACCAGGTACTCTCTTGGTCAGTCCTTGGAGGCACAACAGCTTTCACATTGTGAAGGAGAGCAACAGCAATTCTTCTTGTGCAGCAGGGCTTCAAGGTCAAGCGTCAGTTACTCCAGTTACTCGTCGTAGTGGACTTCAGTTTCTGAACCCAATTACTAGCAGTGAGAGGTCCCCAGATATACTGTTGATCTCCCATTAATTCCGATGGGTCACACTCAAGCATCCAATCACAACTACGGGCATTCATGCAGGCAGGCAGCCAATCAGGCACACGAGGTATTCAGGCCATTCACTTCTCTCCAGACACTCACAACAAGTTATGTGTATTGGGACAAGTACCGAGCCATTCACCACTCCAAGCTGCATTCATACCGGTTTCGGGCAGGGTTGTCTCACTCATTGTGTCAACCACCAGATACTAGACACCCATAACACAGAATGCATATTCGTCACACACTCTATTTACCCAGGTCCCACCCACAGGAGGTACTCACAACATACATCACCGGGAAGGCTCCAGCTAGTCTGGCCGGGCCTTCACAACAACACCATATATGGCACTTCCATCCAACAGCCAGTCAGGGGGAAGGAACAGAGTCAGGGATTCCCAGGACTTTGGGAAAACAGGGTAATGGGCAATAGAAAGCAAGAGGCCACAGGGGCCATCTTGTTTTCCATCAGGAATCAACTGATCCCAATGGCAGGGCCGGGGTATCCCAAAATGGAGGATACACCGCGCACTTGTTGATTTCAGCATGGAGCTGCCACCAGCCCATACCCTGCTCTGTGGGCCACTCACAGGTGCCCAAAAACATACTCTGGGGGCACAGGGTTGTACCCCCATCCATGGGTGCCATAAGGGTATCCCATGGGTCTGTTCACCAAACCAAAAGAGAGAGAGCTGCACCGCCAGGAGTCCCACATGAACTCCTGCACGGAAAACACGACGGAACACACGATAAAAAGCAGTAAAGGACAAGGATACGGAGGCCCTGTCCCTCCGATGCATTTCCAGCATCACAGGGGCACCACCATGTCCACGGGCAGGCCCCGGCGTGTTGCAACGTTGTGCAGGACACATGCTGCCACTATGATCCTGCACACTACTGGGGGCGCGTATAGCAACTGCCCACCAGCGCGGTCAAGGGAACGAAAGCGTGACTTGAGCAATCCGATGGTGTGCTCTACTATGCCCCCGGTTGCAATATGGGCTGTATTGTATCTTACCTCGGGTGGTGTGGTGGGGTTCTGAATTGGCGTCATCATGTGGGTGCTCAGTGGGTAGGCACTGTCCCCTGGGGAGGTGATGATGGGTATCATTAGTGAGGTTGTGACATTACTCAGTATCTGACATGCATGCATGTGCAGAGGCATTTATACTCACCAAGCAGCCATGTATTGCCATGCCGCCCAGCTTCTAGGTCCCGGTTTAGGGGTGACATTCTGTAGATGAAACTGTCATGGGTGGACCCTGGATAGTTGGCATATACTGAGGTGATGATTCCCTTGGCATCACATACTACCTGCACATTGATGGAATGCCAGTGCTTGCGGTTGCCCTGGGACGACGTAGAACCACATGTGTGCAATCAATGGCACCTAGCACTTTGGGGAAGTGTGCCACCCCGTAAAAGTCCTGGATGGCAGCCTGTCTTTCTGCAGGTGTTCTGGGCATGTATATGTGCCTGCGGACTGAAGAGCGTCATAAAACTGCAAATGTGTAAATTGCAACTTTTCAACATGGGAATTTGGCTGCACTGTGTTTTCATTTCTAGTTGCTTTGTGAACTGTTTGCCTTTCATGAGACCTTACCTTATAGTTGCTAGTGATATAACATCCCTGATACTGTAATAAAACATGTGTACAACATTATTTAAACACACATAGGCCCTCATTACGACCCTGGCGGAAATCGAAAAACGATGGCGGAAATGCAATACCGCCATCGAATAGCGCTCGGTGCGATTATGACCCGTCACCGCAAAGTACGATGCCATTAGCGACACCGCAGTGAACGCCAATGCTAACTGCACCAAGTACGCGCGCGCGCGCCATGCCAAACCGCAATTACCACCATGGCGCAACGGTACGCGAATTCTGACCCCAGCAGACATGCACCTAACGCCATCAAGCACGGCGGAAAGTACCATTCCGCCATGGTGAGAAGTACGGCATCGCGAACCAACCGTAAACGGCCCTACTGAGTGCCTGTACACCGCTCCCTGGCCACATTGTACAACTCCCCGTAGGTGCAATGAAGCCACACAATGCAACCAGTGAAATGTACAAGTCATCCATGCCTGCCAACGAACAAATGAATCTCAAGAGGGGCCAATGGAAGCTGCAGGGCACAGATGGCACGAATACAGAAGCCACACAAATGGACATGACCTCAGTCTCCCTCCAAGAAACGCACGCAAACACAGGCACCTGTGACCAGCCATATTCTGATAATCACATCATACCACCAATCCAACTGGCTGACCGGCATCTGTTACACAAAAGCCATTCCCCCGCCCCTGAGCATCACATCACCAAAACAGTCACATTGGCAGCCCTCATCCCTGACCTCACTGGGCTTCGTAGGCAAACGCGCCCAGCACAGTACCACGCAACCATACTCCGAAGCTGGAACCCAATGCAGATCTCCTCACAATACATCGCTCCCCAAATAGGAATATGACACATCACCTGCAAAGAAGAACGCTACAAGGGTCATATCAGAATAGGAATAAATGCACAACAAATTCACCAAGCCCATACAGCCATCAGGCCATGAACTCCAAAATACATTTCACCATTGTGGGCTGCATCCGCAAGAAATGACCAGCTACTTCTTGTGTGACGCCCTGTACCCTCATGGCACACAGGGGCTACATTCTCGTACGAAAAGGCAACATGGAAGCGCCTCGACCCGCAGGGCCGTCCCAATAGGAAGGCACTAGTCCAGCTGAAAGGCCGAAATGTTGCTCCTAGCCACTAGTACAGCGTAAGGGCATGTGGCCCATTGGCGATCGTCCCATAAGATCGTAATGCTGCTCCACTGATTAACACGAAGCAGCAGGTGTCGGGAGTAAAATCCATCTGCAGGAGTGGCATACAGATGGCAGTGGCAAAAGGGGAGGAGATACCTGTCACCCAAACGAAATGAAAAAGAATAGTATGGCCATCAGAACTACATTTGAATTACCCACTTCAATGATCACACCAAATCCACAGCCATATGCATGCTAGCCCACTCCAAAGGATCATCACCAACCAAAAACCACTAGCGAATCATAACTATCTATATCGAGGTGAAAACACTATCACAAACGCCTGCTTCCATACTCACATGACATGTGAAACTTCCATTGAGTCTGTGCGTAATGCAGCCTGCAAAATCCACTGTGCCCCAGCCCGTAATTCCAGTGTTGTGAAGCAACATGTAATTGGGAACGTCCGGCCTTATCGCCCACTTCGCTATTGCGCATCCCATACTATTCATATCAATCATTGCATCCTCGCCATGGCCCCTGTCCCAAGGACATTGAACAATAGAACGTTATATTCGCAGTCAGACCTGTGGCCATCTCCTCGCCGCTAGCTGAAAACCGAAAGCGGCGTCCTTCGAATTCCTCATTTGCAACATCACGTCGAAAAGGCATCTGTGGCCGCTTGAAATCACAAATTAATCCATCTAGTGCGGCTGTGTGTGAAAATGGCAACTGGCTACACTCACAAATGGGACGCCCCGCCCGTCGGTGAACCGCGGTACAGAGCTGCATGAGGGTCCACCGTTAATCGAGTACTACATTCCACTGACCCTTCACAAGTTTGTTCCCGACAGCGAATATAGTATGTGAAACAATGGGAGCATAGCAGAATTAACATATGAAGCGATATCTCACTGCCATCGGGATGAAATACATGATTGTAATAGCAAGATGCCATGCGTCGATTTGCAGCGTTGTGTGCGGGACGTGCTCGCCCAAAGGGGATTGCAGCTTGCACAGGTGGAATGAATCACCACAGGTGGAGGCTATACAGCTTGGAAACACATAAATTGCACACCCAAACCCCTCCCACAACCACACCCACTCCAAAATGCTGCCGGCAGGACTTGCGATGTTGGTCCTGGGGGACCTGATAGCACTGCAAGTACTCCAACTTCAAGAAGAAGACGAACACCAACTACTACAACAACTGGCCGCACAGAGGAGACGCAGGAGGAGGAGGATGGCAAGGCAGGGCCAGCAAGGCCCACCAGCACAGCCACTACCACCACGCAGGCAGCCCGCAATCCCACGCCTCCGAGCACATCCGTTCAACCTCACTGATGAGCAGATCCACACCCTCTACCGTTTGGACCGGGACACCATAACCGCCATTGTGGACATGACACACGCTGACCTTGTCAGCATGATAGATAGCCCAACCGCCATCCCCCCCTACTGAAGGTGGTGTCTGTACTCCACTTCCTGGCCACAGGCACCTACCAGCACACAGTCGGACAGTTGCATGGCATATCACAGCCACTGTTCTCACGGACACTATTGCAAGTGCTCGATGCCCTCCTGAAGCACGCAGACGACTACATCTCTCTACCACGCTCGGAGCAGGAAATTACCAACACAAAAGTGGGATTCCATGCACTTGCCGGCATACCGGGTTGCATTGGTGCCATCGACTGCACCCATGTGGAATTGGTTGTCCCACATGCCATGGAGGCCCAGTACCGCTACCGAAAACAATATCATTCTCTTAATGTACAAATGGTGTGTGACTAAAACGGGATCATTACACATTGTTGTGCCCGATTTCCTGGATCAACCCATGATTCCATGGTCTTACGGAACTCTACAATACCACGCTACATGGAGCGACATGCAGGGAACAGATCCTGGCTACTCGGTGAGTCTCATTTCATGCATGATAATGTGGGGTATGTGATGCGGCAATGACCTGCCAGGAAGGGGGGGGGGTGCTTACGTAGCAATGTCATTCCTCAAACATCCTTTATTGTCCACATACAGGTGATGCCGGGTATCCACTGAAGAGATGGCTCCTTACACCACTCCGGAACCCACAGGACCAGCATGAGGAGGACTACAACCATGCCCACTCACGTACCCGTGTAGTCATAGAACAGGCATTCGGCCTACTGAAGGCTCGTTTCCGCTGCCTCAGCAGGTCTGGCGGGGCACTCCTGTACCGCCATGAGAAGGTTGCTAAAATGGTCATGGCATGTGTCATGCTACACAACATGTGCATACGTAGAAATGTGCCCATGCCCCCTGACGCAGAACTGCAACCACCAGATTATGGTCATGATGTGGGTGGGGATGTGGCAGAACCTGAAGGAGTCCGCGAGGCACAGGAGGGCCGTGAAATTCGTCAGATTATCATAGATTCATGCTTCTAGCACTCACGCCTGGTGGCTGATACATGGACACGGGACTTGTGGCAGTGTGTGTGTCTGGAACATGCACAATATGGACTGTACGCCTATGATGGCCTCGTACACAAAGATCAATGTCCACACATCTCATTGGATGATTGTGAAATGTTTATAGCATATGTGAAATTGTGTTACACACCCCATCGACCCGCCACCCAAGTAAGCCCAACACACCCCCTCCACCCTCCTACCTCCCCCCCCGAACACCAGTGTCCAAAGATGCTCATTGTCAGTGGGCAGACGCTATTGCAAGCCCCCTCTCCGGGTATCAGGGGCACCCCTGCCTGTGGAGCGCAGATTCCTTCCAGATCTACGTTGGGGGCTGCCCTGGACGGAACTTGCAACGGATGATGTCTCTGCCTGCTCACGTCCATGCATGTCCCTAAGGGTTTGTTGGGTGTCCTGACCCACGTTTAAGCTATCATGCCATAACATTTGGTGCTGTGGGCTTAGAAAATTCAAGATGGCGGAAAACCCACATGTGCGCCGAAATCCAGGAAAGCTGCGCAGTTTGTGCGCACACCAAAATGGTTGCCTCACTTGCCACCCACCAGTGCGAGAATGAAAGGCCGGGTTGCCATGAGGGAAATGGGTTGCCAAAGGAAAAACAGTAGCGCCGGTTAGCTTCAAAGCGCTTTAAAACCACCATTGGACTACCCGCACAGTAGTCTGAAACCATTGGGAATGGCAATGCTGATTGCCAAATGCAACCTAGAATTGTGGGGAATTCATTTCTTAAAT